>NW_028261381.1:105907782-106507782 GCF_051295495.1 Thamnophis sirtalis | reverse complement strand
ACTCATTGTTAAGCGTAAATTATCAAGACCTAATAAACATATAACATTTTAAATATGCTGTCTGATCTAGAAAGACAAAACAAGTTTATTCTCCCATCCTCTGAAGCATTATTACCAGTAGGATATTAAAACTGCTGTAGCATAAGAAAATGCATAGAACAGAGTGAGTTAATAAAGATCCCCTTCCTCCAATAAAATTGGCCGCTTTGTGTAGGGCATCTCTGGATCTAACCTAGATTGTTTAAACATCCTCTATAATTAGGTAGTTATATCATACATTCCACCAAAACAGCTTTCAGTCTTATAAAAAAAATGTTTGATCCTGTGAAGGCTGCACCTGGAATATATGGCATTTAAATGTGTATTACATGTTTCAAAAAAGTTCAGAATTAGGTTGCTAAAAATACGTGACTTAGATAATTAACTAATATAGTAATTTAGGCTTGATGTGTTTTTTAGTATGTGTTACAGAATGTGTTTATTTCATAGGGTGCTGTTTTGTTACATTTTATACCCGTAAAGCTGCACTAGAAGCACAGAATGCTCTTCATAACATGAAGATCCTCCCAGGGGTATGACAAATTATATTATTTCTTGTTAATTTACTCTGTATCAGCAAATCCTAACTGGAAATACTACATTTTCTGTAGTAGATAATGTGAAATTCTTTGTCCTAATCTTTATTTATGACTTATTTTGTATCCATTTAAATTCAGGATGAAGTTTTTACAAATAGAATTATAAATTCCTAACTGTAAAATGTTTCAAATAAATATATTTTGGTATTTTGGGTATGAGTGATGCTTCATAGGATATGCTCAAGACTTTGAATTTGACATTTTTCAAGCTTGAAATGCCCAATTTCAGTTACTAAATAGTTTCAAGCCCCGCTAAAAGATATTTAAGCACAAATAGGGCTAATTCATATTCAAAATACTTAATAAATGGACAGAAGAGGCTATTCTAAGCTCAAAATGATTGTTTCATACTGAAAATATTTTGAATTTGTTTTGCATATTCCAAACAGCTTATTTTGAAAAATGTAATGTTCCTCCATTACTTTCTAATCACAGATGCACCATCCCATTCAAATGAAGCCAGCTGACAGTGAAAAGAATAATGGTGAGTGTATGTAAAAAATTGTTTGGCCTTGGTATGTTCTATTACATTGTTGTGGCAACATTCATTGCATTATATGCCAAAATTGCAACTTATGGACACTTAAAAAAAATTAAAGGCTCAGATCCCACCAATGCCATCTATGAAATAAACATCCTCCCAGTTTCATGATATTCTGTTGAAAATCAGAATATGAGATCCAGACATTTAAATTTCATATTCAAAAGAAGACAGCTTCAAGTTTTAAACACTTTTGATAATGTTGAAATAGATTGTTTGAAACTCAAAATTTATGCTTCCACTTCATTGCTTTTTGCACACAGCTCTTCTACTAAATTATAAGAGAATAGATTTTCTTACTCTTGCTACAGACCAGGGGTGTCAAACTCGCATCGTCACGTGACGTATCATGACTTTCCTCCCCTTCACTAAAACGGATGGGCATGGGCAGCGTGTGACGCAACTGGCTCGTGGGCCGTGAGTTTGACACCCCTGATCTAGACTGAAGATTCTAGATTTGTAGTGGCAGGGTAAAGAAAGTATTCTTTACACTGCCACTTATGATAATGTTCATTTTGGGGCAACCTATTGGTAAATTTTGCTGGATTGTTCTAGGAAATCAAGGAAACTTACTCAATCACGTAAATAGTCAAGCCACAACCTTTGTTGTTGTTCTTCTCTTAGCCGTGGAAGATAGAAAACTATTCATTGGGATGATCTCAAAGAAGTGCAATGAAAATGATATCAGAATGATGTTTTCCTCTTTTGGTCAAATTGAAGAATGCAGAATTCTACGGGGTCCTGATGGTTTAAGTCGAGGTACACACAGACCTTTTTGCAAGTGATGACTTCCTCTTCAGTCCTCTCTTCCTCCTCCTCCTCCTCCTCTCTCCCCAACCCTCGTCTTCTCCCATCTGCATACACATACATACCCCTCATATTTAATTGGGAAGATTTAGAAATGTGTCTTTGTTCAGGAGAGAGCTTGGATATACTGCTACTTAATTTTAATTGTATTCCCTTCTCAGGTTGTGCTTTTGTGACTTTTACTACAAGAGGAATGGCACAAACAGCAATCAAAGCAATGCATCAAGCACAGACTATGGAGGTAAAAAAAATATCAATTTTGAGAGACTTTTATATTTGTAACTCAGTATTGTTAATTGTATTCTAAGGACAAGTTAAAGTGTTTTAATTTTTAAAACCGAAACCTACTATCTGATGAGTTTTATTGACACCCATTAAAGTCAACAAAATTACACCCTTAAAGTTACCTTCACTTGAGATTCTTTTCATGTTTAGCTTCCAAGCTGTAGAATGCACTTGGCCTCTCTCTTTACAGTATTGCCAAATGAGTTAATACTTTCCTTCTCAGCCAGATATTTTAGTTTATATTTAAAAATCTCTTAAAATTCTTTTGGAAACATTTACATCTTTATATATTCAACTATTTTTGAGTTTTTAAGGTGTTTTATTTAATTGTATTGATACCATCTATGGGTATCCAAATCATAAACAGTTGGTTTAAGCTTTCCAGTTACTATGCTAACATCCCTTTGTACGCATGTATGGTATATACCAACACTTCTCTCTAGTTGCATGCGAAATAGGAAAGATATATAATATGATACATGAATCTGCACTGGAATTCTGGAATGTGACAGGTTGCTTTAAAAAGACACAGTTTCTGAATGGATGTTCTTTTTAAAGCAATTATTTAAAGAATGTAAATTGTTAGGATTTTGGAAAGGTGACAAAAGCTACAGCTATGTGAATTGTGTTGCAGGGATGCTCTTCTCCCATCGTAGTGAAATTTGCAGATACTCAGAAGGATAAAGAACAGAAACGAATGGCACAACAACTCCAGCACCAGATGCACCAGATTAGCGCTGCCTCTGTTTGGGGAAACTTGGCTGGACTGAACACACTTGGACCCCAGTACTTGGCAGTGAGTGTGCTTGACAGCTTCTGTTCAGAATTATTTTCTAAATGGTTTAACACACATTTCTTGTTTGCAAGGCTTGTCTTTCTGAGACTCTTATTATAAGCTCAAAAATTGGTAGTGGTAGTTGTGGTAAGTACAGAAAATTGAAATGTTTTTTAGCATTGAAGCCTTGCCATATGTTAGGATTTCTATTGATGCATAAGAATGTGGGGTGTGAGGACTTATGGACTGTATTGTACAACTTTACATTTATATAGCAGAGTTTCCCGCTTTGTGGACCAGTGCTGAGGGGGAAGGGAGGAGGGGATGGTTCCATGCAAGTGGCAGGCAAGCAAATGTGTCCGCCACTTGTGCAAATGGAACATGCATGCATGCACACGTCCGCCATTTTGTGCGGCCCAGTTTTAAAACATTGCACAATGGGCCAGGGATTGGGTGGAGAATAAATAGGGAATTGAAGGTTTATTTTTCCTTTTACTACAGTATCGATATACAATACTCTACCAACTTGTACAGCATCCTGCCATATATACATATATGAAGACATTACTGTTGCCTGTGGATTTGCATTTACAAATCCACAGGCAAACAATTCTCTTGTTTTTTATTTATTTTGCTTCTTCCCAGAATACATTTATGGTATCTGAATAGGGAGGAGTAGGCAGATAGTATTTCATGAGTGTTAGACAACTTTGTAGCCAACATATTTGTGGCACACTAGCCATGAATAAAGGAAGAATATTTCACCTGGAATTGCATGAGAAATTGGATTGTTCCTTTACTAATAGCATCCTTCTTGTTTGGGATCACTGCTGCTTTGTGTGTGTTGGTGATATGTGTGGTCAGTAAGAATTGTGCTGGTAGCGGCATTCTGGCTGTGGTGTAGTGCAGTGTCTCCCAGAAGTGGAGCCAGCCCTCATTCTCACTCTTGTTCTGTTTTTGGTGTAATGTCTAGCTTTATTTACAGCTCCTTCAGCAGACAGCAGCTGCTTCCTCTGGGAATTTGAACACACTGGGCAACCTTCACCCAATGGGAGGTAAGTTTCTTTGTCTTCTTTCTGCTTGGCATCTGACAAACAGGGTCAGTATAGCAAAGTGAAAACTGATTGGTGTGCTGTGATATCTTAATGTTATTGAAGACAGATCTTGGGTGTCTCTATAAGAGTTTGGGCACAGATGGTATCAATCACAAGTTTTTAACTTGAATATGAATATGCAGTAGCTGATCTTTTCAAAAATGTAAGCGCTTTTTCTTTAAAATTTGCTATATTCTATTTTTTGGGAACAGGTGCCAATCTGACCTTACTATTTAAAAAGGAATCAAGGAATATTAAAGAAAAATTGTGGGTCAGTTAATCTCACATCTGTTCTGGAGAGGAATGGTTGCAAGTAGTGTTAGAATTTTTTTTTAAAATGTGGGCGACTTACAGAAAAGGAGTCAGCATGACTTTTAGAAAAATTAGTCTTTTTCACTGATTTTCTAAACTATTTTAGGATATACACAAGTGTGTGAACAAGGTTTTACCTGGATTATAAATAAAGTCTTTTGTACAGAATTATTGTGAGCAAGTTTGATAGTGATAACATGTTTATGAGTAATAAAAATGGATTTTAAAGATTTATTTGCCAATACCTTTTAAACTTATTTACATTGAAGTACAAAGGGGTAAAGAGGTACCCACAGTGGGTAAATGGGCTTCAAAATGGCAAATACACTTCAGTATAAATAAGTGTAAAATGAAATTGGCACACAAATCCAAACTTCACTTGTATATTTATTAGATCCTAGTTGACAGAGGCTGACAAGAAAAGGGATCTTGATATTACAATGGATAACTCAGTAAATAAATCAGTCTAATGTGAGCTTCTGTTAAAAAAATGAGTGAATGAATTTCATGCATGGAATCATTAGGAAGAGAATTGAAAATAGAATTATTGATACATACAATAAAGAGCAAAAAATATCAGTCAATATGATAAAGGAGCTAGATGTCAGCAATTATTTAGAGTTATTTAGCTTGGAAGAAAAGGAGTAAGGGCAGACATGAGGGAAGTATATACAAAGCAATAGCACTTAAACTTATATACTGCTTCACCCCATCTTCGCCCCAAGCGGTTTACAGAGTCAGCATATTGCCTCCTGCAATCTGGGTCCTCATTTTACCTACCTTGGAAGGATAAATCAACCTTGAGCTCATGATAATTGAATTGCTGCACTGCTGGCATCTGGCAATCAGCAGAAGTAGCCTGCAGTACTGCATTCTAAGCACTGTGCCATTATATATGCATTCATTGTATAGATAAAATGGAAAGTGATAATATTTTTCCACCTCTCTTACTATTTTAGGACTTAGGATCATTATTCAAACTAAATGAAGGGAGATTCAGATTAGAAGGAAAGCTTTTTTTTAATGGCACATAATTAAACTATTGTGGTAAGGGGAATAATCCGTTAAGAATGGATGATTTTATTAAAAACAGATTTAATTACCTTATTTGACTCTTGGAGACCTAGCATGATGCCTGCATAAAACATATTCCTTCAATATGCATATCATGTGTCAAGACATACTTTCTTTAATTTTACTGTGCTGGTATATCTGGTGATTTTGTCTAATCAACTTCTTCATAAAACTTAATTTAGTTTTGAAGAAAGGATAATTTTTCTATTGAACAAATTCCTATAATTTAGCACTGACCTACTGTTAGTCAATTAAATGTGTAGAATATTTTAAACTATTTTTTAAAATTAAATTATATTAAGGAAGAATTATAGCTGTATTGTTAAGCTTTTTTATTTGAAAGAATTGGGAGATGAAGGTAATAAAAATAAAAGCTATTTTGAGAGAAATTAAATAGAGGGAACACAAAATAAAGTATTACATGAATTTGATAGATTTATCAGTTATGGAATGTTTTTTTTTAAAAAAAATAGTCATTATTAAAAGAAAAAAGATGGAAATAAGCAAGCAAATGTAGGCCTCAGTTTGATCTTATAAAGTACTTTCCATTGGTTTGGGAACATTTTAAAAAGACAGAGGTAGTTAATCTCTCTGATAAATTGTTTCCTTTTTCCATTATTGTCTTCTACCTAATATTGATAATAAAATGATAAATACATGACAAATCTGATAATAAATCTTGTTTAAAACAAGGAGGAGTTCTTGTTCAGTGTGGCTTGGTAATAAGACTATTGAACTACTTCCACCACCAAACCCATTTTAGAGTGCTGCTGCTGGGTCCCCCAGTAGTTAATGGTACAGAAAAAGACACACTGCATTGATTGATGTGTTGCAGGGTTGAATGCAATGCAATTGCAGAATCTAGCTGCATTAGCAGCTGCAGCTAGCGCAGCTCAGAATACCCCAAGTGGAACAAATGCACTCAACTCTTCCAATAGTCCATTAAGTGTGCTCACCAGTTCAGGTAAGGGAATTGTTTTATTTATTTATTTGCTGTTTGATTAATTAACCTCTTTTGCCTCTTTGCATATATAACAATAGAACCAGTTACTATGATTCAATTATTAAATCCTGCCCTAATGATAACTGTAATGATAAATAATTACAAAACACATGTTTATTATTGAAAAAACAAGGAAGTGGGTGCTTCTGATTTGCTGAATAGTTATGTGTATACATGCATTCATATTCACAAGGACACAGAGAAAACTTAAATTTCACAAGAGGAAATTTATTGTTTGGTAAATGTAATTGATCCATTTGTTCGATGAACACCACCAAGGTTCTATTACATTCTCTTGGATTTTCTTTGCAGATACATTTTTTTAAAAATTGAGATAGAATTTAGACACATTTGGTTTTTACAGTGACAGTACTTGTGCCTTATACATAGCTTGCTTTAATAATGCTTTTTGAACAAACAGTTGATCGCTCAGATAAATGTAGTAATGGTTTATTTTCATTCAGAAGTTTTTAACTTGAACATCTCGGAAGTGGATGGGGCAGAAAAACTTACCAAGAATAAGCCCTATAATCACAAATGAGGCATCTCTACAAATTTTCACATAAATCACAACAAAGCAGTAGCATATTTCTCTCAACTTGTGGCTTATTGCTGTAAAACAAGAGATAATTTATTTCTAATCATATTTACATATGGAGCGAAAAACAAGCCACACAATTGCTTGGTTTGATATTGGAAACTTTTGCCTGCTGACTGGAACTAAATGATAGTAATTTTAGATATGGAAGAAAATAAATGAAACTTAAGAAAACCACTAAAATTTAAAATTAAACCTGCCTGTGGTTGACTGACCTTGCACTTCTTCTTAGATTTTGTTACTGGACTAAGAGTGTGGTATGTATACACATAATATGGAATAGGGTTAGTCACTGAGCCATCAGTATTTCGAGATGGCAAAAGAGAAAGAATACTGTAGCTTCGCTCATTCTGTTTAAATAGTAATAAATTCAGTTGAAAGTTAGTAAGGCGCAAATGATTCCAGCTTTCTGGATGAGCATAGATACTACATGGATACTCCAGGTTTTTTTTTCCGTTGCAATTTACATCTAGGCAAAAAATAACAGGATTGCTTCTGAATGTTGGTAAAAACTCTTGCTATTTCTTACCTGACTCATACTTTACACAAAAAAAGATGCTGAGACTCTAGAAAGAGTGCAGAGAAGAGGAACAAGAATGATTAGGGGACTGGAAGCTAAAACATACAAAGAACAGTTGCTGAAATGGGGTTGTGTCTAGTTTAGTGAAAAGAAGGTCTGGGGTGAAATGATAGCAGTGTTCCGATATCTCAGGAGTTGCCACAAAGATGAGGGAGTCAAGCTATTCTTCAAAGTACCTGAGGCCGGAAAGCAATGGATGGAAACTAATCAATTGGTGATTGCTGTTCACTTAAAATTCCTTTGGGAAAATAGAAGAAAGATGAAAGGGAAAGCTTATCCCACTTTCCCTGGCCACTTTCCACTTGATATTTTAGAAAGATCTTGAATGGGCTTTATTTAGGCTTTTCGGAGATCGTACTATCATTTTGATATTGTTGGAAGTTGTTGATGATGTTTTAACTCTCTCATTTTAATAGCAGGTTCGTCACCCAGTTCCAGTAGCAGTTCCTCAGTAAATCCAATGGCTTCTCTTGGAGCGCTACAAACACTGGCAGGGGCTACTGCAGGCCTGAATGTTGGCTCTTTAGCAGGCAAGTTCAGCGCATTATAAGAAAAAATCAGAATCCATCTTTACTTCAAGCCCATGTCTCAATTTCCCTCACTTGATCAATTTTCTTACTTGAAACCTTGTTGTAACGATGATAATTATTCATTATTTTCTGTACAGGAATGGCAGCCTTAAATGGAGGGCTAGGTAGCGGTGGCCTTTCAAATGGCACAGGGAGCACAATGGAGGCCCTAACTCAGGCATACTCTGGGATTCAGCAATATGCTGCTGCCACATTGCCCACACTTTATAACCAGAGTCTTTTAACACAGCAAAGTATTGGTGCGGCAGGAAGTCAGAAGGAAGGTAGGTAGAAGGCAGTGTTGTGAAAGTTTGTTCTTTAGCTATGTCGTACTGAGCTCTAGATGTCATGCTATACTCAAAATGTTCTTCTCCAGTGATATAGAAAGTTACAAGTTACAAATAAAACACGGGATGTGTAGACATTTTATAGTGCATTTTGCAGACATTTTTACAGAGCATTCTGGCTACTCTGAAACATCTAATTCTAAAATTCTGTTAGTTTTATCTTTCACCCAACCAAGAAATTCATTTTTAAAATTGATATGTGCAGTATATTATTTTTAATATTCCCAGACATATTTTTGGACTGTCATTAATTATTTCTTATTTATGAGAAAATGCATAGTGGGTTTTGCATACAGTATCCTTAATCTGTACAATTGTTTTGAAAGTTATTGGCCAGTGCTATTAACTATTACAAATTGGAGGATTGAAATTGGCAAAATCTTGGTTTAGTGGAGGAAAAAAAAAACATTGTCCTATGGATCATATATTTATTGTGTTTGTATCACATTTTAAATACATGACAACCTTATTGAAACATTAATCTGAATGTGTAGCCTTTAAAATGGAGTGTGTGATGGAGCTTTGCAACTGACTCCATCCTTCTTTTGAATTGTATTAAGGAAGTACAGCCTGATCATTTTATTCAACTTTAGAGCATCACAACTTCCTGAACTGGGTAGAATGTGCCTATGTATTTAATTATCAAGAGTTGTTTATATGTTTCTGTTTTTTGACTGAAACTACAAATAATGATCCTTTATTTTTTTAAAGTATTTTTTATTTTTATTGCTATCCGCTGTTAGTTTTTTTTTTTAAGAGACCTAGATATCATTTTTAACATTGCAAGATAATTGATTCCTGGAGACAGATTTTTCAGTAATAGTTTTGACAGTAATAGTTTTGACTGTTAAATGTGTTTTTACTTCTCCTTTATTTTCTGTATTAAAATCCAAGACTGGTTTTAATTTCTACTTGTTTTAATTTCCTTCTAAATGAAAATTTTAAAGGTCCAGAAGGAGCCAATCTGTTCATCTACCATCTTCCCCAGGAGTTTGGGGACCAAGACCTTCTTCAGATGTTCATGCCTTTTGGGAACGTTGTCTCTGCCAAGGTTTTCATTGACAAGCAGACCAATCTGAGCAAATGTTTTGGTATGTTCTGTTACATTGTTTTTTGTACAAGAGAAGGATATTCATATCAGAGCAATTGTTTGGAAGGTTCGTCCCACCATCTTCCTCTAGTTCTTCCTCTCATCTTCTCCCCTCAGAAAAGAACAATCAACTGATGTATAATGAGCTGGTACAGAAACTTTTATTGTGAAACATTTAAGTCACTAAGTTGCTGCTCTGCAACTAATTATATGTAAGCAAAAAATTGGCAAATAAGAAAGCAACTCAACTTAAAAGTAGTGTTAACATGATTGCTCAGTCATATATTTAGCAATTGAGCTCACTAAAAATTTCAGGTTTGGATGGCATCTGAAATATTCTAGCTGCTTTTTTCCAAGACATTTATCAGTAGAAGAATTGGCACTTACAGATTATAGTGCTAAAAAGACTCTAACATCTGCTTGTATGTATGAGTCAAGTAGGGAATTGTATTTTTTAAAGTCCTATTCCATCTCATACACTTTATCTGTAGTTACACTAAAAGTTAAGAGTGGCTTTGTATTTTTTAAAAAACAGGATGTTGTGATGGTGGTGATGATAAATACTCATATTCTTATCGTCTAACTGCACTTAACTGTGAGTTTTTCTTTTCTTAGGTTTTGTAAGTTATGACAATCCCGTCTCTGCACAAGCTGCCATCCAGTCAATGAATGGATTTCAAATTGGCATGAAGCGACTGAAAGTACAGCTCAAGCGCTCTAAGAATGACAGCAAGCCATATTGAGTGCCCCTCCCCCTGGAACTGGAGTGAGAAGGATCTTCTGGTAAGTTGGGGAGGAGCCCACTTAGGGATTCAAAAACTCTTTAAGGCTGTATTTTTACAGTCACGGAAGCTGATTGATACCATTCTGTCTGGCACATCTTCCCCTGAAGACTCAGCTGCAGCCTCTACTGGGAATTCTGCGGATGGAGGACAACTTTGTGCTTTTGTTTCCAGTGTTTTACTTTGGAGCTTAGGTGCCATATCACTAATTTTTTTTTAAAAAAAAAGTTTGCTGTGTTTGTAACTGTGTTTTTGAGAAGGACCAATGCCAGCCACCTTGGAGAGGAAAGGAAAATAGTAAGTGCAATTGGAAGTGACACTGCATGACTTAGATATGAGGAGACCCCAATGATACTCATGAAAAGGGGAAGCGGGAAGCTGAATCCAAATCATGTGGTGGTTGGTTAATGAACAACCCCCAAGGAGCTTTGCCAAGCTATTTGCTAGGTTTATTTAGTAAATGCCTTATGTGAGAACTGTATACAGAATCAGTCAGTTGGAGGATAATAGTTGGGCAAAAATTTTCATGTGGTAAAGGAAAAATGCAGTAATTATAATGCTAAAATACGTTTGTATAGTGCAATGTGTGTGGTTGCAGCTTATAAAAGTATCCAGTGATGTTTTTTGATCAGCTGTTTACACTTTGGACAGAACAACCTTTTTTAAAATTGGGTAATATGAATTAGTGTTTCAATTTCTTGGAAACTACACTTGAAGTTAGTTGGTTTAATGAAGTTATCTACACTTTAGGCTGTAATTCAGGGATTCCTGGATTTAATTTACAATCTTACTACAAATCCAATGTCTCATGATGAAATTTGTTCTTCCCCTGTTCTAGAACTTGTACATAAAGAAATGGTGCTCATAAAGTACAAGTTAAAGTCTCCTTAGTGTTAAACTGACAGATGGTTTTAAAATGAGCTCATATTGCTCTGATTTCTAGCATTCTCTCCCCCCCCCCCAACTTTGTATAAGCGTGTGTCAAAATAAGACTGGCCCAAAGATTATTTCTTGTTTCTTATATAGATTTATTTTTCACAAAAATTGTCATCTTGTTATATAGCAGTTTTCTTTTGAGCGTGTGCCAGTGCAAAAAAGACTAAATTCAAAGGACTGAATCTGTGCAGAATTTTGATCTGGTCTACATATTGCCTGATCCCAGTGCCTAATAATTAAAAGTCAGATTTCTTCCCCTTCTAATACACATCCTTTTTTTCACATGGGTGTAACTGCCAAAAGCATTACATTTTTATACACACTACACCTGAATCCAAAGGGAATTTTTAACAGTAGGAGTTTGAGCAATGGTGAGAAGTTATGTAAAACCTAGCCCTGAGGCTAGAAAAAGCTAGTCCTATTGTTAGGAAAGTTTACAGTGTTATATATAGATTCAATGTATTGCTACTTTTTGAATATGCTCTTTCTCATTTGTTAAAACATTTTCACAGCACGCCACTCAACCCATCAATTTTGTATTTAGAAACAAGACATTTTAGGGAAGGATGAAAAAAAAATATTTCCAAGGAAGATCCAAAAGCTCATCAAGTTTGAAATGCCACTGGATAAGATAAAACTCAATAGGATATTCAGGCATTTACTAGGGACTGGGTCCCCTTGTTTACTAAAACTGAGGCATTATAATTTGCATAAGGCCACCCATCTGTGATTCAAGTTGTTTTTTCTGATGAATTTGGAATTTCACTGCAGATTTATAACTTGATGAATGGCATAGTAAAGATTAAACAGAATTTATTTAAAAAGCATATACAATGGTGATAAAAAGGTTGAATGGTCAAATTGCCAAATTTTCCATTTGTGCTGGCATGTGGTATCCTTCAGTGTTAAATATTTGGGGTCTAATTTAAAAGCATTTGCATACACTTAGATAACTGTATACCATTTGAAGTTTGTGCACTAGGAGAAGTTGTATCCTGATATTATGAGGATGGGGGAGTGTTGGAGTGCTGAGGGTCCCAGAATTGTCAAGGGATTTTTTAAATAAAAATATACTTTCAGGAAAAAAAAAAGAGGTCATGGTTGGGAGCAATTGCTCCAGTTGCAACCTGATATAACCAAGAATGTTGTTTCTATTTTTATAGAAGTTTTATACTGCTCCAGGGTGGAGAATATTTATTATCTAAATTATTTCACTGGATAAGACCAGGGTTTTGCATAATCCTGAATGTGATTGTGTAACGCATACATAAACAATGTGCATGATTGAAACTACTGACTTTCAGTGGCCTGTTTGTAACTAGGCAAACTGCTAAATAGGATAAGAATTAATGCTGTGAACCAGTGGAGGAGGAAAGCTGTGCTCAATTTTTGCTATAGTCACTCCTCCCAGTACTACTACTCTTCTCAGTCACTATTACTAGCTTTTCTAAATACTTTGTCGCTATTTATTCAATGTCCATATACTTTGTAAGTTTTCTGTATGCTTCCATCATGACAGCTATGGGGCAACTTTCCTCCCGTTGAACTAGCAACACAATATTTGTGTTATGCTTATCCTATAATGTTTCCTTTCATAAGTATGATCAATGCAAGTGCCCTAATTCTACTGTCAGAGTTACCAAAGTTAAGAATGCAGGTTAAATTCTAAAAGTGATCTTTGGAATAGATTGGCAGAATTCTTGTGCCTTTAGTGGTGCTGTTCTGAATTATTTAAGATAGAATGCTTCAACCAAAATACTTGTTTCTCCTAAATTTCCCTTGATCTGGCCACACAAATGCTTTTCAGAACTAATAATGAAGATTTGTTTCCCAGGGAGATTCCCACTTGGCAAGAAAATGAATCTGGTTTATACAAGGATACACATAGATTCCCCTTTGGAGTTTTGCTTCCACATATCATTTTTATGCATAGCTTGTTACTTGGTCTGCTCCCTCTGCCCAATCTTTGGCAAAAAAATCACTGAAGCCGATCAAATTGGAACATAATCATTTAGTTACTTAATATCATAGTTACTTACATACACATCCTCAGATTAAAATGGTGAATTTGGTAATACATACACAGAAGGCAGAAATTGGTAAAGAAATTTTAAGTTATACTGAAAATTATATTGAACACCAGAGCCTTAGTATTATTGGGGGAGAGGGTGGATATCTTTAAAATAAAGACGTAGGCATCATGGTTTTGCATGTAGCTTTTTACCTATGTATTTTGTTAATTCACATGAATAGATAGATTCTGGGAAAGAGAAAATGTTCTATTAAGGGTTTGGGGTGTGTATTTTATGATAAAAATAATTTTAAACTCTCATATTTTAATTCAGCAATTTAACTTTTGTAAACACACACACACACCAAGGATAGGAGCAAATGCAATCTTTGCTGGTTCCTTAATTCAAACATATTTAGGCAATTGCACACACCAAGAAAAGATACTGCTTCTTAAAAGAGCAGTTGACAAGTAGAGAGGGGTGCCCAAGCCAGATCTTTGCCATCTTTGGACATGAACGCTGCACATCTCTAGTTGGATCAAAGGTTTTTCTGCCAATGGGAGCCTTCTTGGGTTCATTAAGGATACTCCAGGGGAAGTGACTTTACTAAAGTACTTCTCTTAGTATTACTATCAATTTTATCCAATGAATTAACGAATCCTAGGACATTCAGGGGTGTAGGGAATTAGAAAGAGGAAAAAGAGTTAACAAGAATTAATTCCTCCCTTGTTTCAGCTGAAGAAGGGTTGCCCTAGATCCAAAATGTGAACTAACAGAAGGATGGTTTGTTTAAAGATCACTCATTTTGATTCCAAGCCAGTGTTGTTTTTAAGTAAGTTTAAAATTAAATAACATAGTGTAGCTTGACATTTGTTAGAAAAAGTAAATTGCATTCACACAAATGTGTACTTCATTTGTACTATTCAGCTGAAATAGGTCTCTGTATTTCAATCAAAATGTTGTAACATGCATTTATTATAATTAGGATGGAAGTGAGGGCAAATCTAAGAATGATAGTACTTTTTCCAACATTCATATACTGCTTCAGACATTTGCTTATGAACACTATGTTAAGAGAATGCTTAAATGTGTTTGTCCTTGATATTTAGCCCTCTTGTGTTGTGATCCTGTTAGACAGTCTGTTGCTTTGAAAATATCTTACAAGTCTCTGCAGATAAAAAAAAAAACCCTTCCTTTCAAAACTGGCAGAGGTGACTGTAGAACTTTTGAGAGTCCAGAATTCCTCCTCACAGAATCAAAGAGTAACATTTATGTATTGAAAAGAGTTGCAAAGGAGGGTGGTGGATTTTTTTGCAAGTACCATAGTAAAAAGGGCTCAGCTGCAGCAAGTCTTAACTTGCAGTGAAGTCTTAATTCTTTCCTTTCTGTGGGGACATCAGTTTTACTCACACAGTAAACGTGTTTAATGTCATTTTAATGCCAGAATCTACATACATGTACGTACATACACACACATATGAGTTTCTATTGCCTAAGTATGGTAAGAAGAAGAAAGTGTTAAACTATCAGTGCCCAGTTGCCCAGTGATTTCTGCTTTGTCTCTCACCTGCTATGTGAACTGTCCTACAATTACATTTTATGAAGTCAGGTTCTAGTGGAAGGGATGGGTGCTACCTTCCTCATGAAGACATAGCAGGAACACTGACTTAGAGCTGTGTTGAATGCGCAGCTGTATGCCACTAAGTCAGAGTCCATTCTGTAGCCAGAGTCTAAAGGGAATCCCAGGCCTCTGTTCCATTTAATTTCTGACAATTTTTACATTTATTTGGTGTCTTATGCACTTCAACTTTTACTTGTTCATTGTTGGCATGTGCTGCCCTTCCTTGTCAACTCCCCCCCCCCCTTCCCAAGAGGTCTCATTGTACAGTGCCCATTCCTGTTCCACTCTCTTCTCTCTTTCTCTCTCTGTTTGGATGTACTGTTCTGTGTAACTCAGTAGGTCTCCTTCTTTCTGGTTTGTTTTTTTCTAGATTCCTGCCGTTTGTTCATCGTTGTGCCTAAAGCATGTCGATGTGGCGTTCAAGTACATCGTCCAAATCCTTGTCTCTTCAGCTTCTCTGATGCTTGAACTCTCACCCTTTGACCTTGTGTTGACTTTTGATGCTGATGTGTATTTTTATTATGTTTGTTTCTTCTTTTTTTCCTTCCTTTTTTTTGTGCTGCCAAATTGGTTTTGCTAGAAAGACTGCTGATGGGGAATATTTAAACTTGCATTTGAATATAAAAGAATTCTATTTTTCTAGAACTTCATAAGATAACCACTTGATTTTGTGATTCTGATTCTTTGTAATTGTCTTCAGAGCAGCCTTGCTAGCATACCTCGTGGAGTATTTGTATTTCTGTGAACATAAAGCCAATCACTTTCTAGGCTTAGTTTTTTCTGTGTGCTTAGTTTCAACAAAAAATCTTTGAAGGAAAAAGTAAAAGGATGCAACTCAAAGCTTTCAGGAGGTTTCTGGTCAAATTTTGCTGAACCTACCTGGCCATGCTTGAGGAGAGAGCATGTGTTTATTGATTTGAGTAGCTTCAGCAGAAAACACTTGAACTACACTTTTTCCTGATTGTAGCTGCATTTTTGCCCTGGCACTTAACTGCTTTTTCCTTCCTGTGTGATTATCAGCCTTTGTCTGCGGTGAGAATTTAATCAAAGTTGGTGTTGTATTTTGTTAAACCTTTGCATGCTTAGTTTTTTGTAACTACAATCTCCTCAGCAAAATGTGACTTTTTGTTTTTGTTTTGTTTTTCTTTTAAAATTTCAAATAATGCCCCTGTAAACGTTTTGCATGTTTCCTGCTGTGTTCTTCACAATCCTGTATATATATATACACCCTTCACCTCTGTTTTCTATAGTTGGTGCAAAAACTGAGCAATTTATTAGGTTTCAAAGCTGTCCTATTTTGGATGCCAGACTTGTGATCATATGTCATGTAAGGACATCTCCTGTGCATTTAGACTGCTTTACACAGTATCTGCACCTTGCTCTATTATCACAGCTATGGAAAGGTCTCAGGGGCTTGATTGCACTGTTCAGATGGTCATGGTGGCAGCGGCAGGGATACAAGTTTAACAGAAAGATGTGGGATGTTCGCGTAATACTGCTTCTGAAATCCAACGGAGCTCAGGCTCTTTTGGGGTAGCCTTAATTTGTACCTCTTGTTTAATATGCGACTTGCTTTGTGAAATTTTAACACCATTAACTCTCAGTGAATGGAAGCTTGATTGCTCTCCAGTTCTTACACTTGAAATAGCATGTCGTATATATCCCATGGAAGGAATCTGTAAGCCTAGGCACAAAACTGCTGGCTCTTTCTCCAAGTGACAAGCACAATATAACAGCACGTTGGCTGTTACCTGAACAGGGTACCAACCCCGGCTCCTTTTCTCAGGGGCCTTAGCTGGGGGAATCTCCTCTGTGGAGAATTTTTTTAAAAAGTTTTGTTCTTTAATTGGGTTAGGAGACATGCAGTTTTCTTTTTTTTCTTTTTCTTTTTCTGGCCTGATGAAGAAATAGGACAGATTATCCTTCTCTGGGAAACATGCTTCAGCTTTGCTGCACATATGATCTGCTTTAGAAGCTGAGATATAGTCCGGGGGCTTCACAGCACCTGAAAAAAGTCCTGTGGTAAGGACTAAGCACAAGGGGCAACGGGGTGGAGGAGAAGCTATGAAGGAATTTTAACAGGAGGAAGGAATGTGAAACAAAACATTTGGAGAGTAGAAACATGTAAGAGACCTATCTAGGCCTTAGGAAGCTTTCACTCTATTGTTGGCAAAAAAAAAACAGCTGCCAACTCTCTTGCTGGATGGGTAATCTCTCTCCGTATTTGTTCTTCTCTCAACCTGGTGATCAGCATCTCTAAGGATGAGAGTGACTTGAAAGGGGATATATCATTGCATTATTTGGGGTACAGCTGTGAGATGATTGACCTTAGGCTCACAGTCACAATGCACAGGGGTGTCTGATGGCAGGGAAGTCAAGGCCTTGCAGTGTATTAATTAATTTTGCCAATACATTTCTTTATAATGCGCATACAGTTTCATGAGAAACTCTGGAGAATCCTGTGGTAAAAAAAAAAAAATCTCTGGAGAAAACCAAAATGCCAAACATTAGATGTTCCTTTCCTTTCTTTCCTTTGATTGTTTTAATAATTCTGTGGTGGTTTTAATGGATTTGAGACAGTAAAGCAGCAGCTGCCTTTTATTTCTAGCTGCTTTTTGTGAATAATTAAAAAAAAGAAAATTTACATTTTGGAAAAAAAAACCTGTGGGCTTTTTTATTGGTACAAACATTGTATTTAACACTAGGGGTTTTGTACAGTTTTTTGCCTTTTCTACTAGAAAACAATGTAAAGTGATTCACAAATGTGACAAGAAAACAAATTGCCACTATGACCAAATGTAGAATCTGTTCTGCAGTTTAACAGGATTTAATCAACTCAAAGTCGTGATTCTGTTGTAGCAATGCTTTTCTTTACCCTGTTTGAACTGTTCCTTTTTCTTGTTTGATTTGCAAAACAAAATGTCTTTTTTGTGTGAAATTGTGTTGTACTCTGTAGAAAAATTATGGATTTTACTTTAGTGGTTAAAAAAGAAGCACATGTTGCTTTTCTGATCACGGAGTTTGTGTAGTGGATTTAAAAAAATGAAAGTTTTGTTACAAGTTTGGAACGAGCGAGTATGTATTAAGGAATTTTCTTCCTTTTGTGTGTGGTTTCTTTTTGTCCCACTGGGGAACTTAAAGCTGTTTTAATTGCACAGACACACAGACAAGAAGTCATTTTGTATATGCCAAGTGTGGTATCTCCCTTTGTTTATTTGCTATTAAACTGTTTGAGAAGAAATTTCTGTGTCATCCTTGTATTTACTTACATAGAACAGGCAAATTGGTATATTGGTTTCCGGGTATTTAAAAAAAGGGTTGCTTAGTCTAAACATGAGAAGATGGAATATATACATCATCTTTTCTGTCACTGGCATGCTGCTTCTCCAAATATAAAAGCTCACCTTTTCCCCCCTCTCTTAATTTAAATTATTTTTCTGAGCATTTCACTTTAAGGTTTGGCTTGGCCAGGATCAGTTTCATCAAATATTTTTCTGGTAGGCAAATATACAAATGAGGAATAGTTTATTATACAAAAGTGCTTCTCCATTCAGTTTTCTTCTGCTAAGTTTTATCTTGTTTAAATCACCTTGGGAAAGCTGCCACATTTTTAAAGTATAAAAATAAACAATATAGTCTTTTAGATTCATTCTCCTAATTCCTGCAACTGTATTTGCATCTTGAGTGGCCTTGCAAAACGTCAACCCTTTCTATTATAACTTCATTATAAGTAATTATATTGAATATAGATTATAATTATTTGTACTACAAACAAATCTTAAGGCCTATATTGCAGGGTGCATTTCTTCACATTGTTTTTACTTTTTACCTTATCAAATAAAAGAAGCAAAATCCTACAAGATAAGATTATGAGGTTTAGGTAGAAATTCATTTAAAAGTCAGCTAATTGGCATTCTTTCTTTTTTTTACTTTTACCTTCTAATAAGCACCGAATTCTACCACCTAATAAATACTAATAATTGTTTGGATTCTTCCTTAGATCAAGTTAAAATGAGAAATGTTTGTCCTTATAATATTTTTTTAATGATGTGCACGAACCATTTCTGAGATTATATATATATATATATATATATATATATATATATATATATATATGTATGTATGTATGTATGTATGTATGTATGTATGTATGTATGTATGTATGTATGTATGTATACATACATACATACATACACACACACATACACATATATACATACACACACACACACACACACACACATACATACATACATACATACATACATACATACATACATATTCCTGCTAGAATAATCCCTATAAATGATTTTGGAAATGTTTTAAATGGCTTAATTTTAAATGTATGCGGTGAGTATTTAGTCATCATTGTGCCCTCTGTTGCACCATTACAAAATTCTGCATCATCTGGTTTGTGGTATATTAAACAACAAGATTGAAAAGCTATTTTGAAGTCATTTGTAAGCATGAGTGGAAAACTGAGGAAACACTTGAACAATCAATTTGACATTGAATGAAGTTAAGAATTGTGTAAGAAAGGCCTCTGCTGCTGGTTTCTTATTGTCCCCCTCCCCCTCCCCCACTACATGTTTAAAAATCTAAACCATAGACACGCTTTCAGATTTCCTGTGTTTTTGAATGAAAGGGGATGCTCAGGCAAAGCCAGAACAGGAACACAAGTCCCTTAAAATATAATCTGGTTATTAAATGCGCCTTCATGATTTTTAATTCCAGCCTGAGTTAGTAGGCTGTGCCATTCTTGAATTCTAATAATTTTTAAGAATTAAAAACTTGATTCCACTGAAATCCCAGCAACACTACTTAAGTATTTGTCATATCCTAAGATAAACCATTTTCCATATGGTTCAACTGGCATTAAGAATTTAGATAGGGATGAATCTGATTGGAAATTGGATCTCATAATTTTTACAAGTATTTACATAGCTACTAAATTCCACCTCTTCCCAAAGTTTTTGTTAGGTACAATTCCCCCCCCCCCAAAATTTATATATATATATATATATATATATATATATATATATATATATATATATATATATATATATATATATATATATATATATATATATATATATATATATATATATATATAAATAAACTTTGGGAGGAGGTGGAATTTAGTAGCTATGTGTGTGTATATATATAATATAAATTATATAATTATAATATATAATTTTTTGCATATATAAAATGTCATATATGGCATTTTATCACATACCAACTCTCTAGCCTGGTCCTCGCAACAAAATGAGATAACAGTAAATTGAACTGCAAGTGAAGGAATTTCTGGTTTTTAATTCTGTTCAAATTAAATGAAGTTGGTTACGGTATAATGTTATTATGAGAAGTTTTTTATGAATGCTATCTTTTCTTTAATATAGAGAAGTATTGAAAACAGATTATTTTTAATCTGGGATATAATCTCATGCTGCATATTTAGAGTAGTTGAAAACATTTCTAAGTAGATTATGTTAGAATTAAATGTTTAAAATAGGCAAATTTCACATTCCTAATGGGCTCTGGGGGTTGAGCTATATAATGCAAGGGAGTAATACATTCCAAGAGAATTTTTTATCTCTCTCATCTCAAAAATAAAACATTGCAGTAGCTGCTTTAAAGTACTGATTTACACAGGTGTCTTAACTATCTTAGCCCTTCTCTACAGCTACTAATGTTTGAAACTGAAAAGGAGCTGCCAGCTGACATATAAACCAGTTTGATATGCAGAAATCTTTTTTAAAAACCCACATACAGGTGAAGTTTTTTGATTCCTGTAGGTAAACTGCTCTTCCGATAGACTGCAGAAAAAGTTAATAAAAAGTTGAAAATACAGCATTATCACTCACATAAATTTGTGCATAAATTAGTTGCCATAAATCTGATTCCCATTCTGTCTCCCAGAATCAGTGCACTATGCACTAGGACTGTTGTTTAAGAAATTTGGAAGGGTGATTCCAATAAAATGAAATCCGTATTCTCAGGATTTCCTTGCTGCTTCAGATACAGACTGTGAGTGACTCACTATAAAAATAGAGAAACACATAAAGCAGCATTTCAGCATAAAATCCAATAAAGTTAAAATTACAGCAACTACATAGATACATTTTAGGTGATTAGAAATGCCCAAACAAAGAGGCAGACTTAAGCTTAGATTTGCATTGTTGCACAGCCACTAGAGCTGGGTTCCCCAGCCCCTAATCCGTGGACCAGTACTGGCAGCACCACAGCATGCCAGAAATGGGACTGCAAACAAGCAAAGCAGGGTTCAGGCAGCATGGAAAACTACACTCCCTCTGGTCCACAGAAAAACTGCCACAGAACTGGTCCATGATGCCCAAAAGGTTTGCTGGGGTGGGGGGTGTCACACTAGAGAACCAGGACTGACACCACCACACTCCTCCCAGGCTTCATGGAACCTTATCTATCAGTTCTATATAATAGGCAGAATGTAACTCTTCATGTGTGGAACTGGCTGCTTGCACTTGACAGCATTGTATCTAACAACCTATGCTTTGTAAATCTGGTAGAGAAAGATCCCATTCCTCAAAAAAATGGGCAGTTATCTTTTTCTTCCTTAGGGCTACAGCAACATCCCTTCTCAGTATGGGCAGAATCAAAAAGTACACGCCATAAAGATACAAGCCATAAATCACAGGTATTACAGGTTATCCCCAGCATTTTGTACTTGGAAAGCTTTTAATAACTAGTGTCATATAATAGCTGCTACTTTGCTAAAATAATTTTCATCCATAGACAGTTAGATGTTTAAACAGTTTGAATCCCGGAATCCTACGGGATTGGGCGGCATATAAATTTATTTAAAGTTAATTTACCTACATTTTAAAGGGCATCTCCAAGTAGAACACATTATAGTAATCAAGTGTGAACTGTTAAGGCTATGATTGACTGTTATGCAGGTCTCACATTCCACAAGGAAAGGTGGTTGGTGTACCAGATGAAACTCAGTAAAGGTCTTGCAGTCCATGTTTGTACTTGCTTTCAAACAGAAATCATGAATCCAGGAGAAACCGAGTGCTTCATCTGATGAAGTTTGACCCAATCTAAAATCAGTGTTGAAACTGACATGAAGCCAGGTGACTTCTGGAGCTGCTGTTGTTGTTTTGGCTGTGATTTAATTTGAATCTGTTTCATCCTATTGAGTCCCTCACAGCTTCCATACACCAAATTAGGTTTTCCACTGGAGTTCCTGCTCAACCAAGAAGTAGAGCTGCATATCTGGCAATAGTTGCCTGTTCTTTCTCTGATATTTCCAATAAAAACCCCAAAGAGACTGAGCTAATACAATGTAAAGCTCTCCATTTCCTTGGCTTCCACAGGTTCAAAAGAATGCCAGGTGACTTCACAAGAGATTGCTTCAGTGACGTCATTGGTTTTTGCTCATGATGTGTGCAACTCAAATGAGCAATTTTATCCAGAAAATGCCTAGCAAAAAAATCACAGTAACTTGTAAACCTACCCTAGAATCAAAGATATGGAAGAATATTACTTTGTAATATTCAGCTTTGTCATAGCTCCCTTTTTAAAATTTCTTCCTAGTTCCCTTTTCATTTTTTTCTTTTTGCTTCCATGTTTCATATATTCCTATGTTCATTTCTGCACATTCTGTTCCTCAAAGAAATCAGAAATAGCAATGAAGTATCCATAAAGTATCTAGCTTCTCACAGCCTCTTTCATTGTGAAAATAATGTTCTTGAGGACCACATTTTCAGAAAGAGCTGATTGCAGTTTAACCATTGGAATAAATGCTGTCTTAAGGAAACGGCACACTTTTTTTCCTTTCACATTATAGTTAAGATACACCATGCAGGGATGGGGTTTTAGGACGAGAACTGGCAGGTGACTTGACACAGAGAGAACAGCGGAAATACCTTAAGCTAGAATAATGAAAATTGACAAGCAGGAGTCCTTCAGCTGTTCTTCTTTCTTCCCCCAATCCTCGGTTGCCAAGAAACAGCCTGCTTTCTTTTCTCTCTCTCAAACCATTCTTTATTTATCTCCGTCATGGTCTCCCAAAAGTTGTTTTTTAACTAAAAATCTCTCTGGTTTCAATTTGACACTAGGTAGAACAATTTGACACTAGGTAGAACAATCCCCTGGTTTTTTTATTTGCCCTTTTTGCATTTTTTATCAGACATAGCTTTTTTTTTAAAAAAATCAGATTGTCAAAACTGAAATAAAATACTATATATAAAAGGTTTGTTTCTAGCTCTTATCTAGTGACCATCCCACTAGAAATAATTCTAGTGATTATTTTTTCCCCCCTGTTAATTAGTTGGAAAAAAAGCTTTTTTTCTTTTAAAGTTCTGAAACGTCATCTCCAACCTCCCTTCATTTTGCGTTTGCCTCTGTACATGAACTCGTTGAAGAAAGGCTCCATTTGGCCTCTCTGATGTATTTATATAAAGGCAGCGTAGAGGGAAGCAGATCGGTTGCTCTGGCTTGCTTTCTGACCTTGGGGGTTACCAAGTCTGACATTCCTGTGAGATCACATGGCAAGGATTGGCAGGCACAGCTGTCCCAATGGAAGGGAGGGGCTTGGGAGGGTCCATTCCGATTGAATTTCACTCCAGCCACTTAGGCTCTTTCCTGCTTTCCTCGCTGTGCTTTTCTTGTCTTCCACTTTGTTTGTGGCCTGGGTTGTAGAAAGCTCTGATAGGATAGCAGCACTGAGGATGCTATTCTAGAAGATCAGGGTAGTTGCTTTAACATTTGGGTGGGCCTTTCTTTCCCATCCCCGATTGACATTCCTCCAGGCTAAGCCATCCGAGATTCCGGTGGGCCCTGAGCTTTGGCACCATGCAGTCCATCCTCCTGTTTTAGCACCAACTTCACTGTAATTGTTTCTTTTAGCCCATCTAAACAGCCACTCCGACAGGTCTGCTCTTCCGACAAGTTGGTGTATGCAGCTCCGGAGCACAAAGAAGATGGGACAGGACCAGACCAAGCAGCAGATAGAAAAAGGACTCCAATTGTATCAGTCCAGTCAGACAGAAAAGGCCCTTCAAGTCTGGTTGCGGGTTTTGGAAAAGAGCACAGATGCAGCTGGCAGGTTTCGAGTTCTGGGATGCCTCATCACTGCTCACTCGGAGATGGGCAGGTACAAAGATATGTTAAAGGTAAAGCATTCTGATTTGGCCGCATGTCTTTTTCTCTTGCTAGGTTACGGAGAGGGTGGTGGGTAGAAAGGTAGGGCTCCAGATTACGGTTCAGCCACAATTGAACAGCAAACGTAGCACTGGTTGGGATTCTTTTAAAATTGCAGACCCTGAAGCCTGACAAATACTTACCTTTGGAAATCGCCATTCTGCATTTCCACCTGCAGTCCTAGATCTCATGAGCAATCTATAAAGGTTTCTCACCTGCAGAATTAAGTATGTTGGGTGTTGTGGCACGACATAACCGCGAACGTCAAAAGCATGCCGACAAAACCGCGGCGCTAAAACCACACCGACAACAGCGCGCCGACAACAGCGCGCCGACAGAAGCACAATTTAAGTTAAGGTAAGGGTTAGGGTTAGGGTTATTTTTAGGGTTATGTTACAGCGCGCTTCTGTCGGCGCGCTTCAGCGCTCATTCGTCTCCGCGGTTTTGACGGCGCGGTTTTGTCACCGCGCTTTAGTCACACGCGCTTTTCTCGTAAGCGCATTTGTGGTGGAACCGTTGGGTGTTACATTGTTAGCCATTTGCATGTGTACCTGGGGGGTTGTGTGGTTTTGCAAAGCTGAGACACTATATGCTGCAGCTGTCCTTTATTTTGTAGAATTGTCAGCTGTGTAAAATAACTAGGTTAAACAGTATGTGTGTGTGTACACAGACACACAAATTCACACACAGTTTATACTGTGATGCCAGGATTAGGGTTAGGGTTTTTTCAACATTATTTATTTGAACGGAACATTCTCTTTTTCTATTCAAAATAACTTTCACAATGTGATGGTTGCCATAGAAGCCATCCAGATTGCTTTTCAAAGTGAGATGGTTGGTGCATAAATCTAATAAATAGATTTGCTGAGTTGTTTTCTATTAAATGTTGCTTTGAAAGATTTAAATTCAAGATCTTCTTACTTTTGGGTAAATTCTGCAGAAATCTTTCATCATTTTCAATATACATTGTGTTGAATCCAAAAATCTTTTCTTTTTAATTATTATTTCTGTTTGAGGAGTGAGGAGTTTTACAAGGCAATCTAGAGACCCATAGTTGAAATAAGAAGGGGTTCTGGTATCTTGGAAAGGAAAAAGATATAAGATAGAGAATTTAGAAGAAGCACACAAATTCTATGAAGAACACTGTAATAGGGAAGGAAAACAAGGAAGCAAAGAGGAACTAGAATGCAGAGGTCAAGTGGAAGAAACATCAGAAGACAGCGAAAGAAGCAGGAGAGAAGAACAGAGGCAAGAAAGAGAGAGAGCAGAGAAGGAAGACAGCGGAAGAAGCAGGAGAGAAGAACAGAGGCAAGAAAGAGAGAGCAGAGAAGGAAGGCACGACAGGGAAAAGTCAGATACAAACTAGAAGTAAAAGAAACAATCTCAACTAAAGATGGATCAGAAAATAATTATGTCGATAAACTTGAATGGACTGAACGCACTAAAAAAAAAGAGCCCAGATGTTTAATATTCCTAAGAAATTGAAAATAGACCAGATATGGGTTAATTGGTATAGATGGATGGAGCAAAGAAATAAAAAGCAATGAAAGAATAGAACAACTCTCAAAAATAATAATTATGAGAAAAACAAGGGGGTCATGATTGCTGAAATCAAATCAGGATGATAGCTGGCATATAGACTGTAGAATGATAGAGAAAAAAGGAAATGATATGAAAAAAAATGGACTTGTGGAAATAACACCCTCAAGAAAACATAAACTGGATTTGAAAGAGACACCTAAAACAATAGAAAAGAAAGGAAGGGAAGTAGGAAGGAAAAGAGGGGAGGAAGGAAGTAGAGAATGGAGGTACGAAGGAAAGGAAAGAAGTGGAGGGTGGGAGAGAGAGAGCGAAGGAGAGATAGTAGGAGAGGAAGAAATGTGGAGGAGAGGTAGGGGAAGAAGTAAGGAGAGGTGGGTGGAAGGGAGAGAAAGAGAAGGAGAGGAGGGAGGAAGAGAGAAAAAGAGAAGGAGAGAGGGTAGGAAGGAGAAGAAAGAGAGTAGAAGTAGGGGAGAAGTAAGGGAAGGAGAGGAGGAAGGAAGTAGAGAAGGAAGGGAGGGAGAAAAAAGAAAGAGAAAATAAGGTGGTGTCATAGCAGGTGTGAAGGATGGTAAACAATACATTCCAAATTATACCTTATATCCTTCTAAATGGAATAATAATAATAATATAAGAATGGCAAAGAAAAAGAATAACTATGTGAATGTATACCTTAACTGCATGTAAGAGAATAGATGACAGTAAAAATATAAAGCACAATATAGGTAAATAATACTTGATCATAAGTAGCTAAGTATAAATAAATAAAGAAATGCATATAAAAATGGATAATGAGTAACGAGATTATGAACGCAAGATAGAAACATATAGAAAGGAAAACACTAACTGCAAAGAAACCGATTCGGAACTGCTGTATGATATACGATGGAACTTATTGTTCCTATGTTGTTTTTAAGTTATGTGGTTATTTTTGTTATTGTGTTTATGTGTTCTGTTGATGTGCTTATGTGTATAAAATAAAAATTCAAAAAAATAAAATAAAATAAAGTAAAGTAATTTGGTTAAAATGGTAGGAATCGAAGGAAAAAAATCAATTGGGGTTTGAAATGGATTTTCCAATTATTATAATTTATTTTTTATCCTGATTTTCTTCAAAGAGCTCAAGTGAAACATGTTCTGTGAACTCCCATTGCCAATTGAGCATTTCAGTCCATATTTCCACAGTTCTGGTTATAACAGTACTTTCTGTGCTGAATTAGCTCTTTAGTCTGCTCTGGCAGAATTCATCACAGACAATTTGCTTACTAGTGCAAAGCATTTGAAAGAGGCCCTTTGCAAAGCACATCCCAAATAATATGGCTAGTTTAACACTTTGCTCACAGGTACCCTGCTAGTACTGACTTGTGCAAAATGTCTATTTCAACTGCTTTGCATAGTCCTATTGTTCAATAATTGGTTTACAGAATATGTTTTATCTATAAGGTTAAAGGGCTTGTCCAGGCAGTTGCCAAAACAACACTAATTAGAATACATACATACATACATACATACCAATAGCACTTAGAGTATTATACCACTTCACAATGCTTTACAGCCCTCTCTAAATGGTTTACAGAGTCAGTATATGGCCCCCAACAATCTGGGTCCTCATTTTACCAACCTCAGAAAGATGGAAGGCTGAGTCAATCCTGAGTCAAAATACATCAATAGGAAATAAAGCAACAGGTTATTTGATGTAATATTATTTAGCTTGCTTACACAATTTTTCTTTCGTCATTTCTAAATTTCATTTAAGTGAAGAAAAAAAACAACCATATCTTTTTCCTTTTTTCCTATGGATTTTTTAAATTAAAAATTGGAGGAACATTTTAAAAAAGCAGACAGTCAAAAGCATATGCAAATAGGACATTTGATTTGACTGCTTTCCTGAGCCACTTTTTTGCACACGGAACCATTTGGTGGAGTTTAACTTTATAGCAAAAAAACAAGATAGGTTTTGTAGCCCTGAGCCTTGTCTTATCACAGAGTAGGTCCAAATTGTCAATTCCAATCTTGATTATGGTCAGAGCCACTAGACATGGCAAAACTATCCAGTTTGATTAGAGAGAGATGAATAATTGCATTTATAAGGGACTGGAAACCCCTTTTGAACTTTTTGCTGGAAAAAATGAACTTGTGATTTATAGGTAGCTTATGGAAAAAAATAAATTATGAAGTAACTTTAAAGAAAAAAAATTAAGATATAAATGCCTTTGTAACTGCTGCCCAAAAGGTCAGAAGCCACTTCTTTATAATCTTTATTTTCTTTTTCTACTTTCTTTTACTTATTCACCATTCTTTCTAATTTTCTTTGTTTCTTTTTTAATGCCTGTACTGGTTTTAATCTTGTTTTAAAAAATCATCAATAAAATTACATGAATTCATTATGGCTGAAGTTTAGAATTAGACTTGTTGCTTCTTAAATCTTACATTCTTTTACTGAAAGTTTGCAGTCATGCAGATTGACACTGCCCGAGAACTGGAAGATCCTGACTACCTTACTGAGAGCTACCTGAATTTGGCACGGAGCAACGAGAAGCTCTGCGAATTCCCGAAAACCATCTCCTATTGTAAGACCTGCCTGAACATGCGAGGTACAACATTGGGCCTGCAACTAAATGGCCAAGTCAATCTCAGCATGGGCAATGCCTACTTTGGCCTCAGTATCTTCCAAAAAGCTCTGGAGTGTTTTGAGAAAGCTCTACGGTACGCACACAACAATGATGACAAGATGCTTGAGTGTCGTGTCTGTTGCAGTCTAGGAAATTTCTACACACACCTC
Source organism: Thamnophis sirtalis (assembly GCF_051295495.1). NCBI lineage: Eukaryota > Metazoa > Chordata > Lepidosauria > Squamata > Natricidae > Thamnophis > Thamnophis sirtalis. The sequence continues at coordinate 106,479,211 of NW_028261381.1, read as the reverse complement.
AAAGTGAGTATTGCAGAAATGACAAAAGAACGTAGATCAGAAGTTTAAAAAATGCAGATGGAAGAAAAGGAAAGGGAGGCATTTTTCCAACTGTCTGGAGGATGGTACAGATGGTAGATTGAACCTAGAGTGCAGAGGTTTCCACCTGTTTTCTTTCTGTGAACCATAACTTTGTGATCTGAAGCTTGTGAGGACATCACATAAATCAGAGCTCAGGTGCATGGTGTTTGGGGAAACAATGCCATTCACAACTCCTCTAAAATGGTATCTCTGGGATGTCAACATTAAAAAAAATGTTTTAATTAGTTAAGACCTGAAATATTGCTAATTTACTTAGTTTCACAACTTTTAGAATTATGATCTAAAATCTTGAGAAATCAGGGAAAACATGCGAAAATTATTATGTGGCCTTATAATATTGTGGAATTTTGGCTATTAGTTTAGTGCCCATACAAGGTCCTAGATACAACCCTTTGTAATCTCCTGCCTCAATGGAACTATTGTTTCATATTTAGATAGGGAAAATCTTCCAGAAAAAGTAAGATTGTTGTACCACAGATTGCAATTTTTGGACATGGATATTATTTATTTGTCATAACAAGCTTTATATTGATTAGCTAATGGGGAGATTTAAATAGTCTTTTTTTTTACATTTTGGCCATCTAATTTTATCATTCTATTTTATTAAAGTCTATTTATTTTTGGATATGAAACAAAAGAACACTGAGAAATCACAGTATACATCAGTAATATTTTTCACCAGGCTAACAATAAACGAAAGAAAGGAGAAAGCTTTTCTGATATTTCAAGGATTTAATCACATAATCATTTTCATATTATTATAGTTTAAGTTAGAATCACATGAAATGATTATCTGTGATCACTACTAATGCTTATGGATCCATTTCTGAGAGGAGATTATCAAATGTGTAACTTAATATCTATTACGTGTTGCTGTATGTAAAGCTCTTGGAGAACATTCCTTATTTTGATCATGTTTTGAACAAGAAACATAGCATTTTGCTATTTCTAGGAAAATTCATACTCTCAATATTAATATTGCTTATTTTGGTGTAAATTTGGACAAGTTTACTTACAATAGTCATTTTTCAATCTTCTCATCATTAACTCAAATGAAGTGTGAGGACTTGCCTTATCTTAACAGAGGCTTCAGATATCTAGACTACAGTTTGCCTACTTAGTGGAAACTTGCCATATTGAACTCTCATTACACATTTCAGAATGAGTATATGTATAATGCACATGTGTTTACAGCACTATCGCCAGTTCATTTCTTTAACCAGAAAAATATAATTAATGGGGTAGTCTTATATTCCAACGAGTTCACAGTGTCCGAACACTATATTGGGCTTCTTATAAAAGCAGGTTGAAACCATGGCTTTTTTCACCGTAAGTTTTAAATCAATCATTCTAGGTTATAAGTTGTCATAAACAGTATTCCTTGGTGAATTTATATCTCACCGTTAACGATAGAAAAATCAAAATCAATCAAAACAGCTTAAAAGATTTCACAACTTTAAACAATCATAGCTTTTACCATTTCTGTACAGCCTTTCTGTATCTTTCGTCTCAACCTCTCTCCTTGCTTCTTCTCTTTTCAAGGACTATGAAAAAGCTCTGTTTTTCCCATGCAAGGCAGCAGAGCTGGTGAATGATTATGGAAAGGGATGGAGTTTAAAGTACCGAGCAATGAGCCAGTTCTACATGGCTGTAGCCTATCGGAAGCTGGGGCGCTTGCCAGATGCTATGGAATGCTGTGAGGTACAACCACGGCTTCTTGGAGTAGGGGGAAGTCTACTGGGTAAAGCTAAAAATTTGGAGGGGGGTGTATGTCAGTTGCATCACTTTCTGAAGAAAGTCGATTTGACCACATTGAGTTATGCTTTAATCACTGTTTTGTTTAGACTATTGCAGCAAACAGATTAGTTTTTGGTGTGTCTTGTTGGCTGTACTACAGCCATCTTGCAGCAACTGCATCCACTGTCAATACAGTTGTTTTTTTGTTATAAAGCCCCATTATGGGGCAAAAAAAATTGAAAGCCACCTTTATCTATAAACATCAGTACACGCCACTAATTTTTTTTTAATATAAGAACACAGATTCTTTTCTTTGGTGGAAGAAAATGGTTTTTGAACTGCAAAGGAACCCAATAAAACTCCAAAGCAATGGCAAAGTATTTTGTCTGTTTGAGGAAGGTTCAGACTACCTCTTCGTTCAACCATTTATTTTGTTGAAACAATTATTTTTTCATTTTCATAATATATAACCACATGTATACTATTACATAACCAACATTGTATTATATTATTATATGTTTAGGTCAATTCGTCTTACCATCAACTCCCAAAAACAATTATTGGGTCTTCTGCTCTCCATACACCATATTTGTACCTTATCCATCACTTTCTTCTCCGACTCTCCTCCTCCTCCCTACCTCCTTTCTTCTTCTGTCATCCTTCTCTACTTCCCCTTTCTCCTTCTCCTTTCTCCCCTTTCCACTCCTTCTTTCTCTCCTCCTCCCCTCCTCTCTCCTATGCTTCTCTTTTCCCTTACCCCTCTCCTCTACTTCACACTCTTCAAGAGAGAGAGATGTGGTCTTTAATGTGGGTTGCAAACAGGACAAGACCCCCTTTCCTTCACTCAGACACCTGTTTCTTAGGTCACAATTTAGAACTTAGTAGATGATAGAAGTTCACCTTGAGTTCAAATTCTGAAAGCTTGTCTTACTAGGAGTCAATGAAGATTGCGCTTCAGCATGGAGATCGTCCTTTGCAAGCACAGTGCCTGCTCTGCTTTGCTGATATCCACCGCAGCCGTGCAGATGTACAGGTATGATCCTCTCCTATGAAAGAGGCTGCCTGAGGGCAATAGTGCACAGCGACTGACACCTTTTCTTACAACCCAGACAGCTTTTCCCCGCTATGATTCCTCCATGAGCATCATGACTGAGATTGGAAACCGTCTGGGACAAGTTCAGGTGCTGCTTGGTGTAGCCAAGTGCTGGCTGATGCAAAAGGACCTTGACAAGGTCAGTAATAGGCTGCAGTAAGAAACTACAGCCTATTAGATTCATTTGCATTTTTATGAGCCACCAAAATGGGCTCTAAAATGCATGAAGTTTTCCCCCCCCTCTATCCCCAGTCTTTCTGTCCACAAAGTGACATCCATACCGAGGTAACAAGTATTTGGGTTGTATTCAAAACTGTTTATCCAATGTACCTTTGGATCTGCAAGATGAATAACCCAGTTGTGTGACACACAGTTATCTCTAAACAAAATGAATAAATGGAGTAGTGCTGGGATTCATCATAGACTACCTTAACAAATATGATTCACTCATTGTAATTGAGCATGTAGAAATGATCAATTGAAAGTTGTTTCCCCGTAAGATATGCTGACCCCAGAGCTATATATACATGCTGTTTCCCTTCTGACATTGCAGAAGACACTAAAAACCATTGCTTATAAGCAGGCCTTAGGCCCAGAATGAGAACCTGTGGGCGACCCAGCTAGTTTTATGGCCATGTTGTTTTAATGTGGATGAAGAACATTATAATATTTATTAGGGTTATTAACTGTAGCTTGCACACTGCCCAGAGTCTACTGAAAGAATATATATATAAATATAAATAGTTATGTATAATTTAGGTATCATGAGACCTTAACTCTTGGCAATTTAATAAACAAAGACAGTTTTCTTGGAAACATTGTGGAAGTGGTTTGATATTTCTTCTTCCAAGATATTTTTCAAATTCCTAGGGCTGACTCTTTAGTCTAGGGTTGAGAGTGACTGGCACAAAATGACCTATCTGGCTTCTATTCCTGTGACAGGATGAGAACTCACAGTCTCCTTGCTCTTAATCCAGGGTCTTTAATTACTACAGCAAACTGGTTCGTGTGTGTGCATGTATGTGTACATGTGTATGCGTATAAGTATTTATATATTTTATAGAGTATATACACAAATAATTTTGAATATGTGTAGTATTTAGCTATTATAAAATAAAGGGAGTAAATGTTTCCTAGTGTTCCCAAACTTCCAGGAATTAGGTTGATGCAGTTCTCCCTATCTTGGCACCCTCTGAACCTCAGGTACATATCACAGATTCAAGCAAGAAGTTCTTCAGAACCACCACATATTTCAAGACATCATACCATACTTGGCACCTCACCCTCCTCACCTATAAACACTTGACGCCATAGGGCCTGATTACTTGATCGACTACCAAGCTGTGATAGTTTTTGCCTGTCCCATATAATTGGATTGACGGTCCAAATTCCTTTGGTTAAACAATGTTGTCTATCACCACCCAGGAAGCATGGCTTTTTTGTTATAGCACTTACTCTTAAACAGCATCCCTCCTGAGAGCTGCATGGCTCCTGCCCTGATGATGTTCAGGATGTCTTTGAAAACCTGGCTTTTCCTCTAGGCCTTGGTTTAGGATAGTTATCAAGTCTTTTTTTCCCTGGATGCACGTGACTTACATTCATACTGTTTTATTGTTGTATTATCTTAATGTTGTAGGCTGCCCAAAATCTTATGGAGTGGACTCAAGTACATATATGTTCTGCTTTCTACAGGCATTAGAAAATGTTGAGAGGGCTCATGAGCTAGCAGAGGGACTAGGAAACAAAGTAAGTTTTTTTAAAAAACGATATCCGTGATAAACTATATGTTCTGCTTAATGTGTATTTATCTATGAATGTCATAATTCTGCCTGATAACAAACATCCAGGGTTTTGAAAATGTAATTATGTACCCAAACATTGTTAAATCATTAATAACCCACTAATATCATGAAGGATAAACAGTGATGGCCCATATTTGTGTTCCAACCCTTTAGACATTGTTGATGAGGTTCTGTCACTCAACAGAAAAATAACTCCCCCGTGAGGGTTACGTAGCAGAATGGAAAGCTAGCATCAGATGTTTTGATTCTGGGTGGTGGGGCATCTCCTGCCCCCGTGGAATAATTGCAGCTCCTGACTTTTCTGAATGGTAGGGTATTTAATTATGGCTTTGGAAAGGTGATGTTAGAAAAGATTATACCTTAACCCAAAGATCCTGAAACAATTTGAACCTATGATTGTTGGGGTATCGGGAATATCCACACAAAATTTCTTGCACTGAGAAATCCAAGCCGTAAACTTTCTATGTTGCTAGCATGTGGAACTCTTCAGAAGGGGGGATTTTGCAGAGCACATACACAATTATGTAAATATGAAAAAAGAAGGGATTGCTTAATGTATAAGATAAAATGGTAAGCAAAGAGTGAAATCACCCATACCACCACCACCCCAAAGTACAAATAGGAATGGTAAGAAGCAGAGTTTGGGAAGAGGAGGCAACAGATGGCCAAAGCAAAGAAAGATCTGTCTGACGGTTGGTGAGCTTCTGCCAAGTAAAATAAAAAGCAGCAGAAGGGATGAGAAAAGAACATCACATTTCAAAAGCTTAAAAGATGCAATGCTTTGGATAATCGGGAACTAGGAATGAGCTGGAGCCATGGAGTGCATCCTTTCGAATATTCTTCTCATGTGGTTATTTTTCTCTGTCTTCTCTTTTATGCAGCTTTGCCTGCTGAAGATTCATTGCATCTGTGAAGGGATCTATCGCACAAAGGGTCAGCAGAGGGAACTTCGTAATCACGTGGTGAAGTTCCACGAATGCGTTGAAGAAATGGAACTCTACTGTGGCATGTGTGGCGAATCCATTGGTGACAGGAACCATCAGCTCCAGGCATTGCCCTGCTCCCATGTCTTCCATTTAAAGTAAGGGGCAAAAGGGGGAAATGTAAATCATGCTGGAATAAGAGAAAGCAAAAACCATAGAGACAAAAAAAGGGGATGTAATTCCTCCAGAACAAATACAGAAGTTCTGTATTGGCATTTATGATTTTTTTTAACATTCCTTTATACCACTCCATTGAAACAACAATTTATCACTGAAACTTTTATCCTTGAAAGCTGGGATACTTTCCCCAAAATTGATTTTTAATCTCCTACTTAGATTTCCTTCTCAGGAATGCATCACTTTATCAATGTCTTAGCTCATTTCTTATATCCTTACAGTCCAATTTTAGTGAGGTCTGACTTAGGCATAATATCTGTACTTAGAGATAAATTTTAGCGTGCTGAATCAGGGGAACAAGCTTGAGAGTCAGACTCCCAAAACTCATGACCCATTGAGCCAAACACAGTTATCAGCTGTGTTAATAACCTGCCAGCAGCCCTGTTTACACTGCCTATCCAAAAATAGACAAATCAGGTATATATTAAGCATGCAGCGGAATGTTCTAACTTGATCAGAAGCTGCATTTAATTAGACATCACAAGTTGTCTAGTCCTGTGCTACACAACATGATTGAATTGAATGTGTGTTGCGATTATTCCCTTCTTTTCCTGGTGCTTTCTCATTCAGTCATGCATTAGAAAGCTGAGACCTAGAAAACTAACAAGTTAGAATTGCAGAGATGTTAACAAATGTGCTTTCCATTTAAAATGTACACTTGAAGAAACAATTCAGCTGAAAACTAACTTAACGCTATTACATGCGTAAAACATGTATATGTAGTATATGCACATATGACAGATATGTACCAGACTAAAATATTTATCTATCAAATTTCTATAACTGCCTCATAAGAAGCGGCATCCTGCAATGAAGATTTAAAACCATAAAACAAGTTAAACTATCATTAAAAAGTATAGCACACAAGAGATTAGGTTAGCAAGGGATTCAGCTCAAAAACTCAGTGGTTCTATGAAATACACACACACACACACACACACACCCCAATCACTGGCATTCTTGTGTTACTTGAACATTCAGAATGTGCAGGTTTTTAGAAATATTGTCAGCTACATGTAACTTTTCCTCTTCTGGGTGTAGAATCCATGCACAATTTAATTGGGTTGAAAGATAAGGTGAGTGCTTTTCTGTACAGGTAATCTTCGACTTACGGCTACAGTTAAGCCCAAAATTTCTGTTGCTAACTGTTCAGCGAGTTTTGTCCCATTTTACAACCTTTCTTTCCACAGTTATTAAGTGAGTCACTGCTTTGTTGTTAATTTAGTAATACAGTTGTTAAGTGAATCTGGCTTCCCCATTGACTTTGTTTGTCAGAAGGTCACATAACTTTGAGACATTGCTAATGTTATGGTATCAGTCTTATTTAATAATAAGATTTTCCTTGACAGTCCTGCTTGCTCCAGATGTTCTTCTGAACAAGGTCTCCCTCCAAAGTTATGATGTCCAGATTCCAATTTTCAGGGGCCTAGCCTTGTGAAATGTTAGATCATCTCCCTCCTCTTAATGAAAGTTTGATTTCTTTTAAAGAGATTTTAAAAACGTTTTTTTATTATTTGAGTAGTGAGTTAGCATAGAGCCTGGTTATTTCTCCCTATCTGGGTTTATGGCTTGGCATTAAACGTATGGAGTAATTTCATTGGATGGACTTTTTAAATTGCAGCAAGTTTTAATTTGTACTGTGCACAATAAGCATTTTTAAGAATTGATAACCTGTGTTCTCCCCCCCAACTGAAATAAATACCATATATTTCAGACTATAAGATGCGTTCTTCCCCCCCTCCCCCCAAAAAGTGGGTGGAAATGTCTGTGCATTTTATACAGCAAATATTGTGGTGGGGGAAGGGGAATTGATGTGGCACCAATCAGCCGGCGAACAGGTGATGGCGAATAGGCTGTGGCGGCAGCAAATGGGTGGCAGAGGCAGATTTCTTTCCTTGTTTTCCTCCTCTAAAGCTAATGCACGTCTTGTAGTCCAGAGCATCTTATAGTCCGAAAAATATAGTATGTAGAATCATAAAAGCAAAATATAGATTCTGAATCAACCTCTGAATTGGAAGAATGGCTTCAAACAAAATGCCTAAAATTAATAGTAAGAAACAATCTGTTGAGATTTAACTCTGCTGTATCATTAGAAGCGATGCCAACATTGGTAGATCAAATAGGTGAAGAAACACTATGTTTAATAATTATGCATGTAATCTAGAAGAATGTTGATGTATTTGTCCTGTTTTTTTCTTTTCAAACTGACCACTCAACCTTAGTAAAGGAGAAATTTGGACAGCCTTTTGTAAACAAAGAGCTATCGGGGCCCACATTACAAGAAAAATAGCAAATGAACTCATGGATGACTGGCAGCCAGGGTCTGACAGCAAGGTTAACTTTAGCACTGCAAATATTCAGAAACCAAAATACTTCTGTGGACATGCTTCACTGGCCATGACAAGTAGTGAATGAGCATTTATAAAACACTTAGTGTCGCAAAGCTGTTCAGCCTCCTTCAATTAAAAACAACAGGATCTGCAACCATTCTGGAAAACAGCAAAATGAAATAACTACTATCTTTAAAATTAAAAGTCAGATGTGTGGCAAAATGCTCTTAAGAAGAATGTTCACTGCTTAACATGTTAATTATTGCCTGTTGAGAAATGAAGTAAGGAAGATTGACACCATTTGGAAGATCTAGTTCAGGGACAGGGAATCTTCAGCTCATTCTTGTACATGGCCCTATAGAGGACTTGCCTCTATAAGAAGAGAATGTTATGAACAACTATTCTCGGCCTATTATAATTCTCAAGGAAATGGGTAGCCACCTCGCCATGCATTAACAGCTGGATCAAGGCATCACCCTAAGAAACGTAAAAGATAAATTGGATATTAGAGTAAATTTATTCAGCTACTAGGTTTTCTGTCACCTAAACCAGTTTGTCTTCCTATAAATCTAGTTAAAGAAGATAAGGTGAGAATCTTGATTCTTGGCTGTAAATGGCTGCAGACTTGGACATTAATTTTTGCAACACATTTCCCCCCCTTGGGGATAGAAGTTAATTTCATATTAGTGATCTAGACCATGGCAATCAAATAGTCACCAGTGCCATATTTCAACACTACCCAAAGAAAAAATGTGCAGATGTTTTATGCTTGTACAATAATACTTTGCAAACTGCAACCCTGTCTTTTTTTTCCTCTGGGATCAGAGGAAAACATTACAGGTACAAATAAAAAGTAGCGGTCCTTTTTCTTTTCTTTTTTTCTCTCTAGGAGAAAAATGACTGCCTTGAAGAAGGATTTTTGATCAGCCTCACTATTGTGAGCTGCCCAAAATCTCACAAAATTGATGTTGTAGAAATATTGCAAAATAAAATTAAATAATAAATTAATCAGGATGGAGGCATTGATAAAGGGGAGGAGGTATACACATACACACAAATATACACACATACAGTATACATATACTGTATGTAAATACATACATACATACATACATACATAGCATTTAGAGATATCCTGGAGTGCAATTGAACCCTTTTAAGTCAGATCATGTTTCCATTCTAGTTTACCTGGTTCCAGTGTTAACCAGATTATTTTTATGTGGTGAAAAAAATTAATGGAAGAGGAGAATAAATTGTATCCAGTGTACTTTATTACTAGGTCTCTTTAAAATCAGAACAAATTTATAATTTATAATTCTAGTCCTATTGCAATCAGAAACTAACATTCATCAAATTTTATTCTGCATTGCAACAATACATGTTGCTAAACACAGAGAGCTGGTTATTCCCAAGTAGTTTGCAAATATATAGTATAATGGATTATGGAAGAGAGGATGGGTTCATTATTGCTGATATTATTATTAATGTTTTAAAAAGTTAAGTGCCTAAATATCTTTATATAGCAATATTCAATATTATCCTCAAAGCACAACAAAGCAGTGGTTAAAATGATCTTCATATTATTGATTCCCTTCTTGAAGTAATCAATTGTAAAAATGAAATGCTTCTCAGTGAAGGAGTTCATTCAAATAATTTCAAATGAGTAAATTCCAATTAAGTTGTAATTGTTTCAATTATTGTTTATTTCAATCATGTCTTTTAATTATATTTGTTTATGTTGCATTTCTTTATAGGAACAGAAAGATAAAATATTAAAATATTTTAAAATATTAATATTAAGGAATATATTACAGTATTTAAAACAATCACTTCAATGAAAAATGCAGGAAATCACAGCAGAAAAAGACCTTCTCCACCCGGATTTGAAATATAAAATTGAACATTACCCAGACTCCTGCCTAAGATATTCCCTACTGTCTTTTCCACTGCAGGTGCCTGCAGACAAACGGAACACGAGGTTGCCCCAACTGCCGGCGTTCATCAGTTAAACCAGGGTTTGTGTGATCTGCTGATGAACTGATGACCTAAGAAAATTCACCCAGAAGGTGTGAAAAGACGGAGTACTGGAGCAGTTCTGTTACATGATCTAGAGATGAAACCCATCATATAGATACAAAATCTCCTACAGAATTGATGGAAAATGCAGGCCTAGATCTTTGTCATGCCTTTTCACACAGTTGTCACACCTCTCCCAGGAATTCTGTGTCCTCCTTTTTCAAAGGCGATACAATAAGCCACCTTTGCTCCTTCAACAATGTGTTTGCTTGATTTTCCACAATCTCAATTTGATTTTGATTTTAATTTTCTGCTTCTTTTGATAGCTTCTTTCAGGGCCAACTCTGACACTCATACTTCACTTATTTTTATTCATTCCTCATGGGAAGCATACTGATCCTGCCTACATAATGCTTCTTGGACTGGCACAGTATTGCTTTCTTGTATGCATGTTGACAGCTCCTCTTTTCCAGACATTGCTTGAAGTTACTTCAACTTAACATTCTGACTGATGTTTTTCTTAATTTATTTGGTACCTAACAGCGGTTAATGCTTTAAAACAACTGTTAAGCCATTCATAATATGTCATTTTCCATTTGCAAAGAACATTTCCCAAATTGATGCTCTCCAAATGATTTCCAGAAATTTTTAGTAGCCTGGGAATTGTGGGATTGAAAGTCGAAATTGTCTGGATTGGGCAACTGATTTTATGTCAGAGTCAAGAGACTGTGATGTCCCACCTGCCTCTCAGCAATGTAACTCTTTCAGTATGTCTCTATTTTCAATGTACAGGATCCTTCAGTTCTTCTGAAAGTATCTGATACCTTTAGTTTGAATGCTTACATTCATTCTCACAGAACATTCAATTTCTGCATGGGACTGGGGTGTGGGGGGAGCCTTATAGTGTCCCAGGGAATGTTTCTTGTCTTATATTCCTTTCCCATCATCTTGTAATGTTTTATGGGCTGTGATCGGTCCAATCATGGAATTGTGAGCAATATATTTATACTTTCTGTAAACTGTTTATACTGGAATAAATAAAATCGTAGGCTAGAAGTCAGTGTTTTCTAAAGTTGTAGCTATGTTTTCATCTTTTAGAAACTGCAGAAAGAAAGAATGAAAAAGGTGTATATTGATTAAATATATATGTATGTTGTGGGGGATATATATGAATGATGGTATGAGTCATCTGAAAAATGGCTCAAAGGCACTAGCAGAGAAAGATCAAGGACAGATACTCGTATGCCCAGGGCACGATCAAGATAAAGGCAGATTTAGAACCTACAATATTCTAGGGAGCCAGAATAGTTCAAGCATAATATGTTGGAGGGATACAGGGAGAATTCAAGAAGCTGAATGTTGGAAGAAGGAGCATGGGAAAGGCTTCAGCAGGAGCTCAAAACAAGGAAGGAATATAAAGGAAATGAGAAGTATGAAATAAAAGCAGAAGTGAAGTGAAGCAACTGGGATATAAAGGTCAAGGATATAAATAGGAGATAGAAAAGTAAAAATTACAGCTTTAGAGGGGAATACAAAATTAAAGAGAATAAAGAGTTAATAGACCATATATTACTTTTACCTAGTTTGATTCAAGTAAACTATTGACCTCATAAATTAAGGTATCATATCATTGTAGGTATATTAAGATAGAAATAAGATTATAGAGAAAATATAGAAATCAAAACTACAAAATTATATATTATAAAGAACAAGTGTATGAAAGATAATAAAATAAAAATATGGAATGAGGTATGGAATAATGATTAAAGTGTAGCTGAAAAGGTATAGCAAAAGTTGAAAGTTTTACTTGGCAGATACTTGTCAATTTGTTGGAAATCCATCCCTACTATAGCTGGTTTGTTGATGAAGATCTGTCAACATATTTATACCAAGTTTACTCAGCACCAAATTGCTCTAACATGTCTAACAATACACAATTCTCATTATTGGGAAAGTGGAAGAATAGAAATCAGCCACCATCTATAAAAAGCTTTGCTTCTTCTATAAGAAGCCACTGTCTTTGTTTTGCCTAAGTTTGCCTAACCCTGAACTATAACAATCTTAGTAAGGCTCCCCTTATTCGTGATAAAGGGAACCTAATAACTTGCACACATTGTAGGATATTTTCTAATTCCAAAAAGGCAGCCATTTTGTTAATTTGACCTGACCATCTTTTTTACTGATGAAGTACAGTAGAAAAGCAAGTGATGTATATTAACTGTTAATTTGTTAATGGGAAAATGGAAACATAGTCCTCAATAGGAAATGCATTGATTTTGTGTTTAAGTATTTAATAAACATACTTTTTACATAACCTGTCTACAGTCCTATATAAGCAGTACCATTTTTAAGATAAAATTATCAGTTTGTGATCAGTTTCTTTTAAACAGCTGAAAAATACTTTATAAAAACATAGTTTACTGTTCTCCAGGTTTATTAGGATTACAACCTGCAAGACAACTAAAAATACAAGCTTTCTTGATATAGTTCTATGGATACATATTTACCCCTCTTATCTGGATTTTCCACATTTTTGCTACTAAATACTATCAGCTTCCTCTTGTTCCTACCAATATCAAAAAGGAATGAGAGTAAACAATGTTTGGTGCTTGTTTTCATATATTCGATAAAGTCATCAATTGTTTGTTATGTCCATGTAACAGAATAATCTTTACATTCAGTATTTAGTTGCATCACCTTTAGTTGGAGTAACCAGATTCTTCTTGTAATTGGTAATCCCTCTTATGCATCCTTAATTTTACTATTACCCCAATGCCAAATCATAGAAAAATATTAGTAGCATATATGACATTGCTCATAGAAAAAAGTCAGTAGAGGAGACAGTAATTTTAAACAAATTCCTGATACAGTTCATAGTGATGAACTGTAGCCGGGAAAGGAATTTGGTACAAACCTTGGTACTGTAGCATTCGCAGATAAGAGTCCTACGATGCAGATAGATGTGGGAACAGTACACCATGGTCCAATTACAATGGTTCAAAAGTTGAGCAGGAGTTGCAATGCCTATGCATTGCATATACACCTCTCAGGCATGAAATTTAATTTACGAGATCCTCCAGTTCTCTAGCTCTCTCTTTTTTTGTAGAGAGAGTGGTTTGTTATTTTAAAACTGAAGGCAAAATCCTGGGAAAACAATAAGATGTTGTATCTGTTGTTTCTTTTTCATGTGGCTGTTGACAAAAATAGGATTGCCAACATAATCGTCAATATCCGATGGCAGATATTGCACAAGAGGTAGTCTGAGCTGGAAAGAAATGACGAATAATCTATCTTTGAAAGCTCTGAAACAGCTGGAATTACTCTACAGAAACTCTTCTACTTCTTTTGCTGCATCTATTATTAGTTGTATCCTTGTATAAGTGCATTCTATAACAGGCATGTTCTTGTATTCTCTTAACATTTTGTAATAACAGGATGGAGAAATTCTGCTTGCCATAGCACCACCTTGTGATCTACTGGGAGGATTAGATTTTTAACGGATTTCTTAAAAAAAAAACAATTGTACCTGCAGCATCAAAAAGCCTTCAAAATTTAAAATATTTTATAGTTTTGATTATTATTTTTTCTCTAGTAAGACTGAAGGGGAGAATAGCTGAAATCTCTACCATTGTGCCTATAGCTGTAACACTACTGTATAAAGCCAAGCAATTCCATTAGATGAGGGATTTCATTTTTTACGTTTTCATTGGCAGTAAAGCATTACAGATTATCAACCTTCCTCCCACCCCGCTACACACACTTTCTGGAGTTAAAGGAGGAGGTGCTGCCTGGAGATAAATGGTGGTCAAAGGAATCACCAAGGCACACTATCCCAAGGAGGCAAAGCTGATATTACAAAACATTTCTTGATTTTGAACACATGCTGCCACAGCTATCGATATCTGTGCGGGTATAAGATACAAGAACCAATAAGAACGCCAAATTAAATTGACAGCATTCTTAGTCTAAATTAGTGTTTGGGAGGGTGGGGGGTTTAAAAAACCTTGGCAACTTTTAAGATGTGAGAACTACAACTCCCAGAACTCCCCAGTTAGCATGTGGGAATCTTTTGCGAAAGAAAAAGAGTTTGAAAAATTGAAAACCGTGCATGAAATTTCAGACTAACACTAAAAGCGCGTTATCACGCCCGTGGTCCGCTCACGCGGGTGGCGTTTTCTTCCGGGCACCGAGAAAACCGGCCTTATGTGAAACCACCTGCCGACTCTGTTTATTTTTTATCTCTACGGACTCAAGGCGGGCTTCCGCTCTTGCCCCTGACTAAGATGGCGGCGAGATTTCAGCCGCGGAACTGAGAAAAATGCCACCCGCTCGGCAAGAATTGGGCGCGGTCACGTGATCGGGTCACCGTAACCGTGGCAGATTCGACAAGTAGCTCAAAGCTAACTAATTAAATTGAAAGGGCGGCGGAGGCCAATGTGGTGGCGATGCTAACAGGGGAAAAAAGCGTTGGTTTTCACGGCAGAGGAGAGAACCCTTGTTTTTCTCCAGCGTGTGGTATCTGCTCCCCGGAATTCAAAGATCAGCTCTTCTCCTGAGGGAAAAAAAATGGCGTCGGTTTGGGATGAGGCGGAGGTAAGGAAAGCCGGAGACGGCATTATTGCCGAGAATGTGGGGCCGGCGGCCAATATTAGTAGTGAGAACAGTCGCCTTGTGGTGGGAGGCGGGGGGGCTTGCAAAAATTCCCTAAGGGAGCGGGCCTGGCTGGGAAGGTCCGTGATCGGCAGAGCCCACCCGTTTGCCTTTTGCCATGACTGGCTGTTCTCTCTAGGATAGCATCGGGGAAGAGGTGTTGAAGATGTCCACGGAAGAGATCGTCCAGCGAACCCGCCTGCTGGATAGTGAGATCAAGGTCGGTTTAGCTGGGGTTTCCCGCCTTGGGAACCTGGGCTTAAAAGTTTCTCTTCTTTCTAGGGTGCCTACAAATTGTATTGAGTGCCTTTGCGATTCGGGCCGTCTGGGTGTTTTATATTCCCCCCTCTCTCCCTTGCAAGGCTACACTCAGCAGGCCCTTTTTTTTGGCCTGCTTTTGTAGAGAGAATGCTGAAAGCGAAAAACAAATTTTTAAAAAACGGCCTGACCCAAAAGCGTTCCCGGCGCCTCTTCAAAACCTGGCTAGCTTTGATTCTCTACAGCAGTGGTCTCCAACCTTGGCAACTTTAAGACTTGTGGACTTCAACTCCCAGAGTTCGTCAGCCAGCAAAGCTCTACAGCGGTAATGTCTGAGGAATTCTGGGAGTTGAAGTCCGCCCAAAGGGCTGAGGTTGAGAAACACTGCTCCGGGGCAAAGCCGCCTGTGAGAAGGATGTCCTGTAGCCTTGGCGCTGATTCTTAAGCTGGCTTATTGGAGGGAAAGGGTGCTTTAATTATAGCTTGATCACAGGTTTAGGCTTTTAAACTGTGAAGCTGCGAGGAAAGAAACAACAGCAAGGCAGTCCGGGTGAGAGAACAAAAGATTGTAAATGCTAGAAATGGCAACTAGGAGATGCTCTGAGCCTTCTGGGGGTAGCCAAGTGACACGAAGGAAGTTTGGAGAGACTTCTCTCTCCAGCTTACCTTTGGTGTGGCACCGATTATAATTTCTGGTATGGTATACCAGAACATAGTATGGCCTTACAAATATCTAGTGCCCGTAGATATTTGTAAAGCCATACCATATTCTCTAGGAATCTGTGTTAATATGGATTGTGGCAGGCTGTAATAACTCATAGAGGAGAAAGGGCTTCTAAATTAAACCAATTTCATTGTACACTGTACATTGTACACAGGTTGTGCATTGACAATAAAGGTTTGATTGTAATAACATCTGGCTGCAAAGGAATACATGGTATGCCAATAGATTGTTAGCTGACTAATGGGATGGCAGTATTGCTGGAACTGGTGGTGACAGTGAAGTTTGGAGGAACTCGGCATAAATCAATTTGATTATTCTTTTTTAAAATGCTGGTAAGCTGCATTTTTAATGTACTATGGGTTGCATAATTATGATGTAATCTATTTAAAAGTCAGCCGTTCAACCCAATTCTAAATTTGTTCACTGAGCTAACAGGTACAAAACTTAATTTGGTTCGTGGAAAGTTCACCCATTCTGGCATATTCCCATAAACTGTATCTCCTGTCTTTAGGCAATACTGTAATAGTGTTATGGGAATGAAATAAAGTGGCCTTTATTTTGTCTTTCCCTTATTATCATGTGAATGCATGATAGCCATATACTGATTCTCATGCAGTTTTCACAAGAGCTTGCTTGCTACACAATATTTTTAAAAATAATTGCTGATTTGTTTTTTCCTCAGAAAATGAATTCCACAAAACCGATTACCTCTATTAAAACCAAGTTATTTTGCTATTTCATTTTAT
This sequence comes from Thamnophis sirtalis, assembly GCF_051295495.1. Lineage (NCBI taxonomy): Eukaryota > Metazoa > Chordata > Lepidosauria > Squamata > Natricidae > Thamnophis > Thamnophis sirtalis. Next base: position 106,462,614 of record NW_028261381.1, on the reverse strand, counting down.
TTTTGATTCATTTGGTTCCTAGTATTTCCCCTATTTTCATTATCTTCTTCCATATTTGCAGGAAAGCTAATAATTGCTTTTTAAGAATAATTGCTCTGGATTTTCAGATCATGAAGAGTGAAGTACTGAGAGTAACTCATGAGCTACAAGCAATGAAAGACAAGATTAAAGAAAATAGTGAAAAGATCAAAGTGAATAAAACTCTGCCATACCTTGTATCCAATGTCATAGAGGTATGTTTCTTACAGTATAACCAATAGCATCTATATTATAATTTTTGTATGAGTGAATTCCCTGAAGAAAAAAAAAAGGAAATGGGGAGTGCGAAATGAGATTATTATAACTTGGTCCTGCTTAAAAAAGATGTCACTTTTTAATAATCTGACTTGATATTCTTTTTTGGTATAATTTCTCAGCTGCAATCCAAAAGATTTATGAAAGAGAATGAGTGTAATTTCAGAGTAAGCATGTATAAATCAGTGATTACAATCAGAAATCCTGTTTTTAAAAAAGAACTCAGGAAAATGTTGGAAGAAATGATTCTTGAAGTGGGATGACGGGTGATGCTAAGTTGCAGATACAAGAGTCAAATTTGTTTCTATCTTGCTAACCTGGCTGTTTTCAGAGAAAGGTAAACATAAAAATTGCATATTTTTATAGTACAGGTAGGCTGTTATAGGTGAAGTTGATTCTGTAAACATTCCCCTTTCAGGAAGAAACAGGATCACTGCCACAACTTGCTTTTTAGGTGAAAATAAGTGATCTACTGCCTGATTACATCAACTTAAGATTTATAATTAGATGATTTTATTACTTTATAGTTTATTTATGCATTTATTTCTGTGAGTCCCCTGCTTTCCTCAACAAAAGAAAGCTGTCATTTTTTGAGAGGTGGGATCTATAACATTTTGAAGAGCTTGTAGGAGAACTTCTCATTAGACTACTAAATATCGAGTGCCTTTGTCCACTGCTGTATATGACAGGAGTACACTGTGATAACATTATATGTTTGACCAATAACCAGGTTTGCATCTGATCTTTTTTCATCTTTAGCTGCTGGATGTTGACCCCAATGACCAGGAAGAAGATGGAGCAAATATTGATCTTGATTCACAAAGGAAGGGCAAGTGTGCTGTCATCAAAACCTCTACTCGACAGGTGAAAGCAGCATAACAAAGTACTTTTAATTACATAAACATATATTGCCTTATGCTGAATTTATATTTTAAAAATTATAAAATATAAAATAATTTATATTTTATAAATTCAACACAAAAATAGTTTGTTGTGAAAGCAGAAGCAGTGTGCTCTGTCCCATAGTTGGGTAGACCAGGTTGCCCTGATTGTCTTGTCTTACCAGAAAAAACACTTGATATTGCCTTACATTAATAAGATCCACTTCAGTGTTGACCATTCCAACTGGCCGGGGCCCTCAACAATATGTACTACTTGACATCTTTCTCACTAATGATGCCTAGAATTCAATATAATTTCTCGAACATGGAAAAAACAGTTGAGTGATACTCCTATATTGTTTGATTTGGTGAATCTCATGATAGTCGAAATTCATCTTCTCCAAGTGGACATCCTCCAGATAAACATCCTTAAGCTTCCAGATTTCTCAATAATGGCTATGCTTAAGAACTTTAAAGCTTGTTTATCTAGAGCAGTAGTGGTGAATGTATGGCACGCATGCCAGAGGTGGCAGGTAGAGTCCTCTCCCTGGGCACACGCACCATCACCCCAGCTCTGTTTTGGGTCTCTGCCATGTATGCGCACATGTTTTTGGGTCTCTGCCATGCATGTGTGGGAGTTTGGGCACTTGGTGCCTAAAAGGTTCACCATCACTTGTCTAGAGGATGTCCAGCCTGAAGATTAGTCAGGATAATTGTGTGATCTGCTAAAAGCCTATCGTCTTCATGTTCCCACTCAAAAATGTATGAATTTAGACATTTTTGAGAATAAGTTTTAAACTGAAATGTTCTATTTTGGTTTCTGTGATTTTAAGGTTATATGTTAGATGTAGAATATATTTCAACCTCTTTGTGCCTCTTTGCATAAAAAAGCAAAGTAGAAATAAATATTGTAATTAAGATAAACTATTTTGTTCTTAACAAGCATCTGCAATTTTAATCCAGGACAGCCTACATCTAAAGTGAAAATTGCCACTAGTTCACAAAATAATGTATGCAAGCAATTCTGATAAGACTTAGGTCAAGCTGAAAACATTTTTGTTGCCTCTTCTTCAACAGACTTACTTTTTGCCTGTGATTGGGTTAGTTGATGCTGAAAAGTTAAAGCCTGGAGATCTAGTGGTGAGTAGTTACTATGCTGTGTAAGACTGAATAACCAAATATATACCTTGATTTTAAAAACAAAGAAACTTCATAGATAACCCATTGTTCCTTTGACTTTCACAGTATTTGTAAATTTGCTTATTGCAGTTAATCCTTATGTGACTGTGCAATATTTATTCAGTCCTTAGTAGACCTCTCTTGCAATGTGGTTGGGAAGTATGCTGATCAGTAGTTTCAAGTATGGCAGATAAATGAATTTGGATTGCAAACACCTATAGTTCTTTAACAGAAAAACAGCCTAATATTGTTTTAATAATATATAATGTACTTTATATAAGTCTGAATCGTGGCATATTTAATTTCAGCTGTAATTTAAATTACCATTTTGTTTTGTATCATCTACCACTATTGCTTTTCTCTCATCTCAAAGCTGTTTAGTGCCTTACATAACAAGCAAAAACTTACATCTTTCTCTTTTTAATAGAATAAATTGATACAGTAGTGCTCATTGCATTTAATGTTCTGAAATAATACTTTAAGGGCAAATTTAATATTTCTCAAGCGACTGAGAATAATGTATTCTGCCCTTTTTTTTCCTCCCCTGCTTTTTCATATTACTATGTAGTGAATCCATTTAGTGTATAATAGGAATAGAGTTCTCCACCCTCTTAGTAACTGCATGAGTAAGATGTGAGAAAATGGGGGAGAGGTAGAATTCAAAAAAGCATTTTTGTGGATTTTTGTTTGCAGGGAGTGAACAAAGACTCCTACCTGATTTTGGAAACCTTGCCCACAGAATACGACTCAAGAGTGAAAGCCATGGAAGTGGATGAGAGACCTACAGAACAATACAGTGATATTGGAGGGCTAGATAAACAAATCCAAGAGGTAATGAGAAGCTACTAATTCCATTTATGTGGCTTAATATTTATAGAGCTTTGAAAACATTTTAGGTAACCTGTTCTGTAATCAAGATTACAGAGCCAGCAGGGATTCAGCAGTTAAGAAAATGATTTCATTTACTTTTTGTTTCTACAGCTGGTAGAAGCGATAGTTCTGCCAATGAATCATAAAGAGAAATTTGAAAACCTGGGAATCCAACCTCCTAAAGGGGTGCTGATGTATGGACCTCCAGGAACAGGAAAGACTCTCTTGGCCAGAGCTTGTGCTGCACAGACAAAGGTAAAACCGATGTGAATGCTGAGGTCTTCTCCGAATTTATGAAATGCTTCAGAGGTTTTTTTTTATATTAACGACATTATACTGAGGGTGAACCTATTCCTTCTGATTTTTAATTTAGTATTTACACTATTCTCTGTGTTTCTAATAGCTCTGTTGTGGCCTACGAAAATTTATTTTCTGCTCTGGTTAGCTTTTCTTGGACTTTGGTCTCCAACATTTTAAAATGGCTATAAAGAAACTGAATTTCAAATACAGGTACCAAAACAATAAGGAGCCTAAAATAAGGAGTAGCAGTTGAAGGAACTGAAGAAGAGGAGAGTAAAGGGAAACGTGTTAGCAATCCATAAAAATCGTGTGACCAAAAAATGGACCTATTTTCTGTTTGAATTAAGAACAAGACAAGAACCAACCTTAGACTATTAACAAGAATTTATAGTTAGATCTGTTAAGCAATGGAAAGATTTGCTTAAAGCATTGCTAGATTCCCTCTTGCCAGAAATTTTGGGAACTGGATTTAGTGATTTAGTCATTTCCATATTGAACATGGAGCTGAACCAAATTACTCCAACATTATGGATTGCAAATTATTACCTTTAATATCATTTCTTTAGTTACCTAGAGTACTACACTAAGGCAGAACATAGAGTATACATATCTTATTTCTTGCCTTGTTTTAGGCTACATTCTTGAAACTAGCTGGTCCACAATTGGTGCAGATGTTTATTGGTGACGGAGCCAAGTTGGTCCGAGATGCCTTTGCATTGGCCAAGGAGAAAGCACCTTCTATCATCTTTATCGATGAACTTGATGCCATTGGCACAAAGAGGTAAAAGCTGGATTCTCGGTCTACAAGTTTTGAGTTAGAGCCGGCATTCTTCATATATCCCAACTATGGCAATGGTGTTCGTTTAGAGATTGGTTCTTAATTAGTATCACCCCAAACTCTTGAAGAATATATACTGTATACATTTTTTGACCTACAACTAGCATGTGTAGTTAACAATTTTCAGAGGCTTATATATGCTATATGCCAGCTACTATAATAGTAAGGTTGCATAATAATTGGGAATTATTTGTTTATGAAATACAATGTGAGGTTTGCAGTAAAGTCCAGTGCGAAGTGTACCTACTGAATAGCAACCACTTACAACCAATTACAAGACAGTCCATTCTGTTACTGCTATCTTCATTTTTAATCAGTCAATGTTTGCAGCAATTCATTGAAATGCTTTTGGACTTTTTTCTCAAGGGGGCCAGATTCTCTCTTATTGGTTGCTCTTTGCTGCTATGTTCAAATTTGTTATGGCTTAATGCTCTTGGATGGAAGAGTAAAATACAGAAAGGGACAGAAACTATTAAGAGTCACAGCATTTTGCCCTCTGTTCTACAGCTGTAGATCTATCTTAAAATCTAGATACATGGATCCTTGTAACATCTACTTTGAGGTGGAAGAAGGCAGTGTTTGTTTTCTTTCTTACGATTGCCAGTCATAATTCTAAATGTATATTGGCAACAATATATGCAAAATTAACTGTCTTTGGCTCAGTGGATGTCAACTGAAGGACAAAATTCTACGACCTCAGCTGCCTCGGCATAGAAGAATACAGTAGATTAAACCCCCTTCCTCAGTTAGTCCATTACTGCTGGTACAGGAAATTATATTTACATAAAAACATGGTATGTTAAGTACATGGGCTTTGACAACATGAAATGGTTTTTTGTTATTACTTCAAAGTAGTATTTTAATTAAGTCTATATATATTTCTACAGAAAATGGTAATAAAACAGAAAATGGGTAATAAAAAATAAATCTTTGTTTTTTCCACCAGATTTGACAGTGAAAAAGCTGGTGATCGTGAAGTACAGAGGACCATGTTGGAATTGCTTAATCAGCTTGATGGGTTTCAACCCAACACACAAGTCAAGGTAATTCTTGCCTGTCATTAATATAGGAAGCAATTTTGTGACTCAATAATATTTGTAAACAGTTATTACAGAGTAGCTTTAGAAATCAGATTGGTGACCAAGCTGAAGTTTTTTAATAGCTTTGAATATCATTATTTTAAAAATATTTTATTAGCCTATGGTGCAGGATGAACAGGGCTAGAATGTTAAATCTTTTTTTGAAGAGCGGGGAGCTTATATGAAGTGAAAATATGTATACCATATCATAATTCATCCGGGGGTTACATGAAAGCTAAGGACTGCTCGTATCTATTACCATAATTTAATAGTAGTATATAGAATCTGTGTGTTCCCAACTACAAAGTATGTCCTTTATCCAGGTGATTGCTGCAACCAATCGTGTTGATATCCTAGATCCTGCTTTGCTACGCTCGGGACGGTTAGACCGCAAGATTGAATTCCCAATGCCCAATGAAGAGGCCAGAGCCAGGATTATGCAGATCCATTCACGCAAAATGAATGTCAGGTATTAAACAGAAAGGGAATGTAATTCGGATGATGTTGAGTGCACAATGAATTATGGAATCATTTTTATTCAGAGTATGCCATAATTACCGTATTTTTTGCATTGTAAGACACCCCGGACCATAAGACACAAATTAGCTTTAGAGGAGGAAAACAAGGGAGGGAAAATCTGCCTCTGCCTCCCAGCATCCATCTGGTATTCATCTGGCTAGCGTCCTTGCAGCAAACAGCCTGGTCAGCTTCAGCACGTTATCATAATCCCAGCACGTGGCTCATCAGAGTTCCGCCCACCATCGGTCAACTCAGCTGAGCTGCTAAGATTTGCCTCCCCTAATATCGCCAATCAGCTGTTCTAGGTGGCAGCAATCGCCGTTGCCCAGAACAGCTGATTGATGGTATTACGGGAGGCCGATCCAACTGCCAATCAGCTGTCCGGTCAACTGAGCTGAGCTGCTGCTGCCAGCAGCCAGGGAGCAATGGAGCGTTCACCACCACCACACCAATATTTGCTGTATAAGACACACAGACATTTCCACTCACTTTTTTGAGGAGGGGGGAGTGCATCTTCTAGTGCAAAAAAGACAATAGCTGCCTCTGAATATGGCATTAACTAAAGACTATTACACTTTTTCAGAATTTAGCTATTTTGTGAAAAGCAAGTTTCTAATCTGTATGACTGTGAAGATAGTAGCAAAATATTACAATAATAAAAATTGAGATGCCACAACAAAGATTGAATTTTAGATTCAGAGGTTAGATCAGGTCTTCATTTCTTGTCCTTCCCTATTTCTAGGAAAATGAAAATAAAGTAAGGGCAAATTGGGGTGGTTTATGTGGGCTATGTTCAATATTAAGTCTTATATCTTTCCCACTGAGTTTTTTTTTTAATGAAACTCTTGTTCTCTGCAGTCCTGATGTGAATTATGAAGAGCTGGCACGATGCACAGATGACTTCAATGGTGCACAGTGCAAGGCTGTGTGTGTGGAAGCGGTAAGTAGGTTTGGTCCGTTTCCATTGGAAGTCTGTTTTTCCCCCCTAACTGCTGACCTATGGAGACTTTATACAACAAAAGAATTATAGTTTCTTATGTCAGCTATATTGCACTTTTGCTGAATGCTTTTTTCCCCTTTCTTGGGTCAGGGAATGATTGCCCTTCGGCACGGAGCAACGGAACTTACCCATGAAGATTACATGGAAGGAATTTTGGAGGTGCAGGCCAAGAAAAAAGCCAATTTGCAATATTATGCCTGATTTTTGCTCCTAAATTGAATATTAAAGCCTTGATACAAAAAGTTCAGAGTTAACTTTTGCAACTGAGTTCCTTGTGTGAACTCCTTTCACTTATGAAAAAAATAAATTAATAAAAATGTTTCCTCTAACTGAGACTGCTGCTGTTATATTTGGTTGAAGATGGAAAACAAATATTAATTATGGAGGAAATTCATGTATATGAAACTTCTTTCATTAATCTCTTCAAACACCAACATGTATCTGATCATGTCATCCCTTGCTTTTGTGCTTGAATCTTCGATACACTTTCACAATTTGTCTTCATTGTTAACTAACATTTCAGGTTTTACCTATAAGATTCTGAAGACACCTATATAAATTTTCAACTAAATCCAAAATCTGCAAACCATTTGATATGAAACTATATTTTGTTTTAACTCTGAGGTAAAACTTAGGGTTTTTCCCATTTTTCCCACTTTTCTGCAGTTTCTTTGATCCCATTTAGTACCTTTGTCCAAGGCTCAAATGATTTTTGTAGCTAGTTTCCTGCTTTGAATATGAATACACACACATGCATACACTTGATTTTTAATGTCATTTGCTATGTTAATTTGGTATATATTCATTGATATCTTTCACTCATCTTTATTTTGTTTGTGTATTGTTAGAAGATGTGTCCAGCTGTCCCCCTCAGTTGTATTAGTTTTCTATATGGATAAAAGTTTATTTATTTAGAGACATTTTTTTAACTCTAATGTTCTCTCTGATGTTATTTGATAACGCATCCTCTTGAATTTGATAGCACTTTCTCAGATTTGATGCACAATATACATTCTAACATCCATTGCATTTTTAAAGTGATATTCTGCAGGGGTGAAATTCAGTAGGTTCTGGAGAACCCATAGCGGAAATTTTGAGTAGTTTGGAGTAGCAGCAAATACCACCTATGGCTAGCCCCAGAGTGGGGTGGGAATGGAGATTTTCAATATCTTTCCCCCAGGAGTGGAGAGGGAATGGGGATTTTGCAGTATCCTTCACCTGGAGAGGGGTGGGAACAGAGATTTGGCAGTATCTTTCCCCTGCCACACCCACCAAGCCACACCCACAGAACCGGCAGTAAAGAAACTTGAATTTCACCATTGATACTCTGGCAATTTGGAAGCAACTGATCCTCTTAATTCTCCCTTTTTCTTGAACATTTTCTTTAAAATTTCTTCAATCCTTTTTGTTGTAGCTTTATGGGTGCCCTTTCCTATCAGCTCAATCACTTTTTGACAGGACCTTAATAATTCCTAAGTCCCTAGGGAGATTCTCAATCACCCAGGTCATGGTTCTCTCAAACATGCTTTTCAAAAGGCAACTGGACTTCCTTGGTTTTTTTCCTTGAAAACAAACTGCAGAAGAGAAACGTTTTCAAGGAAAAAACCAAGAAAATCCAATTGCCTCTAAGTCTACAATCATTCCTTCTATGTTTAACCTTTAAATTGTCTTTTAAGGGTATAAAAACACGTTTTTGTGATGGCTGGAACATCTGTTTTTAATAGATGTTTTTGTTGTGGAAGGGTGATTAGCAATAGCACTTAGACTAATATACCACTTCATAGTGCTTTGCAGCCCCCTCTAAGCAGTTTACAGGGTCAGCATATGGCCCCCAACAATCTGGATCCTCATTTTACCCACCTGAGAAGGATGGAAGATTGAATCAATCTTGAGCCTGTCACAATTGAACTGCTGGCAGCTGACAGTCTGCAATATGCATTCTAATCATGGTGCCACCATGGCTCTCTTAGATTAAAGTCTTCTTTAATCCATTGCCTATCTGAAAATCACTATTAGAAAAGCATTGCATGTTCTTTGGGAGCATCTTAAAGGTAACAATTCTATAAGTTTGTGAAAATGCTGATTTGTCGGAATATAAGTAGGCTGAAGCTTCCCACTAAATGGCCTCCAATGTATTACAGTAAATCATTATCAGTTCCTGCTTCCCTTCTGTTCACTTGTTATGTTGGGTACATGTGTAATTGGTAGACTATGGTTTGCTTATCTGGTCAGATAAATTATATAAAACATTAAGAGGGGAGGAAAAATCATCAGCTCCTTATTCTGCTGCAAATTGGTCCTGATTCCAAATGCTTGTTTACCTTGAGATTTGGTTCCCAGGACTCATACTTTTCATCCGATGATGCTTCCTTATTCCTGTAAAGATACTAAATAGGATGTTAACAGGGTTTTTGTTTTGCAGCTATAACACGTAGAAGAAATCTAAAGCCAGAGAATTGCTCTCCTTTTAACGTAACCAAGCCTTTTAATTTAATGCCTCTTGAAATGTACAACTTCCATTTAAAAATCACACTTGCCATGAATACATTAACTTTTAGCACTGAGTAATTAATTACATGCCACTTCAAAATACAATGTAAACAGCCCTTCATCAAAGGGTTCTGTGCAGTCTTTGGGGGCAACAGTAAAGAAGTACAATGAGGAAAGATCAGGCCTTCCCTTCAGCACCATTGTTGATGTTCCTGAGTTAGGCTCAGCTTGTTAATCATCTGTATACTGTGGATCCCTCTCATGAGTTATGCTTCCTTATGTGTCACAAGAGAAAATGTCAGATTTTTAGGGTCTGTGCTCCTTTTTCCAAAACAAAGTTTCTTCTACATTTTGGAATCTTAGGTTGCCTTTCAGAGCAGCTACATGATTTGAAGAGTGGGCCTGGCTCCCTTGCTCACTTCACTCTCGGTGGTGTTTTTTTCCTTTGCAAATGAACATAGGGTTCTTACATCAGTCAACAAGATTGTTGCAAGGGAGCAAAGGACCACATCAGATTTGTGCAACCCTTGAACTGGTTCCACAGTTTGGGTGATTACAACATTGCAACTTGCCCCCTTGTGGAAATATTCTTTGAGCATCTGAAGGTCTAATACGCACTTTGCTCCAAGATACTTAATGCATATTTGACTTGCAGAACTAACAAGATACAGATACTGAACAGCCTGGATTGAGAATATTTCCCTCTTGAATGTTTAAAGCCTTCATCTGGACCAAGGATTTCTTCAGGGTAATGGGCCAATTCCAGCATTGGGTCTCTGCTTAAAAGAGAATCAGTTCTGAGACTGGGAGATTTTTTTCCCCTTGGCTTTCCCTTCTAATTGACCTTCCAGTTCTTGGAAATAAAACTCCTTGGCATCAAACAATTCACACTGGCTTCTGCTCCTAAGAAAAAGCTGACGCCGTTTAAACGATCAACAGGTCTTATAGCACCACAAGCCTATTTAACAGAAAACTGCCTCGTAGAAAAAACAGGACTAAGAATTAACCCAGACGGTTGATGTGAATCAGAAACAGGCAGACAGAAGAATCACGGGCTGGCATTCCTCCAGGACTTTGCCAAAGCAATAGAACCCCTTAGTTCCAACCTGGTTTGCAGATCTCAAAATGTCCACACTGTGTTCTGGTAACGGGCGGTGGGCTAATAAGACTCCCTGGTATTCTCCACATCACACAGCTCCATTTTCCTGTCTGGGTTTATGTACAACAGTCCGAGGGGTGTTGAGGGAGGGAGCGAGGGTGCATAAGAATCCGGCCAGCAGCGTCAGTCCCAGGCCGCCCCAAGCACAGAACATGGACCAGCCATAGCCATGGCTGATGTCCTCTGGTAATCCGTAAACGTACCGAGGGTAGCGAGACAACTCAAAATTTATCCCTGCCACGCACGTGCAAAGGGAAATGATGCAGCATGTCCCTGAAAAGGAGGAGAAGAGAGAGAGAGCAATGTGTAACATCTTTCCTGCCAAAGGCAGAATCAGGCATGTGAAGCTGCCAGTTTTTATCTTTGTCAGCAGCCTTTAAAAATACAGAAATGAAATAACTTTCTTGTACAGGCAGATTCCTGATTTTTCCTCAGGCTCATTACTCTGATTCCTGTCCTTTCCTTTGCATGCAGCTGTCTTGACTGACTGGGCGTTTTTACTGCTGTTTTGGATTCTTTGATCTTTACATTTTGAATATTTGTCTGCAAGGAGATCCACAGGGTATAGTCCCAAAAGTCTAAATGGCTATGATGACACAGTGGAAGTGTGTGTGTGTGTGTTGCACATGCAGTGGACATTTAAATCTAAGGTTAAGCCTTAAGCTACTGTGGCCACCATTGACTTTTGTGACCATATTCTGCAGAATCTCTGATTGTCTGAACTCTTCTATCAACTGTTGTTTCTTTAAAGTCAGACTGCATGTTAATCTGGCCACCCAAAAGCTGCACCACAATAAAAGCACAGTAATATTCAGATTTTAGAGAATGATTCTGGGGATTACCATAAAAAACTTTCAAGGAAAAAGACATATGACACAACTGCAGTGCTTCTCCCTATAAGTAGCAGTTTCATGAAAAGCCACTAACCTCTGTATCATCTAACAATCTAAATGCTAGTAATAGAGAAGGAGAACACACAGTATTTGTGGTATTACTCTCTTATTTTGGTAAATAGAAACATTCCTATATCTCAGTAGTTAGTAGTAGTATTTGTTGACATCAGTCCCATGTAGTTTTGGTCAGCTAAAACACCACTGATTTTTTTAAAAAAATATTCATATGCTTTGATCTTATAAAACTCAAAATGTACTGTACACATAAATATGCATTTGTGCTAATTTTAAAATTTACAGAAATAGGATTCTTTCATTACTGCTTTGATCTATGCAATTTTGTTCCAATCTGAAATGCATGTGATCTGGTTCTAATTTTGTTATAAATCAATTGACACAGACAAATTATCTGAAAATTCTCAAAACATTTTAAAGTTGGGTTGGTCAAAAAATATTTGAGTTGGTTTAAGTACCATAGAGTCGGAAATGACCGAATGATTGACAATGATGATACAAAGAATATCATTCTAACTTCCATGTTCTTTTCATCTATGTATTCCGTTTCTCTGTTAAGGCATGGATTCACTGCATAAAATACATAATACAAATGCCAGCATTATATCCAAAAATATTTTGAACAATAACAATTTAAAAATAATTACCTCCCATAAGGAAGAGCAGTCCAGCTACATATTGCATGAGTTCATGCTGTTGACAGCAACCCAGCATGCCAATGATCCATCCAAAGAGGATTATGGACACCGCCATACCAATGAAGCCAGCTGTCATTCTCCGCAGGTCTGAAAGGAGGCATTGTTGGTTCATGGAAGAAAGAAGAGGGAGAAGAGTAGAGGAAGAAAACCCACAGAGAGCCATGTGGACAACTTTAGGGCAGTCTTTTCAAAGCTGACACCCTCTAGATGTAGGTGGACTACAGCTGCAGTCTCAAAGGCTATCTTTTTTCAAGTGGCAACTGGACTTTCTGGTTTTACTTTGAAGACATTTCACTTCTCATGGTGTGTTTCAAAAATTGTCCGAACCTACTCTGTGGGTGTGGCCTCCTTTGTGGGCTTGCTGCCCATGTGCTTCATGGGCTTGCTGCCCATGTGACCAGATGGGAGTGGCTTGCCGCCCATGTGACCAGATATGAAGATGCCAACGATACTTGTCAGAACCACCTTAAATTACCTCACACACAGCACTGGCATGCATAAGAATATGATGTAAATTTGTTTTTTAAAAGGCATCTTTGGTTTGCGTTAAAACAACTTCAACACACGCAATGTTCTGATTGCACCACAAACGCAGTAGTCATCCTTACCTTTCACAGAGGCACTGAGTTTTATAAATATGAGCATGATAGTGTAGAATAATCATATCCAAGGACCAGTGGTGGGTTTCAAAAAATTTTGGAACCTCTTCTGTAGGTGTGGCCTGCTTTCCGGGTCCACTGGTGGAACCTCTTCTAACCGGTTCGGTAGATTTGATGAACCGGTTCTACCGAATAGGTGCGAACTGGTAAGAACCCACCTCTGCTTCTCATTCAAAAGGTTTCTCATCCAAAAGGTTTCTCATCCAAAAGCTCTGACTGGATGTTAGGGAATGGAAGGATTTATCCTCCTTGCAGATAGCTGGTCATTTACATTCTTTTAGTGAGTTGTTAAGACCACCTGGAGGTTTATCTGTGTTGTCAGGCAAATGGGTGTGGCGCCTTCTTGGAACTGCTGAAAGGACTGTGTTGTAGACTGGAGATGGTGATGTCCTATCCCTCCCCTTCTGTTGAGAAAGGGCTGTTCAGTTTTGACATAGGTGGCCTCTTTGACCCCTCCTTCAAACCAGAGATCCTCTCTGTCCAAAATGTGGACTTTGCCATCTTCAAAAGAGTGGCCTTTGTCTTTTCAATGCAGATGAACTGCTGAATCTTGTCTGATGGGTTTGTCCTCCTATGTTGTGCTATGTATTTATGAAGTAGTTATTTTGAAGACACCTATTTCCCTCATGACCCTGAGGACATAGATAAACCTCCAGATGGCCTTAACGACTCTCTAAAATAATGCAAATGACCAGCCGTCTGCAAGGAGTATAAATCCTTCCATTCTCCACCATCCAGTTAGAACTGAAGAAGTTTCTTGGATGAGAAGTGAAATGCCTTCAAAGAAAAACCAGAAAGTCCAGTTACCTCTTCAAAAAGCACCTGTGGGACAACCATGATCTGGATGACTGAGAATCTCTATGTACACTACAGCTATAGCTTGTGAAAGCCAATAAGCATTCTAATCCAGCACAAATAGAAAAACACCAGTGTGAAAAAGGCTGCTCTAGACATCAGCCATATAAGTTCTCCTTAGGAGGGGATGTTGGTGGATTTTGAGAACTATGTAAAGCAGTTAATAAAAGCAAACTAAGCAAGGCCTTAGCACTTCCTAAAATTATAAGGTCTCCTCTTAATGAAATCATTATCTTGCAAAGAGGGATTACGGTAACTCTGCAAATCTGCCCCACTGAAAATATTCTGTTTGTAAGTATTGTTCTGTTTTTCTGAGATCATCTATGAATAGGCAATTTCCTTGAATGTTCAAGCAATCAGGCAGTTCTGTAAGTGCAGAGTGCAATGCAATGCAGAGCAATCAAGCTGTGGATATGGGATCATCTATGATTTGTTGCAAAAGACATTATGTCATGATGTAATACTGCTATAGTCTCAGAGGACATTACATTATGATGTACTGCTGCCACTGTCTCAATCTGATTGCCTCTTGACAAGAGATCATAAGGATTCAGGAAGGTAAACAGACCAGGCAAATAAGAGAGGAATGATGGGAGTAGCCCAATAAATGATTGAGATAGTGGCAGGGAAGACATTGCTAGCTAAGGTTTCGCCGATCTTATGCTTTCCAGATATATTGGATTTCAACCACCATAAAGGATTTCCATTGGCACTAGATAGTAACAGGTTGTAGAAATAATTTTCTCTTAACTAAGGTAGATGATCCACTCAAATTTGAGTTCTAGTGATTTTCTGATAAAATCTCTATTGTTTCCGTGGCAAAAAATATTAAAAAATGGATTGCCTAGTCAGGGTAGAACTTCACTTTTGGCTTTAAAAAATATATGGAGAGGGAAGTATTGTAACAAGTCAAGTTGTGCCACACAAATGGATAAGATCAGAATTCTGGTTTCTTTCCCTGGGAGAAGGAGGATTTTTTTTTAACCACATGGGTCAAGGCTATTTTAGAGTTTATATAATCGCTCTATAGGTTTCTTACTGCAAAATAGCAGGAAATCACACAGGTGCAATCAAATAAGGCTCTTGGGCTGCCAAAATGTTTTGGCAGAGCTGCATGACTCAGTCTCAAGTTCCCTTCCTGGTATAAGGAATAAACTAACTCGAAATGAGGATCCCAGAGAAATAAGCTCTTGAACTTTATACAATAAGCATTGTAGGGGTATATCTGGCTTGAAACCCAGGAACACTTGAACGAAAACATGCAAGATTCTTCCTGCAGCTTTCAATCCAGAATGAAGGATATGCCATAATTTCCTCCAAATTGCTTTAACTCTTCAGAGCCTTTTGGATAGGGATAACTGCAGAGCAGGTAGATTTGCTCGATCTAGATAGGTGATTGCTACTGAAGCTCTTTTGATTGCTTCCATTATATGATTAAAACTGTAATTCCCTACAACCATCTTTTTAAGGCTTTCTGGTTGTTTTATATGTTAACATGTACATTTGCAGCCATCTAAGAGTAACATATTTATTTCAATCCTCTTCAACTGAATAATTGGAAATTCTGGGAAGAAATCTGGAAAGAAAGATGGTAAACGGCTGATTTAGTTCCTTGCTTCTGAAAGAATCTAAACTATTCCAATGCAAGAACTTGTTCCACTTACATTCACTTACTTCTTGCTGAGGTATTCAAATGTTAAATATGTAAACAAGCCAGCAAACCATCCTTGAGCAAACATGGAATATGTTTGTTTTTGACTTATATGTTAGTTTTTGGCACATACAGAAAGCTAATACATCTGGTGCAAGAATATCTCTCTCACTGATATGCTAAGGTTCATGTCTATCTTTCTCTACAGAAACAAAGCATGTATACATAATAGGTAGGTAGGTAGGTAGGTAGGTAGGTAGGTAGGTAGGTAGGTAGGTAGATAGATGATAGATAGATAGATAGATAGATAGATAGATAGATAGATAGATAGATAGATAGATAGATAGATAGATAGATAGATAGATAGATGATAGGGGAAGAGAGAGAATCCTAGGCGAGAACTGAGGATGATTCACCCAAATAGCCATTTGGTTCTGATAATGCACATACAAGGATGTGCTTGGGACACTTACGGAGAGCATGCCATTCATCCTGGCGGATAGTATTGGTAACATTAATAGGCAAGTTGCGTGGCAGGGAAGATGATGTATAATGATATTTCACAGCTGTGCATCGTTGAATGACTCCTGCAAAGACAAATTCAGTGTGCAGTTGGGGAATCTGTAGCTGAACAATGACATTTGTAACACTGCTTTCCCTTTACTGCCCATAAATCAAACTTCTTCTGTAGCTGAGAAACTAAATTAAGAAGTTACTGATTAGACTCACCCCACCATTCTAAATCGTTATCTGTCTTAATTATAGTTTCTTTTTTTTGCATTTTTTAGATTATTGAAAAAAGATTAAAATACAAAACACCAATATATTTTTTTAAAAAAATCATAACCAAAAAAAGACATCAACAAAAAATTATCTTAAATACAATAACACATATACGCATAGTATCCTCCCTAATTGAATGCTGATTGGTACAGTACAACATACCTTGAGAAACAGGCCAAACAAATTTTAAACTGTTAAACTACTAAACCTACTTACAAATTGTTAGCCTGTCATTGATAAACTATATTAATAACAAAGTAGTTAACAGAAAAAAACAATAATATGGAACATATTATGCAAGAATATAAAAGTAATAAAAAATGTGAACAGTAATAGGAGAAAGACAAAGCTGAAATTCCAAAACCAATAAGCTGTTATTGTAATCAGCTCATAGAAAATTTACTAAGAATTCAGTCCCGTATCATGCAAAATATTAACCTTAATTGCAGAGGTGGGCTGCAAATCCTGGGGCTAATGGTTTGCTCGTGCTCGCCCGTGTGCACGCCGCTTCTGCGCAAGCACAGAAGCGTCCAGGTGGGTGGGCGGAGCCTCCCCCTGCCGCCACTACCAGTTCATCTGATCTGGACCGGACCGACCCCCTCTGTCCTAGATCAAATAGCCAAGATTGTTTCTTTATACTACCTCTTATCAATTGTTGATTGAATACAATAGGTCCAATCTCCAAAGCCAATCTATCTTCCCCCCAAATTCCAGATAAAACTGTTCCTCAATTAAATGTATTAAATCTGTTTCCCACTCTCCATCAAAACCCTTAAAGAAAAACCATTTGTACTTGTCAACCCAGAGAGTTTATATAGCTATTATATAAAAGTACAGTGTTAAGCTTCTGGGAGATATATGGAGTCAGCTCTATAATTTCAGTGTGATGCCCAGGTGCTATAATGTCTGAGTCTATATTTCTTTCTGGATATTTTACAGCTAAGAAATCACATTTCTTCTTCTTGATGTTCTCCACCATCTGTGATATTTCCATATCTGTATGAACTATGGTGCTGGAGAAAACTCCTGAAAGTCCCTTGGACTGCAAGGCGACCAAACCGGTCAGTCCTAGAGGAGAGCAACCCTGACTGTGCTTTAGAAGGCCAGATCCTGAAGATGAAACTCAAGTACTTTGGCCACCTAATGAGGAGGAAGGACTCACTGGAGAAGAGCCTAAGGCTGGGAAAGATTGAGAGCAAAAGAAGAATGGGACGGCAGAGAATGAGGTGGCTGAACAGAGTCATTGAAGCAGTAGGCGTGAGCTTAAATGGACTCCAGAGGATGGTAGAGGACAGGAAGGCCTGGAGAAATGTTGTCCATGGGGTCGCGATGGGTCAGACACGACTTCGCAACTAACAATAGAAAAAACAATTTCCTCCCAACGAATCTGCAGCTTTAAAAACAAATTATTTTTACTGGCTTAAAAAAACGCTGCAATGTCTGTTTTTTAAAATTGTTTTGCACAAAGTTTATACGTTCATAAAACCTTTTTTGGGGAAAAAAATCAACTAAGGATTGCATCTTCTAAGCCAGAGTCTGTTTTCCCCCTTGGGTTTCAGCCTCCTCCTTCTGTCTGCAATCTGAACTGTTGTTGGCTCAAAGCAGGGAGAGAGCAGGGAGGCAGTGAAAAGGAGAGGGAAGGAATTTTTTGGCCATTTGATCCAAAATGTTTTTGCAAGTTAATAAAGTACAAACCCAAAGTCACATGTGTCTTTCCATACAGAAGGCAAAAAGAAATGAGAATGGTCAAATAAATCAAAGAAGGAAAACAGAAAGAATCCAGCTGGGGTTGAAATAAATCCACATTAACATTTAAAAAGAAAAAGAAAAAGTTCAGAAAGTGAAACTTACAAGAACCAGCTTGCTTAGAATATGTCTGCTACAATTTTTTTTACTACTGGTTCTGTGGATGTGGCTTGGTGGGCGTGGCAGGGGAAGGATACTGCAAAATGTTTATTCCCTCCCTCCTCCAGGGGAAGATTACTACAAAATCCCCATTCCCTCCCAATCAGCTGGGACTCAGGAGGCAGATAATAGATTGGGGAGGGACCAGTCAGAGGTGGTATTTACCAGTTCTCCGAACTACTCAAAATTTCTGCTACCAGTTCTCCAGAACTGGTTAGAACCACCTCTGGTCTGCTAGTCGAAAGAGGTGTAAAAGACCTTTGACTTTTTAGCTACTCCCTCACCAAGAGTTGCAATCTTCAAAATTCCCCCTCCTGGGTTGGGTCCACAGCTGTCCAAAAGTCATCCACAGCTGTCCAAAAGTCATCTCGGATCTTTCCTAAGGGACCCATCAAATCCAGGAGTTGCCAAAAAAACAGCTCTGGCAGCAAACACAGCAGATTGTGGACAAGAGAAAGAAAACTCTCACCCTACAGTAGCCATTGGATCCAGTTAATTTTGGTTTCTTAAATATGCCATAATATCCAGTTTCATTAGTTATTATCAAGCCAGAATGGTTCACAAGTATGTAATATTCTACAGAACAGATTAAACCCTATTATTTTTACGTTACCTGAACCCAGTAGTATTTCTATATACTGTACAGGTAGTGCTTGACCACAGTTGGGACTATTACATACTTAGGCAGTTGTTAAGTAAATCATGACCTTTTTGCCCTTGTTATTAAGTGAATCACTGCAGTTGTTAAGTGAAGCATGCTAATGTTAAGTGAATCTGGCTTCGCCCATTGAATTTGCTGGTAGGACGTTGGCTGGGAAGGTCACAAATGGCAATTCTATGACCCCAGGATGCTGCAACTATGTAAATATATGCCAGGTGCCTGAATTTTGATCAATTGATCGTGGGAACGTTACAATGGTCATAAGTATAAATGTAAGGATGGGTTGTAAGGGACTTTTTTTCATTGCAGTTGTAACTTGGAACAATAGCAATAGCAATAGCAGTTGGACTTATATACCGCTTCATAGGGCTTTCAGCCCTCTCTAAGCGGTTTACAGAGTCAGCATATTGCCCCCAACAATCCGGGTCCTCATATTACCCACCTCGGAAGGATGGAAGGCTGAGTCAACCCTGAGCCGGTGAGATTTGAACTGCCGAACTGCAGAACTGCAGTCAGCTGAAGTAGCCTGCAGTGCTGCATTTAACCACTGTGCCACCTCGGCTCTGTGCCTAAACAGTGCCTAAATGAAAAGCTGTAAGTTGAGGACTACCTGTATACTAAGTTGATGTTGCTATTATGCTGCTATATCCTCTAAAAAGGAACTATTGTTATGTAATGGGCTAAGTTGTCAGTTGTGAATACATTGAGAGCAAAAAAAGGGGTCTGCTACTGAAGAAAAGAGCAGAATTCAAGAAGCTTTTGAATTAATATTGTGATTTCACTTTTGGGCACTTTTGAATGGAATTGAATTGTATACTATGTGATTTACAAAGGTCTTCTATTAAATCTGCCCACAAATAGCCTTTTATAAGTTGTTTTGCACTAGATAATCATTAAGAAGCCAAACCACAGAATTGGCAATGCATGACTCTATTGTTAATCGTGTAATTTCAGTACATTACACAATCCAGCTCTCCTCTTAGCACAATCTTTACTGGCTTTGGTGAGTCAAAGAAGATTCAAGCATCTAAAATTCTGGCATGAATTAATTCCTTATATTTGTTTTCCCAGCATTGTTTCTGATTAATATGTCATCACTTGTTTCAGTTACAACACAAGAGAAGATAATGTTTACTGGTTTGCTACTAGGGCTGTGCAAATACCTTGGGCCTGCTTCAGAACTCAGAACCAGAAAAAAACTGACTCCTAGTTCAGACCTGGAATGAACAACTCACCACCTCCAACTCCCCATGGCCAACTTGCTGCAGTCAACTCGCCACAGGACAACTCGCCATGGGACAAGAGTTCCACTAATATCGAAAAAATAGTGCAATAGAATCATTGCATTAGGAGAGTGCCAAAGGAGAGACAAAATGAAATGTGAATGATAAAAATTAAAATATTTTGAAAATGTATTAAATAATTAAATCAAATTGTTGAATTGTCCCGCAGCAAGTTGTCCTGTGATGAGTTGACCATGGCAAGTTGGCTGCAGTGAGCTGGCTGTGGTGAGTTGTCCCATTCCACCCTAAAACAATGACCCCCAAACTCTCTTACCTGGTTCCAAAGTATGATTCTAACTTAGTGTTTCTCAACCTTGGCTACTTGAAGATGTCTGGACTTCAACTCCCAGAATTCCCCAGCCAGCGAATGCTGGCTGGGGAATTCTGGGAGTTGAAGTCCAGACATCTTCAAGTTGCCAAGGTTGAGAAACACTGCACTTATTCAAATCATGAGATGTCTGATCTTTGCGAACTTAGAAAAATATCTGTTTAACGAACATTAGACAAGCAGTTATTGCTTTTCTCAGTTGGAAGAGAATGATGAAAATCAGTAAAAGGCATAATTGCATTGCCTCTTTCTTTAAAGGTCTCAAAATTAATCTTTGCTGGCTTTTTACAAAGGGAAATTAGGACAGAAAATGGGTGTTTTATATGTGAATAAGTGGCCTTTCCAAATGTGATTAAATTTTGGATGTGTGGTGATGACAATGCATTTTTATTAAACTAGATAACTCACAATCTGCTAAAGTGTTTCAGAGATAATTCTTTACTAGATTCTGCAGTGCTTTTAACAATGGCAGAACTTCTAAAGTACTGTAAAAGGTCTTTAAAATTCAGGGAGATATTAAGAGATGCACCTGCCATGAAAGTCGCCCAACCTGAACTGTATAGCCCAGTTCAAACAGATTCAGATTCAGATTCAGATTTAGTTTATTTGTATGCTGCCCTTCTCCGGGAGGGACTCAGGGCGGCGAACAACTCAAAAGGGGGAAAGGGGACATAAAACACAATACACGTAATTAAAATACACAAGAATCATACAGCCATAAAAGTCGAGAGGGGAGGGGAACTCATCAACCCCAGGCCTGCCGGCACAGCCAGGTTTTGAAGGCTTTCCGGAAGGCCTGGAGGGAGGTGAGGGTCCACATCTCCGCGGGGAGTTCATTCCAAAGGGCTGGAGCTGCTACAGAGAAGGCCCTCCCCCGGGTGGTAGCCAGGTGGCATTGGCTGGTGGATGGAACCCGGAGGAGGCCGACCCTGTGTGATCTAACGGGTCATTGGGAGGTAATTGGCAGCAGGCGGTCTCTCAAGTACCCAGGTCCAATACCATGAAGGGCTTTATAAGTTGTGACTAGCACTTTGAAGCGTATCCGGAGACCGATCGGTAGCCAGTGCAGCTCGCGGAGGATAGGTGTAACGTGGGTGTACCGAGGTGCACCCACAATCGCTCACGTGGCTGCATTCGGGACGAGTTGAAGTCTCCGAATACTCTTCAAAGGCTGCCCCATGTAGAGCGGTCAACCACAGGAAAGGTTTTATGAAATCACATCATAAAACACTCAATGCTAATTTTTATGTCATAAAACGTTTTATAAAATTTGCCAAATTTCAATTCCATGGGAATTCATGGGTCCCAGGTTTTGGATGCATTCTGTAAGTTAGCCCACTTAAGTTCCCTTTGCTGAAAAAATTCTGCCCTATGAGGCATCACTTCTGCCAGTTAAAGGTTATAGATGCAAGAGTTTGAGTAGTAGATATACTTCAGCATCAGAATGGTAGTAAGACTGTAACCCTTTCCATGCCCATGTAATGCAGCCCCATCACACAGCTATAAGCCTCAATCTCATCAGGCTGGAATCCAATTAGAACTGTAGAGTTAGAAAAGGCCTTTGTACTATTGAGTTTTTCAGTGCAGGGATCCAAATCAAAGTATCCCGGATTGCTAGCTGCCCAAATTCTGCTTGTAAAAAGAAAATAACAATTTCTCAGTTTCTGAAAACATCTACTTGTTTACAGTAGGGTTCTTCCTACCATGTTTCTCCCCCGCCCCGACTCTCTTTGGTTATTTTCTTGTAGCTTAAAGAAGACTTCTACATAATTTCATTGAATATTTTCTACTGATATTTGATTTCTTTTAAAAATGCAGCCTCCACTGTGGTCCTCGGGTCTGCTAAAGTGATGTCACAGGCTCGCTGACATCATCATATGTTTGACTCATGGATTTAAGTCACAGCATTTGTGTAATGATGTCATGCCTTTCCTTTATCCCCTTCATCCCCTTAGAGGTGCCTCTCTGCTATTTAAACAATGTCTATAATCTCTTCACTTTAGTTATCTTTCTGAAACTTCTTTGCAGTTCTCCAAGTCTGAATTTCAACCTCAAAATGTCATGGTGCTTGGGTACTACAGAGAGATTAGCCTGGTTGTTAGGTACAACCTTATAATTTGTTCCATCCCCAACTGTGCAGAAAGAAGTAATAATTCTTGTGACAGTCTGTCTCTCTAGCTTTCAAATTACAAGTTCTGGATAAAAGCAGAAGCACATTCTGTGTTTTAAAGGAAAACAATTCTCTGCTCTGGTGCTCTTTTTTGATTGACTTCAACAAAATCAGAGGATTCAGGACCTCAAAACATAAACATAACTGTATAACTTTTCTTCTCTGCATATTTGATCCTGAACTGCAGTTATTCGTTGTTGAGTTTTTCAAGTGTCTTCAGGGCTTATGGTACAGAGATGTAATGGAGTAATTTTCCCTCAGGACATCATCTTGTCTGAAGCCAGTGTTTCCCTTAAAATTATGATTTCCTATTTTGGATCCAAGGACCACTGGATCAGTACTCTGGCGGTCCCTATTTACAATGTCAAAATAAAAATAAGTATCAAAAATTATCAATATCCTGGGAGTTTTCTTATTCAAAAGTTTGAGGGATTTTAGGTCAAGCCACCAATATGTCATGAAGTTTAGCAACTTGCCATTGTTTCTGCTATTTTTTTAAAAAAATATTTTACTGCTTAACTGGGGACAATGCAGATGCTACTGGGGATATTGGCGGTAACATAAGTGTTATCTGCAATTTTAATTCTTAAGGTATATTTGTTATTTACTGTGTATCAAATGCATATGATAGGCCTTAAACCTTACAGTGAGGGAGATAGCGGCTCAGCAGTTAAAAATGCTGAGCTGACAGCCGGGGTTCAAGACCCTAGTGCTATCTGACAGGATGAGCCCTGGTACTTGCATCAGCTCCTGCCCACCCAGCAATTCGAAATCATGCAAATTGCAAGTAGATAAATAGGTACCACTTTGGTGGGAAGGTAATATGTTCTGTGTGCCTTGGCATGTAGTCATGTTGGCCACATGACCACAATAATGTGTTTGGACAACGCTGGCTCCCTCAGCTAAGAAACGGAGATGAATACTGCCCCAAAATTACTGGAGAGGGGAAACCTTTACCTCTATCTTTATAAACCTTCCAGTGAAGAGACCGTGATATGTGCAAAATCAAAGCTGGGGATCAGTGTCTTATGAATTCAATTCTAGATCTATAACCAAGCAGACATGCTGATACTAAAATGATATTAGCACATACGAGATGGCTTTGTCTGTGGTTTTCAATGCTCGGTAAGATCATTACCCATAGGAACCTGGAGCTAAAAATAAATATAATATTCCCAGAACACTGAGAGGATACTTCACAACTACATTATCTTATCACAACAAGACATGGATTAATCAATCCTGTTCACCAAACCTATCATTTTGTAATATCAGGAAAGCAAACCCAGTTCACTCAACTGAAAACCACCCTTGCTCAATATATATCATACATTATAAATATCATCTGTCTTTGAATTTTTTTATCAGGCTGATACCCACTCTGATGTCTCCGTATGAAGGGATGTCACTTCATTTACACTGAAACCTTGGGATATAAAAATTATTAATTATTAATCCTGACCCAGACACGTTCTTCTTCTTTTGGCCATATGTTCTATCTTAGCTTGTTTTTTAACATTAAATCTGTGTTTATCAAATTGATATCTGTCAAAGAACTGTGATCTTTTTGACCCAAGAGTCAGATTTAGCATTTGAATGCCAAGTGGCAGGACAGCATTTGTTTCTATGTAAGAAAGAGAGAGAAAGACTTAAACAGATTAATTTGAAAGTTGCAATGCAATTAAGTTGAATGAATACAGGTAGTCCTTAAATTATGACCACAATGAAGCTCAAAATTTCCATTGATAAGCAAGGCAGATGTTAAGTGAGTTTCACCTCATTGCCACAGTTGTTAAGTGAATCACTGCAATTGTTAAGCAAATCATGTTAAGTTAATCAATTAGGCAAATAGGACTCTCTATATAACAAGGGTGTATATTGACATGATGGCTCAGTGGCTAAGATGCTGTCGATCAGAAGGTTGGCAGTTCAGCAGTTCGAATCCCTAGCCCTGCATAACAGAGTGAGCTCCCGTTACTTGTCCCAGCTTCTGCCAACCTAGCAGTTCGAAAGCAAGTAAAAAATGCAAGTAGAAAACTAGGGACCATTTTTGTGGGTAGGTAACAGCACTCCATGCACCTTTGGCATTCAGTCATGCTGGCCACATGACCATGAAGACATCTTCAGACAGCACTGGCTCTTCGGCTTTGAAATGGAGATGAGCCCTGTCCCCTAGAGATAGAAACGAGTAGTATGCATGTGCGGGGGAACCTTTACCTTTACCTCATATTGAGTGAACCTGGCTTCCCCTGCTAACATTGCTTGTTGGAAGTCAGTTGGAAAGGTTACAAATGATGATCCCATGACAGTGCAATGAGTGGAAATACATGTCAATTGACAAGTATCCGAATTTTATGTGATAATGGAGATTCTGCAATGGTCATAAGTGTGAAAATGGTCATAAGACAATTTTTTCAGTGCTATTGTAACTTTGAACAGTCACCAAATGAATGGTTGTAAGTCGAGAATACCATCTGTATTCTTCCCATATGTTTCATATTTTCCCCCTCCTGTCCTGTTTTAATTCATTCATTCTTTTACTGGGACCACAATGCTATTACAATCCAATAGGATTCTGTTAAAAAGTACAAAGTGGTAGTAACTACCAGAGGGTGCTGGGAGCTGCACCTAAGAAACTATCATCAGTTCTGGGGTTTCCTTGATGGCAGCTAAAATTCAAAACCAGTAAATTTTAATTTAAAAGAGTGGTACTGCAGGCTACTTCAGCTGACTGCTAACTGCAGTTCAGCAGTTCAAATCTCACCAGCTCAAGGTTGACTCAGCCTTCCATCCTTCCCAGATGGGTAAAATAAAGACACAGATTGTTGGGAGCAATAGGCTCACTCTGTAAACCGCTTAGGTTAGGTTAGGTTAGGTTAAGTTTACTTATAGGCCGCCCTTTTCCCTGAGGGGACTCAGGGCGGCTTACAACTTATATAGGAAGGGGAAACATACAAAGACATATAGGACAATACATAATTAAAAGAGTAAAGCAACATTCATTCAACATTCGGGCGGGGATGGAATATAATCTTTAACCCCAGACCTGACGGGATAGCCAGGTCTTGAGGGCTGTGCGGAAGGTCTGGAGGGTGGTGAGGGTATGAATCTCCACGGGGAGATCGTTCCAAAGGGTCGGAGCTGCTACTGAAAAGGCTCTCCTCCGCGTAGTTGCCAGTCGACACTGACTGGCAGATGGAACTCGGAGGAGGCCCAATCTATGCGATCTAATGGGTCGTGAGGAGGTAATTGGCAGGAGGCGGTCTCTCAAGTACCTAGATCCACTACCATGAAGGGCTTTGTAGGTGGTAAGTAGCACCTTGAAGTGCACCCGGAGATCAACAGGTAGCCAGCGCAGCTCACAGAGGATAGGTGTTATGTGGGCGAACCGAGGTGCACCCACAATCACTCGCGCGGCTGCATTCTGGACTAGCTGAAGTCGCCGGATGCTCTTCAAGGGCAGCCCCATGTAGAGCACATTGCAGTATTCCAGCCTAGAGGTCACAAGGGCCCGAGTGACTGTTGTGAGAGCCTCCCGGTTCAGGTAGGGTCGCAACTGGCGCACCAGGCGAACCTGGGCAAATGCCCCCCTGGTCACAGCCGACAGGTGGTAATCAAAAGTCAGCTGTGGATCCAGAAGGACTCCCAAGTTGCGAACCCTGTCTGAGGGGTGTAATATTTGACCCCCCAGCCTGAGTGATGGAACACTGGCCAAATTATTGGGAGGAAAACACAACAGCCACTCGGTCTTTTCCGGGTTGAGTACAAGCTTGTTAGCCCTCATCCAGTCTCTAACGGCTTCCAGACCCCGGTTCATCACGTCCACCGCTTCATTGAGTTGGCATGTGGCAGACAGATACAACTGCGTATCGTCCGCGTATTGGTGATATCTTATCCCATGCCTCCGAATGATCTCGCCCAGCGGTTTCATGTAGATGTTAAATAGTAGGGGGGACAGGACCAACCCCTGCGGCACCCCATATGTTAGGGGCCTAGGGGTCGATCTCTGCCCCCCGACCAACACCGACTGCGACCTGTCCGAGAGGTAGGAGGAGAACCACTGCAAAACAGTGCCACCCACTCCAACCTCCCGCAGTCGTCGCAGAAGGATACCATGGTCGATGGTATCGAAAGCCGCCGAGAGGTCAAGGAGAACCAAGATGGAGGCGTGGCCTCCATCCCTGGCTCTCCAGAGATCATCGGTCAATGCGACCAAAGCGGTTTCTGTGCTGTAACCAGGTCTGAAGCCAGACTGGAATGGATCTAGGTAGCTGAAAGGGCTGTAAAAGCACTATGATATGGTATATTAATTTAAGTGCTATTGCTATTGCTAAAAATTAACTCTTTTGAGTTGTAACCTAAAAGTGAAGTGTACTACCATTTTTTTTAAAAAAATGCGCCTTTAGTCAGCAGAAGTTGGTTAACTTCATATCACTCAGAAAACTGCTCCCTGTATGCCTACTGTGAGTGATGCATTGTGGTCAGGGCTGTTTCTTAAAAGATTAAGCAGGGAAAGAATAAAAAAGAAAAATCTGTAGCTTAGAGACCAGATACAAATTGTGAGATAGCAATAGCAATAGCAGTTACACTTATATACCGCTTCATAGGGCTTTCAGCCCTCTCTAAGCGGTTTACAGAGTCAGCATATTGCCCCCAACAATCCGGGTCCTCATTTTACCCACCTCGGAAGGATGCAAGGCTGAGTCAACCCTGAGCCGGTGAGATTTGAACTGCTGAACTGCAGATAACAGTCAGCTGAAGTGGCCTGCAGTGCTGCACCTTAACCACTGCGCCACCTTGGCGCAGTGGCTAGGGTGCCTTGAGATCGGGACTTTACTGTACTTGCTGTGGACATTCTGCCCCCAAAACCACAATGGCTAAAGTTATGTGATATTTTATTGGAAGGAGCGAATCTGAAGCCTCATAGGCTGGCAGCCTCCAAAATCTATTACACAAAATGGAAGTTACAATCCAAAACAGAGTTAAGCTTAAGATGCTGGATTTAATGGGTTTATACACACCTAATGTGATATTGGATTTTAGCTTTATTATATCCAATATGTGCATTAGCTTTGGCAGAGCCACAGTGGAGAGAGAGGGCAACCAAAAGAATTGGTTTCAAATTCCTTGAGATCATTGGTGGACACAGAAAGCTCTTAGCTAGAAGGGAGGAGGGCCTATCAATGAGAAGAAAATATTATGTGGGGGAAAATCAATTAATAAAATAAATGAATTGCCTTTCAGTGGATAAAATCAGCATGGAAACTTAACAAAGGCAGAAGATACATACTGTATGGGCGAGGATTAAATGCAGGAGAGCAGCTGATGGTTTTATAATAGATTCTGGAAACAGAATACTGCAGCTTTACTTTCGCTACAAAGGTAGGAACAGGAGAATCTTGACATTATTTAGCGCCACAGGGCTTAACAAAGGCAGTGTTTGACAAATCCCTTTCCCAAAGCACAAACAATCAAAAAAACAAGCAGACAGGAATAGGAAAGGGAAAATGGAGGCAGGAATAACTTGTGGCATGCAGCATATTCTGTCAAATACTGACGTCTTGTATTTGTTTCCAGACGGAAAGATCTAAAGGGATAAATTTAGAGAAGGGATTCTAGAGATGCATTTGGGGTGGGTGTGTGGGTGTGCCAATTCCAAATTTAAGGGAAAGCAAAGGAGAGGCTATTCATTCTAGTCCCACCTTAGGTCCAAAGCCAGCTGGTTGACCCCGGACCAGCCTCCTTCTCCCAACCCTAGGAAGAATGAAGCAAGGTCAAACAATTTCAGAAATTGTACAAAAAAATCTGCAAGGATTTTTCCAGGCAGGTGCCAGGAGTAAAAAAAATGGACCTGAAGGCAAATACATCACAAAAGGAGAATAATATATGGCAAATATAATTGATGTTTACTGGAACTGGAATTCTTTTGACAATCATCTATGCTGGCACAATGGTTAGAATGCAGTATTGCAGGCTAATTCAGCTCAATGATCTTGACTGACTCTAGGTTGACTCAGCCTTCCATCCTTCCGAGGTCGGTAAAATGAGGACCCAGATTATAGGGGGCAATATGCTGATTCTGTAAACTGCTTAGAGAGGGCTGTAAAGAACTGTGAAGCGGTATATAAGTCTAAGTGCTATTGCAATCTTTGGAGAAGCTTACCAAACTAGAGCCTGCAGGAGATTCTATGGTAGAACATAATCATACTTAGTGCTTTTGTTGATACCATGTTAGAAGCACTTCATCCCCCACCTACTTTAATGAAATAGGACAGTGTGTTCTACACCAATCCCAGAGAAAATGACACCCACTCTAGCATTGGTCCCAGAACACCTCAATTTTCTCTTCCACTCCAGTGGAATGGCACTAGTGGCTGCCCAACGGCATGAATTACCCCATCAGCGAAGCAGTAGGCAAGCTGAATCAGAGGACTTTTCAAGTAGTTTCAACCAGCAATACTTTTGCACTCTGATCTGTCGTGAATTATTCCCAAGGCACCTCATGCAGTTTTCTTCCATTTTTCTTTAGATTTAATATGTGCCACGTAGTTTATTGTTCAAGAGTGATTTTTATGGGTAAAAAAGTTCTGGAAGTGGATGAAAAAGGCTAAAGAAAATGTTGCCATCAGAATGAATGATAAGAAAACTCACATGGAATGCAGCTAAAGGGAAGAGACACGGGATGAAGTATTTTAGAGATTTGAATGGGAATTCTAAACAATTGAAATAAATATTATCAATGTTAGTATACAAGAAAAAAAATGAGTAAAGCAAAGTCCTAAATGCTGGCAGAATGTTGAAAAATGGTAAAGCTGTATGAGCAGAAGGTATAACAGGAGAACTGTTCAAATGCAGAAGTAAAAGAATAACAAAATAAAGTTGGAAGGGACCTTGGAGGTCCTCTTGTCAAACCCCCTGTTCAAGCATGAAATCCTACACCATTTCAGACAAATGGTTGTCCAATCTCTTCTTAAAAACCTCCAGTGTTGGAGCACTCACAACTTCTGGAAGTTAGTCATTCTACTGATTAATTGTTCTAACTGTCAGGAAATTCTCCTTAGATTGAGGTTGCTTCTCTCCTTGATTAGTTTCCACCCAATGCTTCTTGTCCTTCCTTCAGGTGCTTTGGAGAATAGGTTGACCCCTCCCCCCTTCTTCTATTTGGCAGCCACTTACATATTGGAACCCTTCATGTTACCCCTTGTTCTTCTTTTCCCTGGACTAGACATACCCAATTCCTGCAACCATGGTATGGTATGCTTATGGAATTTAATTTCTTTAATGTCTGTGCATGAAGACTTCATGGTGCCTGACAATGCAGCTGTTGAGCCACAAAATAGCAAAGTGAAAAGTACACTTTTGAATCCATTTGTTAAATGTGCCTTGGAAAGTTTTTGGTAGAATTCTAATCAATCGATTATGAAATGTAATAACAAGGAAAATTTGGGAAATGCGATATGGCTTTATACAAGACTTAATAGCTTTAGGCAGATCCATGTTTTGCTCTTCACAAGCTCATTAAGTACAGTAATATAATAACTATTGGTTTAGGGAAAAGATATTTTTCATTGGTCTGGAATAGAAGGATAGTTTCTGAACATGAGAAGAATTGTACAATCCTACATGGAGTAAAGGGGAATAAATGGAACGCTTAGCAGATGACTGAAGTAATTGTGCGTCACAGAAAAAAATGGAGAGAACAATTGTGATTTATGCACAAGTGGATTAAAAATAAGAGCAAGCTGATGAAAGTGCATTTTTGTACAAAGTTGAAAGGAGAAGATTTCAAAAATTGTGGTTGAATAGAATCCATTGGATCTTAAAAGAAAAAAGAAACAAGAGGTATAAAGAACAAAAGGCCAGTTAATCCTCGACTTACAACCCCAACTCAGCCCAACATTTTCATTGCTAAGCAAAATCGTTGCTAGGTGAATTTTACCCCATTTTAGGACATTTCTTGCCACAGTTGTAAAGTGAATCATGGCAGTTGTTAAGTTGGTAACATGTTAGTAAATTAATCTGGCTTCTCCATTGACTTTGCTTGTCATAAGGTTGCAAACATTTATCACATAACCCCAGGATACGGCAAACCATCATCAATGCATGCTGGTTGCCAAGTTCCAAATTTTTTATCCCAAGACCAAGGGAATGCTGTAACAGTCAGAAGCATAAAGAAGGAAGTCACTTTTTCTTCAGTACCATTGAAACTTCAGATGGTCACCAAAGAAATGGTTGAAACCAATGTGCAGCCATGCAAGTTCTCTGTCTATAATTGTTGTCTCAATTATTTATTTTTGTAATTATTATTTCAAATTTGTTTTTAGCTATTGTACATGCAGGTAGGTCTCTACTTAGTGCCATTCCTTTAACAACTGTTTGAGGTTATGACAAGACGTTAATATGACTCACAACTGTTCTGAGCTTATAATCATTGCAGCTTCCCTGTGATCAAAATCTGGGCACATGGCAACTGGCCTCCATTTACAATAGTTGCAGCATAACAGGGTCTTGTGATCAACACTGGTGATATTCCCAAGGGGTCTATGACAATTTGCCATGGCCAACTCACTATGGCTAACTCGCCACAGCCAACTTGCCATGGCCAACTCGCTGCAGGACAACTTGCCATGGCCATCTTGGGACAAGACAACTCACTCACTGCAGGACAAGAGTTACACTAGTATCAAAGAAATAGTGGAAAAGAATCATTAAAGAAAGCAAAGTCAATGGAGGAGGCCAAATTTGCTTAATGACTGTAGCAAAAAGTATAGTAAAATCAAATGTGACTCTCTTCTCAACTGCATCACTTAGCGATGGAAGTTATAGTCCCAACAGGGGTCATAAGTCAAGAACTACCTGTAGTAATGCTAAAGAGCAGGATATGTTTTTAGGAAGCAGAAGAATTATTCATTCTCCTTATCTGTAAGCTGCAGCACTTTTCAGAAATGTAAGGCGATCAAGTAAAATTTCTGATATTGTTTATATCAGAATAACATATTGTTATATTTATCATAACCAATCCATTATTTTTGCAATTTCCACAACTGTTTTATCTGAAGAATATCCTTTGGAAAAACTGTTTGATTTAGTGATTATCATAAGAAGCACAACAGTCTCAGCCTTTGGCTCCTGAGTCAGTGATGTAGAAAAATGAAGATAACCGTTGTCTCCTTTGAGTAGCACAAGGCAATAGCTGTGCTTCATAAAAAGCTGTTGGGGGCATGTCAAACATATCAGGACGGAGGAAAAAATGTTCTTTTTTTAGTAAGATTGAATAGCAAAAACATTAAAGTTCCAAAATTAAAAGAAGAAATTAGACCGGTAGACACATCCATTACTATTTAACAGTCAGAACCGAATCACTTAGTAACAAATGCCAGATGATACATCAAAAATGTTTTTTTTAAAGTCTCTACTACTTAGTCCTCTGGAAAAGGCCTACAGCTACATCTGGATTTAAAAATCAATAATGGCATCCACTATCATAATTGGGATTACTCCTTATAGCTAGACTATGCAGCTCAAGAACCCCTTCACTGGTCCCCAAGAGGGCCTGAAAGTGGGTGGGCGATTCATTTATTTAATTACCTATGTGACATATATAGCCACTCAACTTGCAATTGTGACTCGTGGCCCCAAAATCAAAGAGGAAAAAATAATCCACAATGGTAAAACAATAAAAGTCATAGCACCACAAGTAGAAACAACAAAAGCCAAACCACAAACATATTCATCATCCCAAACCATTGCAGAATGGACTCACCCAACACCCTGGCACAATGCCCAGTAGAAAAACAGATTTTCAGGGCTTTACAGAAGGCTAACCGAACATTTGAATCTTGGGGAGTGTGCTATTCCAAAGAGCAGATGCCTCACATGGCATTCCTTCATAGAAAGGACACAAACTTTGCCTACCCAAAAAGATTTTATGAGGTAAGTCATCAGAAATAAATGGTAGTCCAACCTGTGGTATGACAGATTTTATAGACAGTAACCAGTAGCTCGAATTGTATATATCACTACAGTTGACCAGATGGGTATACACACACATGACTATCTAGATAGAAGCTTCATTCTTCACCAAATGTAACTTCTAGAATCTAGATAGTATTTAAGAGCAGCATTATATACAAGTACTGCAATAGTAGAAATGAGAAGTAACCAAGGCATGAGTAAACCTAAGTAGAGTCTCCTAAACTAGAAAAGGGTAGAATTTGTACACAAGACAGATTAATGCATAGGATGGATTTGCTCTTCGAACAAGATAACAAAATCTAACAGGCTTCCCAAATTGCATACCAGCACACTGGAGGAATCTTATCCCACCAAAATTAAAGTCGTAATATTCCCAGATTTGGGGATTATTATGTGGGTTTCCCCTCTTCATCAATCCTTTGGGAATGTTTAGTTTTCCTTGGGATATTGGAAGACCAACACCAAATTCCTAGATTCCTAGAGCACTATTGAGGAATGACAAACATTAAATCCAACTGAGTAAATCCAACAGTAAGGCCCCTCATTAAAATTACATTGAATTAATAAAAGTGGAAAAGCAGTTATTTTTCCACTCTTATTGTGTCCTATGACTTCTGAGGAAATGGAGTGGCTTGAGGCTATTAATCCAGCTGTTTGTTTAATTAGATTCCCAGCCCTTGGGTTAAAGTCTCTGGAGACATGATACATGGTTGGATCTATGCAGTGTAAAATTTATATTTGAGAGAGGGAACAGTTGTGATTTCCTTGAAGGAGGTGATGATGCACACTCTCTTCAAGACATTATTGATGGATCCAATGGTTATGAATATTTCATCCAATTTCCAATCTTTTCTTTTTGGATAAGGTTGTTGAGAAGATAAGAAGTCTACAACTTCTTAGGGCTCTTGAGCAAGTCTATTATCTAGACCCATTGAGCTGAGACAAACACATAGAATAATAGCAATAGCACTTAGACTTATATACTGCTTCACAGTGTTTTTACAGCCCTCTCTAAGTGGTTTACAAAGTCAGCATATTGCCCCCAACAATCTGGATCCTCATTTTACCGAACTCGGAAGGATGGAAGGCTGTGTCAACCTTGAGCTGGTAAGATTTGAACTGCCAAACTGCAGCTAGCAGTCAGTTGAAGTAGCCTGCAGTGCTGCACTCTAACCATTGCACCACCTTGGCTCTGTGATAAAGATCACACTCGTTGATAATCTCTGGTGAACCCATCCTATCAGAGAGTTCTCTTTGACCTCTCAGTATCTTTTAGTACCATTAATCATGGCATCCTATTGAACCAGCTATGGGATTTGAAAATAGGAAGAAGTACATGTTGTAGTGCTTCTCTCCTTTCTTTGTGGCTGGTTACAGCCATGTTCATAGTTTGGGAGTGATCTAGCTCAAAAAGACCATGTTTGGAGACAGGCTTTGAGCTCCACATAGTCATTACTACTGTTTTAATATCTATATAAGACTGAGGAATAGGACAGGGTCATAGAAAGTTGAGCCCTGCCACCTCATATCCTTTCTGGTTGATTAAAGACTCCTAGGAGACAGCATGTCATTGGGTCTAGTTGGTAGTGGTCCCTCCTTGTGGGAATGAACAGTGCTGCCTGCTTTGAAGGAAGCTGCTATTTTCCCTCTCCTCAAAAGGTCATTACTGGATCTAACAATTCTGGACAAGTTTCATCCCATTTCCAACCCCCCCTTTTTCAGGAAGGTTGTTGAAAAGTTGAAAAGCTCACTATAGCAGAGGCCCTGAAGGAAATGGATTATCTGGACATCATTCAGGCCAGAGTATAGCACCAAGGTAACTTTTGGTAAGGGATTGTGTCTCTGTTCTGGCCCTTTTTAATTTATCAGTGACTTTCAATACCTTTGATCCTTGAACCAGTTCAAGGAGTTGGTAATGGGAGTCATTGTTTTTCAACAGTTCTCTTCCTTTGTTTGAGGTTGGTTTCAATCAGAATTGGTGGGTGAAGAGGTACAGTCCTAGGCCTCTGATCTGTAAGGTATCCCAACGCTCAACTCTTGTCTCCACTTCTATGTAATATCTACATGAAACTGCTGGGTTAGGTCATCAGCACATTAGGTATCAGTTCATCTCTTTCCTGGCCTGCCCAAAGGATGCTTTCTCACACTACCTGGATACTAGGAGAGCCTGGATGGGAGAAATAGGCTTCATCTTAACCTTAGGAAGATTGAATGGCTTTGGGTTTTAGGGTCTCCTAGATATAGAGAGTTTCCATAATTAAATCTGAAGAGTTCCAGTGAAGAATGTACTCCCTCTCTCTTCACTGGAACCCAATATAGGGGTCCTCCCTATGTCTTATAGTTTCTACACGATCTAGCAGGAAGGGGCATGCTCCAAGTCTTCTCTGTAGAATAATGTTCTTTTATGGGATCTAGGAAACTTGCTGTCTTGTTGCTATGTCTTCCCTATAGAACAGCTGTGCCCTGAACCTCCAGGTGCCCTGACTGTGTTGATTTTTTGGAAGGCCTAAAAATTTGGTACTGCCATCAGTCCATAAGGCAAGGATGTTAATAGAATCAAGCTGGGGGTCTTTGCTTTGGCTGATGGAATAGATATGGGAGGGGCATATAAATTTGCATAATTAACAAGCAAATATATAAAAAATAAGCCACAGTGACTTGATTTTACTATCAGACTAAGCTTAAAACCTATTCTTCCCCATCCAAACTTCCAGAACCTCCAGACATTGGATAGAGACCTTTATTGCATCCTTTGACTGGCCTAAGTAGAAATGTATCACTCATTAGCATAAAAGTTGACAATATTTAACCCCATGCTCATGGATTGTGTTACCCAATGATTTCAGGTAGATCTTAACTAAGAGCAGAGAGAGCATGGAGACCTAAGCCAAGTACAGGTCTAGGGCTAGATCTTTCCCCCATTAACACTAACTGGATCCAGCTCAGAGGAAGGAGAAGAACCACTGGAGCACAATGCCCCTAATTTCCAATTCTCAAGGTTGGTGTACAATTGATACTATTCTTTTTTTTTTCAATTTTGGAAAAATTGTATTTTCAGATGTTTTTGGAATGAAGATTTAAGGCACCCACTGTACCTCTAAAACCTCTCAAACTTTTCCTAGTTTGCATTAGTTTTCCATTCGGAGGGGGTAGGACGAAGATTACTGAGCAAAGTGGCTACCATAAGACTTTGCAAAAGGTTATGAATCATGTAGCCTCTGTCACAATATCATTAGCCATACCCCTTGGAGCCTCTCCCAGATCAAAAATGACTTTTATGTACCATAAAAGTATAATATATGCGTAGGGTTTTGATCTGTTGCTCTAATGTTCAACACCAAAAGAGCAAGAAGAATTCTTTGAATAATCTCATCGCATAAATTCTGTGTTTACTGAGCAGAAAGAATATCTCCACCCAGTCGGGCAAATTAATCTCCTAAAAATTCTCACATTCCTATATATGCATGAGTCAAGACACTATCATAGGCTAACTAACCTGTTACATACAGAACATTACAAGCACCTGTCTTAACTATATTGGACAAAGTGGCCAATGCCTGGTCAGAGGAATAAAATCTGACATCAGACATGTCACTATTTAAAAAACATGAGGGAAACCATCTGTGACTGATCTCAAAATTCTGCAGCAAAAGAATTACAATTATTTCTTTCATTATAAAAATATCTGAGCTGGAATTAATTAAAATGATTAAACAAAGAGAACTCTCTAATGCCAGGATGTCTGCATGCCACATTCAGCAATTGTTTTCTGAATGGTTCCTATCAATAAGCAATTATCATTTTCTGCAACTCCTGTATTTCATTGCTCTCTGACTCCACAATTTAGTTTCTCTCCCCCCTCCAATTCATATAGACATGGCCCAGAGTTGTATTCTAGGGATTTGATGAGATTGATTGTATTCCATAATGTGTATGCAGTATTATTTGTATTAGCTGTATATGATGATAGAAGACACTGATTTTGATGTAATGGAAGGGTAATGTTTCCAGGGATATACTGAATCAAATAAGGGCTCCCAAATCTAAGCAGATGGAAGACGTTTTGGGAAGGGATGTGTTCATATGAAAAAAAAAATCAAATATGAAAAATCAAATCAGCTTATAATCCATCCATTCAGCCCCAGCAGTGCTTCCCCAAATGCTGCAATCACCAAAAACCTTGCCAATCGTATCCACAATCAGTTGGCTCATCTGAAGTCACCAGAATTTGCACAGAGGACCACCGTAATTATTTTTTCATGTTCATAGCAACTCTATAGGTGACTAGGGGTGTGCATGCACATAGCAACCGAAAATTCTACAGAGTCTGAAACACTAGAATTCCGGAGCTAAGGAAGTAGACCCATTTTATGAATCCTATGCTTGTGAAGAGTCGGTTCTACGGGCAGCTCTTCTTGAGCTTTCTAGCTACCATGTGATGAAAAAAAAAAGGTTTCAGGACCTCAGGAACCTGATATTTCGAGGATAATCCGCGGGAGGAGGGACCAAGAGGGTACCCTCCAAATAAAGGACGGGGGGGGGGTCCTTATCACACCACAACCGAGCTCAACAGCTAAGCTGCAAAGAGCGACACTTGGAGGCATTTCCCTCAGCGGTTCAGCACCCTGGCCAGCGACACTCCCGGGGCGCCTTAAAGAGTATAAGCTGAAAGAGAAAGGCGCCCCAAAACCCCTCGCCCCGTCGCTCAGCCTGCCTAACCTGCCCACTGAACGGGGCGCGTCGCTCGCTCGTTGCCCTCCGCACCTTTCCGGATAAGCTCCTCGCTCTCGGGTTCGAAGCCTGCGCGGTGACAGCGCCTCCACAAGCCGGAGACGGTGGAGTTGAAGCGGCGGCCGCACTGCGATTCCAAGGCAGCCGCAGCAACCGGGAGCCGAGCCGATGGCGGAGTCTGGCCGGCTACCAGGGCCCGAGGCGGTCGGGCGCGGAGTGGAAGATGCGGGCTGGGCGCTGACATGGAACCCGGCGGGTCGTTGCTATTGGCGTTGCGCTTGTGGCCGAAACCCCGGCAGCGTTCCCGGTGTCGCCGTGCGTCGGTCTCATACCAGGAGTCGGTGCCGATGGCCACGGTCAGCAGGGCCAGGGCGGCGGCGGCCAGCAGCAGCCCCGAGCAGCTCAGCGCCTGAGCCGCGGCCGCCATCTTCCCCGCGCCGCCGCGGCCGCCGCCGCCGCCGAGTCGCGCCGCCCGCCACTGCTGCTCCCCCTGCAGCCCGGCCGGGGGGCCACAGCGCCAGCCAGCCAGTCAGCCACCGGACCCGTTCCACCCCACCCACCCCTGCAGGCTCTCGTGGCTTCCTTACCCTCCCGGTTTAAATTATGGGACCGGGTGGGATGGGACGGGACCAGCGCCAGGCTCCTTTTGCGCAAGACAGGGACGGGCTGGAGGAGCGAAAGAGAACCCCCCTCCCCCGCCTTCGCTCCCACCCAAAAAAGTAGATTTCGGATCCAGGCTATTTCAACCCTGGGTGCGAGTTCTTGCTTAATAAATCTCGGAGTAGCCTTTATTCTATGTTTGAAATGACAATTTACATATATGATCACTGACAAGATTCCATCCTGGGCGCATGTTGCTCAAATCGAAATGGGGTGTGTGTGTGTCTGTGTGTGTCCCAATGGTGTGTGACACACCGTCGTCAGAATTGCTACAAGCTGCTGACTTTGACCTCTGAGTATCAGGACCACAGACTTGTAGGATGTTTTGAATGGGAAAATATTCTGAAGGGGACTTAAAAAATGGCTTCTTTCTCTTTATTTCACCATGTGCAAAGAACACCAAGGCCAGCTTCATATAGCCTTGCCCTTCAGCTTTTTTGGCACCCACCTTGCTGGTGTCTCATGTGCTGGGTTCTGTCTTCCCATAGAAGCACTCCTTTCCCATGCCTAACAAAAATAATAGTCATAGCAACCCATAATAACCCACCTTTCTCCCTTTACATGTACTTTTCTTAAGGAGGGAGAATGGCCCTTTTGGAGGGAAGCAGAAAAGCTGTCCTTCAGAGCAGCTAGGGAGTTGCAAGGGGGGAGGGAGGAACAAAGCAGATGTTTTCATCAATAGGAACTGCACTCAAGCCCAGTGGAAACGGTTGAAGGGGCACAAGTCAGCCAGTTGTGCCAGTTGCATCAATCCCTGCCTGCCTTCCTCAGTTGGGTCAGTCCTTGCTGCTCCATCAACAGCTTTTCTGGCTGGGTCATTGAAGATTTTGGAGTACTGGGGATGGGGGGGGGGAGGAAGTTAGATTTCCTTCTTGAAGTCCATATCTACTAATTGCTCTTACCATTTGTTTTGCTTTAAAGACTTGAATAAGACATGGGTGGAGTATAACTCTGAAAAGCTTCCCCATTGTTCTTCTTGGATTGAGCAAACCATAGAAGCAGGAATATTGGACCACCATAAGTATGATAGGTAATAGGAAGAGGACACTGTTACAACATCACCCTGTCTGTGTAAAAGAAAATGGATAGTCTCATGGACCGAAGGCTGGAAATTGGGAATACTTAAAATTATCAATGCTTTTTAATCTGGTTAATGCAAGGATCTGCAACCTTCAGCCTTTGAACTGCATGTTACCTCAGACTCTCGTGCTGCCTTGTAGTTAAAATTGAGCTGCAGCTTTGAGTTTTGGAAATGTGCCAAGTGCTGCTAAACAGGTGCTCTCAACAGTCAAAATAATTCTGTTGCTGCTTTTAATGGCAGCAGAACTACAGCACTCTGCTCCTGATTGTTGGGGGAGGGACTAGGGAATGAAAGCGTCATTGCTTCCTCTTTCCTCCCAGGGAAAAGGGCTCAAAATGGAGCAAGAAATCAGTGATTTTTCAGCCATTGGAAGAGAGGCTCTCCAGAACAGGAAAAAGCATAGGTGTGACCAAAAAGAAAAGTATGATATAGGTGTGTGTGTGTGCGCGTGTGTGTGCATGTGTATAAATAAAATCTCCCCATATGTGCACATATGCAGGTGAACCCCCTAAGATCTAGGTACCTCCCAAATGGTTGCCCATTTTGATCATCCCACTCAGGAGAAGGAGGGAGAGGAGGAGGAGGAGATATTATAAGGGATTATGAAATTAAAGGTTCCACCACAAAACCGCGGACGACAAAATCGCGCTCGGCGAAAGCGCATACGTGACGTCATCACAGCGCGACGAAAACATCGCGCTGTGATCGATAAATGTAAAAATAAAGCGAAAACCTTACCCTAACCCCCCCAAACCTAACCCTAAACCTAACCCTAACCCTTAACCTAACCCTAAATCTAACCCTAAACCTAACCCTTAACCTAACGCTAACCCTTAACCTAACGCTAAACGTAACCCTAACGCTCTAAACCTAAACCTAACCCTTAACCTAACCCTAACCCTAACCCT
Organism: Thamnophis sirtalis; assembly: GCF_051295495.1. Taxonomy (NCBI): domain Eukaryota; kingdom Metazoa; phylum Chordata; class Lepidosauria; order Squamata; family Natricidae; genus Thamnophis; species Thamnophis sirtalis. The sequence continues at coordinate 106,422,749 of NW_028261381.1, read as the reverse complement.
TACCTTTATGTGAATCGGCTTGCTTTAATTTTATTTTTATTTCAATTTTTAATTTTTTTCGTCGCGCTGTGATGATGTCAAATGCGCGCGTTCATCGAGCGCGCTTTTGTGGACCGCGGTTTTGACGGGTCACGGAAATTAAAAGGTACTGTATACAAAAAGGGGTTTCTCCCCCACCCACTTAATATCTAAGTAATGGCAACAGTATTCTGACCAGACAAAAGTTTACTATCTTGGTATCTTGCAGTGACTTTTAAAAGTGCCTTGTCATTTCTGCTTACTGCCCCATACAGTATCTTCACATTGATTCCTATCACTAATTCTGTAAGATAGCCAGATGTCACTGCCATTCCTTTAAAGGATCAAGTCATATGTCTTTTTCTTCCTTTTTGTTTCCTTTGTCTCACCAGGCTCAAGGTTGACTCATCCTTCCATCCTTCCGAGATCAGTAAAACGAGGACCCGGATTGTTGGGAGGAATATGCTGACTCTGTAAACCGTTTAGAGAGGCCTGTAAAGCACTGTGAAGCGGCATATAAGTCTAAATGCTATTGCTAAGTTAACAAAAACCAATCTAAAAAATCAATTATTCAAAGAAATGGATGTTTGATCTTTTCATTTTCATGAGAAGTTGCTCCAGGAATTTCAATGGCCCTTTTTGTAGTCCTGTGTTCATGCAATGATGATTGTCTGTAGTAATTATTTCATCCATCTGGATCGACAACGTTAAAAAAATTAAAGACACTAGTCTAGAATGTCAGTAAATTCCAAGTCTACCAGTCTGAATCCCCCCCCCCCCATTCCTCATCTGGGTCACTCCTTCCAGTACAACATTGCAGGGATCGGAATCTCTGTGGAAATGCATCATCTATAACAATAATTCCTGAATAGGTAAATTTGCACATATGTGCTAGTTGTTACCGAGTCTAGGGGGCAATGCTCATCTCTGTTTCAAAGCAGAAAAGCCAGTGCTGTCCGAACACGTCTCTGTGGTTATGTGGCTGGCCCCCATGACTAAATGCCGAAGGCGCATGGAACCTTTTTCCTTCCCACTAAAGGTGGTCCCTATTTTTCTATTTGCATTTTTACATGCTTTCAAACTGCTAGGTTGGCAGAAGCTGGGACAAGTACTGAACTTAAACTTGGGAACAGGAGCTCACTCTGTTACGCTGCACTAGGGATTCAAACTGCCAAACTGCCAATCTTTCTGATCAACAAGCTCAGAGTCTTAGCCACTGAGCCACTATAATTCTGAAAAGAGAAAAGACATCACCACCCTTGCAGCAAATAATACCAACCACTACTCTTTAGAAAGAATTCCTTTATGTATTGCATTTCACTAGCTAGCCTTATGAATTCTATTGTGTGCATTTGCAATAAAAGCTTGTTAAATGTTGTCATATAGAATAGCAACATCATAACAGAAACACTTGAGACAATTCTTGAAATATTCTGAAATTCCAGAGGATCTACTTCATTTTTTGTAAAGGATGTGCTTGCAGATTTTAAAACTTCTGCATTTTTTTCAGTTAGCAAAATGTTCAATAAACAGAGGCAGCCAATTCAGGAAAAAAAGAGGGGGAAAAACAGTATGTTCAAAGCTATGTACAATCCATCACGGTCGTTCCTTGTTCTCATTGAGATGGATGGTTTATAGTGGATTCCACTGCACTAAAACTTGTAATAGCACCAATTGTTGTGAATGCTATGTTGCCTCTTTGCAACAAAAACTGGAGACCTTGCCAACAAATGTATCAATCAATGGTTATTAGCCATATTGGCTACATGGAATCTCTGCATTTAGAGGCTGAATGCCCAGGAATACTGGTTTCTAGAGAGCAATAATAAGAAGGCACCAATGTTTCCAACCATCTGGTTGCCTTCAGTGAGAAGCAATATATTCAGCTAAATGGATTTGATCTTCAGTGAGCTAGAGGGCAGGAATAAAATCAATGGACGAAAACGGAAGAGAAATAGATCTGAGTTACCCCAAAGAGAAAATGTCCAAATGGTAAAAAAAAGTGTCCTGGTCAGCAACAGCAGCTTTGGGAAGCAGTCAACTTGTCCTTGTGAGATGGCCATCTATCAGAGATACGGTGGCACATTGGTGAAATAAAGTCCTTTTTGAAGAAAAAGGGCCACGTGTTATACCAAGTGAATTGGACCACACTACAGAAAGAGTAAAAGCGAGGGAAACGGGAGAGATTTCATTTTTTAAAAAAGTCTCTTTTTTTTAAGGTTTGCTAAATAATCTCAAAATAGCACTAAAGATGCCACCAACGTTTTTTGGCAAGTGTAATTGGAGAGGACTGTAAGAGCCTCAAAAGCAGGGAAGAGACTGAACCACGACTCATGGCCGCTTAAATTGCCTACTTCTTCTGAAGCAGAACAATTTTTATATCAGGAGAGATTTGGACTAAATTACATCCAATGAACTTTGCAATTTTGTGATCTAACCTAGCAGTGCTCTTTTTATATCCTGCATGGAAGAACACATGGAAACTGCATAAATTTCTGCAAACGTCTAATCAAAATCACTAGATCTCTTTAAAAATAAATAAAACTAAACGATAAATAAGCCTCATGTAAAGCAAGCTGATTTGATAGTTTTAAATGTAGAAAGATTATCTCCACTGTTTCAGCCATGTAATTTTCGTTGTTATTAATAGACCCACTTGCTTCTTTTAGAGTTAAATCCCAATAAAGTTAATCCCACTGGATAGTTTGGAATTATGTATACTATCTGACCACAGATACTGTTTGCTTCATTTCCGTTAAATCAAGAATTAAAATTAATGGATGTTGAGGGACTGCAACTCCCTTCAATACTCCAACATTACTGAAAATATTGAGGATCTGGAGAATATCATCACTTTCTATTAAAATGTTTAGCTTGTTTTGTCATTACACATAGTCCTTGGCTTATGGCAACAGCTGGGATCAGAATTTCCATCATAAGTAGGTGCAGTCATATAGCAAATCATCACCACACTGGACCCAATTTTATGACCATTTTAGTGTGGTCGTTAAGTGAATCACTCTTGTTAAACGAATCAGGTAGTTGTTAAGCTAATCACATTGTGGATAAGTGAAACATTTTTTGTCAGAAACTGGCTGTAAAAATCACAACAATCACGTGACAGAGAATGCTGCAACCAATTGCCAATGCAAACAGGTTCCTGAGTGCCCAAATTGCAATCATGTGCAAGGAAAGAGTATAAATTACTTTTGCTCTGAGGCGTTATAACTTTAAACAAATGGTGTAAGTCAATGACTAATCAGTTCTTACTGGAAGAAATTCCAAAATAAGGCTCAGCTAAGTCTCTGGCTTTTAAAATGAGAGAAATGATAAGTTGTTGCTAGGGCGACCTGGCCTTGGCTCATCTATGAGACCACTGGCCAATATCATACCCAACTTGGATACAGCAATAGACCTGGCTTTTGCCTTAACATTCATAAAGTTTCTCATGACAAAATAAAGTCGTTAGTAAAGACAAGCAGGGACATGGAGGCTCAGTGGCTAAGATGCTGAACTTGTCGATCAGAAAAGTTGGCCGTTTGGCGGTTCAAATACCTAGTGCCATGTAACCGAGTGAGCTCCCATTACTTGTCCCAGCTTCTGCCAACCTAGCAGTTTGAAAGCATGTAAAAATGCAAGTAGAAAAATAGGGACCACCTTTGGAGGGAAGGTAACAGCGTTCTGTATGCCTATGGTGTTTAGTCATTCCAGCCACATGACCACAGAGATGTCTTTGGACAGCGCTGGCTCTTCGGCTTTGAAACTGAGATGAGAACCGCCCCCTAGAGTCAGGAATGACTAGCATATATGTGCGAGGGGAACCTTCACCTTTACCTTAAAGAGCATTTCACTCATCCACACCATGACCACCTAAATTTGGCTGAACTGAGTTGAGGCTATGAGGAGGGAAGAGGAGCAACCAGTGCAAGCATATGACAGATTTAAGGCTGTTGGGATTCCGTTTTCATTTCAGCTCTCTTTTATCAGGATTTTCTCAATGTCTTCCTGTGTTTCAATTTAATCTATTCACCAGAACTCAGAGGCAAAGGATCTTCTAATTTCATTAATCTTGCCTACAATGGTTTTATAATAAATATTTTTGTGCTATTCCACAGATCTTGGCAGAGTTCAGATTAAGATGGCTACTTCTTCAAGATTTTCCTCTTCCTAAAATGTTTGGAAGCCATTACTTTCAAATAAAGCCCAAAGCCTGCCATTTTTATTCCCCAAGAGTTTATGAGTTTTAGAGGCAGACGTAGGACAAAAATACTAGACAAAACTAAAAGCTGCTTTGCAGCTTTAAAATTAAAATTTATAAAGTCGGGTAGGTGGAGAGCCTGCCAAGCATTAGGGGCAGTTTCCTTAAGCACACTGATGCCAATAGGCATCTGTGAACTTGATTTTCTTCTGCAATAAAACCTTGCCATTTTGAAGTGCTTTCAGAAACTGTCATGAATGAAATAGTAGCGGGACTTGTAACACACACAATCTCTCTCCCTCCCTCCCATTTTCTCTCATTCCTTCCTGTAAAGGAATGGCAGAGATGCTATGCTACAAGTTGAGCTGCAATTGTTTTAAATCCAGCAGATCTGTAGCTATTACCAACCCATTCCTAGAGCATTCCCAAATCATCTTTTCGTGTCTTTGTAATCCTAGTCCTCTGAAGGTTGAGTGCCCTGGGGAAAGAGGGGTTTCTGCCATTGGATTTACTATCCCTCCTAACTTAGAGGTCTCGCCAAGCAAAATGTATGGTCTTTGGGACATCCTTCTGGAGATACAGTGATAGGTTCAAGAATATTTATCCTTATTTCAGTTTTATTCTGCTTCCCTTAAAAATCTCTCACATGGCAATAAACTGGTTTAATCAGTAAAAATAACAGAATAACGGAGTTGGACCAGACTTTAGAGATCTTCTAGTTCAACCCCTTACTCAAGCAGCAAATCCTGTATCATTTCAGACAAATCACTGTCCAATCTCTTCTTAAAAACCTCCAATGTTGGAGCACCCAACAATGTTGGAGGCAAGTTGTTTCACTGATTTAATTGTTCTCACTATCAGGAGATTTATTCTTAGTTCTCTCTTTGATAATCTTCAATCTGTTGCTCCTTGTCCTGCCTTCAGGTGCTTTGGAGAATAGATTGACTCCCTCTTCTTTGTTGCAGCGCCCTAGATATTGGAACATTGCTATCATGTCACCCCAGTCCTTATTTTCATTAAACCAGACATCAATTCCTGCAACCATTCTTTACATGTTTCAGCTTGCCGTCCCCTAATCATGTTACTCTTCTCTGTATTCTTTCCTGAATCTGTACATCAACATATCAAAAGTATCTATTTAATTCTCTTTTAATGAAAGATAAGTTTTAAAGTGAATGATCCTGTCTTCTGCTTATGATAAATATCTCAAGGGCTGAAAGGTGAATTCAACACCTTCTTAAAACTCTCAGTGGGAGACTGATTAGATCCCCAAGGGGTAGAGAGATGGCCAGCCACCCCAAAGGCCTGCTTCTGGGCCCCTAACCCTCCTGAGGCTACCAAGACTCTTCTTCCTGGTGAAACACACAGGTGAGTAGATTCAATCTGGAGGAGTCTGGGATCCAAGCCACATAAGACATAAATAGTATTTTGAATGTAAGCATAGCAAAAGGTTACTTCCTTAACTTTGGTCCAAACTATTGCAAAACCAGAAATAAGACAAGCTTTAGTCACAGGAAGAATGGAAGATCAGAGGCAAATGTAGGTTTTGTTTTATGGGCTCATGTAGCTGATTTTGCCTTCTGTAAGTCTTGACTCGGGAATAAATCCATAAAAGATGGCTGTTGACAGATCTATTTGGTCCTGATCCAGTGAAATCTGTATGTCCACAGGATATACAAGACAGAAAATAGGTGCTAAAGATACATAATGGGATAGGGTCTTTCAAAGTTCACTGGATGAAATATTGATGTGATCCAACACGTTTTTTCCCTCTTTTATCATCTGCTTTTTATGAATTGTGATACAAATTCTCCCCTGAGCAATGGATTATCTATCATACTTTAGTAGACATTGGACTCCTACAACTGGATTTTCTCCAGATATGTTGAACAGTAATTCAGAAGACTAAATTATATGGGAAGGGTAAATTATATGACCTTTTTCTTCGTTCCAACAATTTCCTCCTATTTAAAAGCAAGATATATGCAAGAGCACAATGGAAGAACGGAAGCCTATGTGTGAATAAAAGGCCACATTCAGATTTTTAAATTTTAATCTCTATTGCCTCCGTGTGAAACAGAAGAAGGTGAATGCACAAAAGCTAGTGCTAAATAATGCCCAAAGTGATAGGTATTGCAGAAATATTAACCGTCGTGCTTGTCTGTAGCATTGTGAGCTCATTCCAAATGCGGTAGAAACTTCTTCCTGTGGACTCTGCATGGCCACTTCAGGCAATGCTCCCCCAGTATCTGCAAATTCACTCCAGGCAGCCTGGGCTGCAAGCCAACAATAACAGCTCAGAGATTAATGAGTCAATGTCACCCACTTTGCATTCCTAAACAGTGAGCAGAAAATTCCTGCTGCAGCTTGCAGCCTACACCAGATGTAACCCTGATACCAACAGCATGATCTTCTATGTACTCTCTCATTCCGGGAATGCACTACTAGAGACTCTTAATAATGCCGGTTGGAATTTAAAGGGCAACAAGTGTTCTTGGGAAATATTAGCTAGGGGTGCATAAAAAAGGAACAGAACACACAAGGGATGGGTAGGAAAAGGTGCCCTTTTGGCACTCCGTACTGAGAACAATTGTTGGAGGAGACCAACTCTTCAGACAGACAGATTCATAAAAAGAGAGGGTGTTTCATTACGAGAGTCAATAAAACAGATTACCTGCATCTACTGTTGCTTTATGGAAGAATTGATCAAAATAAGTGAACATTTTTCAGGGAGGCATGACAGTAACAAGAAGAAAAAAAACAGAGCTGTTATCCATTTGGACTTAAGGCTGCTACACCTCTTGCACTTCTCTTTATGCTGCCCAAGGGTGTTTCCTATCAAGTTCTTTCTTATCCACTGTAGGAGAAGGTAGGTCTGTCTTACCTTTTAAATAGTTGACAAATGAGTCAAAAAAAAAGAAGCTGCAGCCAAAAAGCTGCAGAACAAGACTAATCCTGCTACTTTTAAGCTACCTCATAGCCAGAATAAATAAAAACCTTTTTCATTGAGTGCTACATTTGGAAGGAGGATATTGTTGGCCTTCTTAGGTTGTATCTTCTAGTTGTGGGGCCTGAGAAGTTTTTGGAGTTGAGCTCCATCGTCCCCCATTACTGGTGATATTCTAGTTTTGAGAAAAAAGTGACGGCTAGAAATAGGGTTATTAAATAATCCATGTAGGCATTTCCAATGTAATTCCTGATTTCATAATAACAATGTATTGAAGAAGCCTAAGAAGGGCTCGGCTGAATCCAGTCAGATTTTCAGGTTACCCACCTTTAGAAGTAAGAAATCATCCATTCTAGAACCAGGTTAGGAAACCTGGATGCCCCTTCAGATGTTTTGGATCGCCAAACCAAGTCCCTTGCTAATGGCCATGCTGGCTGGGAGAAACAGAAGCTGGAATCCCATACAGGTAGAGGGAATGAGATTGTCTGTCTCAGAAAAAAGTGCAAAGATGCTTTTATGGGAAGGGAAGACCTCAAAGCAGCAGGAAACACGCTTCAGTCCCTCCTGTCTCCATTTTTAAAAGGGTTTCAAAGAGGAAAAGAACTGGAAAAAGCTCTCTAGCTGAAACAGTGAAAAGTCTCCAGCAGTCCAGAAATACTGAGCTAGATGGGGAAACGTAAGATTCCAACGTATGTCAAATCACAACCAAGCATTTTGCTGCTGGTGAAGTACTTGAGGCCAGGAGAGAGAGAAACAGACACACATACGTATGTTTTGCCTGCATGTAATGCAGGGCTGTGATCTTGCTTTCTGTTTCACTCTGGAGTTTTGTCCAAGTGATCCCAGCACACAGACTGGTCTAACAGGCACACCACCATCCATTCCACCCAAAGAGGTCCTTCCCTTCCACTGCTGGTTCCCCCCCCCTTTAAATTATTATTATTATTTTAAAAAAAGACACCCTGACACTTCTAAAAAAAAAAACCCTCATCTTTTCTCAAAAATTTTGGATGTCTAGCTTTGTGCCATTTATGAAGAAGAAGAGGAAGAAAAGACTTTGCTTCCTTTGTTCACCGCCCCTGAGCAGCAGTCAGATCTGCAGGCACGCGAGGTGTCCCTGACTCCTTTGTAACACTTCAGAGGGGAGGCAGCTTTGTGAAACAGCAGAAAAGAAGCCGGAGCCCCTCAGTTGGTAGTGAAGGAGAAAAGCACCATGACAACGATGCCGGCGCAAAGGCAGAGGACTTGTTGCACGGAGTTCCTAGGCAAAGAAAGGAGAAGAGAAGGACAGGCATGAGATTAATTCCACCCACTTATTTTTTTTAAATCTTTCCTGGACCTTCAAGGCAATTACTACAGAGTCACGGTATAGAGAACTGCAGATAAAAGCTTTTGTTTTTTTTAACAAATGAGATACTTAAATGCTTGATTTATAAAGGTAAAGGTTCCCCTCGCACATATGTGCTAGGCGTTCCAGACTCTAGGGGGCAGTGCTCATCAAAGCCCAAGAGCCAACACTGTCCGAAGACATCCTCCGTGGTCATGTGGCCAGCATGACTAAATGCCAAGGGCGCATAGAACCTTGTTACCTTCCCACCAAAGGTGGTTCCTATTTTTCTTCTTGCATTTTTACATGCTTTCGAATTGCTAGGTTGGCAGAAGCTGGGACAAATAACGGGAGCTCACTCCATCATGCCGAGCTAGGGATTCGAACCGCCGAACTGCCAACCTTTCTGATTGACAAGCTCAGCGTCTTAGCCACTGAGCCACCACGTCCTGGTATTTATACAATATGCTTAACTGCGTTAAGTAAAGATCAAACAGTTGCCTTTGAAATGCCAAGTTTTGGAGTTGGAGGGGATGGGCTAGGGCTAGGGCTTTCCATGTTGAATTAAACCCAGACTTTTACTAAGAGCTTACGATTCAACATATTTTAACTAAGGATTTATGATTCAAGGTTTATGGGAGGCTGGAAAATAGCTTAATTCAGTAAACCAGGTTAAATGTGCTGCATAAATACTTTCGCAGTGTTGGACTTAGACAGGGGAAACTGAGGTTCAATTCTTCGTTCCTGGGTGACTGTAGTCTAGTCACAAAGTGATGTAACATTTTGATTTCTGGGAGATGAAAAACTAAGATTGAAAAACACTGGTTCTCTCTCTCTGTATATATGTATGAGTACACACAAAGAGAGAGAAAGAGAGAGAGAGAGAGGTCCACGTGTGTAGCAATCCTCAGCAATGAAGGCAAAGGAATTTAATAGACCCTTCCTCATTTAAAAAAATATGTCATAAAAGCTTTTCTAGTCTTTGGGTTACTAGACTCCCTTTTGTTCCAGCTGTTCAAACTTTTCTTCATTAAAAAAAACAACCATTAGAGCAACTCTTACCAAACATTCTTCTCCTCTAAGAGATCAGGCACCACATTTACCAAAGCAATGTACAGGAATCCTCCAGAGGTGAAAGGGAGAATCCAAGCGATGGTTTCCCCTGAAGAGATAATGAACAGCACGTTACGAACCAAGGGATGCCCATATTTCACATTCTATGTGAACACATTGAGAGCTTCTGGAGGGAATGGAGCTTCCGAGACATCTGCTCTGCATTTGAAGAACTTACCTGTCCCTTTTGGTGACTGAGTACAGATGGCAAAGCAGGCACCCAGGATGCCCCCAAGAGCTGTAGAGAGTTGTAGCTTGGCTGCACTCCAGCGATCAAATCCAGCCCGGAGGAGAATGACAAAATCACCCACCTACAGATCAGAAAAACAGAATGTGGCATCCAGGAGTAAGACACCCAATCTGAAAATGGTTATAGTGGCTGCGGCGTGTTACTTAAGCTGTTCCATGGAGGGTAGGTGACTGCTTAAAACTGGGCTCCTGTGGGTGGTACTCAACAGTGGCTTAGTAATTTGTTTGTTATTTTTATTGAATAAGTAGGAAAACAACAGAAAAAGACTATACAGACAGTCCTTGACTTAAACAACCATTTGTTTAGAAACCATTTGAAGTTACAAAGGCACTGAAAAAAATGGACTCATAATCAGTCCTCATACTTATGACCGTTACACCATTCCTAGGGTCAAGAGATCAAAAGTCAGGTGTTTGGCAAGTGGAGTGCATTTATGACGGTTGCAGCATCTCATGGCCACATGATCACCCTTTGCGACCTTCCCTGCTGGCTTCTGACAAGCGAAGTCAATCGGGGAAGCCAGATTCACTTAATGACTGCATGATCCACTTAACAAGAGCAGTGACTCATTGAACAATCGTGGCAAAACTGTCATAAAATTGGGTGCAACTCATTCAACAACCATCTTGCTTAGGAAGGGAAAGTTTAGTTCAAATTGTGGTCATAAATCAAGGATTACATAGTAACCTAGTAATCCTTAACTCATCTATTCTGCTACTTATCTTTTTTTGCTGTTGTTGCGGTTGCTGCCAATATTATTACTGTGGCATAAGCTTTGCACTAAGCGTACCCTCCTATTTAAGTAGCACTTAGAAGACAGAGAAAAAGAAGAGGAGAAAAAAAGAGAGGGACTACTGGAATGCTTTTTTTCCATAAGGTTGATAATATTGATATTATGCAGATTGTCCCAAAGGTTCTTTTTCAAAAGGCAACTGGACTTTCTGGTTTTTCTTTGAAGATCTTTTGCTTCTCATCTAAGAAGCTTCTTCAGCTCTTCTTCATGCAGAAAATTATTATGCTGATTATGAATTTCCCCTTCCCCTCCAATTTATGGGATGAATTGCTCCACCAACTATGTATATCTCAGCCTAAGCTTTACTGTGATACGTTAGGCTTGAAACATTTTAATAAATATGTACAATTGAAGAAATTCCAAGATTTACAGCTGGGGGTAATTAATGACAAAGCCCAAGTTAAGATGCAGCGCATTGCATTTTCTCCAACATAAGAGTCCTTATGCATTGAAACATCTGGATGTGGTATAGTCCAATATCTCTGGAGAGCACCAGATTGGGAACACGGTTTTTGCCTTATAGAAGACGGCACTTCTAATTGCTTAAAAAGAAGCAATATTTACCGCCATTTTGGGAAAAAAGAAACAAAATGATCAGGATGTCTTCACACCCATTGGTGGCCTCTCCCCTCTCTTCCAATATTAGCGTTCATGCTGTTTTGTGACAGAAGAAAAGATTTATTTGCTTTTGGCTTACATCAGTCTGCAAAGCTCTCTGGGTTACCAATGTTTTTATATGTACCCAGCTCAACATGAGCTCCGCTTCCCGGCACGCATATTCCAGACGCACTCACCTCATGGGGTATTTCATGTAGAAGAATTGCCAGGGTTGTAAGGAGTCCAACCTAAAAAACCAAGGAGACAAAACTAGCTATGAGATGTTTTTATAGCTCAGCAGGGTAGCAATAGCAGCAGTACATAGTTCTGAGACGATCTATGCAGTGGTGGGATTCAAGTAATTTAACAACCAGTTCTCTGCCCTAATGACCAGCTGGGTAGGCAGGGCTCAGTGGTCATGTGACTGGGTGGGCGTGGCCAACTCAACATCACTCATGTTGATGGGCACTTCACCTTAGCTGTTACAATGTAATAAGGGTTAATCAGAGTGGCAGTTTCTGTAAGCAGGGCAATAAAGATGAGGCTAGAAACACCACCAGAATGTTTCCTTCCTGCCTTCCTTGCAGGATTAGCACTGTAAAGTGGAAAAACAAAAGGAGATTTCTTCCAACAATTGGTTCTCAGAACTGCTCAGAAAGCTAACAACCTGTTCTCCTAAATAGGTGCGAACTGGCTGAATCCCACCACTGCATCTATGCAGCTTTAGCATTTAGAATACTTATAGGAAACATTCAAGTGGAATTTGGAGGCTTTGTTGTAAATATTAAAGAAGAACATAACAAAATATGAAATTGTTTCCTAAATATCATACAGGCTTTCTAAAAGGGTATGGATAGACAAATCGGTGGCCCATGACCTCATGTGGTCCTCCACCTTAAACAATAAAGCCTAAAGATTCCTTCTTCCAATTTTCCTACTGGCCAACTGATCCTTTTAATCATCTACATAGCTAGCTGGCACAGATTACTAGTTTTCTGTTGCCATAATCAACAGGAAACTAAACAATCCAAACTTTGCCAGCCATGTGACTATTTGATCAGTTGACTGAGGGAATCAAATCCCGGATTTCCTGCTGCTGGCAATGCCATGGATCAAGTTATCTGTTTAGAGAGGAAGGAGAACGATGGAGAGGAAGGAGCTTAAGTGAATACTGCATGGTTGATGGGTTGCACTAAGTGTATGCATTACAATGACTTTTCATGTTCCCCTAGTTTGGCCATCACATTCTTTCATGTTTATATATCATAAGCCACTCAGATTTTATCTGGCATTGGATGGCATTGAAATCAAATGAATCCTCATCATCCTCCTCCTCCTATGTAATCTTGGTGGCAAAAGTTATATTTATGTATATATGATTAAAATGTCAGAAAAGTCCATATAACAGTTAAGGCAACTTACAAAATTAAAAATATATACTATGAAATGAATGAACAAAAAAAAGCAATTGACCTAGCAAGCAAGTGACAAACAGTGCTGATCTTTTAAGAAAGGTATCATGTGAATCCTACATTTTGTAGCCAGATAGCCGTCTAATTGCCATACTTTACATTCGTTTCAGTTCTTGGACACTTCTCAAGAGCAGTCAAGTCAGCCTTCTCTGCTGCATCCCCACCCATGGAGTAGCATTACTCCATGATCTTCCCCTACATGTAAAATCTAGTTTGCCCTAAGAGTTCTTCTACTTGCATTTAAAACCTCCTCTACTGTATTTCATTGGGAAGAAGGCAGCTTCATCTGGGCCCCTCTCCTAATTTCACAGATCTGCCAAGCTTTAACTCTGTTGCCCAAATGAAGGCAAGAAATTCCCCAAGCCTATTTATCAAACTCCTGGATCTATTAAGTGCTGGGCCAGACTATTTTAATTCTACGATGGTTTACAACAGCCATTAATCTAAACTGACCAGACTGTAATCTGTCCATGTGAATGGAATTAAAAAGTTCCTCCATTTTGGGATCATGGGAACCAATCAAATACCACACCTGCTATATGCCCTATATAAGTGCAGCCAGAAGAAATTGGGCTAGACCAATGATCATAGTGGGCCTGCGATCCTAAGCCATTTCTACTGCACAACTTCAGTGTGGACACTAAAGACTTTCAAAACAAAAAGTGTTGGATACTCGTCTACCAGATATCGTTCTGATTAGCTTAGAAGGAGAGATTGTTGTGCAACAAGGTGAACAATACACAACAGTATCCCTGCACCACCCAAGCCACAACCCAAAGGTAGCAATAAATATTCAATATAAGCAGACTGGATATTGGATAGAGATGGAATTTTTACTACATTTGTGTTAAGAGTAAAGGAAGCAATATATTTGGGGAAGAGGGTGCAGGTCTTTTAAAATCATCTTCATGTTGTTAAAGGAGAGCCAGTCTCCTAAAGAAGTAAACTTACCTTTCTGCTAACCAGGAAGCTAGCTGCCACTGCCAAGCCATGTGTGAAATTATCTATTGTATTAGCCAAGAGATTGAGATATCCACTCATCTGCCCAGGGCAAAGGGAAGTGGTGAAGAAGAAGAACAAAAAGAAAGGAATTCAAAAGCTTTAGGATTAACCAACATAGACAGCCATTTTCACAAGCAAAGCGGAAAACATGTATTCCATTCCTGGTTTTTGTTTCATGCACTTTAGCTTTTGCATAAATGATGTTTTGTATAATGTTGCTTACTCTAGATGAGCACAGCTTAATGACATTCCCAGATATGTATGTATAGTACAGTTGCGTGGAAAGGCACATCTAGTCAAAACTGTATGTTTCAATAAATCCTGATGTTGACAGAGCTTGACACAACAACTTCATGATATAAAGCTAAACACAATATATTTTTTATAAATTTGAATGTATACTTAGTATTTATGAGCTTTTGGCAAAAATTAACATGGCAAGTGCAGATGAATAAACCACAGTTGATTCAAGGTTACTTTTTTCTAACAGTAATGTTTTTAATAAGGCAAAAAGGTAATCAATCTCTTCAGCCTACAAGGAAATAAAGTCAATACCACAGAAGAACAATATTCTGATTCTTCTAACCTCTTGAGTTGTGATTGTTGTCATTTCTACTTCCAACAACCACTGGGTTTCTCCAAGCAACTGTCTGAACATTTGAAAATGAAGCTGTTACAAAGCGGGAAAAAGGTATAAAAATATTGAACCCATTCCAGCTAGAAATTTCAAATGGGAGGGACAGTTAAGAAATGGATATTCTGAAAAACAGAATCCATGTATCAACATAAACAACCTGTTTAAAAGTTCCGCTAAAACTGGAATAGTTATCAGAGGCTTACAGCATTGCTACTGCAACACTGATCTGCTTGGAGGATTTCTGTCACTGTAGTTTTCTTTCAACTTTGTCATTAAAGTCAGGCAGAAGAAAACCTTAATCCAGGAAAATTTGGAACAAAGGGCTTTATAGTGATGAAATAAAATGTGAATTGTTCAGTCACAACCACATAAGATGTACTCAGAAAAACATCTGAAGAAAAAAAGTTTCTTGGCCAACTGTTACGTTCTGGGCTTATGTGGCAGAGAGCAGCACAAGAAATATTGTCCAGATGGCATGGTTCCATCTAAATATCACCAGGTCCTAAAACTAACAACTCACTGTCAGTGAAGAAACTAAAGCTAAAAAGAAGTTGGATATTTCAACATGGTCTGAAACATAGGTCCAAAGTGACCATGAGTTATTTACAGGAAAGATAAAGCTTTTAGTAATGGCCTTCATGTTACCCAGACTTGAGTATTATGGAAAGCCCAGTGAGATTGTGGCATATCAGTTTTAGGGGCCTGCAGCTCTGCTCATGTGAGCCAGCCTTTGCAGTAAATAAAAGTGGGGAAGGGAGCTCAGGTTTTGCCGCTGGGCTATCATTAATGGCTGATGTGCCGGTCTGTTGTGATGAGATGTGAGATAGCAGTCCCATTGCCCCAGACTATTATATAGGTTTGAAGGTTTGAAGGTTTATTGGGATTTATATGCCGCCCTTTTCCCCGAGGGGACTCAGGGCGGCTTACAACCACAGGGGAAGGGGGTGCAAGGTCAAAAACAAAACAATATGTGAACAAAGAAAAAAATAGTAAAACACAACTTTCATTCAGCAATCAAACACTCGGGCGGGTAATTGGAAGCCTATCCCCAGGCCTGCTGGGAGAGCCAGATCTTGAGGGCTGCGCGGAAGGTCTGGATAGTGGTGAGGGTACGGATCTCCATGGGGAGCTCGTTCCACAGGGTCGGAGCAGCAACAGAAAAGGCTCTCCTCCGTGTGGTCGCCAGTCGGCATTGACTGGCAGATGGAATTCGGAGGAGGCCCAGTCTGTGCGATCTAATTGGTCGATTTAGGGAGGTATAGGTGTTGGGGAGTAGAGGGGAGGGGAAGAGAGACCCTCCTCGTCCTCCCCTCCTTGTTGAGGGGCATACTGCTGATCTGGCTAAAAATTGGAAAGGAAGAAAAGGAGAGGAGAGAAGGAGAGACAGGGAAAGTCTGTCCACAGAGTGAATAGAGTGGCTGGACACAAAAGTTGGAGAAAGAAATTAAATGTATGAAGCAGTTGTTGGCTTCTGAGTGGGAAGGGAGAACAAAAGTCCAGGAGTGGCTTTCCTGAAAGAAAAGACATGAAGGACCAAAGGGACTAGAACTTTATCCAAGGCCCTAGAATGAGAAGGCCTGGCTGCAGGCAACAGTTCACCAAGGGAAAGGAGTGTATCAGCTGTCATGTAGAAGGCGGGGTTTTTGGGAATGGACTGGGCACCCCGAGAGAGGTTCTTTGCCTGATAAAGAAGCAGCAGGAGAATGTCAAGCCATGTTGAGCAAACTACAGTAAATTCCAGCCCATTCCTTTCTTTTCCACTCTCTCTCTCCCTCTTATCAAACTCAAAAATGAGGAAAAGAATCAGAAAGAAAAGGGAAAGAGGAAGAGCTAGAGGGAGATCGTCTCTGGGAGGTATACTTAGGAGGAAACCCAATACTGGGTCAACAGCGGGACTCAGTTGTAAATATTTGTTACAAATATTTGCTGTAAACAGTTTTTTTTTTAAAGCAAAAAAGCCTCCACTGTGTTGCAAAAGAACAATACATTGTCAGTCCAAAAAGAATTCCCACCACACATTGACAGTGGCAAAGCTAGGAAAGATCTGCAAGAGAAAAGTAGGGGGACATTCCAAAGGGATACAGTAAAAAGATCCTTCATTGGCTACAGGAAACATGTAGAAGCTGTTATTCTTGCCAAAAGAGGTATTACAAAGTTCTGACTAAATGCCCAACTTCTGAAACTTGATTCACTTCTATATTAGTCTGAACTGGGAAGGACTGCATATGAAGAGGAACTGTGGTTTCAGGTCTGCGGGGAAATGTTGTGTTGACCTTTGTAGAGGTTGTGCCAGCTTTTGTTCCTCTAGGGATCCATTGAATCATACAGCTTGATTAAGGTGCCTAAACTTTTGCATGCAATTGTATTCACCTATGGATATTTTCATTGTATAAGCCTTATGCCGGTCTATGACCGGAATAAAGATCTGGAATAAAGATCCTTCATTTTTCTCTGAGTGTAAATTTGCATAATATAAATGTATTCGGGTTAATAAAGAAATGAATAAAGATCTGAATTTAAATGTGGGAACAAGGAGGCATGTTGCTTTGGAAACAGCAACACGGAATTAAACAATGGTCCCCAGAAACACACAAATACAAAATTCAGCAGATTCAGCATTACTGTGTTTTGACGGGCATAACTCTATATGCCCTGATAGTTCTCAACAGGAACATAGCATGTCTGACCGAGCTCCTTTCCCCTCAATTGGAAAGTGTATTTTTTAAAAATACAGAGTCCCTGCACTGCAGGAAAGAGCATTGCTCTAGTGATTGCAGAGTAAGAACATTGTTAGAATCCAGATACTGGCTGTTTATTAGGGCTGTGCAACAATCTGAATTCAAAGGGGGCGGGGGAGGGATTTGGTATGTGTCCGCATGGGCATGTCACCTGTCTTGGAACATCTTTAAATCAAATGTGTGTTTTGCTTCTTTGTGGAAATATCAGCAGGTATTACAAATCAACTTTCCCCCTTTGAATCCAGATCACTTACTTAGTCCTATTCTCTCTCTAAATGTAGCCTGATAAGGAATTAAATTTAAGGAAGATACATGTGGGGACCAGGCATACGGGGCACTGAGATGGGAGATGGAATCGTAGCTCAGTGGCAGAGGACATCTTTTGTATATGCAACATCTCAGATGCAATCCTGGGCATCTCCTATACAAGGAGGCAGAAAACAGAGAAGACTTCCACCTGTGATAATGGGATATACAGGGTTGGGTGTCTTAATAGTCTCAGTCAATATAAAGCATGTTGTATATGTTTTATAGTACAAAGATTAACAAATGGAAAGTTTGCTTCTTTAGTTTCTCTTCTTTAGAATCCTGTCCCACTTGCTTATTTTCAGCAGGCCATGAACTTCTTTTGAGAGTTTTTTCTTCAAGTGGTCTATTTTACGGGCCATGGATCTCTAAAGGTAAAGGTTCCCCTTGCATATATGTGCTAGTCATTCCTGATTCTAGGGGTGGGGGGTGCTCATCTCCGTTTTTAAGCTGAAGAGCCAGCGCTGTCCGAAGACGTTTCCGTGGCCATGTGGCTGGCATGAGTAAACGCCAAAGGCGCATGGAACGCTGTTTCCTTCCCGCCAAAGTGGTCCCTATTTTTCTACTTGCATTTTTTACGTGCTTTCGAACTGCTAGGTTGGCAGAAGCTGGGACAAGTAACGGGAGCTCACTCCGTTACGCGGCACTAGGGATTCCAACCGCGGAACTGCTGACCTTTCTGATCGACAAACTCAGTGTCTTAGCCACTGAGCCACCGCGTCCCCTCTGGATCTCTAGAGACCATCAATAAATGTTTTACCTTGATTTTCTGAGTTGAAGATGAGAGTAAATGAGAAGACCCATTACAATGAGCAGGGCTGGACTTCTTTCTTTGGACTGGAGTGTTCGCATCTTGCATAGATAAGCTGCTGCCATTCAGGTTTCTTTCAGTAACTGGTTTGCAATTATTAATCTAAAATCATGGAGAAGTGGCTGAACTTTATCCGTGTCCATCAAACAATGGCTAAGAGATTTCTCTTATTTCTCTTTAAAACATCCCATTACAAGGCATCATTTTGAATATTTACTAAGTGAGAATACAGCCACACAAATTAAACACACATTTATATACCTGCCGTGGAAGCAAAATCAATATCATTTACTTCAGTCTCTCTTAACTCCACCCCAAAGCACACACTTAAAAAAAGAACCATGAAAAATGGCTATTTTGAAATTTGCATGTATATACTAAAGATAATGTAGGCTTTTGAATCCATTTCCAAAAAGATGCTTCAAGTGCACAAGGACATGTATGTAACATCTGCCTGCAACTCTTTAAAAGCAACTGTGCCTTTCTATGGGATTGCCCTCCAAAGCTGCTACCTGATTCCAGTCAACAATGTGGGTACTTTGAAAGAACAGCAGACAGGTGTTACATCTGTATCCTTCTGCGCTGTAAAACCTATATTTGGTATTAAATCTGAAGCACCGCATAGCTATAAGATACACAGATACAACTTTAAGAAACTAGATATTTGCACAGTATATGCTCAGTGCAGAAGCAAAGAGAGGTTGCAATTGGAAAAGAGAGAAATTCGATCCAGTACTTAGGGCTTTTCACTATTAGCAGAAGATTCCTGTGGGGCACAATAAATGAATGCCTTTCTTCTCGCCCATAGCTTGTATACACTGAATTCCTAACTTATGAAGGAAGCTTCAAAGAGACAGATGAGATAAAGTGTCATGCGGAGCAAAGAACAGCATATCGTGCCATATCTAAAGCAAATGCAAGTGCTCCTTTCACAGTCCACTCACCAAGTTGGTGCTTCCTTGTTTTTCACTATCTGGGAACATCTTCTGCACACTCAGGAAGGTCAGTAAGCCAATGATCACCCAGAGCCCCAGAAGCTTCTGCTGTTGGAAGCTCTGCCCTTCTCCTTGTAAGAGTGGGGAGAAGAAGTAGAGCAATCAGTTCCTACTGTACACCTAAAAATCATGGCTGCCGAGGATGATTCTTCCCAGCTCTAAGCATCCCCAAGGAAACTGATTCTGTAGAGGGCATGTTTCATTTCTCTATTGTCACCAAAGTTGGGTACCAGAAAACAAAGAACAAAATCCTAAGGTTCCCACACTGCAACTTAAAATATTCGCTATGATTCCTGCTACATAAAATACCCTCTTTTCATTAGGTTACCGCCTTCTGATTCATCAGAGAGTGTCTTGGTTTTAGGTCAAGGAAAAATAAAATATTTGGCACTCAGGAGTTGGGTAAGAAATTTATCTGTTGCAATATAGACCAATGAATTCCAACTGAATTACAGTGGGCCACAAAGTACTTGGGGCTGCAAGAATGGTCATAAATATAACACTGCATGGATTTGTACCATCCACGGGTAACCAACTGTCATTAGTCATAAGCCATATGGGTCTGCAGCTGTGAGGAGACCTGGTTTCCCTGCCCTACCCCCAATCATTATGATCAGTTGACCAGCAGAAAATGGACTCTGGTATAATTAATGGCAGGAAACTAGACCATCTGGTCCTGGCTGGTCAGTGATCACATGATCAGCTAGCTGGCAGGGATCAGGTTACTAATTTCCTATTAATAGCAGTAGGAAAACAACCATCTGCAATGGCTTGGTAGCAGGAGGGAGGCAAGATGCATTTGAAGGGTTTTACAAGTGGGTGGACTGAAGTATTGTGCAAATATGGCCTCTGCCTCCAACCAGCAAACTGATAGAGGTAATTCTTGCTTAGCATCAACAATTAAGGTCAACAACTTGCTTAGCATCAACAGTTAAGGCCAACACTAAACACCTAAATTACTAAGTGGAAAATCATATAACTGAAACAGGCTTATTGTCAGCTTCTGCTTTGCTGCTGCTTCAGCTGCCATGAAACGGGAAGGGGGGGGCGTGTATGTGGGAGGGTTTTAATTGATGTGCTGGAGGACTGCTGGAGGAATGTTCTAGGATGTACCAGTCGTTGGGATTGCGCATGCGTACGTGTTTCCCGCCTGCATCAACGGCCTTCACATTCCATCTTGGCCTGTCTTTTTGAAGTTATCTCACACCTGACATTTGAAGGACTTATGATTGGACTGGAGCTTTGATCCTAAGGGGGGGGAACGGGCTTTGCTATATATCAATTGCTTTCGCGCCATATTATTCAGATTTTGCTTCACTACTGCTCGCTTACCATTTATAATTAGTAAAAGTACTTTGGATTTCCAACCCATGGAGTCTCTTGGTCTTCTTTCCTAATTATGGAGTGGAGTGGGGCGTGACACTTATAACTTCATTTCCCCTTTGGTCATTTGGTGAAAAAATAATTTATGATTTTACTTCAGCCTTCTTTATTAACTTTAATTAGCCAGTTATGAAACACATAAATGGCAACCAAATAATTGTGGGATGCTGCAACAGTCATAAATGTGAGGACTGATGAAAAAGCTATTTTTTTATAACCTCATACATTTGAATAGTTGCTAAATGAGGCAACCTGTGAGACTTCTCAGGGTTGAAAAGTCTGTTCACACACAACACAGTCTGACTGGCAATTCTGAGAGCCAAAAATTATCTGTATAAAGAATTCTTGATATACTCAGAGTTGCAAACATAAAATACATCAATGGGCTTTAAAAAATTTATAATAAAAAAATTTAAAAAATCAGTAGATCAAAAGAAATCACAAAATCAGAATATCACTAATTTTGGCTCCTCAGATGTTGATATTATCCCATCATCTCTGTTATTTTGATTAGTGATAAAAGACTATGTTAGCTATAGTCTATCTATTTCTGAGAACTAACACTGGAAATCACTACTTTTGAGTTTTGGTATAAATAACATTACAAAGGTAGTTTTTTTTTTAACCAAAATGCCTAAGGTATTTATAGATGCATTATTAATGCTTTATTATATGATTAATATAATCTAGTGATAACATAGTATCCAGCATTATACTCTTGAAAAAAAATTGATTTTCCCCTTTCTAAAAGTTAGATTGCAGTTAATCCCTTGAAATTATTTTTTTTTAAACTAAGAGCCTGTAAGTTAGCATAACTCTGTTTCTTTCTGGCTACTACTATATATTCATCTCTTTTTTTTCCTCAAACCTTCATCTATGTAATTTCTTGCCTGTCCAGGTTTTGCTACAGAGTGTTGATTTTGTTTTGAAAGCCTAAGTCCTGAAAGCTGTGTGTTTTATGCATTAGACTTCGAACAAGACAAGGATTTATTGAATAAAGTACCATGTACAACTCTGGCTATAACCATGCATTTTCAAAGCTGAAAATTTAGCATCCAAGCCTTCTTAAATTATATGCACAGCAAGAAACCTGCAGCTTGCAATAGCTAATGCATCCTCCTGGCATAGCCTGGGAAGTTTTTATATGGTACCTTTGATTAAATGGACTACGGTCAGCTTCAAGCTCTTGACTGTAGCCAAGCAAGCATGACAGGCAGACATGTGTGAGATGATGAAGCCCAGAGGCCAGATAAGAAAACAAATGGAGACACATTCCAGAAGAGTCGCTAGGGACGAGAGTTTTAAGAAAGGTAACCTCTGCAAATTCAAAGCAGATAGCAAAACAAGGACAGGTGCCTCTCTTAATGGTGCTCCTGGTGTACTACAGGGTCAGAAAATCCCACTTCTACTAATCAATCTATTAATTATAGGGCTTCACTTCCTCACCATCCAAGAGCGTTACAGCACACAGAGGTTTTAGAAGTTGTGTTCAATTTGTCTATTTTTTTCTTTATTACACCTACAGATATATGATGGCTGTGCCTGATTCTTTATCATACCAGGCTTTTCTATGATTGCAAGCCCAGGAAATGAATCAATTCCAGAATCTATAACATTATCTTCACAGACAATGGACTTGTCTCATTATCTTGATATAGGTCTGGGTGTTACCTGCAGCAGCACTACAAGTGTAAGCCCAGGCTTCTGGAAGCAGATGGAGAAACACATTACCCAGAAGCCCACCGACAGCAAAGCTCAACAGCTGCTTCATTCGATGCGATCCCTCTGAAAAACAAACGGCAGCCAGTCACTTCAGGGCTTGGTCTTATTCTGCTCCGTATGACAAGTCTGAGAGCGCATTTGAATACAAAAAGATAGCTGCTATTTAATTAGCTCAGATCCACTGCTTCCAACAAAGCACTGATATACTTCACACCTCTAAATTGTGCCTGCCAGCTGGAAGACCTTGGCAACTGCACTTTTGAGAGCAGCAAAAGCTGCACGCTGGAAGGTTCCCGCTGCCATCTGTGCTGAACCCAAACCGAAAAAAAGCCAGGCAGTTGATGCCTGGCCCTTTGGCAAATAAACAAATTGGGGACATTCTAAAGATCCAATTGCTTGCTAGAGAAGTTAATATATTGATTGATTTAACACACACACTTATTTAAGAAGAACAGACATACAAACTGGGTGGATACTAGTGGTGGGTTGCTAATCCTGTTCCAACCGGTTCGGTTGGAACGGGGCCGGTGGCATCCTCGTGCACGCGCGCAGTTCACGCATGCGTCTTAGCGCCTGCGCGATGCTCCAGCTGCTCGCGGTGACTCGCGCAGGCGCTGTATGTGCCATCCAGCTGCTCGCGGAGAATTGCGCAGGCGCTGTATGTGCCATGCGCCTGCATGGAAGCGCAGAAGCCTTCAAAGACCGGTAAGGAGCGCAGGCGGGTGGGCCCTTCGCCGTTCCCGGAAGTTGAAACCCACCCTTGGTGGATACTATCTGACAAAAACTGAAAAGCCACTGAGGTGTTTGGCTTTCTTGTGGTCAGTGAGGAGGAACGCTTCAATCTAGGGATGGGCTTCAAAATTTTTAGCAAGGGGTTCTCTGCCCAGTTGCCCAGTGGGTATGGCCATGGTAGATGTGGCCTAGTTGACCTCCTGAACCACGGTGGGGAGGGGGTGTTTTTGCCCGTCCTGGGCTCCGGAGGCCCTCCCCTTCCTGAACTTCCGGTAGGCCCATTTTTCGCCCTTCCCAAGCCTCCTTGTGCACCCTGCACTTACCTGCATCCAAAATGGGCCGCATGGAGATTCCTGGGAGAGGTGAGGCAGGGTGGGAGAGGCTAGCCAGGAGTGGGATTTGGGGGTTCTCCAAACTGCACAGCATCTTAGCTAGAGGTTCTTCCAATCCCCTGCGAACCCCCAGCAGCCCACCCCTGTTTCAATCTTCTGTCTAATATTTTGGTCACTGCCATAACTACTGGAAATCAAATAGTACAAAATTCTAAAGTACATGCAAAACCACTTACTTACCTTCCTTTAAGTAAATAAGAGAATTCCACTTCTTGGGTTGTGAACGTTTGGTTAACAGGATAAAGTACGAATGGGTGAAGACCAATGTGACTTTTAAACTATTCACTGAACAAAATATGAGGTCTCGCCTTTAGCTACAAAGTTACTTTGCAAAAATGACAGAACTGATTATTACTACATTTCGAGAAGGCCATAAAAAGCTTTAAACATAGATGTTATCTCTGGTATTCACTGATTGGGGAGAACAGGCAGAAATGATAGCCAAGACTAACAAGAATGCTTTGCTGAAGAGCCGACCTACCTTCTGATTTCAATGCTGCTCCCACCTCGAGAGGAACGAACAGTAGAGGAAGAACCCCACTCAATCCCACCATAAAAGAGCCAATCAGAGAACAGATCCAGGCATCCAGGCGTTCTTCACTGAATACAGATCTCCAGGACCCAGCATCTTTTTCACAGAGGGAACTCGTCCCTGGGGTTGCGTGGCTCTGTGGAAGATCCTGAGCCTGACAGACAACATTAAGTAACAGGAAAAAGAGAATTCCACGGAGGAGCAACCTTTCCTCCATCATGACTCTGTGGAATCAGCCTGGCTGGATAATCCCTGAAAGCAAGAGGGGGGAAAAAGATTAGCCATTCTATACCCAGGTTTATGTTTCTTTTCATATCAGTAAGTTGAAAATCACCTTTCTCACAGCATTCTCCTTGCCCCCGTTCAGATTATGTCTCTTTTTATTTCAAGAAGAGTAACGTTAATCCAGTTTTGTTGACTTTCAATAAGGAAATGTCACTCAGCGCAGTTCCTGACTGATTTGTTCTTATGTATGTAAGAGGTAAGCAAATAAAAATATTTGAGCTAATTTCTCATGCCCTCACCTACAAGGCTAATTGAGGAGAGACACTGAGGGACTTTTAAAGATCCAAACGAATGAAGATCTCATCCCCTTAATTAACACTTAACGACAATGTAAATGTGTGATTTACAAAATATTTAGATCAGGACTGCAATGAGGAAAGGCTACAAGATTAAGAGTGAATTATTTTATTTCATAAATAGATTTGAAAATAAACAGGGTGGGACTCATCTACATTGATTTCCTTCTCACAGGTAGTCATGCAATTGTTCACTATACCTGGGACTACACCTAATGGACGGCAGTCAACAACAGTCATCTTTGTAATCTATGTAGCAGAGTAACATATACCATACCCAAATCACCACAGAATTCTAATAGGGATAGTATTGGGGCATACTCATTCCCAAGTATTGTATGTGCTTGTCATCTGCCTAGGAAAACCCCTTACTTCTAAAGAAAGAACATTGGAAAAAAGAGGATATACGCCTTTGGCTCAGCTGAGAAACCAATTGCCAGTTAGCTCCTCCCCTTCCTGAACGGATTCCATCTACCAGGCCTTAGGGCAGAACAGACATTGTTAGGAAGAGATATCCATTCTTCTGCTCCTTGAACTCTCAGCAGTTTTCAATACTGTTCACCATGGGGTCCTTCTGAGTTGGCTCTGTAGATTGGGGATTGGGAGCAGCATTTTATCTCTATTTGTCTGGGGCCAGTTCCAGACAATGCTGATTAGGAAAATCATTCCCTAGCCCCACCCCTTTGTGGGGTTCAGCAGGGTTCTTCTCTCTCTCTCTCTTGCTCAACATACATGAAACTGTGGGGTGAGGTCATCCACTGGTTTGGGTTCCATGTCCATTGGCATCCTTCAGTTTCAAAAGACTATAATATTATGCTGTGGAAAGAGGTCCTAAAGCAGCATCTGGTGTGGCTAAAAAGGCCAATTCGAGAGTGGCAATCCCTTCCACACTGAGGGCAGATACATTCTGTCCCCTGCCCAGCCCCCAGGTTTCACTGGTTCTGGGACTGTCTCTTTGTCTCAGCTTGCCGAACAAGTGTCTCTTTGAATTGGAGGCCATGCTGAGTCTTTAGCCTCCAAGCTGAACGATCAGAGGTCAAGGTTTCCCAGCTGTTAATGTCGATTCCCAGGGCCTTTAGGTCCCCCAGGCTTGGGTTCAGTATCATCAGTAAATTGATTATCCTAAATCATACATTTCAACCCCCGGTTGGCAGAGTGAAGCTGTCAAGGTTCTGACCCAGTGTCTGGAGTCATGTAGGTTTAGATGGAGAGGAGCTATCTCCCAAATCAGTTCTACTAAGAATAGGGTATTTGGGCCACCCAGATCTAGGAATATTCCATTTTTTGACTTTGGAGGGGATAGCATTTCCCCCTTCAACATTGGTGTGCAATCTAGGGGTTTTTCTGGATTCACAGTTCCTGCTTAAAAGGGAGGTGGTAGCTCTGTCAGGAAGCCCTTTGCACAACTCCATATGGTGGATCATTTGAGTCCTTTCCTATATTGCAGGGTGCTTCAATCATTCATGCCCTTGTAGCATGACTCTGTCTACCTGAGGGTGCCCTTGAAGACCACCTAGAACCTTCAACTGGTCCGGAATGCAGTGGTGCAAGCACTGTAATGGCTTGCCTTGTTATGCTCATGTAAGTATCTTTGTCTGTTTGCTCCCAGATGTGATTCAAGTTCGTGGCTGCTACCTATAAAGTTCATAGCATAGATATGGACTATGGTTAGTTGAGGGACTGTCTTTTCTCATAACATCTGTCCAGTTAATTCAAACTTGCGGGGTTGGTGCACTCCAGTGGTGAGTTACGACCAGTACGCCCCGGTACAGGTGTACTGGTGCCTGCTGGGAGCACCAGGTAACGTTCCTGTATGGTGCTCCGGAGGGCCCATCCGCTCACCCATGCTCCTTACCAGTATTTGAGGTTTTTGGGGCTTCCGCGCACACACATGGAGCATATGGCACCTGTGCGACACTCCGCCGAGCAGCTGGAGGGTCGTGGGCGGTAATTATGCATGCATGCACTGCACATGTTCATGTGGTGGATGCCCGGCCCTGTTGCACCGTACCAGTTGCAATGGGATCCGGAACCCACCACTGGTGCACTTCATGTTCCTTCAATTAAACAAAGTAACCTATTGAGACCGTAGAAGTGCACTTTTTCCTCAGCAGTGCCCACCCTCTGGAAGTCCCCCCACCTTAGATCCAGATACCCACATTCTGCTGTTGTTTAGAAGGGATGTGAATACTTGGCTCTTCATCCAGCCTCTGGCAAGGGTGAGCCCTTTGGCTTCATACCATCTTGCCTGTCATGTTTGTCATCTTTTATCTTTCTTTTTCATGTTTTATTGATTTTATTGTAATCTCTTTGATTGTTGAGAGATGCCCAGAGACATTGAGAGTTGGACAGGATACAAGTTTAATAAATCATCATCATTATTATTACATTTTCAGCAGTTGCATTTACAGAAACGAAGAACACTACAGGATTTCTACAGATCTGTTGATATTCAAACCAAATACATACTCTTCCGATATGTATACTACAATAGCCTCACATGGCCAAATGGTCCCTTTAAACAATCAAACTAAGTCATGTTGGATTAGTCTTGTCTAGAAAGAAAATCAAAAATTCAATCCTTCCTCCCAAACAGTTTGAAAGGAACCCCCCAAACAGAAATAAAGCTATTATGTTAATGTCACAGCCGACACATATTTAGGACTTCTGGCTGACTATATCTGACATGCGGCATTAAATTGTTTCTTAGAGTGAATTTCTATGAGACACTCAAGTATTATTCCATTCAGCACATACAATCCTTCTATCAGCAGTGAATGGTCCCATTCATTAAACTGCCTATGGGTGAAAGCCAACTGGTGTAGGCAAAATACTCTGCAACACAAAATGTGTAATCCTACCATTGGTCACAATTAAACAATTGTCTTAAGGAGCAATCTGGGATAGCAATTTTTCAGCCATCCCCCTTTTGGAAGATATATGTGCCATTTGGATTCTCTCCTAAATTTGGTAGAGGATTCTGTCCTATGGCTGGAGTCAATTGTCAATTGGGTCACTTTTTATACATGGAATTAACCTGAATATTCCTTTATATCCCTCAACACCAAAGTGGTAAAAGAGAAGTTAAGAAACAGACTACTCCAGTGTTTATAATTCGGTTTTTGTTTTACTTTCGGGAGACCTCCCCCCTCTCTCTCACACACACAAAACAATACATGGATGGAAGTACTATATTTAGATGTCACACCCACAACAAACAAAGTGAACAAACAGTCATTTGCAAAAGGAAGCTAAAGTAGAATTTCTATTTACGTACATGGACAGTACTAGGAGTTAAATCAAATATATCTTAATCAGGTTTGTGATCTACTTAAGACTTCTCAAAAATATTAAATGAACATTTAATATTTTTGAGAAGTCTTACATTGTTAAAACCATCAAAAGAATTCTAATAGCCTCAATACTTTGGGAGCATCGGAAATAACACAGTAGTACCCGCATATATTACATCCGGGAGTTTGATTTTTATTATTGTTGTTGTTGCTGTTGTTACTGTCACATACCCTCATGAAATTACTATTTGGGGAGGCAGACCTGAGCCAAGCAGGGAATCCAGCCAGAGCCAAAAGGTGGTAAAGATATCTTTCTGAAACCCCTTTTTTCTTTTTGATCTCCTTCTTTTTCTTCCTCCCAAATAGCAGGCTGCAGGGAAGAGACTGATATCTCTTATTATCAGCAGCATGAACTGCTCTTAGGGTTTTGAAATTCCTGTACATCAAAAACCAGTGTGTGGGTCTAATGTCTTAAATGTTTCTTTGCTTCCCATACAGAATTTGCTGCACAGACACTACCAAGGTAAGTTGTTTTTGAGTCAGCTTCAAGGTATAGAGCATTTTCTGTGTTACCATCAAGCTGTATCTAGTAGTGACTTGGTAACATGAAGCAAGAGCAGTATGCTTCTATGTGGAGCAGGGCAAGAAAGACTTGTCATCTACCAGCGGTGATGATAGCAAACTGGGACAACATCTCAAATTTATTATTGGGAAGCCCTTAATGAAAGGCCCACCTATCTCTTCTTTTATTGTGATCTCTACTGTTATATTTTTTGTATTAAATAAAAACTAATTAAAGGGAAGTTGTACGGAAGTGTTGTATTCCTATTTTAACTATGCCTCTAATTACAACACAAAGAATCCTATATACATATGTCCAGTCTATGGGTATTACGCATGCATTTTCCTTAAGATGAGACATCAAGGGAAACATCTTTAGAGCTCCTTGCAACTCAAATAAATTGTTTCCAAAGGAGGGGGGGGAAATCACATATTCCTCTACAAATCATCAAGTTTCAGATGAGCAATTTCTGCCTGTCAATCAACAAAGAAAATTTGACTATATTTAACTCCGCCTGTGATTGCCCAGGGAAAAAAGTTTGAATGCAAAAAACATACAGCCTCATGACCTGAGGACTCATTTGAGGTTATCCAGAAGCTGACTCAGAGCACAATCCACGTTGGAATTCCAAGGAAAGATTTGTCTCGGAGCTATGCTGAGATCACTGGCTGGGGAGCAGCTGTCTTCCTAAAGGCATATTATCTGTGGAAGACCTTAAGCAATAAACTGCAGGGTGTGAATAACTTCTCCAAGTCAATGAGAACAACATGTCACCGGAGAAACAACACTAGACGAGAAAACAATAACGTGGCTTTTATCGGTGTATCTATTTGAATGATTTAAAACAGCTTTTTATCCCCAGCCTAGTGTCCTTCAAACATTTTATGACTACAACTTCTAGAATTCCTGAACTGCATAATTATAAGCTATTTTAAATATTCTTGCTTGGGACTATGTCACATTTGTCCCTCTAGCCAAGCATAACATTTTCAGAGCTTGCTCTGCTCATCAAATTCAGAGATTGGGGGGGGGGGGGGTTTCAGATGTCATCGTTTTCCAAAACTTCCCATATTTTTCTGGTCCTTCTTCCATCTTTAATTTTTTTTTTTTAATCCCAGAAATTTTACTAAGGAAGAAAAGCAGAATAGCCGCACAGTGTCTTCTAAATTGCTTGCAATGGCAGCTTTCTGTCCTCAGCTAAGCCTCTATCACTTTCGTGCATCCCCAATTTCCTGGACATTGTTTTTGGAAATGTAAACTTGCACCATAAAGAGAAGAAGCAAAAGAAGAAGTAGTCCAGAATATTAATCACAAGGGAGATTCTTGGAGCTGCTAGGTGATACAGTCAGAACTTCTCCCCTTGTTTCCTCCCTACTACATACACAGCTGAGGACAGGATGTCCATTAACATTTTTTCCAGCTGATCTCTTGTCCAACAAGCCATTCTGGAAAAAGAAAGAAATTATAGGCACTCTCCTCTGGAAGCCCATGGCTTGTCTATAATTATGCAAGTGCTTGCAGACGAAATGTCATCTTATTTTCTACAACGGAAATAGAAATAGCAACGAGCAAATTCATTCCCAGAGCTTTTTTTATAGTTCAGCAGCAAGCGCCTGCAATTCTACTAAAAATCCTGATCTTCTGCCAACAGCTACAGTTACAGAGCTTCCAATCATTGTAGCTGCACCACTGAGAGATTCAAAACATCCCCTCAGGATTTTCCATTCTCAGCATCTTCCCCTAATGACTACTGTATCCCATTCCCATGCAGCACTTCTAATCCTACAGGTGTACAGTCCGCCATCCTTTCTTAAATAAAAATGAAATGTATTATGATTTTAGATTACTTTTGATCAAGCCCTTCCACTAATACATTGAGATCTGATCTAACCTGACAGCCTTTCCTTAAAAGTATCAGATGTCAATATTGCTCCATCTTAAAGTAGCACGTTTGATATATACAGTTGGCAGGAATTTTATAGCCATGCAATTCAAATTTCTCATCAAGAAATAAAAACCTTTCTAATTTTACGGTATTTATTCTGTGATGTTTACTGTTTCTTTTTTTAATTCTGCTAGTCACAGACTGACAAATTCTTCCAGAAACCAACCACTGGAAATCTTATTAGATCTTACATTAAGACAGATATTTTTCAAGTTAAGCAATGTGATTTCAACCTCAAAGCCAAGAAACAAATGAAAACATTACAGAAACCAAATTCTCTGTCCCATAAATTTTGTGTTTTGCTACACTTCTGCAGAATCATGCAAAACAGAAACCACTATGTATTATCAGCATAATTTGATAGTCAGATAGCAATACATCCATGAACTCAAATTAGCTAACAATAATCCACTTGCAATAGAGAGATCATTTCCCTAAACTATCTAGAATATCTAAGCAAGGATACCAATTCTTTTTTTTTCTGAATTTCTTGTTATAACCTTTTTGCAACCAATGCAATCAATCACTGTGGATAGTCCTATCTGTAACTCATGACAAACCCTCTTTAAAACCATCTACAATAAGTTATAAGTTTTCTAAGTTACAAATTGTATACATAAAGGATTGTACTTTTCACTACTTGGAATACATTTTTAGTTTTAATTAAAACAAAAAAGGCATTATATCATTTTTTCCCTCCACATCTGCTTGATGCTAGGCTGCAGTCTTTTGGGAGGAAAAAAAGGAACAACAAAAAGCTGTTGTTAATAGTCTTCTTCCCTAGGTAACAGGATAAACTATATAAATTAGGCCTGGCTGAAAAAAGACTGAGGTATGTATCATTTCAACCTTTACATTTTCTTAATTGGCGAGGCTGGGACCATACAACAATATCAACACCATCTATGAACTGGTTCCTATGTTTATCTAGTGTCATTCAGATGTACTGAACTATTATTCTTACAACTCCTATAAATAACATCCAGCTTGAGTCATACTAAATGGAACCTATAGATTTTGTATAATTCAGCAAAGAAATCATTATAGTGAGGAATAATTGTGACATGCAATTAAACTGGATTCTGTCACTCACATTTGACATCACTGTTTTACTTCTCTGCTCCCTTCCTATGTATATTTCACATTCCAGGGAATACTTTTGCTGCATCTGATGAAGTAAACTTTAGTCCATAAAAGATTATAATACCACAAATTTGTGGCCGATTTCACTTTCTCTCATCTGATAAGGCCTATAGTTCTAGATGATCAGACCTCATTAAACATCACAATATGAAATCCACTTGTTTTTCCAGTACAGCTGTTTCCATATCCCATACCATTAATTTACTTCTGAATGTATAAAGAGTTGGACAGATTTGACAGGAGCAGCTGGCATGCTTAAAGTACTACTGATGTGAAATGAGGCAACAAAGATTGAATGTAAAATTAGATAGTAACTAAAATTAAGTAGGGCTGATGTGAGAAGCAACATCACTGTGATAACTTTCATTTAAAATAGTTGTAGTTTTAACAGTAGAATAAGTTGTCTTTTTCCCCCCTGGATACTGCTATCGACTGCCTGCTTTAAATGGCAAGGCTGCAAAGTTTGCATTTCTTGATCTATCTATCTTGATAATCTATGGTTCTGGCTGATCAAAACTTTGATAAGTTGAGTCTTTGGGCTATTTTCTATCGGAAGATAAAATGGTGAGGTAGGAAGACAAATGTCCCAGCTCTTTTCCCACAGGATTAGAGAGGAAGTCGAAATTAACTTTAAAACATTCTGGAAGTCTACAAGGCTCGCCATCACAAAAGTCCTTCAAAAGCAACCGACCGGGCTTTTAATTAACCACAGGGATAATGAAAGTATGAGCAACAAGAGGAACAGATTAAACGTGGAAGACACGCAAGAGCCGCCTTAGCCCCAAGCATCAAGCGATTTAGCTGGTTTGCTGTTCTTTCCCGAGGGCATCTCTCGCAGCATCCTCATCGACTCCACGCCGGCGCGCATATTGCCCTCAAATAGCCCCTTGGCCCGACCCGATCCAATCCTTCACCACCACCACCACCCAAGGAGGAAAAGGGACGCTGTTTTCTCCCTTAGGGACGACTCCGACCTATGTTCTCCCGCCCACCCCACCCACCCCCGAATGCATTACCGTCTGATACCCGGGAGCTCCAGATTGCCCCTGCCATCCAGCGCGCCTCTGCTCTGGACTCTCCCGCCCCTCCAGCCCCAGCTCCGCCTCCCAAACTTAGCCACGTCGGACACATCCCCCCTCGAATCCAGCCTCCCCGCTCCGGCGGAGGCTTTAGCAGATGCACCACTTCCGACGTAGTTACCGAAGGGGGGGAACCTTAGGGGAGGCGCACTTTAGTATCTGAGCCGAGGCTAAAAGAGTAGAAAAAGCGATCGACGCTGGAACGGGCGCTTTGCAAAACTTGCTGGCCTTCGTAGAGTTTGCTCTGTGAATCTGATCGGAGTTGTGATCCCGGTTTCCGCAGTATGGGGCTCAGGAGATTTCAGCTTTTGGATTACACTCTCGTCCCCTCTCCCGCCGTGCTTATCTCGAGCCGGACAAGCATTTTGGGTTTTGTGCAACTCAGACGGGTGACGGGTTGGCGGCTGCGGTTAACGGCGGGGTTGCGCTCGTCTCCCTCTGCGGGACATCTTTGACAAGGAAGACAGGGTTCCCTGGTTGGTGTGTTTGTTGCCCAGGGGATCCAGTGAGTCTTATCCTCACTTAGGAAGTTAAGGAAAATATTTCGCTATTTAAAGCAAAGGGGGAGCCGGGAAAGCTGGCAAGCCAGCATCACCCGTCCGCGAAACTAACGTACATTTTTCAGCTGTTTGGATACCGGATCAGTTGAATTATTTGAAATAGTCTGAAAGCAGGTGTGCCTTAGTATTTATTGCTGGCTAAAGTTCTTGTTAAGACCTGGATAAAGTGCATGCAGCTTGTAACTGATAATAGACGTGCCCTGCAGTTATCTAACATTTATTGAATGATAATTTGTGGAAATTTGGATGAGAACCCAGGTATCTCCTGCTTGCAGATGTGGGAAGCTCCCCCACCCTAGAAGAATGAAATATTTTGGGGACTATTAAAAGAGGCAGAATATATTTTCCCAAAGGGAGAAATGGAAAAACATGCCCTTAAAGACAAAAAGCAGACTTCTTAATTTCTTAATAGCTCCCAGCAGATATTTTGTGCCCATTAAGAAAGATTGTGCCAGCCTAATCACAAGACAAAAGAACTTCACTTCTAGGTGATGGGATTGAGGACAGGACATAAAACAATGCCTGTCCCTTAAGAAAGGCAGACTAGGGGCAATAGATTAAGAAAGGCAGGCTAGAGGCAATAGATAACGGGGATAAAATCAGTTACAATGCCTGACAGGCTTAAGTTCAGGAAGCTGATAATTAAGACCACCTTTTACTTGGGGAAACAAGTAAAACCAATCAGATAATAAAAGCACACAAAGCAAGTTTCCAGATTACAAAATGCTTTAAAAACTATAAAAGCCAGGTAAAACCAAACCAATTGGTCAACTGTCCCAGAACTGCAACCTCTAGGTGTGTGCTGGTTCTGTTCCTCAATAAACTTTTTCCAATCAGCCTCCATGTTATTTCTTGCGTCTTTCTCCCAGTTTGGAACACAACCAGGAGGATTTTCCTTCCAACACATAGATGATGACCGGATTTCAGTTCCCATAATCTCTCAAGAATGCTGCCTGGCATCATATTGAATAAGAGTGTTGAAAGAAATGTCCTTCTGGGTTTAGCTCCAAGTGGGGAAAAAGACACTGGAGACATGGAGGCTGCTTGGAAAGATGATTTATTGGTGGACAGGACCACATGGTTTGAGTGCTTGCTTCAATGTTGGTGGAGAAAAGAGAAGGGCTGACTGAGATGCTGAGTCCCTGGTTTTATACCCCTCTGGAGTTTGATCTTGAGCTTATATTCTGATTGGTTGTCAGACTTATGGGGCCATGCAGGGGCAACTCTCTAGGTTGCGTTTTGAATCCAGGTTTGGTTGTGTTCTCAGATGCTATGTGGTGAGTTGAGTAAAGGGCCAATATTATCATGCCTTAATCCCATTCCCCTGGAGCTGAAGGGGAGAACTCTTTATTATGTAAAGTGGACAAGCTTGGCCTTCTTAATGGCCCATTGACAAAGTGGGGATGGGCAGGAAGCTACAGGGAGCTATTCTGTCTTTCAAAACATATTTTTTCCTTTTCACATCCAGAGAAATATTCTGCCTTTTCAATATTTCCTAGGATATTTCATTTTTCTGGGAGAGGGCTGGGTGATAACTTCCTACAAGAGAACATGTTATAATGAAAAATAAAATACTATATAACATAATAAGTGCATTTTCTCCTTATCCTTTTTTTACTTTTTAATTATATTCCTACTGCCATAAGGATTTTCAAGTTATGTGATGAAAGGTAGATATTTAGGAAGTTGGAGGGCATAAGCTGTTTAAATGATTTGGTTAAGTAATCTATTAAAACGGTGCAGCTGGTTAAGTGATCTCTTGAAAATTAGTTGAATGTAATGAGTCTGTATCAGATGAAACACTTTGATTAATAGCTTGAAATACTCCTAATTCTAGCTTTCTCCTAATTCTAGGAGAAAGGTATGTTCGATTAGCAGCCTGATATGCCAGCAATGATTTTACCTGGGGCAAGACAGACTTATCTCAGTGACCCATTTCCTGTTAATCCCTTTTAGCCTCTCTAGGCTACAGGTACATAAAAGATTCCTTTCTCACTTCTCTCAGCACTGTTATTTAAATTAAGTTGGAATGGCTTTACTTGTTGGAGCACCCTGAAGGGTTCCCCCTTCCCCTAGTGTGGTAATCACAATAGAGCCCTCTTAGGAACAGCAGCCCATTTCTGAAATGTTCTCAGAGAACACTGGCTAATCCACACACTATAAACTGACTCTTTACTGATAAATTTACTTCTTCATGACCAAATGTAGATGACCCAGCAGAACCTGAGGTGGGGTCAAATGTATCAACAGTTTGGAGTCCCTACATCCCCATAGGAGTCCTGCTTGAAGTTCATTGACTCTTATCTGGAACCAATTTGCCTTGACCTCTAGCAGAATAGATTTGTGTCTATAGGTTGCGTGGAATAAATGCCTAATATTTTTGAACTCTATCCTGGCTTCTGATTTCTAGCACCTGACACTAGACTACTAAAAGCTTTTCTTTTTCTTATTTTTTTTTAAAAAATGTTTTAATTGTATTATTGGTTTTTTTCTATTGTGATCATTTTATTAAAGATATTTTTGGCCTATTGGTATAAACCACTGGAATCATCTGAGGAAAAGATCAGAAATAAATATTGTAATTTTTATTTTATTTTAACTAATTTGATATGCCTGGAGTCATTGAGATTCAGATGGCATACAAGTTTCATACATTGTGATGGTTGCATAGTCAACCAGATGTTTAGATTGGATTTTACAGAATAACACATTTGGAAGGGATTTAGTTCAAACTTCTGTTCAAGCAGGTGACTTTATATCATTTTGGACCAATGGCTATCCAACATCTTCTTAAAAACCTCTAGTGTTGGAGCATTCACAACTTCTGAAGGCAAGCTGTTCCACTGATTAATTGTTCCACTGTCAGAACATTTCTCTTTAGTTCTAGGTTGGTTCACTCCTTGATTAGTTTCCATCTATTGCTTCTTGTCCTGCTTTCAGATGCTTTGGAGAGAATAATTGACCCCCTCTTCTTTGTGGCAGTCCCTCAAATATTGAGGCACTGCTATCATGTCACCCCTAATCCTTTTCATTAGACTAGAAATAGATTTTTTTATCCACCTATAGAGTCCTTCCCAAGGATCTGAGATAGGCAGATGTTGTTTGATGGAGTTAAAGGTATCACTGTAAGATGTGAGCTGTTCTAAATAAAACTCTTTGCAGTTGACCGATGACAATTTTGTCAATATGGATGGATGGTTATTATTATCCTTTTCCCATTGAATTTAATAGCATAACATTCAGTGATAACCTCTCTTTCTGCCATGCCCTTGGGATGTTACCTTCATCTGCTACCCAACCAACACCAAACAGCCTTTAACTAACCATGTTCTCAACTTAAGGGATGAGATCAGCCTGGTATCTATTGACTCCTTTAGACTAATACAGGAATATCTTCTCTGATTGCTGGACACTGCTGTCCTCCATGGGCATTCTTCTTTGGTTAATAGATGAATTGGCTTCTATCTAGCAATAGCAATAGCAGTTAGACTTATATACCGCTTCATAGGGCTTTCAGCGCTCTCTAAGCGGTTTACCGAGTCAGCATATTGCCCCCACAGTCTGGGTGCTCATTTTACCCACCTCGGAAGGATGGGAGGCTGAGTCAACCTTGAGCCGGTGAGATTTGAACTGCCGAACTGCAGCTAGCAGTCAGTTGAAGTGGCCTGCAGTACTGCACTCTAACCACTGCACCACCTCGGCTCTAACTTTGCTCTCCTCCTTTACCCACTAGCTTTTCTAACCAATACCAATTTGTAGACCTGGGTCAGACCAATGAGCAGCTGACCAGCAGTGGTGGAACTACATAGTAAAGCAGAAAAGAGAAACTATTTTCTGTTTACCACTTAGAATCCTCACACAATTGTTAACTGTTTCTAGCACTTCCTATTCTTCCAGTTTTCCCAGCATGGGGATTCACTGCTAGGAACTTGTTCAAAGTCTGGATCAAGATTTGATAAGATCTAAGGATCCCTCAAAACCTGTTTCCTCCTCAGCTTCATTCTTTGTTCAGAAGATTGCTAGGTGGTTTATTTTCTTACAAGGGTGATGTCTGCTGAATGGGAAACCTGTTAATCCTTTTGGGGCAGCTTTTGTGTGGCAAAATAGAGATTCCGCAAAAAGGGCAGCAAATTTTATGCCAGTAAGTATGAAGGACTGATCCATGTCACTTTAATTGAGAGGAAGAGAAGGGTTTTTAAGAGGTGATGTATATTTACTTTCTACCATATAAGAGTCTCTGCTCTATGCCTTTCTTTGACCCAGAGAGAAAGTTAGGAATTGTAACATCAGAGAATAACCACACTGAGGCACCATTTAGCTATACAGTTTGGTGTTTCTGGCCTTTCACACCTTCTTATATCTTTTTCTCTCTCCTTGAGGTCAAGAACTACTGCACTTTTATGATTTGGACAAAAACATCCATACTCCCCTATCCTCCTGGCAAAAAATCCGAAAGGACGCATTCTATAAACTGGAGAGGCACAAGTTTCTCACTCCTACTAAAAATA
The DNA here is from genome assembly GCF_051295495.1 of Thamnophis sirtalis. Taxonomy (NCBI): domain Eukaryota; kingdom Metazoa; phylum Chordata; class Lepidosauria; order Squamata; family Natricidae; genus Thamnophis; species Thamnophis sirtalis. Next base: position 106,385,113 of record NW_028261381.1, on the reverse strand, counting down.
GATATGTTTAGCTTTTCATTCATAATTTGGAAACCATTGTTAGCTTTTAAAACTAATCAAAATTAAACTAAAACCACCAGCAGATTTAAAACACCATTGGGGAAAAAGTTTTACTCTTCTTTTTAACGAAAGCATATTTTGGATGATACAGTATATATGCACTGTCACCTCCCTGCGTAAGACTAGGTTGAACCTAAAGATGAAAAAGGCATGTAAGGGGGATGGACAAGAGCCAGGAATCTAAAAGACCCCTTCAGGGAGGTAGTTAAAAAGGAACTGAGTCATTAAAGAAACAAAAGATAAAATGTCACCTGAACCAGACAACGTTAGGCCTGGGCACATGGGGACGTCTCCCCCACATCAACACTTACCAGATCAGTAAGTGTAAAATCAGTAAGGCAAGAGTAGCTCCCAGTCTTGGGAATCAGCAAGGCAAGACTTTCTGCTCTCATCTATCCTTGGAGATAAACATGTTGCTGTTGTTAGTTGCGAAGTCGTGTCCGACCCATCATGACCCCGTGGACAACGTTCCTCCAGGCCTTCCTGTCCTCTACCATTCCTCTGGAATCCACTTAAGCTCACTGCTTACTGCTTTGGTGACTCCATCCAGCTACTTCATTCTCTGTCATCCCTTTCTTCTTTTACCCTCAATCGTTCCCAGCCTTAGGCTCTTCTCCAGTGAGTCCTTCCTTCTCATTAGGTGGCCAAAGTATTTGAGTTTTGTCTTCAGGATCTGGCCTTCTAAAGAGCAGTAGGACTGACCAGTTTGATTGCTTTGCAGTCTAAGGGACTCCAGGAGTCTTCCCCAGCAACATAGTTCAAAGGCCTCAATTCTTTGGCACTCAGCCTTTCTTATGATCCAACTTTCACAGCCATACATTGCAACTGGGAAAACGATAAACATAAGAAATCCCAAAACAAATTGAGAAGGTCATAGGTAAGTGTGGATGGGTGTGTGTATGTATGTATGAGAGTGAGAAAGAGCATTATATAACCAGTGAAGTTTTGGTGTTACTTTAAGTTCACTGGGTCTTCATGTACCCCAAAGAACTGGTTGTACCATACTGTTTGGTTGAAAGTGATTTGAGGGTGCTGTTGAGAGAGAGGGGGGAGGGAGGGAAGGAGAGAGAGAGAGAGAGAGAGAGGGAGGGAGGGAGGGAGGGAGGGAGAGAATAAGTGACCATAAGCTGGGCCTGGGTGTACATATAACACCTATCCCTCTGCAAAACCCCAAGCTCTTGATACTTAAGGTTATACAATGGTGTGTTAATGCTTCCCACAAGTTTGCAAATTTTACTGAACATACTGTTCAAACATTGCTTTGGGTGTTTCTTTTATTGGGTAATGGCGAGAGGGCAAATTCCTGACTCAGCCCCAAGCAGCAGCAAAAAGGGGAACTCCACAGATGGGAAAATATTGCAACTTTAAATATTTTTAATGGGCAGGATCTGTACTGGGGCTCTTTTAATTTCTGAAGCATCACTTTGCTTTTCTAGTATTTTTTTTCAATGTAGCTGCTGCTTCCAAGGCAGATATATTAATGAAACCCTTGAATGTGTTTTGTTCATAACATAAATTCACCTGTATCAGTGGATTTCCTTGCCTAGATGACATTGTCATGAATGAGATACCTGTATCTTTGAATAGATTTATCTGACAGAGTTCTGCTGGTAAGACATTACATTGATGACAACAAGAACTGAGAATTGATGACAACAAAAAGGTGGAAAAGGAAAGAAGGTGGAAAGTCACACTGTACAATTTATCTTTTTAATTCAAGCACATGGAGATATACAGGTCTGTAAGTAGACACTGCTAGTTCAGATTGCTCTTGTTCTTTTAAAGGCTGAGACCTGCATACCCACCTACACAATTATGTAAGAATGTCAGTTTAAAAAAAATAAAGATTGTGTCATTTATATTATATGTGACTTTTATAGGGTCGTGAGACGTGGTGGCTTAGTGATTAGAATGCAGTATTGCAGGCTTATTCTGCTGATTAACAGGTGTTTGATTCTCACTGGCTCAAGGTTGACTCGGTCTTCCATCCTTCTGAGATCAGTAAAAGGAAGACCCAGATTGTTGGGGGCAAGAGGCTGACTCTGTAAATTGCTTAGAGAGGGCTGTAAAGCATTATGAAGCAGTATATACAAGTCTTAAGTCCTATTGCTATTGCTATAGGTGCCCAATGAAAATAACCCAAAATCTCATTAGCTTAGATTTCCTGCCTACATGTTACTCTCAGCTATGCTTGGAGTTTAAAGATAAGAGATCCTAAAACGAATTGTACAACTTTAAAATTATTTCCATTGATAAACATTACAATGCCATTGGGTTAGAAAAGTAGTGTAAGTTAAAAAAATGGGGTGTTGAGGAAGAAATAGCACTGAGAGCCCATGTTGGGAAGTAGGTAAGATGATTTGCTCTGTGTAAATTCTGGCATTGCAGAGTCTTCTAGTGTCATTCAGCATTATGCTGAAATAATGATGACTTTACTGTACTTCACCTCAGTAATAGCTGGGTGATGCTAGTTGATGTCATAAATCATTCATAGGATCCTGTCATCAAAGTCTTGGGATGAAATGAGTGGAAATTGGCCCTTAATTATTTTGCCAACTTATTGATAGATCCCAACTAGTTCTCTAATATTATGAGAATAGTCTCATTAAGAATTAAGACCCCTGGTTTGTTAAAATATAACATTTTACCATAATTGTAGCAATGACTGATAAACAATTTCATTACGTCTTCTGATGTTTGAGTGCTGATCACTTGGTAAATTTCTTGAAGATCTCAATTTATTGTGAATTCACTTTTGCAAAATCATGAAGTAAGGGTGTTATCAGTGCTCAGCTCTACTCTTTTAATTAGAATAGTTGAATATAAGACTGTGTAAGCATGGTTTAGAAATGATCCCGTCACCATAGTTTCAGTTCTGTTATCATGGATGTGTCCCATAGAACTCTTCTTTTGAATTAAATTCTAATTTTGCACTTATTTAAGTTCTGCTTTTTAGAAATACAGCCTCTCATGTTGTTTACAAATGTTGAAAACAATGTAATTTGCTTGCAACAGGCCAAAAAGCAATTAAAAGCCAGATAAATCCATCTGTCCCTATTGCATATTCTAAGTCTTTGTGCCTTCAAGTCAGTGTTGATTCATGGCAACTATCTGGACAATTCCCTGAGGTTTTCTTGGCAAGATTTCAGAAGTGGTTTGCCACTGCCTTCTTCCCAGGACTGAGAAGGTGACCTGGTCCATGGTCACCCAGCCGGCTTTATGCTTTAAGGAAAGACTAGAAGGACCTTGTTTCTTGCCTGTGCCTTAACTACTACACAAAATGTTGCTTTATTCTAATAAAAGTAGGTAAATTAAAGATTACTAAACTGAATTCAACAAGTTTCTCATAGTTAGAATTCCAGAGGTGTGTATCTTGAAACCCATAAATCAAAGCTTATGTATTAATCATTTGTCTTGGAGTCAAATTTGTGGTTTCTCTCCCTCATATCATTAGACTGACCATAATTGCTCAAGATGTTTCCCAATGAGCCTTACTTTATAATCTTTTAATTGGATTTGCCCAAAATTGAAATTCAAATCTGAAATCTGATCTTCTATGGAGTTATAGTTTCTGTACTGAAAATACTAGTTGTCTTGATGTCAGGGCATTGCCCTTTTATATCTTAACAGCTAACAAATTGGGATTGTTTGAAAGGAAAATGAAGCCATTCCCCCCTCCCCCCCATAGCTAGAACTTTCGCTTTTCTCTATATGGTCTGTTTAGAAATATTTCATTCACAATTATTCTGCTTTAACTGCTATTGACCAGTTTACTGGCCAAATAAATTACTGGAGATTTCTTTAGTTGGTAGGATGTTGGTAGGATGGGAAAATAGACCAAAATCAACCAGGCTTTCTCTACAAAGACAGCCACTGGAAGCTCATTACTAGAACAGAACAAACAAGGAAGATTTGCATGGAAATTTGGCTGAAGAGAAGAAGGTTGCAAGGCATGCCGCAAGCAACATGGACATTAGCCTAATAATCCCTTGACAGGCAGTTTGGTTTAGTGGTTAGGCAGCAAACTAGAAACAGGGAGACCATGAATTCTAGTCCTGCCTTAGGCACAAAACCAGCCAGTCATTTTTTCTCAGCTGTAGGAAGAATGGCAAAGAAGGTTCTGAAAAACGTTAACAAGAAAACTGCAGGGACTTGTCCAGGCAATCTCCAAGAATTGGACAAGATTAAGCAGAAGAAAATAGAATTGTTCACCTGCAGTTTCTACAGTGACTGTCTTCATATCTGAAAAGACCATGTTGCACCAGTTGCAAATACAAACTTTTTTCCTTATTGGAAGACACTTGAGAGATTTGCTATACTGAGATGCATCTGGCAAGGCAAGAGGTCTCTGGACAGAAGACCTGAAATGCTTCAGGAGGAGTAAATAAGGGAACACCAAAAAATGGAGAAAATTCTGCCCAAGGCAAATAGGGAGAAGAATATGACCTCATGGTTATTTTGAATAAGAATTCAAGTTGAATCAATTTTGTAATCATGCTTATGTTTGCCTATACAAATGTAAATGTCTTCCTTCTCTCCCTTCCTTCCTTCCTTGATATCTTTGTAGCTTTCATTTTATACTCTTACAATTAATTGTAAGATGAAATTTTTATTATTATGACAATCTGTGCCTGGTAATGAGTAATTGATTGTAGAGTTCATGCTTTGAAAATTCAAGAATTTATGTTACAATTCTTATAGCTTCTTGTTCTAAATTCTGGCTCAGATTGTTCAAATATCAGTTTCTCTCCCCCCCCCCATCTCTCTCTCACACACAAAATCTACTTTATTTCTTCCCAAAATAATCTAGTGATTTCACACCATGAAGGATACCCAGAGTTTCCCTCTGTGGTTAACTTGATTCTTATTAGTTCTAAAGCAATTTCATTTCTACAATTATGGCCCTCCACTAGAGAATAATTAAATGGTCTCTGTTTAATATTCATTTTAAGACCCATGTAACCTTGTGACTCTTACTCTTGGTTCCCTGGATGCAAGAGACCAGGGACTCACTGTAAACTGCTAGTTTGGGATTAATTAAGCAATCGTTCTCCCCACGTCCAGGTGTTGATTTCCTTGCTGAATATATTTGGGGCAGGGAGGACTCCTCTGAGATAGAAGCTTCTTGGTAAAGAGTCCTTGGGATAGCTCCATTTGAGCTGATCCCTTTTAGCTTCCCCTTCAAGTGGGGTGATTTTTGTTTCAGCAGATTCAACAAGCCTGAAGGTATCAGCTGCAGCCTGTGAGCACTTTTGTTTGTAGTTCAGAGGATTTGTTATTATATTTGTTTTTTTTGTTTGCTTGTTTAGAAGACCCCCCACAAAACTAGAAAAAGAAAAAGGGAAGGAGGAAGGGAGGCCTGGGTAGAAATTTAGTAAATACCTGATGAAAGAAATGTCCTTCTGGGTTCAGCTCCAAGTGGGGAAAAAGACACTGGAGACATGGAGGCTGCTTGGAAAGATGGTTTAATGGTGGACAGGACCACATGGCTTGAGCCTTGAACAGAAAAGGTGATCACATGCTTCAATGTTGGTGGAGAAGAAGAGAAGGGCTGAGGAAGGGGCTTGCTAGGCTGTTTATAACCTGTTCAGTCCCACCTCTTTGTTTCCTGTTCCTATGTAAGAAATGTATTCTGATTGGTTGTCAGACTCCCATGCAGGGGCAACTCTCTAGGCTGTGTTTTGAATCCAGGTTTGGTTGAGTTCTCAGATGCCATGTGGTCAGTTGGGGCCAATATTATCATGCTTTCATGTAGTTGAAGTGGAGAAGTCTTTATTATATAAAGTGGACTAGCTTGGCCTTCTTAATGGCCCATTAACAAAGTGGGTGTGGGTGTGGGCAGGAAGCTACAGGCAGCTATTCTGTCTTTTAAAACATGTTTCTTTCTTTTCACATCCAGAGAAATATTCTGCCTTTTCAATATTTCCTAGGATATTTCATTTTTCTGGGAGAGGGCTGGGTGATAACTTCCTACATACCAGTTGGATCATAGTATTACTGGGAACTATGTACAGACCTCCTGCACTGACCAGTCAAGAAAAAAGTATTAATGAAGTTAAGAATACACAGGAGTGAATGAAGGGCAACTGTATTAATCTTGTTTGTTTTCTGTTCCCCTTGTATGTTTTCTCATCTTATAAACTTCCCGCTGATTAGAGGTAACCTCCAGGAAGTTTCAGGTGTATGTAACCCTGCCACTGGGAGGAGATGTAGGTGTTGTTGGATTTCTTAGTGAGTTAAATTTACTATGGCAGATCCAAAGAAGCAGAAAATAGGATCTTAGGAACCAACAACTGGCTATGCAAAAGATGTCACTGAGGTGATATTTGGATTATCTGACAATGGATCGTTCTATTTTCATGAAGATTCCTTAGAAAAGACATATTATATCTTATAAAAACTTGGAAGGAAGTATTTGATAGATGCCTCGTTATCCTAATCAGGACAAAGAAGATGAGAAAATGTTCTCATCTTAAATGAGAACAAAAAACGGATAATGCAAAAGTACAGAACTGAATTCCTAGCCAAGGAGTGGAGCTAAGAAAGGAAGAGGCAGGAGGTAGAATTGGGACTCACAGCTTCTCAAATATGCCAGTAGGTGGTACTCAAAGCCTCAGGTGTTTCTATAATGCAGAGTATATTTGCCATACAGGGAAAGCTATAGATCTCAAGTTAAGAATACAAATATGTTAGGCATTACTGAAACTTGATGGGCTGTTACTTGTAATTAGCCCAAAACATTAAAGGGGTACAGTGTATTGCAGAGATCCAAGAGAAAGAGTGCAAATGTTGCACTGCACATAAAGTAAAATATACTTGCAGAGAAATTCAGGAATTAGAACACTGAAATTCTGTTGAAAGTATTGGAGTCTGCCTAGAGGCCCATATTCTTCATTTTTATTAATGACCAAGATAATAAGATTGGTAGACTAGTTAACACATTTGCAAACAAAACAAAAAAGGAAACCTGGACAACACGCAACATTACAGAATAAGATTATAATCTAATCTGAAAAACTGAAAGACTGAATTGAAAGGGGAGTAATATGAGGTATTATATTTCTGTCAGATATTGCATTAGAAATGTAGAGAGCAAATACAAGATGGGGAATTCATGACTCAGAAACACTGACAATAAGCTAAGTGACTCAACACTGTAAGACAGCTGTAAAAAGACTAACATAGTTCTGGGATGCATGAAAAGAAGCGCTCTAGCAATGTTGCACGGAGTTCTTATTCCCTTTTGCACTAATTAAGGATCACATTTCTAGAAGTATATTTGACCAGTTGGAACAGGTCTGGAGCAAAAATGATGATCCAGAGAATTAGACTTATCCTGGGAGGACAGGGTGAAGGGATGCTCAGTCTGGAGTCAAAAAATCAGGGAGAAATATGTTAATCAGTGTTTACATATATAAAAGAAGTCATAAGAAAAATGGTAAGAAACTTTTCCCCCATTGTCATAGAAACTAGGACCAGAAATAATGATATAAATTTGCAACTACCTGGATTCCCTTACTAATCATATGGTGCTTCCTGAAGGTCAATGTATCTAAGAGTAAGATCTGTTCATTAGAACATAGGTGGATAATCTTCCTACGAAGATTATGGCTTCTCCATCTCTGGAGATTTTTAAGAACAGTCTGAACAGACATCTCTCATGGATAATTTAATTTGTTTTTTTCTGCACATTATAGCTGTGTAGGGCCAGATGAACCTTGCAGTCCACTCCAACTCCACAGTTCTAGGATTTTAGGATTTCTGAAGGATTTCTGTCACACAGAAAAGGGAGTGGTGGATTTACTCTATTGCCCCCAAAAACAGTAGTGGCTTAAACGAGAAGGATTTAAGATTGAAGCTAAACATCACCAGGAAGTTCTGATTGTATAAGTCATCATCCAGTGGAATAGGATGTAATATGAGATAGTCCAGTCTCCTTTTTTAGGGCTATTTAAATTGAGATTATCTGGACATCTGTCAGAGAAGCTGCAATGGAACCTTCACCTGCAGGGGATTAGACCAAATGACAACTATGGTATCTCCAAGTTTATGATTCTGCACTATAAAATGCGAACATCTTTTTTCCCCATATGCCTTCTTGAATTTGATTTAAAGCAGCATGGTACTCAAAAGGTAATTTCCTTATGGTTGGAGTTGCCAGAACATTTGTTAGTGGGTAATATACAGAATATTCACACGACTTAATGCATTTCTGGAGGGAGCAAACTCTACTTGGAAAGAATCCCAGCATGTCTTCCAAAGAAAATTTCTATTTCTTTATGGTACTCAACAAGCTAATCATTTGTCTGAAAACCTATAAAATGTCAGTACTCATAATGAAATTTCCCATTTTTATTGAGTCTTTTTTCAGAGTAGTGGTTTCAGTCTGAGGAATTTTGATTGATTCGGTTTTTCTAGCTGCTGGGAGAAATAAAAGTAAACAACCAATTCCTAATGCTGATTGGAAAAGTGATGTCATACTTAAAACGAATGGCAGTGCAAAAATGGAAGACGTAATATAAATTCTAATGTTGTGATTTGTAGGGGCAGACCCATTTATGCAAATTACATGTGAATTTTATGAGGTGTACATTAGGTTGTTTCCCAGAATGGAATCACTGTGGGAAAATACAGCTTCATTAAGGACAGGGAGATAAAAATAGAAGAAAAATAGAAGAAAATGGGATTTTTCTGTATTTTCACTGTGGGAAAATACAGCTTCATTAAGGACAGGGAGATAAAAATAGAAGAAAAATAGAAGAAAAGGGGATTTTTCTTAGTAGCAAAATTGGCATAGCATCCTTTGAGAGGAAGAGAATTTGCAAGGGATCTGAAGAAATTTGGGATTATGCTGAACAGCTCACTGAAAATGTCAGCTCAGGGCATAGTTACTCTGGAGAAGACAAATACGGGAAAAGCACCACAACATAGAAACTGCCAACTGTGTCTTTCACACAAACCTGCGTCTAGTTGTAGAGATAGTACTCGACTTACAACAGTTCATTTAGTGACTTTTCAAAGTTACAACTGCCCTGAAAAAAGTTACTTATGACCATTTTTCATACTTATGACCGCTGCGGCATTCCCATGGTTACATGATCAGAATTCAGACACTTGCCAACTGGTTCATATGTATGATGGTTGTAGTGTCCTGGGGTCACATGATCACCTTTTGTGATCTGACAATCAAAGTCAATGGGGGAAGCCAGATTCCCTTAGCAACCAGTGGTGGGTTGCAGGCGGTACGGATATACCGGAGCCTGCCCGGAGCACTGGGTACCATTCCGGTACGGTGCTCCGGAGGGTCCACCCGCCCGCCCGAGCTCCTTACCTGTCCTTTAAAGCCTTCTGCGCTTCTGCGCATGTGCATGGTACATACAGCGCCTGCGCAACGCTCCACCGAGCAGTTGGAGCATCATGGAGGCTTGCGGAGGCATCGCTGGCAAGTATGATGCATGCCCGTACTGGACACATCCATGTGAACACCCCCAGGCCCATTCCAACCGTACCAGTTGGAATGGGATCCGGAACCCACCATTGTTAGCAACCATGTTACCAACCTAACAACTGCAGTGATTAACAAAAGTGGCAAGAAAGGTCATAAGATGGGGCTAAATTTATTTAACAAATGTCTCGCTCAGCAACATAAATTTTGGGCGCAGTTGTGGTGGTAAGTCAAGGACCTCCTGTTTTCTGTTCCTCGTTCTCTCCTTTTCCCAGGCAGATTTTTTAAAAAAATGCTTTGGTGTTCTGATCAAATTCAGAGACAGACAGACACTCTGGCAGTGCTGGCCCATGTTATGCCGCTTTTAGCCCTCTTGAGGCAACAGCGAGCTGTTAGGAGCCACCCTGGTGGAGCCACCCTGCAAGAGAGTGGGCTGGCTGTGCTGCTTTGACTCATCCCAGGCTGCAGTTCTGCAAGGCCCAGCAGAAAAGGAGAAGTCTGTGTCAGAAGGGGAGGGAGGGAGCCTGTCCCTTGGAACTCAAACAAGGGAATTTTAGTCTTACTCATCATATTATTTTTATATTTGGTTTTCAGATGTAAACCTCAAGGCTTCTGTCAGCGCATTAACTCTTGAGCTTTCGGCACTGTGTCCAGTAGATGCCTACATTCCTCTTGGCATCTAAGGACTGTTAAGAAGAGCCATGACACTCTTATAATGGAAAATTAAGTCCCTTGTTGGGGTAGCTCCAGATCTCTTTCTTCGGGACAGCTCTTGTGTTGCATAGAGGAAAACACTTGTTTCCTAGCAATTGGGTGACAATATTTTGCCACTGGGGGACAAAAGTTCTTTTCCCCTCGTTCAGTTTAATATTGTGGAAAGAATGGTGTTTGGATACCCAACTATGACTTTGCTCTATGATCCGTGACTGGTGATTTGATCTGAATTATCTATAATTATCTCAAAAATTATCAGACCATTCTTGAGTTTTGAACTTCAATAAAAGATCAGTACTCCACATTGGTTCACCCAAAAGTGTAAATACCATAGCTTTTTTTAATATAAAAAAGTTTTTATTCATTCAGTACATTAAACCAGTCTCAAAACATGACCACGTGTGAGCTCAGTCTAAAGTTTACAAGGCCTTAACTTTGTCCTTCTCAACCAGGTGCCCTCCAAATAAGTTGGCACTACAACGCTTAGAATTCAGAGCCAAGATGCAGGCTGAGAATTTTGAAAACTCTAATCTCAAGTTATTGTGAGAAACCAAATTGGGAAAGGAAGGCCTAAAGGTTCCACCATGGAAAGCCACCTCTTACAGTCTCTCATGACACTGAAAAAAATCCCATGTGATTTGTCTGACAGTTTGTGTATTTTATTTATTTGTTTATTAATCCTTTATATAGCTGCTCATCTCACCAAAAACAACTCTTGCCACACAACAATCAGATAAACACGACAGAAGTAAAAATAAAATAAAAATATAAATACTGTATTTTTCGGTGTATAAGATGCGCCAAGATTTCGAAAAGGTCAGCAAGAAAAAAAAGTCTGGCGTTTCCCCCCCCCCCCCCCCCCCAGCTCCCAGGAACACTCTGCAGGCTTCAGAAGGGCTGGGGGAAGGCAAAATCGTGCGGAAAACAGGCCATTTTCCACAAAAATTGAGCCATTTTTGCCTTCCCCAGTCCTGCTAAAACCTGCAGAGTACTGCTGTGGGTTGGGGGGGATGCAGGGGCGGGGCTTTGGGAGGCCAAAAATGGCTGTATTCAGTGTATAAGATGCACCAACATTTCTATGCTCTTTTTTTGGCGGGGGGGAAGGTGTGTCTTATACTCCAAAAATACGGGTACATGTTATGAAAAGCAAATGTACAAAACATAGGTGAAGACAAGATACGAATGGCCACTTCAACAATGGAGCCATATAAATCCATCTCTGATTTTCTGAGATTCCCCAGGCCTGATGACATAAGCAGGTCTTGAGGGCCTCCCAGAATATAAAAAGGAGTGGAAGTAATCTAATTTTAGGTGGAGGAAAATTCCATACTGTGAGCACTGTGGCAAAGAAGGTATGTCTCATGGGACTCACCAAATGTAGATCCTTAGCTAATGGTACCCACACTTTGCCTTCTCTGCCAATACTAATGGGGTAGGTTGATGTGATTGGGGAAAGGCAGATAGCCTGTCAGATAGCCTTGTCCCATGCCACGAAGGGCTTTAAAGATTTAATCCAGCCCTTTGAACTGGATCCAGAAGCAAACAGGCAACCAATGCAGTTTTCAAAGCAGAGGTGTAACATGCACTGTTCTATGAATGTATCAGAGTTGGGTTCCTACCAGTTCGCACCTATTCGGTAGAACCGGTTTGTCAAATCTACTGAACCGGTTAGAAGAGGTTCCACCAGTGGACCCGGAAAGCAGGCCACACCTACAGAAGAGGTTCCAAACTTTTTTGAAACCCACCACTGGTCCTTGGATATGATTATTCTACACTATCATGCTCATATTTATAAAACCCAGTGCCTCTGTGAAAGGTAAGGATGACTACTGCGTTTGTGGTGTAATCAGAACATTGCATGTGTTGAAGTTGTTTTAACGCAAACCAAAATTGCCTTTTAAAAAACAAGTTTACATCATATTCTTATGCATGCCAGTGCTGTGTGAGGTAATTTAAGGTGGGTCTGACAAGTGTCGTCGGCATCTTCATATCCGGTCACATGGGTGGCAAGCAACTCCCATCTGGTCACATGGACAGCAAGCCACTCCCACAAAGGAAGCCACACCCACAGAGTAGGTTCAAACAATTTTTGAAACCCACCACTGGAATGTATGTACCATAACTGCCTGCGCCATTGCACTGTGTACCAATAGAAGCTTCTAAACACCCTCGGAGGGCAGCATTCAAGGTTAATAGGTGTACAACAGACTCTTTTTCTCTGTCAAACTCATGTCATCACATGCTGGCCCATGCCTGGTTTAACGAAGGAGGGAAAAGTCGTGATAAATCGTGACAACGCTAGTTTGACATCCCTGCTTTAAACAATGCTGACAATGCAATAAATAATTTCCTGAATTCCCACTTCTTTGAATTCAATAACAGTACATCTGGATAGGTGGGAAAAAGAGTTTTAAATAGCTCAGATTGTGATCAGTTGTGTTGATAGACAAGAACATCTCATAAATTGCACAGATTTGTTTTTCCAAATGGGAAGGGATGTTGCTCAAAGAAAGATTCTGTGTAAATTAAGGTCTGCTGCTTTATCAGCACAGGACATGAAATAAATATAATCTAACCCCTTTCCAGAGTCTTCACATAATAAACATGAGTTGTGCCCCAGTTCTACAGATACTATTGCCAACAAAGTTAGACACAAGTAAATTCTAACCCTAACCCATGATCTCAAAAGTACACAAGCTTGAGTAACCTTTTTTTTGCTTTTTTGTTACACGACCTAAAAACTATTCTTATAACTATGAAAGAATGACAGCAGTCATAGCAATGATCTGCAATGAATAAGAAATGTCTTATGGAAAGGAAAACAGAGAATTGGCCTAACAGCTGGTTGAATATAAGTGACTCAAATGGTGTCATTACACGGGCAGTCCAGGAAAAAATTAACTTGCCTGATATATTCATTCACATTAGCATTCTGATTGTGATTATAAAGAAGATATCCTAAGCAAATATCCTAAGTAAATAATGTGTCTAAACAAATAGGTGCAACAAAAGACAAAACAAAAAACCTGCACATCAGATAAGACAAATGAGGTTTGGAATTTAGGACAGGGGTGGGCTTCAAAAATTTCAGCAACAGGTTCTCTGCCTGGTTGCTTGGTGGGTATGACCCTGGTGAGTGTGGCCTAGTTGGCCTCCTGCACCACGGTGGAGGGGGGGGCATTTCCTTGAACCTCTGGGAGGGTTAAAATTGCCGGGCTCTGAAGGCCCTCTGGAGACCAGAAGCAGGCCCTGTTTTCCCCACTCTCTGAGCCTCTGCACAGGCCCTGTACTTACTTCACATCCAAAACGGACAACGTGGAGACTCCTGGGAGGGGTGGGGTGGGAGAGGCCAGCTAGGGGTGGGATTTGGAGGTTCTCCAAACCAGCCATAATGTTAACTACGGGTTCTCCCAAACCCGAGTGAACTCGTAGCAGCCCACCCCTGATTTGGGAGGATGCGGTTCATGCTCTTCCCAAATGGCTGTCTGTTGGGTGGTGGTGGTGTTGACCATGGTATAAAACATCCTTTACCTAGAAGGCAAATTGTTGATTCTTGCTTGATTCTGTCTGTCATCAGGTTACCTTGACTTCTTTATGGGCAGAGGGCACACTCCAGAGCTCTGAGTTCCCTCCACACCTATTTTACTTTCTAAAGGTAACTAATTTATTTGGGAGCTGAAGACATCCTTCAAAATAACACTCTTGCTTGTGCCTCTGTTACAGCAAGCTACCTCCTTCCCATTTAATTGTTTTTTTTAAGGATTCTTTTAATCAAAAAGAAAATCAAGCAGGTGCTTCCTTCTGGTCAAAGAGAAAGATTAAAAGCAGGACAAGAAGCAGATTAGAAGAGATTTATTCCATGAATAAGAAGCAGAATGACAAGCCGTTCCATACAACTTTAAAAGAAAAGCTGAAATGATTATGAATCAAGGAAATGTAGTTATGTCAGCTACTAGATGGTGGTGGTGGTGGGGGGAGCAGGTCTTTAAACAGAGATTTGAAACAAAATAGCAGTAGATATAGCAATAGCAGTAGACTTATATACCGCTTCATAGGCCTTTCAGGCCTCTCTAAGCGGTTTACAGAGAGTCAGCATATTGCCCCCAACAATCTGGGTCCTCATTTTACCCACCTCGGAAGGATGGAAGGCTGAGTCAACCCTGAGCCGGTGAGATTTGAACCACTGAACTGCTGATCTAGCAGTAGCCTGCAGTGCTGCATTTAACCACTGCGCCACCTTGGCTCTTAAAATAAGAATCCAGCATGGAGACTTCTGAAAGGGTGAGAGTAATATAATCAAAGTGATGAGGGAGAACATTTATTTTGGTATTGATATGATCTGAACAGCCTGGAGCTGGCTGGTATTCTGGAGATACACATTGAGCCCCTGAAAGAAGTAGTTCAGATTCCAGCCTCTTTAGTTTCATTTCTTGTTGAAAACAGGAAAATCTTGAGCAGAAAGACATTATGTCAGATATTTCCTCTTACTACATACAAACAAAGAGGAAAAAGCAACCTGATTCAGAAAAAAAGGTTTACTGTCACATGCATTATCCTTAGGCTGATGTTTTTCATTCTCTCCAGCACAGCTGTGATGAGAAGCGAACAAATGTTGTTGGACACAATCAGCAGGATCCATTGCTTTAGATTGGTTTAGCAGGACATTCAGTGTACATTCCTTAATGGTACTGAATCTGTCTTTGAAATGGAAATTGAAGTGGCCTAGGCCCTGAGTTCTATATTTATATATATTTAGGCCAACCTAATCAGTGGTCATTTTCCCATTGGTCAAAACTCTTGCCTCAACTCCCTTCTCAGCTGTTGCACTCCTTACCCATGTTTCTCATAGAGTATCAGTATCTTCATCTTGCAGCTTACCTCCTCCAAATCCCCAACGATGCTATAGCAGCAATATGCAATTATTGTATTACAATTATCATAACACTACTTCTATTAATAATACTAATTCATATGCAATATGTAGTTATTGCATGTGGAAAAAGTGTTGCTGCTGCAATGTTGCCAACATTTTATCTTAGCAGTGACAGAAAGGCACCTGGGAACCTCTGACTTGAGATTTTATTTATTTATTTGCTTACTTATTTATTTATGTGTCTTACATTTCCCTTATGTATCTCCTCATTTATTTTTTGCAACCACAAGACAAATGCTGTCACAAATAAATAGAATAACAGAGTGCCCTAAAGCATCGGATAAATTGACCCTTTGCTGATGGTCTTAACAGATGGAGTTTTGTTTTGTTTTCCAAAAGAATGTTTCCCATGCAATCTCATTTATGCAAAAGCAGCTGATGCAAACCAGATGATACCTTTTTAATTCCACCAGTGGACATTAATGAAAGGGAGTTTAGCCTATATATAATTTCTGATACAATGGCTGGATGCAGGACAGCATCTAGCATTGGAACATTGGGACATTGTTCAACAGTCATTCTCTCAAAGTGATGGATTTTCACCTGTCCCCTACTTCCTCTTAAATATATTTTTATTGTTTTTATATTTAAAACAGTGCAGCACTGCGAAGTCGTAGTGACCATACAATCACATTATATACAGATAATCTCATCCAATAACTTTTAGCCTACCTATTACATTATCTATCCCTATATCTAATCACATTATTTACAGTTTGTTCCAGTCTTGTCACCTTGTCTTATACCAATAATAAAATCTATTCCAAACTTCATAATATGTTGATTCCTCTTTATTTTTTAGTTCAAGGGAGAGATTATCTGCTTCCGCACAGGACAAAATTTCCCCAAATATATCTAACTCTGATGGTGTATTTTCTTTTTTCCAATACTGCACATAAGTTATACGCGCCACAGTTAGTACATGTATAACAGAAGTGGGTTTCAGCCGGTCCCGTCCGGTACGGATGTACCAGTGGTGGGTTCCAGCTCCTGTTGCAACAGGTATGCTGTAACGGGGCAGGGTGTCCACCATGTCCACCCACCACCCACGGTGCTCCAGCTCCTTGGCGGAGCATCACACAGGTGCTGTACACTCCGTGCGAGGGTAGGCCCTTCAGAGCACTGTACCAGAACGGTACCTGGTGCTCCTAGCAGGCAACGGTACGCCCGTACCAAGATGTACAGGTTGTATCCCACCACTGCCGCATACCTGTTAAAAGAATTTTGTGTCCATTCCCATACCGGGGCCTTTGGAGGCCCTGTACCTGAATGGTCCCTCTCCTGGCCTGCCCCCCCTTGCTTCCCCAGCCTGCCCGCTCACTGCTCGCTCACTTGCCTCACCTGTCTGCACCATGCTTGCCCCACCCACCCACTTTTCTGCACTTCTTGGGAGAGACCTTCCCTTCCCCTTCAGTGAGCCCGTGTGGGGAGAGAGGAGGTGGCCTAGTTTGAACGCGGGCAGGCGGTTTGGTGGCCAGTGCCTCCTTCACTTATTCGGGCGTGCAGAGAAAGAAAGGAGGTGTATGATAGCAGAGGGTAAAGGCGCTCTCCTTCAATGTTCCCTCTAATTTTTTTTCAGTGTGAGCGGAAAAGTATAGTGTGTGAGCGGCACAGTTTCATGCCTGAGCACCTAAGAGAGCCACAGTTTGAACTGCTGTCGCGTCTGCTGGACATTTGCGCAACCTTCCAAGCGTCAAGCACCAATTGTGAGCGAGGTTTCAGCCCGATGAATGCCAGACATGAAAAGTGCCACTCAAACACTATACTTTTCCGCTCACCCTGAAAAAAAAAAGGCTCCCTGCTCAGCTTTTAGATTGTTAGACTGGCTAGAGAGAGACATGGCACCAACAGGTTCCTGGGTCCTGGCATTTTGCAGGCAACCTGTCCTCTCACATTCCTTTGGAATGCAACCCATCACATTTGAATTACATTTTGCCAATTATCCTATTAAAAGATAACGCTATTATTCTAAAATATGACTAGCTCAATATTAAAAACTGTAAATATGTAATGCTGATAAATAATAGCAGTAATTGTTATTTAGTATGATTAAAATCAGGATTGATATATCAATATAATATCTATCGAAATTGACAATAAACACCAAAATAACAATACAAATATATAATGTGGAATATAAATGTAATAAATATAATATATAAATGCAACATAAATGTAATAAAATAATTTATCATGAAACTCTCCCCCTTTAAAGTAGTAAGATCAATTAAATAGTCTAGCAAGTTTGGACAATATGCTATATGTTATGTTACTTAAGAATATATATACCTCAGAATCAGATACAACATCCACATCATTTCCAACTGAGTCAATAAAATCATATGCCATGCCAAAACTATTTTAAATAAAGATATGAAATTAATCAAGTATTGCATTTATTTTTCAAAATGAATGTACAATTTTTTTATTATTTAAGTTTTGTACCCTATCTTTTCTAACTAACGTTAATTTTAAAAAGATGTTACATCAGACTACAATACAAGTAATTAAATGAAGACTAAAATAAGTGTTTTGGCATATTGAGCTTTTTATATTTCTTTCTTATATTGCTTCCTTAGTTGAGAACTTGCTCCTCAGCTTACTTACGCATTAACTGTTTGTTGCTTTTATGGTTTATTCATTCACTGCTCCATCTTCAGTTTTTTTCACAGGGGGCAGGGCTTCCTTCCTCCCTCCCTCCCTCCCTTCCTTCCTTCCTTCCCTCCCTCCCTCCATTCCTTTGGCCACCAATTTTGATCCAATTCTCTCTCTCTCTCTCTCTCTCTCACACACACACACGTTCTTTGGGGGGGTTGAATTATTCCGCCTCACTGCGCAAAGTCGGCTCAGCATGCGTTCGGCCCCCACTTATGCTGAATCAAATCCGCGGCCGGCGGGACAAGGGGGTTGCATTTCAAAGCTGCCAGTCCTCTTGCTTCTTCTCCTTCACCGGCAAAGCTCCCGCTGGCGGCTCCACCCATGGCAGCAGTGGTGGTGCCTCCCCCTTCGCTCGGAGCACCTCAGCTGGGCTCTGGGTTATCCCTGCCTCCACCTCCACCGCTTTCCTACTAGCTCCCGCGGCCTCAAAAGCACGGCAGAGGGGGAAGGGGGAGGGATAACGCGGGAGCCAGCTCAGGTGCTCCGCTTGGAGGGAGAGGCACTGCCACTGCCATGGGCAGGGCGCCAGCGGGAGCTTTGCCGGTGAAGGAGAAGAAGCAAGAGGACTGGCGGCTCATCAAAACAAGTCTGGGGAGGTCCTTTGCAGGTGGCCAGTTCTAGCCGCCTGCAAAGGACTTCCCCACATTTGCTTTACAGAAAACTCTGCGCGGCAGATAGAATCTGCTGCGCAGGCTTTTTTTGCGACGTGCACGGCCGCGCAGGCGCGCACCTTAGAGGGAACAGTGCTCTCCTTCATCCTTGGTGGCAGGGGTGCTTTATTGTGCGCCTCCTTTCTTTCTCCAACCACCCAATCAAGTGACTGCCTGCCCGTGTTCAAACCAGCCCACTTGCTCTCTCCCGGCAGTAACTGCCTGCCCGTGTTCAAACCAGCCCGCCTGCTCTCTCCCGGCAGGGGCTCTCTGGAGGGGGAGGGAAGATCCCTCCCAAGACTGGCTTCTTTCCTTCCCTCCTGCAGCATCCATCTGTAGGGGGAGGGCACGGACCGTTCAGTGGTGATGGGGAAATGGACACTTTTGTGCCAGCCTCCCAGCTGACAAAACAAAAATTTTCATGGCAGCAGCTGAAGCACAATCCCAGCAGTTAGTTCCAGCTCTCCCTTCTCCAAGCATGTCCCGTTGCTGCTTTGGTGAATCTGGTGGGGTGGCGATGGCAAGAAGCGGCTGCCAGTAATGTTCTCAGCAATGGCAAGAGCCATGCCTTCAGGCCGGATTTACTAAAAGAGGTGCCAGCAGCAATGGGATATGCTTGGGGAAGGGAGGTCATTTGATCTCCCACCATTTGTTCCAACCACGATTGTATCATTTTCCAGTATCTTGTCCACCACGTATGATAAAAGGTGCCTGATGTTTTTTTACACTTCCAACAATTTGGGGCCAAATTTTTAAACATTTTGGAGAGCCATGCTGAGGGAAGATGCCATCCGTAGAACATCTTATACAGATTTTCTTTATAAACCGTGGCCATTGTTAGTTTCCGATTAAGTATCCAAAGTTTTTCCCATTTAGCCAATTCCACATTATAATCAAAAATTTTTGCCCAGGAGACCATAGTTTCTTTGACATGTTCTTCCTCAAGTTTATATTCCAGCAAAAATCTATACAGCGCTTTGATCGATCTATCTTCTGTCTCTATCAGAAGTTTATCTAATATTGTGTAATCTTTGGCAATACCTTCCTTTTTCCTATCCTGTGCAAACCTTGATTGTATCTGTAGATAAGATCACCATTCTGGTTGTACCCCTTGTAATGCCAATTCTAGTCTAGTTTTTATCTCCCACTGTTTGTTCAATAACTCTTTGTATGTGACAATTTTTTCCATGTTAATTAAATTTGGGTGTATGTATGCTTCCATTGTGGATCGCCAAATGGGTATTTCAGTATACTTGTCGTGTTTAATTTTATTCCATACTAATAACAGAGAGTGTCTGATGTAGTGTCTATAAAAATATTTATGTGCAGAACTTTTTTCATATCATAGAAAGGCATGCCATCCTGCTTGGAGGTCATGACCTTCCAATTTGAATAATTTTTTATTTCTCAACATTATCCATTCTTTTAACCATGTTAAAATGGCCGCAGTATAACAAAGTTCCCAATCTGGTATGCCAAATCCTCCTTTTTCCTTAGTATCTTGTATAGCTTTGAGTTTTATTCTTGGTTTTTTTGCCTGCCATATAAATTTAGAAACCAATTGATTCAAAATCTTAAAAAAACCTTTTTCTAGTTTAATGGGAATGTTCTGAAACAAAAAAAGAAATTTTGGTAATACATTCATCTTTATGACTGCAATCCTACCCATCAGGGACAATTGTAGGTTTTTCCACCTTTCTAAGTCTTGCTTAGTTTTATTGATCAAATTAATATAGTTGTGGACACACACCTCGCTGATAAATGTATACCTAGATATTTCACTTTTTTGACAATTTGAATACCCAATTTCTTCGTTAACTCCTCTTTCAATTCGGGTGTCATATTTTTAACCAACATTTTAGTCTTTGTCATATTTATCTTTAGACCTGCTATTTCCCATACTCTGTCAATTCCTCAGTAAGTTTCATACCAGACTTTAAAGGATCCTCTAACATGAAAACTAAATCATCCGCGAAAGCCTGTAAATTAAATTGTTCCTTTTTAATTTCTAGTCCCTTTATCTGTTTCTCTTTACGCACATTCCTAGCTATAACTTCTATGGTTAATATGAATAGCAGTGGGGATAGGGGACCTGTCCCCTATTCCCTATAGAATTTTTAAAAAGGATTCATGAGAAGAAAGATCAGGTGGTGGAGGAAAGATTACCTACACATATGCAAGTGAGATCCAAGTTGATCTCTCTCCAGTCATTCTCTCTGTAATAAACACGTTCTGAAACCCAAGAGGTTTTTAAAGGAATTAGTGAAGAATTGGTTCAGCTAAGCAGATAATATTTTGTGATGAGATTACTGCTTTCCTTATTTTACCTTTATTTCCATTTCTTCAGTAAAACACTTTTTAATATGTGGGCATCTGGCTTGATTAGTTTATATGGGAATGAATGAATTAAATGTTTCCAAGTCCAAGACTGAACCTACCAAACCTTGTTTGATTGTTTCTTCAAAGTTTAGTAGGTTCTATATTTCTGGACTTTGAACCAGAAGATCAGGCTACCATCCTTTCTATTTTCCTAGAAAGGATCTTAAAAAAAAGATTTGGGTAAGGATTCCTCAATGGACAGAGGGTCAGAAAGTTCACTGATTTATGGCAGTATTTCATAATCACTTTTTACTAGGAAACTCTTGAGAAAAGATCTGTCCACCCAAATGCAAGAGTAAGGAGTTTATAACAAATGAACATAATTAATGCACTACAAAGCAAAATTGAGAGAGATTGTCTGATTCTCTTATATATTCAAAGTTTCTGAAGCCATTTCTGGACTT
Source organism: Thamnophis sirtalis (assembly GCF_051295495.1). Lineage (NCBI taxonomy): Eukaryota > Metazoa > Chordata > Lepidosauria > Squamata > Natricidae > Thamnophis > Thamnophis sirtalis. The sequence continues at coordinate 106,363,870 of NW_028261381.1, read as the reverse complement.
CCAGGAAAGAAATGGCAAAGTGAAAATGGCTCTGCTAAAAACAGAACAGACAGTGTAACCAAATGAAGAGGCAGCAAGCAGACCAGTTATTCATAATTCCTCCCAGGACAAGGCGGGGACTTGAGATCACCCAAAAGTCCTCCATACAATTACTTTTCGTGAGAAAATATAAAAGATATTGGTCTCTGATGACTTTAGAACTCTGAGAAATGAGGGCATAGTCATCTTTTCACACAAACCATAGCTGGCATCTTCAAAAGGGCATTGGGTTTGCATACTTTCTTTTCTAATTACTTTTGGATATATATTTTTATTGCTTTTCAGTTATTAGGAACGTTTGGATCAATAAGATTTATAGCACTGGTGGTTGATTCAATCCTTAGGGAAAGAAGTTTTAAATACAATTTTGAAAATTTAAGTTTTGTTATAAAAGAGGAACAAGTTATATCTGATAAGATTGAGGCTAATTTGAAAGTGGATTTAAAAATGAGAGGCTAGAAGAATGGTATGGAAAATGATATTACATTGGACATATGAAAGAAGCCAGATGATGTCTTATTAATGAAAAGAGATATACAAATAACAAATGAAGAGAGTACCGTAAGTGGATAGTTCTCCTACATTGGGTTTAAAAAAGGCCTGTTAATGAGAAGAGAGGGTCAAGTCAAGTAATTTAACTGCTGATTGGTAAATCAGAACTTGGCCATTACTGAAATACCATAAGATAGGGAGCTGAATGGGTGGGGAAAAATATTAAATCACAAAATGATCAGGGTGGATGTGGGAGATTCAAACTTTCTGTGTATTTCTTCCCTACTTCAGACTGGCTTACATATCATTCCTTCTCTCTCTTCTACTTTTCTTCTGAACCAATTTCCAACCAAAATAAACTCTATCAAGAGGTGAAAAAATTAGTGCGAGAGTTGTATGTGTGGGCAAATAATTCTATTCTCCAGTCCTTCTCTGTCTTAAACAATTCATTCAGACTCAGTTGCTTCCCCTGGGAAAATAAAAAGTTAATTTTAGACCTTGCTGAAATTGAACAAGCACAATAAGGAAATTATAGTTCCATAATTAGCAGAAAATGTGTTCTAAATTCCAAATTAGTCCTATAATAATGACAAGAAATTGCACCATTTCAACATAAATAAGCTGTAAAATTCTTATTCAAGACTGTTCCAATAAAACGTTCATGTCACCATCAGTATGCTGACATGCCATAATGATAGATATGCATTATTCAGTACCACTAGTGTTAGATCGAGTGAACGGATGAGACGGGACTCAGGCTTCAGTGACAAACAACAACTCTTTATTAGACAACTATTTACAAATCTAGCACTGGCCTGTCTGACAGCAAGCCTTTTATAGGGAGCTGTCAGAAGGCCAGCCAATCAGCTTTGAGTACTCTCCTGCTGGAATGGAGGACCTTGATGGAACCTATTTCTCTGCTGTCAATATGTAATACCTATGGCAGTGATGGTGAACCTATGACACGCGTGTCAGTGCTGACACGCGTAGCCATTTGGGGTGACACGCACAGGATTTCATGCGATTCATCCTCGGCTCCTGCACGGCCGCCGAGGATGAAAGAATCTGTGCTGGAGGAACGGGGGGGGGACGTGTGATCTCCCCCGCCCACACTCACTTACTGTATCGCCACCGCCCCTTTCTGAGCGCAGGGGCTGCTGGTAAGGCGTGCTTGCCATGCGCACACACGTCATCAGCGTGGCGAGGGAGGACTCGCAGGAGAGGAACGCGGGAACAGTGATTAGAACAGTGCGCGCCTCTCTCCAGTCAGGCCGGCACAGAGAGTCTACTCCTGTACTGGGACTGTCGGTTACGACCGCACCACAGCAGGGAACAGCGGAGTGCCAACGGGAACTGTGAGCGCCATTAGCAGCCCTCGCGTCACTAGGAATATTCATAGCAGGGGCGGGCTGGAGCGGCATGTTGATGAGGACGTGGAGCTGGAAGCAGCCGACTCCACAGCCCTGGTTCACGGCACCCCAAACAAGTTCAATAATATCAAGGGCAACATACGAAATCGACTGATGAACAAAGAAGTTACTAAGCAGGTATGTTAAATAATTTGTTTTTGGTTTATTAAATACAATTATATATTGCAATTATACATTTTTGTAGTGTAAACTATAAATTGCGCAAAATTATGTTTTTGTCGAAGTGACACACAACGCGAGTTATGCTCGATTTTTTGCCGATTTTTGACACACCACGCCAAAAAGGTTGCTCATCACTGACCTATGGCTTCTAAAAACCTTATAATACAATGAGCCAATCCAGTTTGTAATGAACTTTGCTTTTAATCTTTTACAAATATAGGTAAAAACCAGCCAGAATTAGGCAGAAGCCACACCATTCATTGCCAGTGGAAACTCTTCATTCATCGCTTCAATCATATCCTCACCATTCCTTCAACCCTTGCTCCACACAAAAGGAGCACAAGGAAGAAACCAAGCTAGCTGGCTCTTTGCATGGCCCTGCATCCCTTGCCAAAGGGAAAAAGAAAATCAAGAACTCCAGTCTATTTCACCCCTTTAAGACAAGCCAATATTTTTCTCCATCTGAAGCTGCCTGGAGGAAGAACTAGGCAAGAGTCATAGGCTTCCATTTCCAACTGCAGTGACACAAAAAATGTCAAAAAATGCATAGTGACATCATGGTATAAGCTCCAAGCTTCAGTACTTGAATCACAATAATGTACACAAGCACGTTAAGGGCAGAGGTTTGCAATATGATGTCATAGCACACTTTTTTTGTAAGATTTACCCTACTCTTTGTTTCATCCTGGAGATGCTTATACCCAAAATCCTTTTCTCAGAATAGGCCACCCACAAACTATGTGGAGCTGGACTGTTGCAAAAAGAAATACTACTTTTTAATGATTTGGGTTATACCACAGCAGGAAATAAATCAGCTCAGCTGCCAAAATTAGCCAACATCATAGGAACATAGAAATGTGTCCCTGCTTTTAAACTTTCCTGAAGTCATCATGTGAAGGTATCTGGAGATTAGGAAGAGGTAAGAAAGGCCTCTAGGTTATTCAGGTAGTGATGCTAAATCATAAACTTCAGGTAGCAACTTGATTTGCTGTGTTAATTGTGGTTAAGCCAAAACCAACCAATCAACCACATAAAGGCTTAAGGTGATGGCCCAGTTCACACATACTAAGATGTAATGTGGTTTGTTTGGTTTTCATTTAGTTATTTTCATTTGTAAAACACTGTGCATGGCGGAACAAGATGTGCACATTCTCAGGAATCCTCCCAACTTTTACCCTCAAAGATTAATCCAGTCTATATTTCAAAGACAATATTTTAATCTATGGCATTACGTTTTGAAGAAAGAACATAACAAAATGTATATACTGTCATAAAACACATTTGGAAATGTATTTCTAAATGAATATCGGTAGATGTATATTCCATTAATCCAGATTTTTGTACAGCTTTATTAAAAAGGCAGTTGCATAGGTACAGGTCTATCCACTCTTTCATTCAGTCATACATACATACATACCAGAGGTGGGTTCCTACCAGTTCGCACCAGTTCGGTAGAACCTGTTCATCAAATCTACCGAACCGGTTAGAAGAGGTTCCACCAGAAAGCAGGCCACACCTACAGAAGAGGTTCCAAATTTTTTTTGAAACCCATCACTGACACACACATACACACACACAGACTCACACAGAGAGAGAAAGAGAAAGGAAGGAAGAAAGAAATAAAGAAAAAAATAAAAAAGAAAGAAAAAGTGAGAGAGAGATGAAAGAAAAAAAGGAAAAAGGGACAGAGAGACAAAAGGAGAGAGGGGGGGAGGGAAAACACATGGCCGGCAAGCCACTCCCACCAGGTCACATGGCTGGCAAGCCACTCCCACAAAAGAGGCCACACCCACAGAGTAGGTTCGAAAACTTTTTGAAACCCACCACTGATACATACACACACACACACACACACACACACACACACACATGCATACATAATACATACATGTATATGCTGTGCTCTGGGTGTGTGTGCACGTGTGTGGGCATGTGTGATGAATTATGATAGGATGCATCTAAAGAACATTCAGATGTATTGTGACTTAAATGGATTAGAAAGTGTTCAGTTAGAGACTGACCTCTTGCACATTGATCTTTTCTACACAATAAATCTGTTTATCTTTACAGTATGTCAACACTCCTTGTTTTTGTTGAAAGGAAAGGGACCACTAGGATTATATTTTTAGAATGTCACAAGGAAATCATGAGTTACTTGACAGCTACTGTATATGCCTGGGAAAGTTGCTAAGACAGTGCACAAAACCCTGAAGTCCCATGTACTTTCTTTTCTCATTCTTGTTTCCTAAATTTTTGGTTTTACAGTAGACTTTCTTGCTGATACATACGTCCGTCTGCTTATGAATGTTTATGCCAACTTTCAGAGTAAGGGTATGAAACTGCTCAAGCGTTTCTGTTTTCATCCTAAGCAGAAGTAATTTTTTTCTGTGGTTTCAAGGAGAAACATCAAAGAGATTAGACTGAGCAGGTGGTAAAGCTAAATGAAAATATGAAGAATTATTTGAATTTTTTTTTCTTGTAAGAATTTCAGAATACCTTTGGAACAACATAACCATCTTGCTGTATTGGTGCTGTTGGAATAGATCATATGGTAGGAAACTTCTGACCATGCTTTCATGAGATCAGCTGGCCTTCATGCAACTACATTGTCGCTGTTATCATTACCATCATCATAATCATCACTAATTTTGTCATCCCAAAGATTTAGAACAAAGATTGGAGCTATCTCTGGGGCATAATTGTCTTAGTCCAAGTTATATACACTTTTTTAAACTTTTCATGCCTTGATATTCAAAATGGGTGACATTTGGTTCTTGGTGCAAGATGAAGAAGATCAAAAGACCTGGTTTTTATTACATAATAACTCCAACTTAAGGGACCACAGCAGGGGTGGATTCCTGCCAGTTCTAACCTCTTCTATAGAAGAGGTTCCACAAATCTACAGTGCCATTTAGAACCGGTTCCAGCTCCCTCCCCCACCCCCTGTTCACACATAATCAAGATGAAGAGCGAGAGGAGGAATTCTGGGAGTTGAAATCCACAAGTCTTAAAGCTGTCAAGTTTGAACACCCCTGGTTTTTTTTTCTAAAGGGCTAGGGGTGCAAGGGTCTTGTAACTTGACAGCTTTAAGACTTACATGCTTCAAATGCCAGTGTTTTTGAGCCAACATTTTGGTTGCTAAGCAGGAGCGTTGTTAAGTGAGTTTCACCACATTTTACAAGTTGGCCATGCCCACCCAGTCACATGACTGGCAAGCCACTCCCACAAAGCAGGTCACACCTACAGAAGAGGTTCTAAAAATTTTTGAAACCCACCACTGGACCACAGTGTGATTTAGCAAAAAACAATGCATTTTGTACAGGCCATTGCAGTTTCACACATAGGCAATTTAATTCTTTTTCCCCCTCTGACAATGCAGCAAGAAATAATGGCAAGTCCAATATCCCCATCCCACATTTTATGAGGAAGTTGGTATTTATCAATGGTGAATCTACAGATATAATGAAAAGAAATTGTATGTTTCTCACAATAGATTAAGTTTCTTTTGTTCCAGATCAGACTTAAGTCTAAGATGGCCTCAGTGTGGTCAGTTCACCTCTTGCATCACTGCCTTATAAATAGCACAAGTTGTTAAATTGTGATTGATTATTTGCCATAAGTTCAGTACCAGCTCCTAGCAACTGTATAGAAAGGCTTGTCAGGATGGCCATTCGGGTCTTCCAAAGTGATCAAGCTCATCCACCTTACTGCTGTTTGAGATGTTCATGGGAATGGTAAATTATGTGTTGTTATAATAAATGGTAATCATGGTAAATTATGTGTCCAGATTCATTCCTACCCTTCAGAACAGAGGATTTTCTTTAGACCTATGAAAAACAACAAACACTGACTTATTCACACTGCATGGTAAATAGTATGCTGTGATAATAACATTTCAAATTAAGAGGACTTGTTAGAACAAACAACTATAAAACAACCCAACATTTTCTTCACTATACAAGGCATACCACAAGTTCTGATCATAATTTATCACAGATCACAATTTATAAGCATTGTTTAAAAATATTGCCGCATCTGATGAGTTTGAACATGTGACATCAAATTCCTAATGCCCACAATCAAATGAACTTGCAGCAAATGGTGCTAAGGATAGTCAAGACATTCTTAAGAAGGCCTAGAGATGCTGAAGATGATCCTTGTCTTGCAATGTGGGGAGTCCCCAGCTGAACTTTGTATGGGACGCTTGGTGGCATCTTTCCCCATTACAAATTCATGGAAATCCTATAAGGATCCTGCAGTGTAGAGCAAAATACACACAATTTTCATCACAATGACAGAGTTCTGTCTCTTTATCCACTCTTACCAAATGATGACATCAGAGCAGAAAGTCCAAAATGTATGTATGTATTTAATGTATTTATTTATCCAATTTATACACTGCCTATATCACTTAAGTGACTTCGGGTGGTTTACCAGAGGCATTAAGCCAAGTAACATTGTAAAGTTCTCCATAATCCTACGAAGTCAAAATAGAATCAGAACAGACTCTTTGATATAATTGAAGAACCCTTCTCCAAATTTTACACAAAAGAAAGAACCAAATGGTCCAAAGCATTATAAGCAGAAACCTGAGAACAACAATTATTGACTGAAAATAATGAAGAATATCCAGATGTTACTATACATGTTAATAGAGTGGACATGTAATCAAAAAGTCAAACAACCAATGTTTCAAAAATTGAACCTGTCCACTTTATGAAGAAAAATAATATGTTCCTTGCACTATATCCTTTTTGTTCCACATCAGAACCGAGTCCAACCCAATCCTTATAAACAAGTCTGCTCACCTCTTGTGTCGTTGCCTCCTCATAAATGAAAAAATACACATTCCATCATGTATATTTTGATGCTACCTAAAAGGACTCAAATCCTAGTCACTTTAGGGACGAATCCATGAAGTTTTCTAGAGAGCATCTAAGAGCTTTTATTCACTAGCAGTGTTTAGCAGCCTTGGTATAGTAATGGATAAGCTGCCAGCATAATATCTGAATCACTGCACTGACTTCTGTGTTTTGTTGGTGCCAGATGTTTTGCCATTAAAAAAAAGGAAAAACAAGATTGCTTCAATTATGGCTGGATGGATTGGTTAATGGGCTGCAACATCATGGATATAGGAATTAAAACTAGAGGTGCCAAGCCATTCCAAGGATTTTGCAAATAAATAAAATGTTAATTTCAAGATGGTGATGGGGCAGATTAATATATTATTAAAGAAGAAAGCAGATCGAGCAGAAATTATGTGGCATGGGCTGAATCCTATACCCAATTGTTCTTAATTATGTACAGTTCTGGGTTTTTTTTAAAAAAAATCTTTCTACCAGTGCACTTTCGAAATAACCATGGAGAGTAATGCAAGGGCTGCAGCCTACATAAAATGAGCAAAGTACAATAGGCATAATCATGAGATTTATAGAATTTGTGGCTTGGGTCATGTCATTTGATTGCTTCATTGACTATTCACAATGACTTTCCTGTGACACTTAGGCAATTAGGTAGAGTAAACAAACATTGTCAGTCCTGGAGAGATGGAACAAGAGGATGGGAATTGTCAGGAGGAAGGTCCACCACCCTTCTTAACAGTCTAGCCAAGGAAGGACCTTGGACATATGTTAGGAAAAGGACAGACATCTTTGCATCATCAATGTCAGATTCCCCTCCTTCCCTCTTTCTTCATTGTAGGATGATGTTATGCAGTTGCACTGTCCTCCTAGAACCCAGCAGAGAGCCAGAGGAAGTTGTACAAGAAAACTTTGTCAATTCTGCTTCCCATATAGGCACCTCTTGTCTCCCTTTTTACTGTAAATTGGCCAAAGCTGCTGAATCATGAGGTAAAATCTCTCAGCCTTGTTGTGTTGGAAGAATGAAGTCGTCTTCTCTCCTCTGTCTCATGAGTTCCTTTTTGTCTAAAAGTAGAAGGCCTGATTTTGCCTTTCAGATGCTGTCACCCCCACCATTTTCTACATCAGCTTATTCAAAGAGAATATGTTTAAGGCTTGGACAGGAAATAGAGCAAACTTACTAGAAGGGATACAGCTTTTGTTGTTGTTGTTCTGCTTTACTTGTATAAAGACTGCCTTTTTCTACCATTCAAACCACTAAATTAATTGCTGGGAAATGCAGTTCTTGTTCTAGAAAAAAAGGTGAATGAACGATGCAAAATTATAACAGATTTTTGGGATGTCTTTAAAATGTATTATGGAGTAAACCAGCTGTTGGCTTAGCTAGTTAACTCAGTGGCCTTAGGCATGTTGTGTTATAATAAGATACCACACATTAAAAAATATTCTCTAAATTTTCTCTTGTTTGGTCTCAACTCCTAGTGTCTTTAAGCATAAATCTATGACTTTTCTAGAGAACATTTAAGAACTGGTTTCTACTAAGGGGTAACAATGAGCCAGGGTAACCTCTTTGGCTTTTATGCCTATGTGATTAAAAAAGGAATTGAATTCACCTTCCCTACTCCTACTCCAGCACCTTACCTACTAAATCAGAGTGCCTTTCAAACTCTCAATTTACATGTACATTGACATTTTCATCAGAGGACTTGTTCTGAAGATCCCCGCTATCAGAGGCACAAGGTGTCCTTTCTTGCAGTAAAATCTTATCAATGGTAGGATCAAAATGAAGAAATCATTGTGCTCTGTCCCAGAAGATTTGGTAGATCTCTGATTTTGCAATTGCCTTAAAGGAATTCTTTTACTTATAGATTTCATTCTTTCTTTGTGTATTAAGCTTGGTTTAAGTTTGTGTGGTTTGTAGTTTTGGTAAGTATATATCTTTATGCTTTGGTGGTTTTGTAACAAGCACTAAATCTTATAGGGTTTATGTGAGCCAAAACTCCTTAATCGACAGAGATAAGCCACAGATATTTTGTCAACAGATTCTAGATGCCCAAATGTGTGTTTATCCCATTAATTGAAGTGGAATTGAGGCATGTATGATTTCCTTTAGAAATATTGTACTTTCTTTGCGCCCTCTTCCCATTGGACCATTAGATTTCACAATGCTTTTTGCTTAGGCTTGGATATTTTTGGTATGCTAGGACTGAGAAATCATGCTTCAACAAAATCTGCTAATCCCAAACATGAAACTATGATCGCTACATTTTCGGAAAAGGTGTATTTTGAAGTCCATATTTATTTTATGCACAATTCGGTGTCTGGTGTCACAATTCCAGTGGTGGTTAGACTTTCAGATTGATGGTCTTAATTGCTTAGATGGAAACCGGTATTGTTTCACCTTCTTCAAATATTTGCAATGCTGCATTTCAGCACCCACCTTTTTGTGCATTTTATTATCAGTTTCTGATTCTGTTGTGAACCTGAAGTAAAACAATTCTTGCCCATCTAGTGAAAATGAATATATTACTCTACATTTCATATGTTCCAGCATAGGGCAATAGAGAACCAGCCTACTCCCCTTTGCTTCGCCCTCTTCTATGCCCCCAACCTAATTTTGTGTGGCAAGGCATTGTATACCCCAAACCCCTTCTGTTTGTTCTCAGTGGGGGCAGCCCTCAATTATGTTGCATTGCCTCGAGGCTTGTGGGAAGGGGAGGAACTGGAAGCTGTCTGTGAGAGATAAGAGTCTGAGGTTAAGAACAGACCAACTGTTATGCCCCAGGAGATTTGCTGCTCTTTGAATAACCTTAGTGTGGCTAAGTGATACAAATCAGCAATATTTTGATATATTCCTCCACTGAGACAACCGCCCATCCTTTATGGGGCATGAGTTTTCATAAACATACAAGACTGAAGGAAAGAAGGGCAGAGGTATATTTCTGTGTGAAGCATGTATGTTTCAGAATGTAGGTATATGGCAGAGAAACTTTTAAAGGATCAATAATTGTGCATATTTTCTTGTAAAATTTAGGGGCCAGGGATCTTAAAGGCTTCTTTGCTCATGGTATTAAGATAAGAAAACTAGGATCCATTCTGTTGTTAGTTCTCCAAACAAAGTCATGGCTTTGCAACTTTTGGTGCCTCAAATTAAACCTAACTGACAAAATTGCAAGTGTGTAGAATTTTAAAGTATAATGCTCATAATAATGAGTAAAAATCCAAATGATTAATTCTATAATTTGCAAATATATATAAAGATAGCTCTTGGAATAAAAAAAACTCCTTGATGTTGTCAAGTACTCTAGGGCATAAAGAAGAATCTGGCTTCAGTTGGAACTTAGAAATGTTGATAGACCTCACAAGAAATAACTGTGTGACTTGAAGCCATTCCAGTCAAGCGGTCAGTCTCCACAATAAATTATGTATCTATTTCTCACACGATACGCATCATCAGACATCTTTCATCACAAATGCACCTTGTCATATGGTGCAGTTCTCTGATAACTAAAACAACTCATGTGATCCAGAAAAAGTCTCATAATATCTTTCTTAATTTGAGCAAGTTTGATAAATCTTCTGAGTATTTTGTGAAAGCTAGTATTCCACTGGAATTCCATGTAACAATGTCAAAAACTGAGAAATGTGGAACTACATATTTAGAAAGCATGTTGCAGTCATTTCAGGAGAAAGTAATCTGATTCTTCTGTTGTTTTTAATCCATGAAAATCTTACATTATTGTGGGATCATGTTGGGTTAAGAATATCTGCTGAATATTTTGAGAGATAAAATGGACCAAACTCATATTATTACTACAATAGATTATCTTAAATTTCCTGGAATGGACATTGTAAATCTCAAAACTTAGTCTGATTTACCCCAGAGTGCTTCTTGCTCCTTTTGAGTCTAAACTTGCATTATCTGGCTTCTTAATCCTGATTCCATTGCAGCTTCTGAAATTCTCATAAGTCTCATAAGAAGGAGATCATAGGTCCTAACCAGCAATTTATTTCTATAGGAAAGTGGAGAAAATGTAGGGAATTGAAATTCAGTATTTACCCAGTCTTTGAGAATATGAGCCCAAATGATCTATTTTTCGGTGAAAGATTACTTTAAAAGTGCTCTTTGGCCTATAAAATTTCGCAAATACAGGTCATTCTTGACTTACAACAGTTCATTTAGTGGCCGTTTGAAGTTACAATGGATCAGAAACAAATGACTTTCCCATGGTCATATGATCAAAATCCAAACATTTGGCAATTGACTCATATTTATGAGGGTTGCAGTGTCCCAAGGTCATGTGATCACCTTTTGTGACCTTTAATGGGGAAGCCAGATTCACTTAATAACCATGTTACTAACAACTGTGGGATACCTAAGAGAATAATTAATAATAGTTGTTGAAGTCATCTGCTAGTGGTGGTGCAATTAATGTGTTATATCATAAACGCACATTATGTATTTTAAAAATAAAACAACTTCCACTCCTAGAGAATAGAATAAAATGGAAAGGATATATTTTGAATACATAAGAGATGGACAGGACTAAAGCAGAGTGCTTGATTCATTCCTATCCTCTAAATGCTTTTTAAAGACTATGATTCTTAAAGACTATGATATTTCAAACATTTTTTTCTTCTAAACAAAATGTGAGGATGTTTTGCCTTGAAAGGCTAAATGAAAATATTTCAGTAAATGGTGGATCCAAACCACCCCCTTGAGTCAGTAATGACTGGACAGGCGAAACTTTTACCTTATTGTATATTCATTTAATTTGTAAGTGAGAGCAATAAGTAGTGATAGATTGTGGTTTTAATTGTAACCCACCGGGATATGAATGGAAGGGTTGCTTCAAGGTCACTAAAGCTAAAAATAGAGCATTGGTTTTCCAAATTTTACTAAATCTGGCTCTAGAATTAGGATGTTTTCTGAGTCCAAATAATAGAATTAATCAAGCAGGGTCTCAATTCAAATGGGTGAATAAATGATAAATACCAGAATAGCAGAATTGGAAGGGATCTATTTCAAACCCCTGCTCAAGCAGGAACCCTTATACCTGTGAGGGCCAACCTGTGGCATGCGTAGCAGAGGTGGCATGCAGAGTCCTCTCTATGGGCACATGTGCTGTTGCCAGTTGCTCCTCCAGGTTCCATCGCGCACATGCAGGCCAGACAGCTGATCCAGCACGCATGCACACCAGCCAGATGCTGTCTTCTGGTTTCCGGTGCACGTGTGCATGTCAGAACCCAAAAGAGAACAGCTGCCAGGCGCGCATGTGTGACAGAACCCAAAAGAGCAGCCAGCTGCCGTGCGCACTCGAGTTTTGGCACTCGATGCCAAAAAGGCTCTTTTCCCATTCTCACTTGCATGACTTCCTCAACAAGTTGATTTTCTATGGTGAATCCTGAGAATTCACAGCTACTATGTATGTCAGGAAATCATGTGAGTGGTCATGTTATTTCATTGGGAGACACCAAGTTGAAGAAGGATATCATAGATGGTAGAGGTATCCCAATAATTTATTTATTTATATTCATTCATTCATTATCAAATTTATATGGCCATCTATCTCACAGGCAAGCAACTTTGGGTGGCATACAATAACAGTATAATACAACAATAGTACAACTACATTGAAGTTTACCATGGCCATATTCATTACTTTTGAACATGTTTTATATTGCTACTGTGTTTTCCCCAAAATAAGACAGGGTCTTATTTTCTTTTGACCCTCAAAATAAGCACTTTGCCTTATCTTCGGGAAGGTCTTATTATTTTTGAGGTGTGGGAGGCGGTGAGCATGGTCACCTCATGGCTGCTGCTGTCTTGCAATATTTTTGGGAAGGCTTAATTTAAGGGAATATGTTCAAAAGCCCAATTGGGCTTATTATCCGGGGAGGGCTTATTTTCGGGGAAACAGGGTAGTATGCTGTATATGTATTCTTCACTTAATTCTATATAATAATAAAAATGGAAAAATAATTGTCTCTGGAAGGACTATAAGTTGGGATGATGTAGAACGTGATATGTCTTCATATGTATAGATTCCTATGCATATTCAGATTTTCTAGGAATGCATCTGTGTTTTGAATTATGTTTTTATTACTACTTAATTTTAATTTTCAGTCAATTTTTCCCTTCTCAGGTGTGTGAATGAGGGTTGTTTAACCCCAAAGAACATAATATTGATATTGATAATGGCAATGATGATAAAGGTGCATAAGGCACAGATAAACTGTGGGGACAATGTTAATAATAAACCATGTTCAACTTACAACCTGACCAACCGGAGAAAATAGTGCTCCAGAATTGTACAAATGCTGGTGGATCAACAAAATTCTCATTACTTTCTGTCTGGATCTTGCCAAGTGTTCTGTTAACATATTGCAACAGGTTCTGCAGCTCAGTTCATGGGGAGGGTGTAAGAGCCCACTGTTTCCTGTGGTGGAGGTACTTCCTGTTTTCTCAAGACTGGTGGAGACTAGCTGGCGGGGGATGATTTTGAAATAAGGAGAGCTGCATGATCATAGCCTTGTGAGAGCCCAGATGGGAATGATGAATCACCATCATCTTCTTCACACACACAAAAATTAGTCCCAAGTATTCAGAGTTGGAACTTGGACAGTGAAGAACCTCAGCTCCCTACTTAAACATTAAAGATGTAAGCAACATGCATGTTTACGTTGCTGTGATATAGATTCTGTTTTGAGTCAAAAATGAAAAGGAGGAAAGGACTCCACCTCCATCAAAATGTGAAAGCTATGAGCGCCCATTTGAATCAGCTAGCAAATGAAAAAAAAATAACTCTGGGGAAAGCAGCTGTGAGTTTAATTTTGAAGCCTTGTGTTATTTTAGTTTGCTTGCACCACTTTCCACCCTCAGTCTCCCCACCCCAAGGCCAGCATTGAATCAGACTGCTCAAAATGGCAATCTGATCAATAGAAACTAAATGAAGAAGTCAGCCAAAAGAATGTGTATAATTTTTTTATTTTCCCATTCAACAAATGGCTTGGTCAAATTAACTCAAGTATTGCCTATCCAAAATGGATTTCCACTAGTTCACTTATCTTTGGAAGTATCAACGAGAGATGAGACATATTGGGAGAACTTTGCAGATGCATATCAAATGGAATGAAGCAGCTAGAAAAAAGGCTGAAACATATATCTGAATGATACCTCAATTAATATGTATTTTAATATAAGTTGATTGTGTGCCATTACGTTAGTATAGACCGGTGTTTCTGGGAGTTGAAGTCCACAGGACTTAAAGTCACCAAGGTTGAGAAACACTGGTGTAGATACTTAGTGTGCATATATAATATGTGAAATAAAATCTGTCCTGCAGTTATATGGACTTCAACTTCCATAATCCTAACTGGATTGCCTAGGCTTTATGTAATTGAAATCTGCTATAGATGCAGAAGACAAAGTTGAGAACCTTCATTTAAAGAGCTAGAAGTCTTTTGTGCCTTCAAGCACTATCCATTCTTTCTAGAGGAACTTTAAAATGAAATATTTGAGTGGGATTATTTCTTTTTTTCAGCACATAATAACACAAAGCTTCCATTTCTTGCTTGTTTTGTCCACACACATGGGAGATGCCACCAGATTTTAGACAGATTTTAACTGGGTCCATAGCGAACAATCCATGGAACTCATTACCTTCCATCTGCAGATCCTTCCCTTCCTATTATCTAAGCAAAATGAGACTCTTGGCATGCATAGCTAGTTATCTACCAAAAAAAAGAGCAAAGAGAAAATAAGCCACCAACACAATCTTTCATTCATGGCCATTGTAATGAAGCAACTTAGATAAGTATGACTTAGAGCTTAACATTGTATCAGCATGGTGAAATACCTATACGGAGAACAGAAATTAAGGCAAGAGGTTGAAAAGCAGTGGAGAAAGTTGAAGGAAGAATAAACTAAATGGGCCTCACCTAACCTCACAGTAAGACTACCACTAACAAAGCGAAAACGTTTGGAGATGATTAGTTTTCTGAAGAATCCCATAAATGGATTATTTTAGTAGGGATACCAGATTTCTTTTCAAATTGAATAATTAACATTGCAAGGAATCGTGGGTTAAGCATAAGCCAGGGGCTGCATAATTGGGATGACATGCAACTTTGGGGTTAAGAAAGCACTCCAGGGCCATTTTAATCCATTTATGCAGAAAAAAAATATTCTCGTCCTGAGCAGCTTAAAATCTAAAATTTAGTATAGGGCAACCAACTGGGAACAGAAGGGAGAGGACAGCAGTGAGTAATATAGGAACGTTACGATTCAGTGCATATGTTTTTGTGCAAGTGCATGATGAAAGGAAAAAAACCAACACTGTCCATTTTTAATATATAGTTAAATTGACATGCATTTCAGTTCCTGCCAAGGTCTCTAAGCAAATAATAGTAATGGAAAATTGACCAAAACATAAATTATGTCACAAAAAATGGCAATATAACAGAATGTAGATTGAAGGTGTTAAGAGTAGATGCCTTTTTCTTTTCTCAAAACAGTAAAGAGATGTCAATGAAGAAAGGAAGAAGCAGCTTCTCTGTCTTGTTGTTCCCTGAGTATGTTGCATGCATGTGTGTACAGTATATATACAAGCCTGCCTATGCATATGCATTAAAACCTGTCTTTTTGAAACACCTTATTTTGAATCTATACGGTTGAATGCCTATCTTTGTTTTTGAACTCTATCCTGGGCTCTTTGGGGTTCTTCAGAAAATAGAGAATCTGAAACAGAAGCATCTGATTTCCTGTCCACGACCCTTCTGTGCACCACTTTCTTTCCCTTTCATTCATGAAGGCATTTTCTTCTCAGCAACTTACCTTCCTTAGACGTTTATGTCATTCTGGTTGGCTGAAAGATTGGGAAGTAGAAGAAGGACAAAGTTAAGTAGTGGGGTGTGGGGAGAGGTTTGTCACAAAAAGCAGAGAATTAATGTGACAGTAGCTACAGGCCAGGGGAAGTTTCCTCAGTTATAGAAGTAAGTGTCCGTTTGTGCAAAGGATTGGCCGAAGAGGTTGGCAAAAGGAGCAGCTCTGTAATTATAATTAAGCAACAAAGCCAAATATTTTTCTTGTGAACAAGAATACTGGCCACAAACCTCCATAAGTAGGAAATGGCTGGGATCTCCACTGTGAACAAACAGGTAATTAAATTGCTGCAATGAGCTTTGTTGTCTTTTGCAGACTTAGAAACTTGGCAACTTATCAGCAGGGCTATTTAGAGGCAAACCTCCCCCCCCCCCTCTTTCACTTTGTTAATACTTCCTCTTTTCTCTTCACCAGTCAGCAGTGCTAATAGCTTTTTATAAACCATGATTCTTACTGTTGTCAGCTTGGTTAGAAACTTCATCTTCAGCTAGGTTCAGAGGCATTCACAATGGAAACTGGGTTCAGGGAGAATGAGGAAATCGTGTTCCCTTTTTCTGGACACTTATTCCTGCTATACCATATATGTCATGATTAAATTATCTGCTAGACCTCTGATTATTAAGATTCATGGTGCCTAGAATTCTTCTACACCACATCACACTTTTATAAGCCACTGTTGGAAGAAATGTCCTTCTGGGTTCAGCTCCAAGTGAGGAAAAAGACACTGGAGACATGGAGGCTGCTTGGAAAGATGGTTTAATGGTGGATAGGACCACATGACTTGAGTCCTGAACAGAAAAGGGGAATCACGTGCTTCAATGTTGGGTGAAGAAGAAGAGCAAGAGGAAGGGGCTTGCTGGGCTTTTACAATCTATTCAGCCCCACCTCTCTGTTTCCTGTTCCTATGTAAGAAATGTATTCTGATTGGTTGTCAGATTCCCATGGGGCCATGCAGGGACACCTCTCTAGGCTGTGTTTTGAATCCCAAGTCTGATTGAGTTTCCAGATGTCATGTGGTGAGTTTCTGTGAAAGGCTGATATTACCTTTATTACGTAAAGTAGACTAGCTCAGGCTTTAATGGCTCATTGACAAAAGTGGGATGGGCAGATGTTTCTCCCTTTTCACATCCAAATATTTCCTAGGATATTTCATTTTTCTAGGAGAGGGGTGGGTGCTAACTTCCTACACCACATTGTTTTCTTTTACAAATGAGTTCTTCATATTGATTTTTGGTTTCCGTATAACCTCTTCATAATGAAAGATAATGGACTGTTTCCAGCATATTTGCTGATTAAGGTAAAAGACTTTGAATGAGTACTACATTGTTTTTACTTAATGATCAGAAATCCCTGAGGTGATGGTGTTTTGAAATTATTGCACCCTGTCCTAATTTATTTCTTTAACCGCACCATCTCCGCTCAATCTGTTCAATTACAGTAAACAAATAATCAAAGTTATTTTGATTCAAGTCAAAAATCATTGCAAAACATGGTTTCCGCTAACGGTAATTAAGAACCAATCATAATTAAATGCCCCAAATATATGGACCTTACAATAATTTGCCTGGGTTCATTTTCCATCTCCTTAGCAACTATTTGTATTGAGTGATTGAATTCACCCAACCCTAACAGAATGGCAGATTCTTCAGACCAATAACAGCCATGAATATGATTATATGAATATCTGTGCATACTTCAAAGGTGGTAGTTTCAAAATAAACAAGCATAAAATGGGCAACAAGTCAGAGTTTTGGACAAAAAGAAATCGTATACATGTTATTAAACTCTGCTTCTAGCCATGATTTATCTCCAGAATGTCCATCCCCTCACTTCTTAACCTTTTCTCTCTGTGCAAAGCCACAGGACTGGAAATTGTCTCCCCCACCCAAATATTTGTGAGGATAAATTACAGGAAGATGTGGCAATTGCTGAGAATTCATCTGTATTAGTCTTTTACTTGAAGAAAATCAACCCTTCCCTCCCACTTCTGCTTTAAGATATTTAAATAGCAGTTCTGTTGGTAACATACTGCATGTATGTAAGTAAGCCTATGCAAAATTGGTTCTAAATATGTGAAGAGCACCCTCTTCACAAACCATGCTCTTTTCAGGATTACTTTACCTCTATTTCAAGTTTGACATTCAAGCTAAAACTACTAGGAGTGGTAAAAGTTTGAGGTATTTTATGAAAGAAGGTTGTCTGCATTGTCATATTAAAACTATTGTGTTGGTAATGGAGGATTTTTCTCTTGCTTCATCCTGAAATTCAGAGTTGTGCAAAAATGCCTGCAAAGCAACAATTTGGGCTTTATGGAAAACAACAACTCTGTTTCAAGAGATAAAAATCTCAGCTGTAAACCTGTTGCCTAAAGAGCAGCAGTCAGTTCTCGTTAAATTGGGTAATGGACACGGGCTTAACGGTAACAACAAGCTCTTTATTGAGTACAACAAGTGAGAACAATCCAGCGAAGGTTGAGTCTGATAGCAACCCTGTTATAGGGAGCTGTCAGACCCTTCCACCAATAGGATTCAACCTCTGTTTCCGCTGAAACAGAGGACCTTGGTGGAAACCACTGTAGTTAGAACTAATATCTAACAGTTCTGATCCATGCAGAAATTAGAAATGGTCCTTTCTTGGGGGTGAAAGGGAAGGGAGAAGGAGAGGAGGGAGAGAATTGTGAATTAAGTAGGACAACTTAGGTTCTAATGTGCAAGAATGGAGAAAATGAAAAATGACTTGATGGCACGTAAGCAAAATATACTAGGAATGCAAGATCATGGATATGTCTTTGAGTCTTAAATCACAACCTCTTGAGGTTGGAGAATGCCTTTGAAGTACCAGGAGTTGTGATTTTAAGACACCTTGATATCAGACAAGAGAAACATTTGTTCTATCTGAAATAGATGGTGAGCTCAATCATGCAGGATCAATAATAAAATGGAGATATTTCCAGATCCCACATCAAAATTTGCCTCAAGAGTTCTGAAATTCACAGTAAGTTTCCTTCTTGGTAGAACTCTCTGAAGAGCAGTCTCTGAGTATCTCTGAGGATAACTGAGCAATTTACATGCAGAGGAGGGGGAGGAAGAGGTACAATTTAAAGGCAACAGAATTAAGAACATTAAATATATGTCCAGCTGCAATGTTAAAGAGGCCTTCCTACTCTCAAGTAAGCAACAGAGATGTCTGATATGCTGGGATAAATGGTTCTGCCAATATAATTGATAATTATTTAATTATTTAGTTACATTAAAGAAATGTTCATTAAAACTTTGAAGTTTAAGGTGTCTGCAACATATTTCTCATACTTTTATCAAATATCAATCCTACAGTTATCTGGCAACTACTTGGAAGAAATATTAGTTCTACTTGAAAGGAACATTAGACTGAGTTCCTGACACTAATCCTAACTCCCTACTATCTAGTTGACAAGCAGATCTGATATAAACAAGCTGATTTGACATTGACTTGGCTGCTTTACTGATGTTCTAATTATTGTACCTTTGTCCTTTTAACCAATTTATTTTACTGTTATTTTACATGGCAGGGACTTTAACTGGAATATTTGAAGGATCCTTATCCCAGCAGATCCAGAAGGAGATGCATGTTACAGGTCCTGTTTATTAAGGAATGCCAACTAAGATGACCCAGGAAGAAAGCCTTTCCTGCTGTGGCAGCCAACCTCTGTAACATCATTTACAAATTCTTTAAACCTTCTGACCTTTAAGAAGGGCCTGAAGATATGGCTATGCCAATATATCTGGGAATCTGGCATTAGTGGTGAGCCATGGCAATGGTTAATTTAAACGGAATGCATGGTTTGTACTTCACTTGCTGCTGTTATGTTTTATGTTTCACCAAATTTTTAATAGCGGTTTTAGTATAGTTCTACAGTATGTTTTGTGTGTGTGTGTGTGTGTGTGTGTGTGTGTGTGTGTGTGTGTGTATGTATGTATGTATTTAACTGTTGTGGGCTGCTCAGAGTCACATGTATGAGATGGGCAGTTATACAAATTTAATACATATCAAATGTTGCTAGATCTTTTACGAGCCACTAGTGAGCAAACAGGAAATCAACCAATGGTTTGGTGTACTCTGTGGGGTCCTTGGTAATCTCTGAATCTGGTTGTTTTCTGGAAGACATTTCACTAGCCAAACTAAGTAACACCATCAGTGGTAATAGAGAGTGGGGTTTGCTCCAAGCTACAAATATTCTCCTCTATTGATTCACTCTGTTTGGCAACACACCAAATCTTCTTGCTTTGCATAACTCCATCCTACCCTCAGTTAGATGCTGCTCAGTCATCATCGTACTGAAGTTAAAGTCAGTCATCAGTCCCAGTTAGTACCATTTGGGTGTGGTGGGGAGAATATTTTGTCTCAGCTGGCAGAATATCTTGAGACATTCCTGCCTTCACATGCTGCTTCAGAGGGAAAAACACCATCACTGTTAAACCAAAACATCACTTGCATGCAAACGCAGATCCAGTTCTATAGGAAGACACAGTACAAAGAGTCACAGCAAAAGAGGAAATGTAGGAGAGAGAAGAAACCTGAGAACAGATCTGAGCCTGGGATAACTAGACCGCCTGTTTTTTTTACAGCTTTTTGGCCAGCCACTATTTCTTAAGATAGAACAAAATGACAAAATGACTCAGTGGTGGACCTTTGAATGAAGGCCACTTCAGAAGATCAGTAGAACAACAGGAAAGCTGTCAGAGGGTAGAGGAACATGACCTTTTCTTTGCCCATCACTATTTCCCAAACAGCCCTTATACCACTATCTGTCTGCTTTGCCCCCAGACTGGAAATTAATCCAACAAGAGGAACATTTGTCATTTTTTTAAAAATGGGGTGGGTGGACAGGAATGATGGGTGAAAAAAACTTCAGCATTTATCATGACAAATGCCTCCCTTAAAGCAGGTATCTGCCAAATAGAATTCTATGTAAGAGTGAATAAATTAAAAAATTACCATGCAAGATTAAACTGTGTTTGAATCTTTTGAAATTCTTTCAACTTTCCAGTCTTAGCTGTTGCTCTGTCAGATATTTTGCTGCCATTTAAATGAGACAAATAAGCTAATAGTTTCATATGTAACTCAAATTAAATAATAGAGCAATTAGTTAAAATATGCCCTTTTATATATAAACAAAATAACAGCAGAAGAGAAACCCATCAGCTCAGCAGATTAAATGTTGTATTTGAATAAAAAGACATTCAACAAGAGGTCTTCATGAATTACTTTTAATAGGGAGTTCCATACATCTGTAATTGGTAGGTCAGAATAAAAAGATTTAGAGGGGGGGAGCTGACGTTGCGACAACATGATGTCCAAACTTGGAGCTCCAAGATCGCAGTCGATATTTTTGCTGCTGGACGGTCCTTTTGGACCTAAACCGTCCCGCAGAGATGGTGATAGTGAAGAGTTCATCCTGCTGATCACAGGAACACCGCAAAGTCCCTGATTGATCCAGGAGAAGCTCTTATTTCCGACGACAGAAACACATCTATTGAAGCTGCTGAAGTTTGGACAGCTCTGGAATGGAAAGAAAGCGGAAAGAGAAAGTGTGTCGAATTGGTGAGGAAATTTTATTATTTGAAAAGAGACTACCCCCCCAAAAAATCAAAGCTAAATTAAAATTGAAGACAGAAGACAGTAAGCGGCGAAATTAAGCTACATTAAACTTAGTCTGTTATCTTTTTTTGATTTTTCTTTTTATAGATGGAATTTTTGCAAATGTTCCCTATTTTGTAAACTGAATGGATTACTTTTTCTTCTACTACTTTTTATTTTTTCTTATACCTATGGATTAAAAATTTTCTTTTTTTGTATAATGCTTGATTGGATTGTTTTTTTTTCCCCATTTAAGATTTTTTTCTTTAAATTTGGAACATAAAGAAGATATAAAAAAGGAACATAAAGAGGGCTGTAACAACAGAGGGAAAAGAAGTATCACTGCCACTTAGAGGCTTGGAAACATTGTTTTTTCTATTTTTCTTTGATCATTTGACACTCCAAGGCTTCTCAGCTTGTTTACTGAGAGTGATAGTAGGAAGAACACAGATTGTTTACACAGGTGTTCTTCGCGAGTTCTATCACTAGCTGGATTGGAGGGAAGACAAAACCTTGACTTGAAAGATTATAATGAACTTGCTTGAAATTTAATAAAAAGTTTGAATGCTATAGTGGCAGTGTTTACAAATTGGAAGAATGGCGCAGCAGGAAAAAGAAACTTTAACATTGCAAATGATTATGTTTGAAATTCAAAAATTACTAGTAGTAACAGAGAAAATTGAGAAGAGTTTGGAGAATAGAAACAGAAAAATTTGATGGAAAAATTGAGAATGTTTATCAAGTGAAGAAAGTAGAGTTCTAAAGATTGAAGAAAAAAATGAGCAAAAAGATAAGAAAATTGTGGATACTGACAACAAAAGAGCATGGTTGGAAATGGCAAGAGCGGAATATGGAAAGGGGAAATAGATGAACTGGAACTCTACCCCAGGTTTCAAAGTATAGAAGAAGAAAAGAGAGAAAAATTGATGGAGGTAAGGAGAGAAATCTTGACAGAAGCGCCAGTGATAACCAAAGACAAGCTGATGAAAGGACCAGATAGAGGGTTGCAAGTTTTCATGAGATACCAAATGAACAACAACTTGGGAAGAGAAGTCCGTACAAGACTTACCAAGAAAGTAATCAGAATACTAATGCTACAAATGGCAAAAGACATAAGACTGCACTATTACTGGAAAGATACAGGTTGATGTAATGAAAGTGTATAATAAAAATTAAATTAAACTTAGTTAAATTTAGAGTATTATGTATAAAATGAAGTGATAATAGTTATAGTCAAATAAAATGATTAATAATAATAATGATGCATATATATATATATATATATATATATATATATATATATATATATATATATATATATATATATATATGTTGTTGTGTTTGTGCTGATAATGTAACAAAATGTAACAAAAAGGCAACAGTAAAAATATTGGGTTTCTGCCTGGATGGTCTCTTGTGACGAGCCGAAGGACAGAGAATGGAAGTAGTGATCTTCCTCCCATATTTGGGCATACCGGGGGTTGTAAAAAATTTATATATATATATATATATATATATATATATATATATATATATATATGTATGTATGTATGTATGTATGTATGTATGTATGTATGTATGTATGTATGTGTATATATATGTGTGTGTGTATATATATATATATATATATATATATATATATATATATATATATATATATATATATATATATATATATATATATATATATATGTTATATTTATGCTGATAAATAAATAAAGGGAGACTAGTATAGATCTATTTCAAGCTATTTAGCTCTCATCAGCTAGCCATACCCAAGTTTGGGAATCGAACCTTTAGCTAGCTGATGAGAGCTAAATAGCTTGAAATAGATCTATACTAGTCTCCCTTTATTTATTTATCAGCATAAATATAACAAATGTAACAAAAAAGGCAACAGTAAAAAATATTGGGTTTCTGTCTGGATGGTCTCTTGTGACGAGCCTAATGACAGAGAGTGGAAGTGTGACCTTCCTCCCATACTTGGGCATACCAGGGGTTGTGACTTTAAGTATAATATATATATATATATATACTTAAAGTCACAACCCCTGGTATGCCCAAGTATGGGAGGAAGGTCACACTTCCACTCTCTGTCATTAGGCTCGTCACAAGAGACCATACAGACAGAAACCCAATATTTTTTTTACTGTTGCCTTTTTTGTTACATTTGTTATATTTATGCTGATAAATAAATAAAGGGAGACTAGTATAGATCTATTTCAAGCTATTTAGCTCTCATCAGCTAGTTCGATTCCCAAACTTGGGTTGGCTAGCTGATGAGAGCTAAATAGCTTGAAATAGATCTATACTAGTCTCCCTTTATTTATTTATCAGCATAAATATAACATATATATATATATATATATATATATATATATATATATATATATATATATATATATATATATATATATATATATATATATATATATATATATATATATATATATATATATATATATATATTAGTTTGACAATATGAAATTTTATATAAACTACAAATGGAGACTATGAGAGGAGGTTTAAAAGCTTTGTTATTAAATATAATCAATTTTTTATTTAGAACATGTCATAAAGATGTAATGTTATTGGAAGATCTAATGGAATGCCACTATATAATTTATAATATAATAACTAAGAGTATCCAAAGCAGACTTCAGTAAGGCTCCACACATTAAAAGTGTCCACTTGATATGTGACTAATGTATGTGTTATCATAACTAGATTTGACTACTTAGATGGGGACCAAACATAGCTAAGCAACATCATTTCTGGACACAATTGTAATAGAGACTGCGGGAGTATCCAAAAGTACAAAGTTGATTTTTTAAGTTTTAATGCAGTTTAATCCAAGAAAGAGTGGATTCTGATTTCCTGATTTGGTCTTCCTATTACTTAACGGTATTTCTCCATAGTCCAACTAATGTTTCAGTTGGCTCAGTGCATTATTGATACTAATTATTAACATCAGACATTCTCATGGTTTGCCAAGGCTTTTTGATGTAGAGATTCAGCTTGGTTTCTGAATCTGAATAAATAATAAGCCATTTGTTACCTATTTATGTTTAGTAATTATTTTGTGTTAATATATTAGAAATTGTGGACTCCTCTAAGATTGGTTGTTTGATTTCCCGTCAAGTGGTAGGCCCAAATCTCCTCTTTCACAATAACTTGCCAAGGTGCTAACAATTGTTTTCTTTTTTAATAAAAAATATAATTTGATATTGATGTTTAAAAATTAATAGACACTAATAAAAAGAAAAAGGAGAAAAGAACAAAGGAGAAGCTAAAAATACAAAAGCAAAGAAAGAAATGAAGAAAATACAAAGAAGTAGCTTTTGATTTTCTTTACAGCAGTTATAAGTACAATGATAAATTTACCTCTTTCTCTATGGTTACAGCAGAACTTCATTTTTTCCCTATAATCTACCCTATTTCTTCATCAACTCCATAAATCAAAATTTCCACGTTTTTCATGCAAAAAAATCTATAAGGGGTTTTCAAAGCAATAAACGATGTTGTCTGTTCTCTAAACAAAGATTTCTGCAAATTTCAACTTCTTCCATTGTGGTAGTACCAAATCTTTCCATCTACATATAATAACCTTGCTGCAGTTGTCATGTATGAAAACAAAGTTCCATCTTTATATATTAGCACAAGAAAAGTGAACACTCCACAAAGCCAGAGATGCAAATGCTGTAACAATGGTGCACACACATGTCTGCCTGACATGTGGCAGAACATTTTGTGCCCGTAGAGGCCTTACCTGCGGACACATTGTGGACAGCCCGCAACCTGATTGATGTCAGGGTCCTCTTCGAACACGATGGATGAACATCATCATCAGTCTTTAAAAACATTTGAATTAGTTATGCATTTGAATCCAAGATTTTCTGTATTTTTGCAAAGCCACAAAACATGGTAAAACCTCTCTCCTGTTGCATGCTGAAATAAAATCTCCGCTCAAATTTTTATCAATGTGTGTCTTGTAGGCAGATTACATCTTGTTTCAACTTTTTCAAATAATGAGGACTTTTTTTTCACCTTTGGAGAGCAGTTGCTCTATTTATATTCCATATTAAACATTTTTAATCTATAATCAAACCTTTAAAAAAAAACCAATATTATTAGCATATGGTTCAACGTCATCCCTTTCAGTTTCTTGTTGCATCTATAGGTAGTTCTTGACTTACAACCACAACGGAACTCAACATATCTGTAGTTAAATGAGACAGTTAAAATGCCCCATTTTACAACCTTTCTTGCTACAGTTGTTAAATGAATCTGCTATGCAGTGAATCATTGTTAAGTTAGTAATATGGCTGTAAAGTGACTCTGGTTTCCCCATTGACTTGTTTGTCAGAAGGTTGCAAAAGGTGATCACATGATTCCAGGACACTGTAACTTTTATAAATATGAGTCAGTTGCCAAGGATCTTAATTTTGATTGTGTGACCATGGGGATGCTGCAACAGTCATAAGTATGAAAAAGAGTCATAAGTCACTTTTTCAGTGCCATTGTAATTTTGGACAGTTATTGAATGAAATGTTCTAAGTCAAGGCTACCTCAAACTATAAAACAACTTATGATTTTTAAACATAAAAATCACAAATTCCACGTTGTCCCATCATCATGGGATTTTTTTCTTCTGCTGACTGCTGCAGTTCGAGTCTCAGTGCTATTGCTATTCAGAAAAAAGTACTCTTTTATGTAGGATTCTGAAAGGAATTTCTTTAAAAACAATGATATCTCTGTAATCAGTCTTTAGTCTCATATTAAAATATTGCTGGAATACTTGATTCCTTCCTGAAAACATTTCTTGGAATATGTCTTGTTCTTGAAACTGTTGAAGTAATTCTACAAACTTCTGTTTCTCCCTCTGTATCATCATCTTTACAATCCAAAATTTTTGCCAAGATTTTAATAATCTTTTCTCTAATATCTTCATCAGAAACTTCAGGAATTGCTCTAAGTTTCAAGCAAAATTCCTTTCCTCTCAGTTCCAATAGAGTTAGTTATTTCTCTTTACAACTCTCTGTCTTACTCTCTAAAATTTCCACATTGTTATTCATTTGTTTTACCTGTCCAGACATTTGTTTTACAGAGCTTTTCATCTTAACTTCTTTTTTGATCTTTACAAGTCTTTCATCTATTCTTTTTTCAAAAACTGTCAATTTAGTATCAAATACTTCTAATTTATTATTAATTTGCTGAAACAATTTCTGCAGCAAATCTGGTGTAGTTTTGCTCTCTGCAAGTTGCTTTGTCTTCTCCATTCTTGCCCCTTTTTGACTAGTTGCCATTATTATTTTTAAAAAGTCTCAAATAAGGAAAAAGGAGAAAGCAAGGTTCCCCCCTTTTTTCTCTCCTTCCTGTCTTTTATCTTCCTGTGGTTTTAAAACTTTTGTCTCTGATGACACTCTAATTACAATCAATATCACAAACTATGTCTCCCTGTGCCTTTAAGATTTTCAGTGCATTTAAAAATTACTTTAACACATATGCCTCCATAATGACAGTCAACATCATATGTACCAACATCAAATTATATGTAAGGTACCTTTTTGTTGTTGTTGCTGCAGCAAAATCTATCAATTATTTGTGTTTGAAGCATTCCCACAAAAATCCAGCTGTTTTCCATAATTTATTTTAATCTAATCAAAACTACTTTCACTAGAAAGAAGTCTTTCAAAGTATGGTAATTGTTCCCTTTATTCATGCTAATCTTTATTTTAACTCCTTTTAAACTTTCTACCAGGAGTTCTTAAGTCTTAGAAGCTATTTTGTATTGTTTTGTAAACTGCCTTCCCCCAAAAAAGATGATTCACTAAGGGGAATCTTTTCCTGCCATTCAGAAAATCCGTCTTTAGTTGTAAATTAATTAACTCCATAGTGATTAAGAAATGAGGAAGCTCAACTTTATGTCTGAATAGGCTTTAGCATAGCATGGAATTCCTCAACTCCCAGCCACTTGGCTTGTGAGTTGACTGCATAAACTTCCATTTACTTACAGTTTACTTACAAAAAGCAGCTATCCAGAGTTCATATGGGTAATGTAACAATCTTTCTTTTATCCATAGAGATTCTGCTGGCAGGCATTCCGCTCCTGGATGCTGTTCTCCACCACAATGTTGTGTCTGCTCTTTCCAGAGACAACCAATTCACCATAATCCTTACTGGATACTCATTAAACAAATCAACATCATTCAATGCATAAATTATTCTAATTTTGACACATTAGGCAAAGTCCTAGCTCTCTGGAAAAGCATCTAACACTGGAGGGATGAAATGAAGAGTAAGAAGAGAATGACCAGTGGTACAGTGGATGGATTCAGTTATAGTGGTGATGGATACTGGGTAGAAGATCAATTTAGGTTTAGATCATCATGGAGATCTGTAGCATGTATCCACGTGACAGCTAAGAGCTGACATCAACTTGATGGCACAAAATCAAAGAGAAAACGTTTCTAACTTATCAAAGATCTTTATTGCATCATATAACAAATTGCTTTTTATTTTCTTCCCAGTTGTTTTTAAAATATGTTTTCTATAATGTTTGGCCAATAAAAAATGCCAGTCCCAAGCCCCTTAGATTCTTTGAGTGTATGCATGAGGACAGAGTTTCTGCATGGGTATAACAAAATAAATATGTTGTACTTATTAATCATTGAATATTTAACCAAACAATAAAAGCATTGTCAGCTACCTAATTAGCAGGAATTCCACCCTTATAAAAGAGAAGCCATAAGAATTATAAATACAGTCTTGGTTTTCTTTTTTGTGCTTGGTCCTCCTAGTTTCTTACCACCTCTTACAATGAAACAAACTATTTCCCTTTTTTCACTGACCACATACATCATTTAGGGAAATTCCTGTGTATAATAGCAAATTCTGATTCAGTTTTACCCCACAAGGATTTAACTCATTCTGGGAATTGCTACAAGCTAGTCCAGTCCAACACGCAAAGTGAATTGCAACTTCCTTGTTTTATTGTTGGTTGATTTAAAATACAACCACGAACTCTGAAATTCACTCTCCTTTCCCAAAGTTGACTGTCCACATTCAGCAGTGGGATCACTTACCAATCTAAGCTAGTCTTGGTGATCATTCCACTTTACAAGCTATAGAATATTGATCACAAAGTGTTTGGTTCAAGTTATGTATCCTTTGTGCTACTTTGAAAAATAGCTCTGTAACGTTCTAGTATATAAATTAATGGTATTGCATATATACTAACCAATAGAAAGAACCAATATATGCAGGTGCCTGTCCTAATCACCAGTTGACTTACTTCAAAACAGGTGATAAGATACTATTCTTTACCATAGTAGGAAGTTCTGGGCCATAAGCTTGATACAGGAGAAATGACCCATGAATACTATAAATATTGGAAGCTTAATTCTTCCATTCTTCAGCTGCCTGAAGCCATTGCTTTTCTTGTGTTAATGGTAAGACGGGCCCTGTTTTCTTAAACAATTTGTTTGTCATCCAGGAAAGCAGAATAAGGAGTTACATATGACATAACTTTGATATTTTTCAAATATGTTCAGTTGTTTTGTGCTATTCTCTTCTTGATGTCTTGTTTTATATTATATGTGGTGTTGGTGTCTGCCTCTGCCACAACTATGTAGTATAAGTATTATTTCTTGCATTGCATTCTCAAGCTGCCACCCATTTACCTTTCATTTCATACTGATTCTTATGCTTAGTTTTTTTAAAGGAAAAAAGCTTATAAGGCAATGCACGACATTAACTTCTTCCAGCTACATACAGAATATTTTAAAGAAGAAATTACCATAGAAACAACATATACTACAAATGTGTTTATTGCATTATTCACGAATGCAGGAAGATATTAAAATGAATCATCTCACAGAAGCAGCAGCCTACATCTCAAAAGTCTGCTAAAATTTGTGAGCCTTGCATTTCTTCCTGAAAGTAAATTACAACATGGCACTTCTGTAGATCAAGAACTTCAGACCATAAAGTATCATCAACGCACACAGAGCTAGCAGCCTAGCAAGCTTCAACTGTAAAAATAAAAATAAAAAAAATAGAAGAATATATATTTCACAGATGTTTCCTGTAGGGTCAGTAAGCCAGTGTTGTCTACATCCAGATACTAGCAAAACAGTCAGTAGAAGCTCAGATGGAGAAATGAGGCATATCTATATTACAGACTTAAGCTGGTTTTACAGTCATTTCCCTGTTCAAAGAGAACCCGGAGAGTGGGCCAATGGAATAACAAACTCTCGGGATACTCATTAAATAATGGTGCTTGTCATCTCTGAAATAAACCCTGAATCACAAAAGCATAGCACTTATTGGAAAGCAGTATTTAAGCATCAAAACAAAGTAATAGCTCAGGGCAGAAATCCAAATTAAAGCATTTCAAACAGATGGCCTCTGCTTAACATCTCCAATAAAGGGGAGTGTAATTGGTTTCAGTGAAAGTGCTTTTACTATTAGATTCCAACCAAACATTTTGAGAACTTTATCCCCCTCCCAACTTAAATCCATTATTCTATTTCAGCAGCAGGAATAAGAGAGAGTAGCTCTTAAACATTTTTTTTAATGACGTCCTTTTAGATATTCAAAAAATGCTATCATCACAAAGTTTCATGATATCTGAAAACTACAGTGGGGTTTTAATACAATACAAAAGGTGGAATTGACAGGGTTCTACCTGTAGTAATCTGCCTCGGATTACTGCAACTCACAAACGCTTATGCCTTTTTAAAAAAAGAAAAGTATTTTAAAAAGGTGTTACCAAACTCCTCTTAATTTTTTACAGCTCACCTTCTAAAATGTTTAGAAAGCAACAAAATGCTCCAAATCTTCCTTGATGTCAGGTTTTTAAT
This sequence comes from Thamnophis sirtalis, assembly GCF_051295495.1. NCBI lineage: Eukaryota > Metazoa > Chordata > Lepidosauria > Squamata > Natricidae > Thamnophis > Thamnophis sirtalis. Next base: position 106,333,524 of record NW_028261381.1, on the reverse strand, counting down.
TACTTCAGAATTATCACCTTGTTATTCCTTTCTCAGTTTCTCCCATCATGTACTCATTTCATTTACATTGCTAATTTTAAAGTTTATAATGGTAAAAGGCTAAAACACTGAACTCTTATTTCTGTTACCTGGGGATAGGTAGCCTGATGCTGGTTGAAGGAAGAATGTATGAATATGATATTGCTTTAGTAGACCTGCCACTACTTTTTCAATTTGCTGTACTTCCAAAGTATTGACCTATAACCACCGTCATTTCCAACCAGTATGGACATTGATTGGAATTGTAGTCCAATACAATTGGACTACAAAGTAAGGGAAAGCTACCATCTAACAAATGATAGCTGCTATCTCCTTACAAGGACTTGATCCAGGTGCTTAGATGACCAGGGTCTATAATAAACTACAAGTGACTGAATCTATATTGCATGTTAACATATGTATATATATAGCATGAATCTCCCAATATGTAACGCTTCAAAGGTGACTGTGGGATGTAGGAGTCAAAATCTTCAAAGGTGCTGGATATGGTGCATTGATCAAACTCCTGCCTCTTCAGTATGCAAGTGTGACATTTGCACATATAGTAAAAGTGCAGACTGCACTTTTATGCCTAGCACATTTCAGATTTGACAGTCTTACACCCATGGGTGGCAAATGCATAAATCACAATCTGAATTAGCTTAGTGTACGAATCCACCAGTTCATAGGGGTTTATTCCCAGGTACTCAGATAGCAGTTTTATGTTTTGTTTAATATACAAGGTTGCCAAATTCAAGCAAATTGACTCTGGTTCGTGTACAGCAGGGGTCAAACTTGCATGGTCACGGTGGCATCATATCATGTATCGGCACCTTTTTCCCCTTCACTAAACCGGACATGGGCTTGGCCAGCGTGTTACCTATACGGACCATGGGCCACAACTTTGACAACCATGGTATACAACATAACATTTTAGGCCAGTGATGGTGAACCTTTTAGACACCAAGTGCCCAAACTGCACGTGTGCATGCCCAAACTGAAAGTTATGTGTGTGCGCATACACAGCAGAGACCTGAAGACCAGCTGGCCGGCAGGAGGCAGCTTATCCCAACACCGACAGCGCAGCAAGAGGTAATATATATTTCTTTCGTGAGCTTTTGTTTTGCCATTTGCAGGGAAACAGAAGCTCACGAAAGAAACACCACAGAGATCTGACCTGGGGCGATGGCGTGCGTGACAGCAGACAGGCCTCTGCATGCCACCTCTGGCATGTGTGCCGTAGGTTCGCCATCATGGTTTTAGGCTATACCGCTAGGAATTTTTACTAATGATAAATCAATGGAGCTTATTTTGAGTAAACATAGATAAGATTATATTAGTATTGTGTCCATTTTGTATACATTCCTCCAGTCTCTCAAAATCTTTTTTTCCTGCAATTTATTAAGTGTTTAAAATTGTGCATTATTGTTCTAAGATAGGATTTCCATTAGCAGAAGAAAACAAATGTTTGTTATCTTTGAAACCAAAACTTTTCTTACAGGAAATAATGCATAGACACTTAGAAACGAGTCATGGAGTTGATTTGTATGTATGATCACTGTTGCAAGATTACTATATGTGCAAATATTGAAGCATTGAGATACGTAAACAGAGGAATGGACGAAGAAGATGATAGAACTAGCAGAAATGGCAAGATTGACAAGCCCTTTCCTTATAATCTTTTCCTTTTTTCTATTTTTCTTTTTTCTATCTTTTCTTACTATGGACTATTTTGCTTTGCCTGCTCTGCTTTTCTCAATATTTATACAGTTCTATGTTGTTTAAATTAGGTGCAATTTTATCATAATTCTAAATAGGCATGACAAAAAAGCTTTAGTGATGTAAAGAATGTAAATATAAATCTTTGAAGTAATGTTTGTGCAAATAGTTTCAGTTAAAAAAGCATGGAAGATGGCTTATATCTCCTTGAATTGATTCAGCTGTAAGAACTGTGGACCACCTACATGAATGGAAATCTCAAAAACACCTTCACAAGAACTTGGAAAATTACTAGTGTTGTGTTTATCACTATTGTCATTATATTTATTTACCCAAAATGAACCTAATATTTCCAGATTACAAGACCAATGTACAAGGCAAAGTGTTGTGTGGTGCAGGAATATTTCTACTGAATTATATACAAGACACAACAGAATAGTCAGATGGGTGATGTTGCATGTGGTTTGCTTGGGAGGAAAAAGAAGACGCCTGAAACCAGGTTTGAGGGAAAACCACCTCAGTTTGATGTGGCTGGAATGCAAGAGAAGAAAGCACAATCTGTTACCTTCTGAAGTGGTGTTTCTTTCTGATTAATTTCTTCCTTTGAAACAAACATAATGCAAGGTAATATTTCAGCCTTTCTCAGGTTGCTGACAGGGAATTCTGGAAGTCATATTTCAACTCATATAGTAAATACCATATACAGAGTACAGAATAACAAAGTTGGAAGGGATCTTGGAGGTCTACTAGTCCCTATACCATTCCGGACAAATGGCTATCCAATCTCTTTTTAAAAAGCCTTCAGTAATGGAACATCCACAACTTCTTTAGGCCTGCCATTCAATTGGTTAATTGGTTTTCTCTTTAAGGAAATTTCTCATTAGTTCATTGAGGGATCTTTCCATCTGTTGCTTGCCCTGTCCTCAGGTGCTTTGGAGAATGGGTTGTCCCCTTCTTCTCTGTGATAGTCCTTCAAACATTAGAAGGCGACTATTTTCTCACACTTAGTCCTTATGTTAATTAGTTAGACTAAATATATCCAGTTCCTGCAATAGTTCATCATATGTTTTAGTCTCCACCCACTTGATGACTTTTGCTGCACTTTTTCTAGAGTCTCAACATCTACCGCATCCAGTTTTGGTGATCAAAACTGGATGCAGTATTCCAAACACTGCTCTTATCAAAGCAGTATAAAACAGTACTGACTTCATTTGGATTTGATACCATTCCTCTTTTGATGCAGCCTAGCTTCATTGGATTTTTTGGCAGCTGCAGCACATTGCTGGCTCATATTTAAATGGTTGTCCACAAGGATTCCTAGATTTCTCTCACAGTTACTTTGTTGACCCATGTGCCACCTATTCTATACCTGTGCGTTTGGTTTTTCTTGCCTAATGTAAAAGCTTACTGAATTGCATTTTGTTGGATAGGGTCCAGTGTTCAAATCTGTCAAGATCCTTCTGTATCTTGAGTCTATCTTCTGAATTATTGGCTAGTTCCCTCTACCCAGCTTAATGTTGCCTCCAAATTTGATAAGCTCCCTTTCTATTGCCTCATCTAAACCACTTATAAAGATGCTGAAGAGAACTGGGCCTAAAACAGAACCTTGGGGTCTCCCATTGCTTACTTCCCCTCATGTAGTTCCATTAAGGGCTACATGTTGAGTGTGGTTTGTCAGCCAGTTACAAATCCATCTGGTGATGATGCTGTTCTATCCCACTTTTTAAAAATCTTACTAAGAAATAGGTTGTGGTTATACGGTATATGGTAAAGGCTATACCAATTCAGGTCACTGATTATTTTCAAGGAATGTGTGTTCTTCTGAAAATTTTTTAAAAAATTCAGGGGAAATGATTTAGGATTTGAACCTGATGAATATTGTTAGTTCAATAATGTAGATATTTTTAAAATCTACTTTAGCAAAGTATCCTGGGACTGATAAGCTAATTCATATGTTTTATATTCTGCATGGTATTTATTGATATATAAAAATATTTATATAGCTACTTATCTTGTACTAAACTCTGGGCAGTTCATTCCCTCAAAAAATCCATCTTCAATAAGAAAAATTAAACCAAAGAAACATATCCAAACACACACAAAAAACCTCATAGGATTCCTAGCAGCTGCATTATATGATAGTGTGCTTTTGTTGTTGTTGTTTATGTGTCTTTGAGGTACTGTTGATTTCTGACAACTGCCAATTTTCTTTGTATGATTTCAGAAGTAGTTTGCCACTGCTGCTGCCTCCTCCTTCCTAGGGCTGAGTGGGAGTGGCTGGCTCAAGAGCACCCAACTGGTTTCCTGCTTCAGACGGGACTAAAGCTCATAATCTCCTACTAATAGTTTCTAGCCCGGTGCCTTAACCACTACACCAAACTGGGCCACTATAATATAAAGCATCCACAGCAAATTAAGAAATTGACAATAACAATAAAACATTCACTGTAAGAATATTTTTTTAAAAAAACAGCTAATGAAATAAGGCATAACAACAATAATCACTGATTTAATAAAATCAGATCCAAATGATGCAGATCAATCAAAAAAGGCTCTTCAGAACTGCTCAGTATTGCACATCTTCTAGAATGAAATCATGGTGGGAATTATTTGATTTCAATAAGAAGGCTATTTCAAAGAGCAGGCACTTCTATTGAATCATATGCCTTAGCTAACCTGACTTGGGAGATAGATCTCTACTAGCAACAACTCTTGAATCAGATGGATTTTATATAGTGGGACTGACAGTTGACTCAAGAGTTCCTGCTAGCAGTGATCCAGTGGTGGGTTCTGGATCCCATCGCAGCCGGTACGCTGCGCACAGGGCCAGGCATCCTAGATGGGCACATGCACTGCTCGTGCATGCACACACCACCATCCTGCGACACCCAGCTGCTCGGCAGAGGTCACACAGCCTCCACACACTGTGCACATTTGTGCAATTGACCCGGTTGCTTCAAAAACAGGTAAGGAACACGGGCAGGAGGGCGGGTGTGCCCAACAAGCAACTGTACCGGAATGGTGGCCGCTGTTCCCAGCTACCACCGGTAGGGCCGTACTGGAGCGTAGCACTCGCAACACACCACTGCAGTGATCCATCTAGTGTGTGTATGTGTTTGTGTGTGTGTGTGTGTATTATATATGTGTAGGTATATACACTAATACACATTCTGTGTGTATTAATATGTATGTAGGTATGTAGGTATGTATGTATGTATGTATGTATGTATGTATGTATGTATGTATCAAGCTGATAACACACACAAACACACACACAGAGCAGCCTTTCTTTACTTGGAGGTTTCCACTTTTTGGAGTTTTCAAATTTTGTTGCTGGTGCTATCCTTGAGATCTACCCAGTGGTGAGATTCAGCCAGTTCGCACCACTTTGGGAGAACTGGTTGTTAACTTTCTGAGCAGTTTGGTGAACTGGTTGTTGGAAGAAATCATTAGGCAGAGGACCGGTTGTTCAATTATTTTAATCCCACCACTGGATCTACCCCACAACGAGTTTTTGAATTTGGGACCATTTCCTTTGCATTTAAAACTAACATGCAAATAGTAGTGATTTTTTTAAAAAGAATGATAAGGAAGCAAAGTTCTGAGAAAACTGCATCACAACAGTGCTGGCTTGCAAGTAACAACATAACTGAGAAGTTATTTTGCAAACATATATTTGGCAGCAGCAGTTAACAAATGTATAAAAAAGCAATATGATTCAAGGAACTGCCAGAGGGTTGATTTCAGATAGATAAGTCAATGACTTTAATAAATGAAATAGTGTTTAATCACGTTACTTAAATTACATTTTTATAATGTTAATTAACATTTTACACTGAATAGAACCAGATAATTGAATAATTAAAGGCCCTACCTCCCTATAGATTTAAACTATATTTTAACAATGTCAACTTCATCTTAAAGAAGATGTTAGAGTTGTCATTCTGTAATTCTGTAATGAGGAGTCATTATTTCTCATTGAAAGTTCTCTTCATCAAGCTATCTATCCCATTATTTTGGAGTCAAGTCAGTCAAAATGCTATCATCCTAGTTATGCTATTGTGTTAAGAAGGTCTGGTGCATCTTGGTTCTCCAAATATATGCTCTCTATAGTTTTCCTCAACAAGTGTTCACACCCTAAAGCTGATAATGTCAAAGGGCTTCATGTTGCTTCACAATCTCAATTACACTTGCAATAGTGGAAAACGTCTTTGTCCATGCAGAGGACATGCATCAGAAGTCTCTTCCAGCTAATTCAAATGTAGACCAAGACTGTATAGATAGGGATAAAGTGAAGAAGTGTGCACAAGAAGATGAAACTCCTCTCTGAAGAGCTGCATGGCTCCCCAAAGCTCCTTGCATTCCATAGTGTTCTCTAATAGCTTCTAACATTGTCTCATGATTCCAGTGTTTCTTCTTCCCAAAGCTTGGCAACAATTTTGATGGAGGCATAAGATGAAGAGTATTTTTTATAAGATTATCCATGTGTTAAAATTATTTCTCATTTCTTATTAAAAAAATATTAGACTGAATCTTGGATAAATGAAATAGCTAGGATGGAGCTAACGTTCATTAATGGATCTTCGGTAAATTCTTATTTATGCAATCAGGCAGATTGTAATTACGATAGAATTAAATTTTAAAGATTCCAGTTCCTTTATGCCTTGGAATTTTATCTGTAGTATCTATTGGTTTGTTCCTGCCACATCCAGCGTTATGAAATCTGCTGCTCATTTTGTAGCAGGCACCTGCCAATGGTTGATCAGCTTGGCGACACACTTCCTGTTATAAGGCCACAGCTCCTTGAAATGAGATTTATGCAAACTTGGCTGTTCTGATGTCACACTGGGCTGTAACAGTTTGAAGGCTATCTATGCTCTACAGAGGCTTGGGGAAATCAGGAACTTACAATACATCTAAAGAAAGATCTCACCTTAGAATTCTTGAGAGAAAGTATAAAAAGTGATTAAGCCCAGAATAATAATAATAATAATAAACCTTAATCACTGAAAAGGGTCTTCAAAGAATCCAAGGAATTTTGTTTCACCATTTTATTTTATTTTTCTTTTTGTTTGATGTCTTTTCAAAAAGCGGGATAACTCAAATTAGAACATTAGTTCATAAAGAAGTTGGCTGAATGTTACAGGCTTGCAAAATGGAAGGCTTTTCCCTCATTTCCCCTGTGAGTATGTGAATTAATTATGGTTTTGCCTTTCTGCTTTGCCAACCGAATTGATTTGCTGTTGAAGATTGCTGCATTTCTGGTACTCATAATTCTTAAAGGTTTTGTGGTGGTGCCTATTGAATGGGAAGTTAGTATTTCCTCTCTCATACTCTTTATCTCTGTCTGCTTTCACTGATAAGGGACTATTATTATTTTAAAACTTTAGTAAGTTGAGTTTATAAGGAAATCTGGCTTTGTGGTTGAAATACACATTTATGGGTTCATAATACCTGGCTGCAACATGAAGGGTAGCGGATACATATGGCCAGTCTATCTTCCAACTCATTTGTCTCACTTATCTTCCAACTCAGTTGTCTCAGCAATTTAGGATAAAAAAAGAAATAATTTCCCTGCCCCAGTTAACTGAATGGAATATTCAGGATTATTATTTTTTGCTAAAAATGAAATGCTAGAATACTGTACCAATAGAGTCTTCCTTTTCTGAAGCTATCTCATTCCATTTAATCAATCAATTAATATGGCAGCTTTATAGTATTCAAAGACTGTTCTACATATAAATTTAGTTGAGAAACGTATATTTGGTCAAAAGCAAGAGGAAGATTCTACAAATGCTTGATATAGCTGAGAATCAATCAGACAGAATTACGTCTGATTGTAATCTATTTGTCCCATTTCTAAAGACATTTTCTTAAGTTCAATCATGGATCATCTTTCATTGTAAATAATGGTGCATCTTTTTCAGATTATTCTATAAACTTTTATTTATCTTGTGGTTTGATGTATAATGGAATAGTTGACCAAAAGCAGCAGAGTAAATGAGCATACACTATGTATTCAATTTACATTTTAGTTATAAGTGGAAGTGATATTACTTAGGATGTGAGTAAAACAATATAAGCTATTTTTTTTAAAAAGTCAGCGTAAATTATCATTCCCTATGTTTAAGGTCTTAAAATATTTACTTCAGAGTAAGTCCCCTTACTCGGGACTTTATTTTTAATAAGTTGGTAAGTTTACATGGTAACTGATTTTGCTATGCAAATCCTTCCTGCCTATACTCAATATATAATTATCATATGTTGAGCTGTGAGTATATTTCATGAATACTAAGACCCTGGAAAACCTTGTACATATGCATGATTCTTCATGTTGTCTATACTTTTGTTCTGAATGGTGGTATATTTTTTAATATTTTTGTAAGTAATTCTAGTACTGAAACTAAATATACATTCATGAGGCTTTTTCCAACTTAAGTAGTGTATCATGTGTGTGTGTGTTGTAAATATGGCATGGTAGCATGGAATTTAACAAAAAAGATTTTCATTATCTTTACAAATATGAAATATTTAAGGTTTTTTTTGTATATCACCTTTCAAAATAGATGACAGCATCAGTCTTTGACATATTCTCAGATGTTTTAGCAAACAGGAAGATTATACACTAAATCCAGTAGTGTAATTTATTTCTGTCCAACTGCTCATATTAAATTCAAGTCCTTCCTGTACCAAAATGTGGAATTATGTTGCCATGCTCACATTAACCATTGTTCCAATATATAAGGTTGTTACATATACTGAGAAGGTAATTCCAAAGAATAACAATGCCAAATTGGGAATTTACTTGTCTGATGAATTTGTCTAATGGACAATCTTATTTCATTCCCAATCTCTATCTACTTGCAGTTTTGTACATGTTTACATAGTACTGGGATTGCATTCATTTCTATGTCTTTGGGTTTATGCAATTTAGATCAAATCCAATTTTGATCTAATCCAAGCTTTTATTTGATTTGGAAAATTGATCTGTTTCAATCAAATCCAAATAGACAATATGTATTAGACCTACATGATTTAAACTATATATGTAGTTAGACCTATGACATCTGTAGTAATATGAAGATAAATAATTATTTAACAATTTTGAAGAAATATAAACTTTTTAAATTAAATATTATGACTCGATAAATATGGTACTAACTGGAAGGTAAATTGCATTAACTGGAAGGTAAATTGCATTGAATTAATTGGGACTTACTTTGTGGAAAATACACTTAGCTTAGGCTGTGAGGAAGAAGCAGTATCCAAGATGGAATTTAAGTACTATCTTTTTAAATGTACATTTCTTTTTAAACTTTTAAGTCGAAATCTTCAGACTTCTTATAATGTTTACAAGCTCCTCATTACTTCATCCCCCATGATAGAAATGTAGCCAGAAAGAGGTTTTAAAAAACAGAAATTATACTACCATTAATATAATCTGCCGGATGTTTAGACTGGATTTGGCACTTCTATCCACCTATTGAGTTTTTCCCAAGGATCTGGGATAAGCAGATGTTATTATTTAATAATAAAGGTAATCATTACAGAATGTAAGCTGTTCCAAATAAGGCTGTCTTTTGCGATTGACGATTATTACTATTGGTCAAAAAGAGTTCAACAAAAGAAATGGATATATTTACAGTATTCTGATTGATTGCATAGTCAGCCAGATGTTTAGGCTGGTTTGGGTATTTTTATACACTTATCAAGTGTTTGATTAGGACCTGTGGTAGGCAGATTATTATTATCTGTCCACAACAATGTGAAGTCACAGCTGCCAGTTCTTTAACTGGTGTTGGCCTTCATACACATTGACTTCTTCCCCATAATCGAGGATGTATTGGTATAGTATATGTGCACATCCAAGCAGTGTGGTCTTTTGCAATTGGCAGATGGAAATGTTGTCAATGCACAGATTTTCTAAGTGTTCTCCAAGATTTTTTGATATTGCACCCACTATGCTGATAGCCACTAGAACCACCACTGCTGGTTCATGCCATAATCTTTCAGTTTTTATTTTCAGATCTTGACATTTTATGTTCTTAAATTTTTTATTTTCTGTTCTGCTATCCCCGCACAGCCACCTCATTTATCCCCACTTTTGTCTTTTTGACCACAGTTATGTTTAGCGTGTATTGAGCCAAGGCTTTATCAGTCTATATTCAGAAATTCCACAATATTTTAACATGCTCATTTTTTACTAGTTTTCAACTCTATGTTCCCAGCAATTTCTGCTTCTTTGCACAATCTGCACTTTCAATGATTTCCCCCCCAATTCTGACCTTGATTGCATTAATTTGAATAGCTTGTTCTTGCTTAGCCTTAAACGTTCAGTTTCTTTTCATAATGTTCCAGTTGTAAGTAATTGCCAGGTTTTATTTTTATCCACGTTCCCCTCAATCTTTTGTCCATGTAATGTTTTTCCTTGCCAGCATTCTGCTCATGTTTGTATTACCTTATTTCAATATTCTTTTGTTGTTGTCGTTTCCTGTACATTTAGTATGTTTCAATGTTTAACTTTCAACAATGCTTGTTCTTGGCTGTCTTTTACATAATCAGCTAATGCATGCTTTTCTTCTTCTACTATTTTTGTTATTGTTATTATTAATAATAATAATAATACTATTTGGAAATTTTAAATTTATCAGAATTTATCAGAATTGAACATTCTGATTCTACAAAAAACCATCCTATTTAACAGTTCCTAGGTCCTTGGTTAGGACTCAAGCTGTTGAGCTACCAACCAGCCCCAAAGGCTGTAAATCTCACTAAAGATTAACCACATAATAACAATAACAACAACAATAACAATAACAATTACAATTATAATTTATTATGTTATTCCATTCATCCACTCACACTTGTTGTTATTTGTGAATGGCTGCCCTCAATGATATTCAGCATACTCAAGCGCATGCCAGACGTCAACACTTTATGTTTATGTGGCAATCTGGTACATAAGTAGAAATGAAAATCCGTGTAATTTTAAAATGTAATGCGAAAAATTGTTCATAGCTTGATACTGGAAATGTAATATTCTATGGATAACAAGTCTTTATGCAGCAAAAACCTAGGATATCACTGCTGAGAAGACATACACTTACCGTATATACTCGAGTATAGGCCGACCCGAATATAAGCCGAGGCACCTAATTTTACCACAAAAAACTGGAAAAGTTATTGACTCGAGTATAAGCCTAGGGTGGGAAATGCAGCAGCTACCGATAAATTTCAAAAATAAAAATAGATACCAATAATGCCATTGCCCATTGAATAACATATACAGCCTGCCTGTGCCCATTAAATATACAGTAGCCATTGTAAAAATTTGCTCTGCATAACAAATTATTATCACACAATACCGGTGTATTCAATGAAATACTTCACTCACCTCATGATGCTGATGTCCCGCTGTGATGATGATGTCCCACCTCCTATGACACACGGCACAGTGATTCCTATCATTGGATCACTGTACCAGAGGAGGTGGGACATCGCTATGTGGCTGCTTACCATAACAAGGAGGAGGTGGGACATCGTTGCAGAGCGGCAGGAGGGGGAGGAAGGGGAATCGTAAGATAGCCCTGCATTACATTAGAACGTGAGGAGGGGGGATGGTGCAGTGCACGCTGTGCGGCAAACTGACACAGAGGGAGGGGAAACTCAGGGGCGCTGGGCCATTCACGAGCATCACCCAGCGGCATGGCCCCACCCCTTTTTCTCCTCCATTTCGGGCAAATTTTTCACTGACTCAAGTATAAGCCGAGGCGGCTTTTTTCAGCTCAAAAAGTGGGCTGAAAAACTAGGCTTATACTTGAGTATATACAGTATTACAAATATGCAAATATAATAGCGTTCAAGGATGGCTGCTTCTGTACTAACCAAGATGACCTGAAAATCATGTTTCCATCCCTTACATTTTAAAAACAACATAAAGAAGAAAGGGAAGAAGCCCCTCTCTTTTGGCATATTCTTTCTGAAGTAGAAAGTTATTACCGAAAGGGAAAAATTGTGGCTTCTCAGTTTACAAGCAAAAAAAATCCTTAAACTACGCAAGGGTTCATAGAATTATGAATGGTGTAATGCTAATAGACAGCTGTATTTCACTCTCAGAACATGACATCTTAGGTTACTCATTGAATCATATTAGCAATAACTTGTTCTTATTGCTTTATTGACATTTGTGACCCAATTGGTTTTAAAATTAAGAGTTTGGAAGTCATATTTTATGAGAAATATAATTCTGCTGGACCTTTAGTTTTAGAATAATGCTAGACAGACATGCCTGTTTAAGACTCACTCAAATGAGTTTACTAATTTTGCAAATTGAATATAAATGTATTTAGCTCAGATTAGAAGATTCACATAGACTAATTTTATTAGACTTCATTATGCCTAAATTTAGGTACATTGAGAAATTGCTTTATCATACATTGTACGATACTATTGGTAGGTTATATAGTCTTCTTTATAAAAACAAGTTCTTCTTCACTATTGTATGTATGTATCTATGTACGTATACATGTACTGGTATTTATGTATTTAAAGAATATATGGTGCCTATATATATATATCATGTTCCTGAGCAGCTCATAGCAATTGATAAAAACAACACAAAAATGCATTGTACTGATGAAAGAAATGTCTTTCTGACCCTTCTCATCAAGATGCCAAAACTACCAATTCTGTTGACCCTGACTCAACCCCTTCCTAGCCAAATGGTTCAAGAAAGAGCTAAGTATTCATGGTCTTCTGGAAGATTAAAAGCCAAAGTCTTAAGTGTGAAGGTATTTCAAAGGGCTTGGATGGCTATAGACAAGCCATGCCTCCAAGTACTTATTGTCACTTTGAAAGATAGTCATGATTGAGATATATTAGCATAAAGAACAATGTCCTGTGGTGGTCTCCATAGACTTTGTGTTACATTAGTGTCGCCATGTATCATAATCTGATATTGCATAACAGAAATCTTGTCTTGATAAATATAATGTTTTAAGAGTACAGCTTGATTACATGACATAGCTCTTACAGGTTACCTTTGTATAGGTACAAAATGAAAGTAGGTTTGTCAAATTATTGTCATCATCATTTTCATGATCAACATTACTATCCTAATACTTTATACAGAATGGCTACCCTGAAGCCCTAAGACAACTTGTCCTCATCCTTTCCTCTGCCACTTCTGATCATAATTACCCCAAATTAGAACCATGTTTCCTGTGATTTTAAGGTGGGAAGTATGTAGGAGCCGAGGTGGCGCAGTGGTTAGGGTGCAGTACTGCAGGCCACTTCAGCTGACTGTTATCTGCAGTTCAGCGGTTCTAATCTCACCGGCTCAAGGTTGACTCAGCCTTCCATCCTTCCGAGGTGGGTGAAATGAGGACCCAGACTGTAGGGGCGATATGCTGACTCTGTAAACTGCTTAGAGAGGGCTGAAAGCCCTATGAAGCGGTATATAAGTCTAACTGCTATTGCTATTGCTATGATCCATAAAGTAGATTTAACATAGTTTTTTAAAGCTATACAAAAACAAATCTGCTCCAAAATCTGGGAGAGGGGCTCCAGAAAATTGCTTGGAGTAAACAGAGTAATTCCTACCCACTAAAGCATTATTTTATCTTTAATAACTGTAGAACACAAAGAAATTCAACCAGTATAATTCATCTTGAAATTGGGATACAGGAACAGGCTGTGGTTTGCTTACCCAGATGTATTTAATAAGCCACAAATGGTTGGGTTTGCACAATTACACCAAAGCCATTTTTATGCAACATAGAGGTAAGGAACTCTTGGTGGATGAGACAACGGCCTCCTGGAAGTAGGGTGAGATCTATCTTGTTCAGGCATATTTTGCACATATTTCTCTGCCCACCTGTCTTTTTCTTCCAGGACATAAATCTCTTCATTCCCTTAAACTATCTCACCATATCAAAGCTCAATTATTTAGCACAATATTATATTTTAACATGTTTGGGGGTGATATTTAGTGTTCTTGCTTCAATTATAAAACTACTTTAAAATTGCTCTGACTAAAAGAGTCTGCACAATAAGGCCTAGTAATTATAAACTGAATCTCTGGTAAAATCTCTAGATTTTACTCCTGCTCTCATATTATCTTTAATTGAAACTATTTTTAATTAAGTAGTTGATTTTCCCATAGATTTGCTAATAGTCACACAAAATTTATATCACTGTTGGTGAACTATTTCGGCATTGAATGCTGAAATGGAAGTGTGTGCGTGTGTGCCAAAAATTGAATGAGCAACCGCCCGGTGCACATGCACGCACCGGGCAGCTGCTCCTTCGATTTCTGGTGCATGCATGCCACTGGCCACCTGGTCTCTGGTTTCTGGCATACATGCATGCACAGCTGGACAGTGCGCATGCATTCTGGGAAGATTATGTTCCGGTTTCTGGAGCATGCATGTGCACCAATCAGCTGGTCGCGCATGCATATGCACCAGAAACCAGAAGACCAGGTGGAAACCAGAAGAGCACCGCCAAGCACGTGCATGTGCATCGGGCAGCTGATTTTCCAGTTTCCGGCACATGAAGACCAGCTGGCCATCATGCCAGAACCTGGAAGAACAATGGGCGACAGCTCGTGAGCCCAGAGAGATGGCTCTGCATGCCACTTCTGCCACACATGCCATAGGTTCCCCATCACAGATCTATACGGTTTCATGAGGTCATCTTTTTCATCAGCACCATGATTTTAAGTTGATTGATTGAATGATAGTAGTTTTGGGCAACTTCTAGAAGATGGCGTGCCTATAAAAGGAAAGGAAATGTTTCTGGTGTATCAGTGTCAAACAGGAGCTTGGGAATCTGCCTTGCAGATATGAACTGAAAAAAGTTCATGACATGCTGGTAAAATTAAAAGCACAGTGATATAAAATGAAAGAATATTTAAAATTAATGGTAGACTACAAATAAACAAACCTCGCCACTTCAGAATTTGGTGAGATAGACACTGTAGGCTTGTGAAAGGACTTTTAACATGATCTTCCAACCCTTTCTTAAAACCATACAGTTATTTTGTAATTCTTTCCAAGGAAATGAGGTTAGGCCTGTCCGTTAAACCAGCCTCAGCTGCACATCACGGGAATCTGGTTGGTATTTCTGAATCATCCACTAGAGAACATTTATATTATTATAAAAATGGGATTTATTTCTGAAATAATGTGAACTACATTTATTATTTATATATAATCTGTCTTAAAACATCTCTCGTGGTTCCCATCTTAGCAGTGACTTTGAAAGTTGGTTGAACAGCACCTTATAATAAACCCATGGACATACACATGAGAATTTACTGCATATAAGTCAACATTTGAATATATTGTTGATACTAATTTTCATTCTTTAATTCTTAAATATTGATTTTAAAATAGCAACTTTTCATCACCTGTGCTTGTACCTTTTCATCAGGTACATGATGAAAAGGTTTGATTCAGTTTAATCCATATAAAGAATTAAACAGATATTATGATCATAGGAAAAATCTAAGGTAATGATGTAGTTTCTGGGTTCTACAATCTCCCAGGGCTTGAAATGGACACCTAACATTAGAACCATCATTAAAAAGGCACAACAAAGAATGTCCTTCCTGCATCAAATCAGAAAGTTCAGACTGCCCAGGAGCTGTTGCTACAGTTGCACAGATGAATTATTGAGTCTGTCGTTTGTTCTTCTATAACTGTCTGGTTTGGTACAGCAATCAAACAAGACAGGTAAGATTTTAAATGACAGTTAAGACTGCGGAAAAAACCATCTGCAGCCAGCCTACCTTCCATTGAGGACTTATATATTGCGCAGGTCAGAAAGAGGGCTGAGAAAATATTTAGACCCCTCACATCCTGGACATAAACTGCTTCAACCTCTCCCCTCAGGACATTGTTATAGGATATTTCATGCCAAAGCAACTAGACAAAAAGTTTTTTTCTCTCGTGCCATCACTCCGCTAAACACCTAATTCTCCCAGTACTGTCTTATGTCTAATTTACTCATGTAGTATGACTGTATTACTATTATCCTTCTCCTCTTTTCTACTGTTTTCCCCTATTGATAACTTACAATTATATTACTTTGTTGTTTGTATGTACACTGAAAGCTTATGCACCAGAGACAAGTTCCTTGTGTGTCCAGTCACACTTGGCCAATAAAGTAAAAAGCATTCTAGTCTACTAATTTTTCAAGGGCAGCCTTTCCTAACTTAGCCTCATCTAGATATGCTGTAGTTTACTGACTTTTTCACTTGGCTAGGAATTTTGAGAACTCTAATTCCATTGCATCTGGAGCAGGGGTGGGTTCCTGCCAGTTTTAACCTCTTCTATAGAAGAGATTCCACTAAACTACAGTGCTGTTTAGAACCAGTTCCAGCTCCCTCCACCAAGATGAAGAGCGAGAGGAGGAATTCTGGGAGTTGAAGTGTGCAAGTCTTAAAGCTGTCAAGTTTGAACACCCCTGGGTTTTTTTTCTAAAGGGTTAGGGGTGCAAGGGTCTTGTAACTTGACAGTTTTAAGACTTGCACACTTCAATGCCAGAGTTCTTGAGCCAACATGATTGGAGAAGGAATTCTGAGATCAAGTCCACAAGTCTTAAAGCTGTCAAGTTTGAACACCCCTGGGTTTTTTTTCTAAAGGGTTAGGGGTGCAAGGGTCTTGTAACTTGACAGTTTTAAGACTTGCACACTTCAATGCCAGAGTTCTTGAGCCAACATGATTGGAGAAGGAATTCTGAGATCAAGTCCACAAGTCTTAAAGCTGTCAAGTTTGAACACCCCTGGGTTTTTTTTCTAAAGGGTTAGGGTACAAGGGTCTTGTAACTTGACAGCTTTAAGACTTGCGTGCTTCATATGCCAGAGTTTCTGAGCCAACATTTTGGTTGCTAAGCAAGAACGTTGCTAAGTGAGTTTCACCACATTTTACAAGTTGGCCACACCCACCCAGTCACATGACTGCCAGGCCACTCCCACTCAGTCACATGGCCAGCAAGCCACTCCCATCCGGTCACATGGCCAGCAAGCCACTCCCACAAAGCAGGCCACACCTACAGAAGAGGTTCTAAAAAATTTTGAAACCTACCACTGATCTGGAGGTACCAAGCAGGAGAAGCAGGATTTAATAGATCCAAGCTGTAGGTACTAGAACTAATTCTTTAGGGACAGGATTTGATAAACGATTGATACAAGACTAAGTTTTACATCGTAGTTCAGAGATAGGTAAAGTGATATCCCAAATTTTTTCCTACTACTCTTAGGATCTCTGTTCATGAGATTTTATTTTTTTTGATTTAAAAAAAATGGCAAATAGTCATGGCAAAACAAAACATCTGTTTTTACCATCACCATGTTTCCAGCTCTGAGTAAGTCTCATTAGAACAGGATTTGTCAGCCTTGGCAACTTCCAAATGTGCAGACTAACTAAAAGTGGCAGGGATCTGCAACTGGTTGTTTTGTTTGAAATACTGCTCATTTCTCTGAATAAAAGAATAAAAGACTTGGAAGGTGAAAAACAACTTCAGGGGCTGGGAGAGATTGTGATGAGAAACCTAACCAGTTTGCTATTGATTAAATGGATGTGTTGTGAATACACAGTCTCTCCATTGCAACATTTTTGTGAAAGTGCCTATAATATACTTTCAGATTTGCCCAGAAAACCAAAATATAGATCTACTTTCCTTGCTTCATCCGTTTAAGAGAAACCATCATCAATACTGTCATGTTCTGCCACAGAGGTAGTTCATTATTCCAATGCATAGATCCTTTTAAAGACTGAATGATAATCTAAGACCTTTCTCATGAGAGAAGAATATCTCACAGGTCTGAGATGTTTCTGCTTGTCAGCAAGAGGAGCAATAAGAAATCTTTTTTTAAAAAAACCAAAAGGTGGAAAATGTTAAACTTTAAAACAACGAACAGCAGTGCCTGTCATATTGTTATCAAGGAAGCCTCTTTTATGTGAGAAAGGTACACGGACTCCTCACACCAGAGTTACAGGGGCATCAGAACTAAGCAGAATCTGGGGAACAGTTCAGGAAGTTGGTGCAACAATTTGAGGCCAAAAACCACACTGACAACCATTTGTTTTGTAATAGAAAAAAGAAAGTAAAATCACAAAGATAACAAAGCAGACCCAGAAACAAAATTGTTATTACAACAGGACACCTTCTGGATAGAGTATATTTTTCAAATACTTTCATACTCTGAATGGCAGGTGGCACTTTGTTACTTATGGTAAAAACAATCCATGAAGAGATATAACCTTTCCATTCCGGTTGCATTATCCTTTAAATGTAAACAGGAGTGGTTAAATAGGTCAGATACTTAACTGGATAGGAAAAGAGAATGCAAGCCTTTTCTTCCTTACAACTGCCTAATGGAAATCATTCCTCCCAGAAGAAAGCTGCTACAAAGAAGAGGGGAGCAATCTATTCTCCAAAGCACCTGGAGGCTGGACAAGAAGCAATTGTTGGAAACTGATCAAGGAGAGAACTAACTTAGAACTAAAGAGAAATTTCCTGATAGTTGGAACACTTAATCACTTGTCTCCAGAGGTTGGGATGTTCCACAAGATATAAGTATAAACATTAATACAGGAAATGGATACG
Organism: Thamnophis sirtalis; assembly: GCF_051295495.1. Taxonomy (NCBI): domain Eukaryota; kingdom Metazoa; phylum Chordata; class Lepidosauria; order Squamata; family Natricidae; genus Thamnophis; species Thamnophis sirtalis. The sequence goes on along the minus strand of NW_028261381.1, from coordinate 106,315,173 downwards.
AATAAGTGGGGACAGTAGGATAGGGATGGTAGGCATATTGGTGTGCTTATACACCATTATATATATATATATATATATATATATATATATATATATATATATATATATATATGTGTGTGTGTGTGTGTGTGTGTGTGTGTGTGTGTGTGTGTGTGTGTGTGTGTGTGTGTGTGTGTGTGTGTGTGTGTGTGTATGTATATGTATATGTATATGTATATGTATATGTATATGTATATGTATATGTATATGTATATGTATATGTATATGTATATGTATATGTATATGTATATCATGCACCATTGGTTGGTTGGCTTAATGTAATGGCTTCCTGGGAATTATGTCACTTCTCACCTATCACAGTATGTATTGGAAATGTTCATAAATAGGAATATGTTAAAATTGTCTATAGGCCAATTATCTTTCAAGAAGCTCACTGAAGAGTTTAGTTTGTTAGATTAATTTCTAGGATCTTTGCCTCCTATACAGTACTGAGAGCACAGTGTATAAAATATGATATACTTATGTTAAGCCCCATGCCATATTTTCAAATAAGTACAATAGGCTTACAAATATTTGAAGGTCCTATGAAAATGTTTTAAGTTACAAAAATATGAAAAGTAACAGTAAAATTTAAAAAATGTACCTCCTAAAATTAAATATATTTAAGATATTATTAGTGCTTTATTGTGTATAAATGTACTGGGACTTAGTGAAGAATATGGGGAATATCTTTATAAACCAAACTGTCTGGTTTATTACTGCTAGAACCTACAAAGGTCTTAATGCAGTCACTTAGGCACTACATTTTATAAAGACCGAATCTACCTATCTGGCAAAAAAATAATAATCATGAGTGGGCAGGGTCTTTCCTGTTGTAGCCCCCATTTTGTGGATCGCTTTACATCCAGAAGTTGCCCTTTGCTTTCTAGTATTTTGTAAAACAGTAAGTTCTGTTCTTTCAATAAGAGTTAAATAATTTGTGACATGCATCTTAGAAGGTGGTTCCTTTTTTATCATTATAGTACTACTTTTCTTTATTGTATTATTATTATTACCTTATTTTAAACCAGAATTTACTGATTCGGAACAACTACAAACATTGCAGAGAAAGAAACAAATATTATGATTCTTGTAGTCATTTAATAAAATACAATATTTTTAACAATGCAAAGAATAGTATTATTATACTTAGATAGTATTATAATAATAGTATTATTATAATTAAGATACTTATCAAACTATTTTTGCCCCCCCTTTTTTTCAAATGATATCTCCATATGAGCCGTTCTTGAAAGCAAGAGATTTTCTGGATCTGTTAGATAGGCTGATTTGCGACATACTTGACTTCTGAATTAGCTACTACTAATTTCAGAAGTATTATTTCTCAAGAATCCAAATGTTTAGAATATGCAACTTCACATTTTCTGGCAATCCAACAACAAAAGGACTCCAGGTTGGAATGGGCTATTTTGGAATTTGGTCCATATGCTCAGTAAAAATTAGCACATCATAGCATCATGGAAGAACTGAAAGGTATCTTGGAAACCATCTAATCCATCCCTATGAGCAGTAGAATTCTTTCTTAACAGATGGCCATCAGCTTCTGATTATTTTGTGTCCTGTCTTTTGGAACAACTTTGAAGAATTCTGCCCCATTTTCTTACATGAAAAGCCTTCAGAAGAAATATATTGTATTCTTTCTACACTCTCTCCTTCAACACTCTCTTCTTCAGGCTAAGCATATTTGACACCTTCAACTATTCCTCAGAGGAGTTTCCTTGTTTTTTTTAATACATCTTATGGTTTTGATTCCTGGGTGTCATACACTTCAATACAAATAAAACTAAAGAGGTTTTTCCTTTCTGATCGCTTATCAGTTTAGTTGCTCTCCAAAATGATAAGGGACCCAAAAACGTACTGGAAATAGTTTCAGTTTTTCTGGCTTCCATTGATCTTTTAAAGATTAAAAAAGAATGCCTCAATGTTTTCAGATTAAGGGCATTGTCTGGAAGTCAGGTTTTCTATCTTCCGTTCCTTCTGATTCTAGTATAAAATAACTTTAGATCAATGAGGTTGTTTTGACTCTAGATTCGTTCTCCATCTTCCATTTTTCAATTCTTCTAATTTCTGTGGTAGCTTAGTAAATGGGTCAAGGCGAAGATGGATACAAAGTAATTGGCAATAGACCAGTTGGAACTATCTGGTCTGGTCTACATGTTTATTTATCAATTTCAGAGAAACACTGCCTTGAAATGAAAGCTTCCTGACCAAAAAATTGAACTTTATGCAGAACTTAATGCAAGTCCTGATTCCAATATTGTTTAATCAACAAGGGGCTCATCTCCACCAAAGCACCAACTCAAACTCTTTAGGATTTATTTCTACTAATCAGCAAGCTTTGGTACGTAATTAAGATCATCATCTAAGCAATGTTTTTGACAGCAAGTCTACAAAAACATCTGAACTACCAAAAGAGATGTCATTACCAAACACATTATAGTCTCTCAGGTGTTTCATCATGTGTCTTCTTTATATGTTTAGGCAGAAAAGAAAGATAATATCTGAGTTGTACTGGAGCCCAATTCTGTTTCCAAATTAAACACACTGATTCAGATGTGAAAGTGATCTCAGATAAGATCTTTTGATTTCAATGGGGATATCTTAAGTTGTCTTCATAGGATTGTAGTGACATGGACATATTAGATATTTTTCCATATATATATATATATATATACACACACACACACACACACACACACACACACACACACACACACACACACACACACACACACACACACACACACACACACACACACACACACATACACATACATACATACATACATACATACATACACACACACACACACACACACACACACACACACACACACACACACATATATAAGTCACAACCCCTAGTATGGCCAAATATGGGAGGAAGATAACTACTTCCATTCTCTGTCATTCGCCTCGTCACAAGAGACCATCCAGACAGAAACCCAATATTTTTTTACTGTTGCCTTTTTGTTACATTTGTTATATTTGTGCTGATAAATATGACAGAGAATGGAAGTAGTGATCTTCCTCCCATATTTGGGCATACCAGGGGTTGTGACTTTAAATATATACCTTTCACCCTGGCCTGACTGATAAGGAGTCGGGCTCTGTAGCTCAATGGTTAACACATCTGTCTAAGAGACAATAGAGCACAGGTTTGATTCCAAGCAAGGGTATGGCTAGCTGATGAGAGCTAAATAGCTTGAAATAGATCTATACTAGTCTCCCTTTATTTATTTATCAGCACAATATTCAATTTGGTCTTTTAAATTACTTTAGGGTGGATTTTGTTTGTTTATATATTTTAAAATGTGACAGTAAGAAAACTCTAATTGGAGCAATAGAAGAGGATTGTTCTACAGTATTTCTTTGGCATTTCTAAGTATGTGGGGGAAACATATTCAAAGGATCAGAAGATTCTATGACTATTGTTGACCGCATACAGGGAAAAGTCATCTTTTTTGTTTGTTTATTTCTACCTGCCTTACCCACAAATGCAAATATATTAATATTTACTCAGAACTGTGGAACAGGGAGGGTCTTTATCCAATTGTTGTTGTTCTTAGTTGTGAAATTGTGTCCAATCCATTACAACTCCATGGACAATGGTCCTCCAGGCCTTCCTATCCGCTACCATCCTCTGGAGTCCATCCGCTACCATCCTCTGGAGTCCATCTAAGCTCACACCTACTGCTTCGGTGACTCCATCCAGCCACCTCATTCTCTGTTGTCCCCTTCTTTTGCCCTCAATCTTTCCCAGAAATAGGCTCTTCTCCAGTGAGTCTTTCCAATACAGAATCCTTATATGTCCATTTAGCAAAGGCAAAAATAATTAAATTTATGTCACCCATCTCACTATTCAAAGTAACTCTGGATTATACAAAACCTTTCTCTTCAGTTGTAAACTGTCCAAACGTCTGACAAAATCTTCTGTAGAATGGAGCGAAGGCTTTTAAATGGAAGGAAAGGCAAGATTTCAGATCTTCAGACTCACACGTTCAGTCCAATTCTGGAAGCATCAGACTTCCTATGACAGATAAATAGCTGTTATCATAACTATTTATAAAGCTTCTACTAATGTTCTTGCTGCATTTATGTTCCATGGAAGTGCTAATAACTATCTGCAAGGTCTTTATAAAGATTGCCAGGGTCAATGGAAGTAGTAGAAGTAGAGTGTAGACCATGATTCAAGGTGGAATCTGATACCTACAGATTTCCCAGAGATGGATACATCTGAATCATTTAATCCATTTGGCGCGTTAGTTTTTTTCGGCCACAGTGCTTATTGCTTTCAGACAGCTGTGCATGCTAAGAACACTGAGATATTTAAACTTCATGACAGTCAATGTCACAGAAAGTCCTGGCTAAAGCCACAGCAAGCAACTTCCCATTCAGATCACACACAAGGAAAGGTTTTCCTGAATCATATTTCTGGTTGCATTATGATACTATCATCCAGCAACAGTGGCTACTGTTTTATAATGCATCTGTTGCTGCCAATGTTTAAATAGAATTTCCCCAGACTGTTGAGAATTAGTCTATCTCAGAGTAGATGTTACCAACATACCTGGATTTCTCTTTCAAAAACATGAGATATCTGTTGAATTTATCCAGGCATTTCTCACCCTCTTAGCTGAATACATGGACATTGATGATCACAGTCACTTCTGTCATCTTTCAAAGGACTTTTCCTAAATTACCTTATCCAAATGAATTCACTCCTTTCCAGATAGGAGCTGCTCACTTAAATATTTGCTCATTCATGACTTATTCACAGCTGCTGTCTGTTTGTAGCACCCAGCTTCTCCTTTCTGTCCTGAACGGATCATTTGAGGCATTTTAAGTGGCTTATGTAAGCCATGATCAGTGCTTCAGGCTACTGCTTTGACATGTTAAATACAGTGGAAGTGATTGCAGCCCAAACAACTTCATTAGCCTTCTATGTGAATTTCTGCAACAATTGGTATGCTAGCACTATTCTTACTAATTAGAACTTAGAGATGAAAAATTCAGAGGCTTGAAATGAAACCCCAGAAAGCTCCAAAAGAAGAGATGTACAAATTGCATTGGATAGACTGGAAATAAGCCAGTGGGTTTATCCCAAAGTTAAGGAATAGTGCTGCATATCTGAGCCAATTGGAATTTGATCTGTTCCAGTTATAAGGGCTACCGCCTTTGCAAGCTGTTGGTGGAGTCTCGTTTTCCATTAGCTTGATGCCAAGTTAGAGGAGCTTCAGTGCTCTCTGGGAAATGATGTTTTCACAAGAACCATCACTGTGCATTTGAGGTGGACATGATGAGCCAATAGAAGTCACTCTCCAAATAAAGGACTGTAGATTTCAAAGGCATTTCTACCCAGGACTAAATAAATGCTATACTGTCGAAGCTGGGAGTTGTAAGGAATTAATGCCGAAGTGAACAGTTGTTGTTCAGCTACTGGTTTCTCAGAGAAGACTCTCCATTTATTCAGGCAGGGAGATATAAAAGTAGGGTATCATATTTAAGTTTTAAAAAGAGGGCATTCCAAAGGTTTTTTTTAAAGTAAAGTACCATTGATAGTTGCCACACAAATATACTTTATGTATTTTTGCTCCTCTCACACCCTCCCCTGCACACATTCTTAGGTCTGAAAAGACAGATTCAACAAAGCAGGGCATTAGTAACCGGTGTACCAACATAATGTTTGTCTCAAGAATTAAGCCATACAATTCTAAGGACGTGCAGTATATGGTTCATTGAATCAGTTATGGTTTCTCTGGTTGTTTCCATCACAAGAGCGAAGTGAGCCTGAAGCAATTGGGAGCACTTTGGGAGCGCTCATCCTTTAAGCCCAAACCAGACAATACATGCCAATAATAAGTGAAGACTACCCAGGCTGAAATAGTGTTTCAAAATGAAGCCATTCTTTTATACATACAGTATATATAAAATTTATGTGGGGGGAACCCCCCCCCCCAATTTTTTACAAAGCACTGTTCATGAAAATAAATCTCTCTGGCTAGGGAGACAAAGAGTTTTTAAAAAAAACATTTATGAGAGTAAAGAAGCAATTGGAGTGGGAGGCTTTTGAGGAGAAAGTTCTGATGAGGAGGTCAGGAATCCATTAGCCAAAGGGTTCCCCCACCCCACCTTGCAGTCTTGTCCCAGGTAGATCAGCAGCTGCCACCATCCTCTGCCTTCCATTAAGCTTTTCTTTCTCCCTTTTTTATGTTCTAGCTAACCAGATTCACACTCACACTTCCTTGAACCATTCCATGTATGCAGACAAAATGTACAACATCGCCCCTGTTACCTTGTCAGCATTCTTTGTTGAGACCTGCAGAGTTTCATTTGCCATTGGATGATTACTTGTTCATTTATAAAATTTATAGGCTGCCTATCTTACCTCAAGGTTATGTCAACTATGTTTGATATAGCTAGGTCCAACTAGACTGCAAATTAGAAGAAGAGGCATGGCGAGATGAAGGTATCAAGTTGTCATGGTGTTGGTCCCCCTCATTGCCTTTCCTTAACTATTATTGTTTATTTCTTATCACTAAAGTTATCTTATAAGCCAACTGTTTACCCATCTCTGTATTTTCCTTCCTTTTCGAATAGGAGGGAGGGAACTAGGGAAGAAGGAAGGAAGGAGGGAGAGAGGGAGAGAAGAAGGAAGGAAGGCAAGAGCCACGTAACTAACAAGAGAAAGTGGAAAAGGTAGCCTGACAGACTGCAGAAGGAAGAAGGATGAGAAGTGGTTATGTCTGCATGTGTAGCAGACATTCTTTGACATATAAAAATCCTGTCCATCCAGAGTTTTAAGTGTCAGAAAAGAAAGAGCAAATATATGATAATCTTAGGGAAAGGACATTGCTTAGATTACTGCTGAGCATATTAAGAATTGGCTGCATGCTGTTATTTTACAATGTGAGAAATTTGAGTTTGCCTGTTCAGGCAAAACAAGTCATTGCAAGCACAGGCCACGTACATCCATGCAAAGTTGGCACCATCATGGGCAAAAAAACGTGTCTCCCCTAGCAATGTTTACTTGGAATATAGCTGGATTACTTTATATGGCTGAATCCTAGACCAACTACATGCGTAGGAATAAAATAAACAGCAAATTGCATAAAATTGCAGCAAAAGAAAAACTGTTGCTGGACAGGACAAATTTCCACCATGGGAAATATGAAAAATATGAAAATAAATATGGAATGGCATTTGCCTATAGCTATTCAAGTTACCATTCAAGTTGCATCCTCCCAGTGTGTGCTAGCTTTTTAATTATTAAGCTATTTTAAAATTTTATTTTAAAAATATCTCTGCTGAATTTCAGGGCTAAAAAAGATCTCCTAAAACAGCGATAGCGAACTTTTTTTGGCTCGCGTGCAGTGGTGGGTTTCAAAAAATTTGGGAACCTCTTCCGTAGGTGTGATCTGCTTTCCGGGTCCACTGATGGAACCACTTCTAACTGGTTTGGTAGATTTGATTAACCGGTTCTACCGAATAGGTGCGAACTGGTAGGAACCCACCTCTGCTCGCGTGCCATTAGTGGGGGGAGTGCAGGGGGGTGGTGTGCGGGCATGCCGCACCCATAATGCAATGCGTGACACCCCCTCCAGTGCATATGCGTGCACTACAGGTGCTCCCCCCATTTTTTGCATGCTTTTTTGCCCTCCCCAGGCTCTAGAGGCTTTATAGGAGCCGGGGGAGGGCGAAAACAGCCTCTCTGGTCTCCTGGAAGCCCTCCAGAGGCTTCAGGGACCTTCAGGTTCGCCATTTTAGGACCTAAAACAATCCATGGCTCTTCTCCACCCATACTGTAGCTAATACAAAACCCTAGATTAAAAATCTAAACTATAGAAGCAAATCTAGTCCATGCCTTTGGAATGGCCAGTTGTTATTCATCTACTTTTTATACAGAATGCAGGTATCAGTGACAAATATTTCAGTCCTGATCCATAATTTTGTATGCATGTGTTTTTTTCCTCCATATTTCTTTAGATCTAAGATGTGGCTATCATTTTTACAATCAAAACAACTTCTGTCCCAGACTATGCAATAGGCAATCAGGCACAATACTATTGAGGTTTTTCAGGCTTTGGGGAGCTATTTATATAACTAATTTCTTTGCAATAATGATTTACCAGCTATAAATGTTTAAAGAAGAATAAAATGATTAAAGCCACCCATTTTGCAACCAAGCATTCCCTGGTAAATGAGAGACCACAGGTAAGGTGGTTTTTCTCTTGCAGCACAGCTTGCATTGCATTCTCCAATTGATAATAGTTGGAAATTAAGTGAAAAGTAAACTGCTCTTTCCTTGCCTCTCCTAATTGCCTGGAGTTGATTTTTGTTCTGCTGCAGAAATAATGCTTAAATTCCCCTCATGCTGTCTGTTTTACCATGGCAAAATGGCACTATTTCAATGTAAAACAGTAATCAAACAAAACAAGACCAAGAATAAAAACAATCCTATGTTTTCATTTTCATATTGGGTTCAGAAATGAACAATGGAACAATTCAGAGAGGGTATGGAAAATTCTGTAGCTTTTCACCAGCATCTCTGGACAATCTCCCAGAGACAAACCCAGTGGGCATGATACTACTGTAAAATTCTAACAATTGTGTTGCTATTAAAGATCTGAGCACTGTTCCAGAGAACTAAATTGCCATCTATGTATATGTTTTAACAGAATCTTGGAGGGGTGGTGGTGATATTGGAGCAGGATGAACATTTACTAAATTTTGAAGAATTCTTAAAAATATTCAATTATTTTCCATGATTAATATTTTATTTTGGAAGGGCATGTCTAATTGAAATGAAGAGCCAAGACATATAGCCTGCTACAGATGCTTGAGAATCAGTTGAAATGGTAGAGGAAACAATTCCTGTCTTCTTCATGATTACAGGAAAGGACTACTGTATGTTAAAAAAACCCCATCTTTGCTAATTTTAAAAAAGCCTTTCTTGTGATTTGAAGTATATTTTCTGAAGGCCCCTATCAACCTCATGTTTCACTGTCTTATTTGTTTTCGAAGGACAAAGGGGAATGTTGATCTTTTTTTTCATATGGGACAATAATCTCTTCTCTACACAGCCCGCTGAAGACCTGGTATCTTATGAATCAGACATCTATAGACAGTCCCATGATAGTTACCAGTATCTCAACAATGAAGCAGACAGTCATGGTGGTAAGTAAATTGCCCAAAATCTGGGAATACCAGAGAAACAGATTTATGGTTATTCAAGAACGATGAATCAATATAGCTTTTTAACTGCCTTGTTTCAACAATAGTTTTAGAGCACTTTGGCCTAGCTTGATATAAACACTACTTTTCTGAATCAATTAATTGATACAACAGCATTTCAAAGATGTTCATGATAACTATTTTCATTATACCTGCCAAATTTGGGTCCTGGATTCTTCCAGAGATGGCAGTAATAAATAAGTACTTCCCGGTTAAGCACAAATCACTCTTCTAGATTTTGCACAATATCTTTTTGATAATAAGACGGGATAAGAATATCTGCACAGCAGCATACAGTAGGTGGAATTAAGAACATGATTCAGAGGTGATGATCTGCAGGTTTGATTGTAAGATCAAGCCCCAAGTTTCTAGCCAGGGTGATTCGTATGTGATCTGGCTGACCATGTTGAGAGTTAGCATTCAGTGCAAGTATCTTTGGGGATAACAGAATTGGGGGAAGCATACTAAGATATTCTCCATGACCAAGGTGATGGCCCAACAAGAAATGAGAAGCAGGCCCAGCAGATATATTCCCATATATGGTTAAAATGCCAAAATACCTTACAGAACCTCCTGAAGAATAATATTGAATTCATCTGCAAACAAGAAATAACAATTAAAAGGCAAACGTTATCTCATGCTTAAACTGTTATAGTTCCAGTTGTGTTGAAAATTAGATTAGCAATGACCCTATTTAACAGAAAGGAATTGGACTGGAAATCATGGGCTGTTTTTCCATCCCAGCTCATTTAGAAATAACTGCTCCAAGTGTAAGGAAATTACAGTTTTTTTGACCTGGTTATTTACTGAATAAACCATAATTGAGTGGATTCAGTTGCTAAGTTGTAAACTACAGTTTATAAGGGATAGTGGCTGAGCTTGAAACATGTTAAACTGAAGTCAAAGAAAACCGTGTTGTGCTTAGGCTTAGCACAACCTATGACTGCAAGTAGTGCCTTCCTTGTTTTGTTCTTATGTATCTGACATTAAATACATTCTTAAACTATCAGCCTGGACTGTTCTGGATATAGGTTCATTCACTTTTATAAAGAAAGTGAAAGTATTTATTTATATAAGCAACCTTTCCTAACCACAGTCACAACAAAATGACAAAATGTGTGTCATAATGAAAAAAGGCAAGTTTGGCCCTGTCCAAACTTTGTCACACTGTCACATGCAAATATACAGTCTAAGGGGGTGCGTTTTTTTTTATTGTAAGATCATGTTTTGTCACTTCCCACTCTTACCTCCCATGGCAGTCACTTATATTGATTTAAAATATTTACACTTCACCATAGTGCATAACTTTCAGAAAGAAATTCCTCTAATTGGTCCTATCCAAAACCTCACAATATGTATAATAATCTTATGTGTAAATGAGACCCCTGAATTAATCTAAAAAAGATAATTTTAATTATCTAGTCAATATGGAAGATAATAAAAAGATGAGAGAACTGACACAGGAATCTGTACTTCTCTCATTTATATCTACTCCATTTTCTTTATTCTTCAACCTTTCCTTATAAATGAATCTCTTTTCTTTTCTATTGTCAATATGAAATGTTGGTAAATTGTTACAGAGATAAAAATGAGGATTCCAAGTGATATCCAATACAAGTCAGACATATGGGGGGAAAGGGGTCAAGGAAAAATATCGGTAATCATTTCTCTATTAATGTGGTTCAACTTAGAATAAATATAAGAACAATAGATGAACTATATTCACAACCTAGTAGTAATATGTCAGTCAAAGGTTACTCTTAATTTATCTAGAAGTAAAACATTAGGAAAAAATAATGACCTTTATGGTAGGAACAACTCTACAGCTTTGGTAAAAAAAACGTGAGCATACTGGACCATTATTTCAGTCTTTATTTTAGTCATAAATTTGAGCAAACTAAGTCTTGTTTCTTTCCTTTAACATTTTCATGCCATTAAAGCCAGCATTCTCCTCATCTCCATACCAAACAATTCTCTCATATCCTCTTTCACTTCACATGACAGTTTCAAAATGACTCCCACATGAAAAAGCCACAGACACCCTAGTGATTTTTAAAAAATTATCCTCCCCCAAAAGGGAAAGGGGATAGAAGAAAGAAATGAAAGAAATCTGAATCTTCTCTCCTCCAGCTAGATAGAAGCCTGGGACAGACAATATATGAACCTTGGTAAAGCTGCTGCCTAAAAGAATATTGAGCTACATGAATCTAAGTCTGAATGAATAACACCACATATCATTCTAAGGATAACCACAGGGTTACACTGCTTTTCAGTGCTAAAATATGCCACCAAGCCATATTAGAAGTCATATAAAAATGTTGAGTTAGGAACTCAACTGAAAGGAAAGTACAAGCTTTACAATAATGCAGCACTACAGCTGTTTTAACAGATAGAGAAAAAAAATATCTGGCAACCAACTTTTCCCAGCTTGTCTTGATCATCAGTCTTTCTTCATTAATGATTTACACTTTGGCTGGCAACCCCAGTTTCACCTCATTCTCGTGACATTGGCCATTTCTCATCCCCAGACTGTGATGTAGACAGTCTTATCTCACTTTTTTTAGTACCACAGAGCACCAAATGGCCACAACACACATAACAAAGGAGAGGGAAGAGTGATATGATCACAATGCTGGCAGCTGTTTGTGTCATTACAGGATTTACAATAAGAAAAGAAGAGAGAGATAAAGTAGTTTTCTGGGAGATTTTTCAATATAATATATTCACAATTACAAAAATGCATTGGAGTAAACTCAGTAAAATATCCCTCTAATATTAAATGGTGATTTTTATAATGAGAGAGGAGAGGAACTTAACTCCACAGCATAAATTTTGTTGAAACCACAAAGCAGAGAAATAAAATGTTAAAAATGCAAAGCCGGACAAAATTTAGACATTTGTCTTGCACTGGAAAGACATAAGGCCCCAGGCTTTTTGAGGACAAAAATCCAATACTTTGAGAAGGACATTTGTGGAGAAGCCCTTCATCAGTATAGTCATTTGTGGACATCACTTATCAGGGACACTGGGAAAAGGACCTTGGATAACTATTTCAGATCATCATAGATACATCTGGGAACAAGTGATTCATCAGCAGAAGAACATCAAGTACCAAGATCTCAAGTTAGGAATAGTTTTAAAGGTTAAAAGGCAGCAGCTTAAAATGAATGCAGAAAAGGGCCAGGTGACAGAATGTGGCCTGATCTTCCTTCTAAATAAAATTCTATACTGAAGTTTTTGCCTAATTTTCAAATATCCAATGGATTGCCATCATCCAAAGAGATAGTTAACAGGGCATTAAAATGGAAGGTAAGAAGTAGCATAACTAGGTTACAAATCTAATATTATAAAGGCCACCTTACTCTTCAGTGACAAAGTGACAAAGATGGAGCAAAATCTACTTTTTTAGAAAGAATGCAGGTGCAGCAGAATAGAGGAAGAGAGATGAATCATCAGTTAACAGTATTTACTTCTTGTGTGGACAATTTCAGCCTTGGTATATTGATTCAGGCACTTTTAACACCTCCATTTGTCAAAGGTTTCAAATTTGTTCATGTGGTTTCAGATTTGGATCATCAGAACTGCATACAAGTTGTCAATTTTCTCAAATTGGCGACAATCTTTGTTTGTATCTCTTAGGAGGGTTCCTAAAACAAGTTTTCCATTTTTGATAAGAAGTATTACATTTTATTAGGAGTAGGACTGAAACTTATGGGATTCTAATGCATATGGGTCATAAATGTAAGCAACTGTCTGGATGTGATTGGGATAGCCAGACAGCTGTGTTGCCTCATTCCATGTTGGAAAATTGAGTCCAAACTTAGAACAGGCTATTAAATTTCTTGGCATAGAGAATGCCATTGTTGGTTTGATGATCTGTTTTTGTTTCTCAACATACTGATAAAATTTGTGCCTTATAAATGAAACTTTTAATTCAATCAGAGACAATTATCAATTATTGTATATCATAAAGAACTGGAATGTGTTTTAATTTTCATATAGCTCCGGCAACCGTAAATAGCTTATCAACAGAATCAGCCAGATTATGGGAAAGGGCTTCTGACTCTTGTACTAATGATGTATTTGCATGGCATTCATTTCCCATGGAGCTGTTTGGGAAAATGCTATACCAAATTATAGTAATGAGCCAGATGTCGATGTATATACAGATAGCCAGAGTGTGTAGATTATTTTAAATGCTATCACTGTGTGACGATAGTTATTCTAGTTTGTTTCAGGATTATATGCCACTCACATACCAAGTTGGCACCTTCACAGCTATGCTATAAGGAAGTAATTCTAAACAGTGCACATAGCTGCCATGTGGTGTTATTACTATAAATGTTATGCTTATCATTCACCATCAGACTCAGACATCCATTTCTCCTCATTCCCAAAATTGCTTTCTTTCTCTGGATCAAGGCTGTTTCTCCACTCATTTCCTTCAGCTTTTTTGATTAGGCAAAGAGTAGCAATGGCTCCCCAGGCATGTAATTCTCACCCCAATGCCTCCAACCAAGGAAAATGCTATTAAAGACATCATAATAAATACAAACAATGAACTATCCTAGTGGAACTTGCTGAATGTCCTTTGGAATTCTGCCAAAAAAATTAAAACTCCTGCCCTAGATACTAGAACATAATTCAAATTCCATATATTCCACTTGGGATCCAATCTTGATATGGACTGAATATGAAGTTGGTAGATTTAGCAATCCTCTTTCTGTTGTACAGATATGAACAACTGTGTGTGTGGTGTTTTTTTTCTTTAATTCTGTGTTACCAGGTGAACTGCTTTTAACTCCATCAGACCACTACTGGGAATATCATCCCCATCATCTGCACCCTGAATTTGAGAGTTTTGGAGACAATCATTTTGCAGAGCTCCAAAGTGTACAGCCACAACAAATCCAGCAGCTCTACCGGCACATGGAGATAGAACAGATGCACGTTCTTGACCCGGGGATCCCTGTCACTCATATTGGACTCAACCACAACCACCAGGTACAAATCTGAGCCCCAATAATCCAAATGTAGATGTTTTGTAGGCAGATAACTGGATATGCAAGGATTATTCATATTTTATAACATGTAGTTTAATAAAACTAGGACAAATTAATACAACCACTAAGACCATTTTAAGAGAACAAGAGACTTAGCATTATACATAGGATTATATCACTTTTGTTTAATATTTTTAAAAGCAGATAAACCTTTTCCAAGCTGTTAACAGAAGAGCAAAATTATCCATGCAATTAAATGCATCATTTGAAGTTATATTATTATCAGTTGGGGGGGTGTTATTTTTTTAAACCAGAAATAACAGGTGGAATCAACAGAGTGAGACCCAGGGAACAGTTTATTTTTAATGTGCTATTTCTTGCCAGGGTTGCAATAAAAATATTCTCCTGATCAGCTATCAGCCCAAGGAGAAACATTCTCAGTAACTATGAATGAAAGAGAGGAACAGAGCTGCTCATTCTTTGTTTTCTTCCTTCTTTGCAATGTAAAGGAGTTGGAATTGGGCAGCCAATATATTTAGAATATTATCACCCCCATCATCTTACATGATCCACCCAAACATTTTTCCATGTAGGAGGGAACAGAACAAACCCGTATTTTTATCTTCATTCTTGTTCCTGTGTTGCCTGTATAGGGAACACCACTGTTGGTCTAGATGTTGATTCTTAGTGGCCAGTGTTGGGTATAACCAAGCAGCTACAGTCACTCATTGTAGTTAATATATTTCTTGTTCCCTTTAGAAAATGCTCACTCTCTGTCAAATGGCATTAATATCACACATTCCACACTTGGAATAGTAGAATGGAGGCAACACATTCATTCCTAGACAATTTGAATAGCAATGTTTGTTCAAATGTGCTGAGAATAGGCAGAAGCAATTTGTCTGAAAAATATCCTGCTAGCAAAGGTGGTTTCTTAGCAGAATCCCAAACTAGGCATACCATATCTGGGCCGCCAACCTCTGGATGATCTCTATATGGCACCAAAAAGCCATAGGATATTTTAAACAGGATTTCTCCTGGAGGTGAATTGCCTCCCAAAAATACCTTTCCTTTCTGCCCCAAGTAGACTGAGGACATGGTGTTCCACACTTAAAACCACACTTTAAAAAATTAGTATGAATGGAATAGATATTTTAGATATATATTTCATCATCCTTTTAAATTGAGGTTCACCATGTCAGCACTTTCCTTCTCATTCTTCCCCAAAGTATAACAGTTTAATACTAGGGACAGTTAATTCTCCATGCAAAACTCGCAGAGACATCTCATTAGCATAAATGAAAATGTTTCACTTCCCCCCAATTTTTTCCAGAATGTCGCCACTGGAAGAGCTTCCAAACTGTCACTGAATTTCCAGTGTGTAGTAAAATGTGCCTCAGTCACTCCTCTCTGGGTGTTTTATAGGCCTTAAATAAAGATCTTGCTTTCCCTGAGTCTCCTTTAGCTGTTTTATATGATGGACCTTTGCTCTGAATTTAATTTCAAATTAAATGTTGGTAGGCAATCTAATGCCTCCATTTAAGCTGCAGTTTAACTATAAAGAACTCAAGGTGACTCTGTGGTTAAGGTCAGTAGTTTTACCCCTGAAGAGCTGGCAGGAAATGTACACACAATATTACTCAATCCCAGCCCGTTCCACAGTAGTCATCTCCAGTTAATCTGCCGAGTCATTAACCACCCATCACTGTACCCCTGAAGCAACTTAATTGCACATTCCTTGCTGAGATATTTTGGAATACTTCTACATCAACAGAAAAACCTCAGAAGTCCACGATCTGACTGCTAGAATAAGTTACAAACCGAGAGCCGTTTTGTATCTTCTCAACGTGTCCCTTCTTAACTCTCTTGCTTCAGATATAATAAGTTTTGTCACTTATTTCCTGTACTTAGGAGGAAGCAGAGTGGTTTGCTTCTGTAACCTAATGACAAACAAAAACAGAGTTACCAGTATATTTGGATTTTTCCTGCAATGGTAGCCTGTTGTTGGCCCAGCAGGAGCCGTTGGAGCTGCCGCCAGACTCCGACAGCGAGGGGTTTTATGAGTCGGCCTTAGAGGAGGGGGAGGACCCTGGACAGGGTGTCGACTCCGATCAGGGCGAGGAGAGACTGGTTGGCCACCAGGTGGCGGCAGAGCATTGGATCAAAGGGAATGTTCAGGAAAACATTTGGGAGTTGTTTCAGGATGCATGCAGACGAAGGGCTACTCGACAGAAGGAACAACTGCATAATTGTAAGAGATGATTGTACTTAGCTGATGCCTGATTAAGATCCTCTCCTGAGTATAAAAGAGACTGTTTGTGCCACGCCCTGGTTGCAGGAGTCAACGTTCTCATTCATGTTCATGATTCAGAGAAACCAACTTGGATAAGTGGTTTGCTGTGTCTAGGTTTGTAGTAATTGCTGCCAGAGAGCTTATCTATTTGTTTATTTTGGGCTTGCAGCCAACAAGACTGATTAAAACATTCTTTTGTACGTCTGTTTTGGCTTTCATTCCTGGACGGAGAAGGGGGGGTCAGAACAGTAGCCTGTCCTTTTCCATCTTCCTGTGAGATGGCCTGATAAGGCAGACACAAATTTGCAGCTGCTTAGATGTTTGAAAGAAGGGCTACTTTATCCATCTTCATTCTTGGCACACCTTCCCCTTGTATGACTTATCTGACAAGCTCATATCTTTGAACAGGTTGCCTTTGTGCCTCGCATGTGTATGTATCCCTCTCATCAGCGCAGTTCTGATGAAGAAGATCTAGAGAGGCAGAGTCCACCCTTGGAAGTATCAGATGGAGAAACTGAGGTTGGGGAACCCACTCCTGGGATTATGAATGGAGAATCAGGTTAGCAACTATGCCACAGAAGCTGAATTCTATATTTTATCCTAACTTTTTCTTCTTTCCTGTCCGATCATTGCTTCTCTGACATCACTGTCACATCTGACATACTTACCCTTATAATTCTACTATCTCAAAACTGAAATGTTGTTTTCTTTTGATGACTCCTCCCCTGTCTTTATTAAGTTTTCTTTCATGGCTATCTTGCATTTTTATTTCCCACATGTTGTGCTAAACACATTGAGCTACATAATTCACAGTTCTCGATCCGCAGCTTCAGTCTCCACATCCTTCCATTTAAGACTGATCCTTTTTGGGTCTTCCTGAAATGTTTGGTGCCAGGTTTTCTTTGGCCTTTCTCTTTTTCTCCAACCAACTGGTGGAGTACAATGGACTGTGATCTTTTATTATCCGGTAATGGCTCTGATTGTTTTCCCTTCAAGCCACTATTCAAATATTTTAAAAAGAAAATGTTTCATTTATTTCCTTAATCTAGGTTTCAAGCAGAAACTACAGATTCATCCTCACATTTTGCTTACTGGCAGTTTGAAGACACCTTGATAACCATTTTTAAGGGGCATGTCCTGATGGTATTGCCTTCATCTCATCTCCTAGCTTGCTGTGAATGCATTCTGAAGTTGTTTTTGGTTGATTTACTGTTAGTAGTGTTTTCCCTCTTCTCCTGAACCTTGCCATGTGAATAATCTCTCACATCTCAGTGTCAAGGCTGGAAGTGTTGTCAAGGGCAGGGATCTGCTGCACTTTTATTGGCTACTTAAATCATTATGGCATGTCCCCTTCCTGTCCAGTACTTGGGCACTGACATTTGTGACCATGTTGGCTTGGACTGTGAGAGAAACCAATACTAAGTTTTGCAGCCTGCAACCTATGGTTAAAACTTCGGGTTCCCATCCTGCTTTTCATGGTCCTTGGAAAACCCAACATCTCACTCAGGCGATACTCCTCTGCAGCCTTAATAAAATACAGCAGCCAAACTCAGAATCTGGTGGTGAGATTTTCCAAAGAATTGATAAAACAGTAACTAGAAAATAGATATTCCCAATTTTAATAAAATCAGAGCTAAAAGTCCCAAACACCTGATTCTGCCATCTCTGTGGACATTTATATACTAGTGGTTTGCCCTGTCAGTGTTGAAGGGAATAGTCTTAATGATTCTTTGATTACCAGTTGCTTACTATTAGCTTGTTTGGCAGTACCTTGAATTAGGTATGGTTTGCTTCTTGACTGTTGGTCTCATATTCATCCTGATGTTAATCTCTGCTTATCTAGATGTTGATTGCTGGAAGGAACTGTTTTAGTCTTTCTGTTTCTTTTGATTTTTTGATTGTCTCTTTTGAATGATATGTAGATGTTGTTTATGTCTCTATGCTTGTTGATGGTTGATTTGTCCGAGTGTCAGGCTTCCAGGAATTCTCTAGCATTTTGGGAGGGTTTGAATTTCTATGTTAGTTTGGAAGTGCATGGCAAGAATAGTACTTGGTTACAATGCAACCATTATAAACCACTGTCAGTTGTATATAAAGAAGCTTCTGATATTCCTATTGCCCCTCATGCAGTGCTTTTTCTATTTCTTCATATAGGTAGTAAGAAGAAAATCCGATTGTACCAATTTCTTCTCGATCTGCTTCGGAGTGGAGATATGAAGGATAGCATCTGGTGGGTAGATAAGGAAAAAGGCACATTCCAGTTCTCCTCTAAGCACAAAGAAGCACTGGCTCATCGCTGGGGCATTCAGAAAGGCAACCGCAAGAAAATGACCTACCAAAAAATGGCACGGGCATTGCGAAATTACGGGAAGACTGGGGAGGTCAAGAAAGTGAAGAAGAAGCTCACATATCAGTTTAGTGATGAAGTGATGGGAAAGAGCAGCAGTGATAGAAAAAGCTTTCCTCTCTGAATGAGAGTCCAGGATTCCCCAAAAGCCAAATTGTAGAGACAAATATGGGCTGGACTTAACAACAGAGTTGCTGTAACATCTCCGGGCCTTCATTCTTACCTTATTGAGGTTTTCATCAACCATCTTCTCTGGTACGAATTCTCTTTTCAGCTTTGACATTCCTACAGGTTATTTTTGCATCTATATAACAAGTTGGACATAGTAGGGACTGTTTTTAAAGAGAAAGAAATGTATAGATATGTTCTTTTCAGAAAATATTTGATTGTGCTGTAATTAAAATACATAGCCAATGAAGTGTTTTTATTTCTCAGAAAGTATTAGTTGATCTTCAAAGACTGCCTTAGCCTACAGCTTTTAAATTAGCATTAATAAAGACTCTGCTATATTTCTCCATGGCTAGAGAGAAATCTGCAGACCTTGGAAACGTATCTTCTTATGCAAGTATGAATACCATTAAATATTTAATAAAATCAAATATAATGAAATCAAATCTTCTGCATTAATCCAGATAATCTTATCTGTTTTTGAGTCATATTATAAATAGATCTCTGCAAGCCCTAATGGAGATGTTGGAGAAAGAACCCAGGATGGAAAGTCTTCTTGATCCAAGTCATGTGATTACTATTGAGCTACAGGCCTTAGCTTTCTTGTGGTGTATATACTTCAGTTTCCTTGAGCACAGAATCAATAAGATGTATTAAAGCATGAACTGTTACTGCTTCCCCAACAGTGGCATGAAATAGTTCTTCCTTCTGATCTTCTAAGCTGCTGCTTCATACTGATGTAAAGATTGTACATCATTCTGTAAAACAAAGTTTGAGACCTCTTTGCAGTTAAGAGAACCATATAGGAAGTATAGAAGTATGTCGATGGTAACTAATGTAAAACCTTGCAGATAAAAGATCTTGGTCATGGATCTCCATTGCAAACCCCAATGACATCATGAGGTTGTGATGCAAATAATATGAATGATGCACTTACATTATCACATGCAATGCCACAAGCACACAATGTACACCCTATGGTACAACTTTTCTCAATTCAGAGGATTGCATATATATGTATGTATGTATGTATGTATGTATGTATGTATGTATGTATGTACGTACGTATATGAGCCACAGTTATAAGTATGATTTTCCTCAACCAACACCATGGTCTTGCAGGTAAGAAATTGTTATGGAAGCCATAATCCTGTTCCCAAAGCATTGAGGTCATGGCATTAACCTATCCCAGGACCTTCTCATACTTGGTGGGTTCAAGGTGGAGAAAACAGACCTCCTTCTATCACAAAACTGCAGTGATACAGAGGTGGAATTTCCCGGTCATTTCAAGAACCAAGAGAGGTTGTTTCTCTCTACCTTTAAAGTGATTATGAGGAGAGGATTTGCTTTGAGAAATCTTTTTTTCAAATCTTCCTTGGCAGTTATTGATTCTTTATGAGGAAACAAGAGACTCTCCCATTTTTCTATAGTAAATAATTAAGAGTCCCTGTGCTATTTAGTTCCTGTGCAGTTTTTTGAAATATTCATTAACATTTAATTTTACTGTATAACTGCAATGAAATTTTGGAACAGGTCTTCTATTACATGTGACGCCTATAGCACCATTACTAAATATGCTATAATTTAGATTGTATTATATTATTTCATGATAAGCATGAAAAACAAGCTAATGGTTTGAGATAAAAAACTGCAATTTGGAAAAGAACTTGAAGCAAAATGAGGATTTTTTTTCCTCACACACGTTTTCAAATGTATAATTTAATTCTCATTCAGTTCAAAAGTGGTTTTCTCTTTCGTGTTTTCCAAAATATTTGTTTCTAAAAAACATTGAACTGTGACTGGTTGAGAATTTCCACCTGTTTGATCACTTTCAGCCCTCAGCTGTGAAGAGAATTTCATGGTTTATTCAGCTGCACTTTTCAATCATTCCATTTAAACTCTGTAATTTCTGACCCACCCATTCTTTATTGTTGCACAGACATTCCATTCCAGCTATAATAAAAAAAAAACCTCTCCATTTTAACTTAAGGGAAGTAGCAGAAAGTTAATATTGACCAAAATATTGTACAAAAAGGTCATTTAGAGCTAGGCCCTTTCCTCATGTGAGAGCTGTGCCAATCTAAGATTGGCCCTTCCCTCCTGTGCCCCCACAACATTGGGGGCTTATGAAGTTTTAATTTTTGGCTTGTTTTGTATGGCAGAAAAAAATGTTTCAAAGAGAATTTTGGCTAAAGAAGGGCAAAGTGAGGTCATTTGATGAGTCCCACCCAGCAATAAATAAATAAATGCTGGGCATTTAGGGGTTGTATGAAGCCAGCACCAAGCAGATGAGGTGTTGCCTTTCTTTGTATCATGCTAGCTTAAACATTTCATCAAAAGAACAGGAAATGACCATGTTTCAGCCTTTCTGAAAAAAGAGGCCTACATACGATCATGGATTACATGTTGCATGTGAGTCAACAATTTGAGACATTTCCAAAAAAGGCAGGGTTGCAGGGACAATGCACCCAGGCTATAGGAACTATCACCTTTGTCATATGACATCGTCCTTTTGCATTTTTTTTCACCAAACCAACAAAAACAAAATGCAAACTGAAGCTATTGGTCAGTACTGTTACAAACCATTTCAGTTACTAAGGGACTGTAATCAATCCTTCCCCAACTGATGGCTTAATTACAGGGACTTGGAAAATCTTGTGCTCCAAAAAGGAGGAAAGAAGGCTTAGATATCATCCAGTTTTAACTAACTTTGTTTAGGAGCGTGCTCAGGGCAGATCTGATGACACTTTTCTAAAGAAAGCAAGGCCAAAAAAAAGGCCCCAGAAAACTATTGCTTCAGTCAAGCTGAGGGGGCCATGTGTTCTACCCAGACAGGATTCATTCATATTCTCTCTCTCTCTCCCTCTCTCTCTCTCTCCCTCCCTCCCTCCCTCCCTCCCTCTCTCTTTCTCTCTCTCTCTCTCTCACACACACACACCAAGTGGAACAGACACACAATTACTTTTGTAACACTGTATGGTACTCCCCATAATCCCAGGGATAGTTTCTAATGGAAAGGGAGAGTAGAAATCTAAAAATGAATAGTAATAATAAACTGCCTGGTGTCCACGGGTACCAGTGTAGTTGGCCAGGACTTAATACCAGAGACCACCATAAACATATACTGTATTCAAGGCTACCCTCTTCACTAGTTTGACTCCTTAATGCTACCAGATTCCCTATTGATAGATATAGATTGATAGATTGTTAGATTGATAGACTGATAGACTGATAGATTGATAGATTGATAGACTGATAGATTGATAGACTGATAGATTGATAGATTGATCATACATACATACATACATACATACATACATACATACATACATACACATAAATACTGCAAAGTCAAATGCTAACCTTTAGCCTCATTTTTATTTCCAAGAATGCCTCTTAGTCACATAGCTATTCTGAAAACTGGGCAGCTGTAGTCTAGTGCTTTCTTGAGAAGTATGCCTTCTGCCCAGCAAGATGAACTGAAGGGATATCAATCACCAACAGAAGATGGTTAGGAGAAACTTTACGTAACAGACATAAGGTAAAGGATGATTCTCTTTGCCCTGTGCTCACTACAGCAGCTATGGTTTGAATAGGGGAGTCTCCCACAGCAGACATTTTGTGACAATGGCCAAGCTACACTCTCTAATTTTCCATTTTTCTTTGACCAAAAAGAGATTTCTTATCATGGTAACTAATCCTGGTAATTGCAGAACCCTGGATTTGTGAATTAGATTGTGACCATCCTTTCCAGAGCTATTTTAGCCTCCTTTCCTGAATTCTCAGCTGTCCTTAAAAAATAAAAATAAAAACTTTCTAAGTTGTTTTGCTTGTGTGAACATATGGGCAAGCATGCTTACTACTTAATAAGTAAATCTGTTCCTAGTCCTCAAAAATGATCACCAAGAACAGATTAAGTTGCTATAAAAACACAAGATTAAGTATGGTCAGCTACTACTATGTACAAACCAAACAGCTAGCGAATGGAGAAAAGGATTGTAGTAAAAAAAGAAATTGGTCCCCTTGACATTTCTGCATAGGACTTGGATCATGGAGATATGTATAGAATAGTTTTGACTTCAGAAATGTGATCTCCTAAGATGCAACTGGGATAAATAACACACAAAACTGTTTTGAAAACTTTAGCTCTTAAAGAAATACATTCAAAAAGCAACTTAATCATTGAAGGAAGTTGTGGCGTTCAAATTGTTTCCAGTTTTGTTTTGCCAATTATTTAAAAACATATTTAATCATAATAGCAATTCACGCAGCTGCAAGGTTATCTCCAAGTAACAACTGGGTTATATAATTTCCTAGATCCAAATTGAGTATTTAGAAAAACGCTGTATTCTTGGATCAAATGCATTGGCTGAGGATTTCAGAATAATTTCATGTGAGATTCAACACTTCATCCTGGACTTTGGTGCTGCATTGACCCTACATCCTTGGGATCACGTGCCATTGTCTTCCTTGGAAACCAAGTCAATTTCCTTTTATCTTAACAGCCAAAATTGTCATACGGCAAAGTTTTGTAACACTTCAGAGTAGTCCATTTTCTCCTTCCCAGGAGCTCTTACCCAGTCTGCCTCTCACCTGAACTTTAGAGCTCTGCAGTAGATTTTATAGGCAATCCAAATCTTAATCCTGTTTATTTACAGTCCCTGTTTTAAAAAATAAAACACCTTTGTATTCTGACTTTCCTTGTTTATATAAGCAGCATTTATTTCTCTCTCTCAGCAAAGCAGAAGTAAATAGGTTTTTGTTATTCCTGGAGCTGTCAAAGCTCAAAAAATTGGGACACTAACTGGTCAGCTGAAAGGAGCACTGGTTG
Organism: Thamnophis sirtalis; assembly: GCF_051295495.1. Classification (NCBI taxonomy): domain Eukaryota; kingdom Metazoa; phylum Chordata; class Lepidosauria; order Squamata; family Natricidae; genus Thamnophis; species Thamnophis sirtalis. Next base: position 106,291,237 of record NW_028261381.1, on the reverse strand, counting down.
ACTCATGGTGTTCCTTGGCTGTTTTCTGCATTCTTATGATACCAGGACTGAAGGCACTTGAAGTTGATAGCTTGAAGTTGATACCTCTTTCAGAACATGAAATGAAAGTGCAAAAATATTCATGATCTTACACTGGGATGAACTGTGAAGAGTTTTTCCATGATATGAAAAAGATGGTGGAGAAACTCTTCAAACTGGATGCTAAATTCTTGCCATAATGAAACAGCATATTTTATTTTAACTTATTCCTTCCCATCCTCTGACATTAGGAGGAAATACTGCCAGCTGATCATCATACAAGCTTTTAATTCACTTTCCTCCAGAAATAATCAAAAATCCTCATCATCTCACCTTGATAGTTAAAAAAAATTGCTTGAAACTCACTGTTTAACTGGTAAGCCCAACATTTCCTTCACTGGTAGGACTGAATGAATTCTGAGGTTCAAGATATCTCTGAAAGTTCATAAATGGCAGGATGGATAAAATGGATTATTACTGCAATGCTGCCACCTGGTAGTCAAAAGCACAGTAGCATTAGAAAAAGGAGAAAAATACTCTTCCATTCACATGCCTTCTGAATGTAAGGTCAGATCTAATACTTATCTAATACAAGTCTGACACAACTATGCACTAAAAATTGCCAATTCATTCCACTCCAGTTTTCAAACTTGTTATTTACCCCTGCTGAGTTTGGACTTGAGATTTGTGGAAATAAGCACTAGAACTTTACTTCCCTATATTGATCAAAGTTGAAGGGTAGTTCTGTTATGTGACTGGGTAGCTCATCAAGGAATACTTTTGCAGAGTAGACTTGGTATACTGACACTGTTCCAAATGTAACACAATTGAATTCAAATTAAGCAAAATCCTTCCATTCCATTTCAGTGAACGGTGAACGGGACTCACCAATGCATAATTTCATCTGCATCTGTTCATAGTGTTGGAATTTACATTGATATGTTGAGGTTTTGTGTACATAATTAAAGACACAAATGATATCATGGAGAGGAATACGCAAGGACATCATTTTGGGCAGTGAGGTGTATGTAAGTCCTACATTGGATGAACAGTGGGGCCTGTCTTGGATGGTTCACACTCTCTGACACATGGAACTCAGCTATATTTAAACTGGCAGAGGAATTTTGTCAAGTGCCTCTGTACTGTTGATAAGGTGGTGGTGCTGACAACAGAAGGGGAACAACAGGGAGGAGCAGGAGGGGGCTTCTGAGTAGTATTTCTTGGAGGGGGGTCTTGGAAGTCCTTCAGTCTCCTTGCAGTGCCACTCAGTGAAAGGATCCTTTCAATTCACAAGCCAACGAGAAGATGCCAGAACCTACGAAGAAACCAGGTAAGGATAACTGGAGATGGAACAAAAGAGTGTTACTTGAGTAAGCATAGAGATGGAGCAGGTCTCTTCATTATATAGTGAAACAAGATGTCTTAACAATAAGGTTACATGAGAGAAAAATTAACCAGTATTCCCTTTTGAAGTAGGCAAACAGAAATATAATTAAAAAGGATAATTAAAATAAAGTGGCTTTGTTAATTTAAAATATAGGGAGGCTATACATTCTTTATTTCTTTGTCCCCTTCAAATTGCAGCTTGTGATTTTCCTCTGAATTTTTCCTGGCGTATGTGACTGCCATTGTTAATTATTTTTGTCCTGATCTTCCATACAAATATAAGTTTATAGGGAGTTGAGAAAATGAGGTACTTTGTTTAAGATGTAGTTTTTGCTCAATAATATTAATCCTTGTATTGGCAGAAATCCATAAATAATTCTTTCCTTTCTCCTTTTGAAATATGATATATGAGAGCTCTCATCTAGAAAAGCTATTTTGGTACCTTTTCTGAAAAGGTATTTAAATTAAAATGAAAAAAAAGGCAAGTCACATTATTCCCCTGTTAAATGTCTGCACCTTCAAAAACATACATGCTTCATTCCTGAAATTTAAACCTTCTTTAATGGTTTTACTTAAGATCTTATAATATTGAATGCTACATTCCGAGACAAGCTACTGGGGAATGGATCCATTGTTGTGATTGAATATTAGATGCCATTAACTCACTGCAGTGCATTTGCAAGGATATAAAATTAGTACTAAATCTTTTTGTCTTTTACAATCTCCTATTATATTGAGGATTGATAATCTGGGATCTGGTAGCTGCCTAGTTTAAAAGATAGTTTTCACCCATGTTGTGGTATGTTTGTTTTCCCAATTCAGCTAACTCTTCTAAGACACAGCATTCATTTGTTACTGTATATACAGCTATGCAAGGCCACTTAATGCATATCTCATATCACTGCCTTAGATTTTTTGCTTTTAAATTACCATCAAGCAATATAAGTACATACACTGCTTAGGGCACCAAGGAAAGGGGGACATCACAGAGGAGTTTCTCCCCTCCCCTGGCTACCATGTCCTTAATTGTTTATTGCCATGCTCAAGTTTTCAGCACATTGAATCTTAATGTCTTGTCAGTTAAGCAATGAAAGGGCTGAGAGGCACCATTTCCACCATTAGGACATCATTTGGCCTTAATTGAGCCCTGACCCACATACATGAATTATCACAATATTCCACTTTGCTCAATTAATATCAGGTTAATGTTGTCCCTAAATAACTGCTTATAAGTAGCAGGAAAGATTTATGTGCCCCCCCCCCCCCGGCTAATTGGATACAATTGACCTGAAGGGGGGAAAGGCTTCTTTGGATATCTTTCCTAGAAAATATAACATGTGATTAGATTAGAACTTCAATGGTTAGGCTAAAAAAATTATGTGAGAGCTGAAAAATCAGAACATTAGAAACGCAGCAGCAGCAACCGAGCAATGGCTTCTTAGGAAACAGAGAGACATTAAACTGGTGAGATGCCATTGGTTATGCTGTAATCAACAGTACCTGAGAAGAAATCAGAGGACTTCCATAACAAATATACTGTTTCCCCAAAAACATGATGAAATCTACATAGTCTTTTGCATTGTCAAAGACTCTTTCATTGTGGCGCCCTTCCTATTGGTTTTAGTGATAAATCCTAAAAGAATACACTGAAGTAATTGAATGGAATTACAGGTGTACATGGATGAATCTAGTTACTAGAAGCAGAATGTTGTAGGAAGAAAACCCAAATTAGGTACATTTTGGTATACATTGGTAAAAGTATCATGCAGACCAACAAGAACTGCATGGTGATATTGTGATGCAAGCCCTATTCTTTTTCAACGCATGTTGCAAAAGGGGTGGAGCATGTGGCATGATGCTATTAATTGGAGAATAAGGAGAAAATATTAGATGTAAATAAAATTAATGTTAGGGGTATACACTCTTGTTGAACTCTTCTGTATGACTGGAGGCCTCTGAAAAGGCTGAATGACTTTCGTGAAATATAGCTTGTGTCTTTAGTTGTTCCTGGGTCCTAATTAAGCCTTAGCAATGTTAACAGTGGAAACATCTGGAAGATCTTGTTTGGGTTGGGGAGAGAACTAAGATCAGCATTTGAAGAGGAGATCTCTGGGGAATACCAAAGCTGTAGATTAGACTCAAAGGCCAGAAGAAGTCCCAGAAGACAATGGTAAACCACTTCCATGTCCAATGACATCCACAGCCTCCTGCACCATTTCTCAGAAATTTCTCCATCACAAACCTCAATTGCCACTATCCTAGGACTCAGGTTCAGAAGATACCTGACTTTAGTAATGTTGACAGCCTTCTGGAACAGTTATGGGTTGGTTTTCATTCTGTTTTCTTTTTTAGGATACTGACTACTTTTTATTTTATTGCTATGGAGCTGACCTTTTTTACATGTCAGACTGTCTTCATGTCAGAATAAAAAGATATATTGAAGATAATAAATTTAGATGCTTGTCCCCAGAAACTCTAGGTGGCTAACTATATGATTATATATATGGATCAGTGGTGGGTTGCAGGTGGTACACCACGGTATGGGCATACTGGTGCCTGCCTGGAGCACCGGGTACTGTTCCGGTACGGTGGTCCGGAGGGCCCACCCACCCACCCGAGCTCCTTACCTATATTTAAGCTCTTTGACGCTTCCGCGCATGCGCACAGAGCACATGGTGCCTGCTCAATGCGCCGCCAAGTAGCTGGAGTGTCATGGAGGCTTGAGGAGGCTTGTGGAGGCATCACAAGAGGTAAGGATGCATGTGCACACTGCACATGTGTGCGTGCATGCTGTGCACATTCATGTGGTGGACGCCGGGCCCCGTTGCAACCATACCGGTTGCAATGAGATCTGGAACCCACCACTGATATGGATAATAGATGTGATAATTTGATTACACTTCTAATTTGTTCATTATTATGTGGAACAATTCCAGAATCAAAACGGAGAAGCCAGAAAGAAAGTACTGAACAATTATAAGTACGTGAGAACTGTGCACATACACAAAATGTGAGTCTTGAGTTGTAGTCAGCAAGAGCCTATGAACATCTAGGAGAAAAAACGTTTGCTAAATACAAGTCAGAGAGATGACTATAGGCCTAGGAAAAGCAGTGGAAAACATATTTTTATAAGATCACTTGCATCGTAGGAGCTGAAACTTTAGTAGTAGCAGCAACAGCAATAGCAGCAGTAGTTGTAGCAGTGTTTTCAATCTCATAAAGCCACCGAACTCTACTAAGATCCAGGGCAGCATGCAACATGAAAAATAGCATGAGACCATATCAGAATGAAAACAGAATGCATGTCCAGGAGAGAGGGGAAAATCATACTTAAATTAATCTGTAAAATATAGCAATAGCAGTAGCAATAGCATTTAGACTCATATACTGCTTCATTGTGCTTTACAGCCCTCTCCAAGTGGTTTACAGAGTCAACATATTGCCTCCAACAATCTGGGTCCGCATTTTAATGATCTCGGAAGGATGGAGGGCTGAGTCAACTTTAAGCCAGTGAGAACTGCTTGCAGTTGGCAGAAATAGCCTGCAATACTGCATTCTAACCACTGCACCACCATGGCTCTCCACTGTGCCATCACAGTTCTTGGTGGCAGATAGATACTTGGCATCCATCATAACCCAAGAGAAAAGCTAAGTTTTTTTTATACCGTCTTAAATACTGTCAGAGTAGAAGCCATAGATCCAGAGAGGGGGGCATTGCATTTGCTATACAATAAGGGGACTACAATGAGATCGTTTACATTGATATTGTAAACTGAGTCAACATGCTCTTTTTCATAACTTTGAGTATACAACTGCAACACGAAGCTTTACGAGTAGTAAACCTGCTTTTAAATGTAAATCTGTAAATACTAGGGCAAAATAATTATAGCTATTCTACATTAATGGACTTGTGGGACAACAGATGCATGGAACAATTATATACAAAGGTTTAATAAAGACAGGCTTGGTATGCACATCTTACTGGCAGTCTTTTGCTCAGGTTACTCTACTGGAATTTATAGCCTCAGCTGCTGTAGCGGAAGAAGAATGTAAGATTGTAAGACATCACAACTTGGGATCAAGGGAGAGCTAAGCCCGTTAATGGAGCAAGTGGCCTTTACTCTTTTCAGCTAGGAAATTTACAATAACTTTAAATAAAGTTCTAGAGCAAAACATTGGCCAATTCTCTCACTGATCCAGCTGAAGCTGCCACGGGCACATACCAAACTGATTTCCATTTGCTCTACTTTGTTGAAGGAGAGGAAGATAATATATTGGAAGTAAGAAATCAGCTAAGGAAAATTATTATTTGTACCTGTTCTCTCTGTACTGAGTACAGCATATGAAACTAACAGCAAAAAACCTTCTCCCTGACCAGAGTTGTTCTGGTGATAAAAGATAAGTGGGAAGCAGCCTGCTCAGCTGCACGTTTGAAAAGCTACTGAGAGATCAAGCTTTGACTAAATTGAAGGAATCAAAGAGTAGATCTGATAGACTTAATAGACTTAAATGAAGATCTCCCTCTCCCACTCATTACTCATATCATGGTTCAAAGAACAAGATGAAATATTCAAGCAGCATTTTGTCACTGAGGAGTTTAGTCATGCTATCCTGTGCTCTGTTCCTGTCCAGCAACCATTTTTGTAGGACAGGAACAGATAACATTGTTCTTTAATCATTTCTCTCCCATGACCTACGTGACCTTGGGGCACGTTCTCCTGAGGCTTACCTCGGTTTCTCAGCTACTTCACAGAGGAAGGAATGCTCTTCATTTCTTTTTTGAAGGAAGTCTTTTGCTGTGCATGTAAGAAGTTATCTCAGTAGCATAGTAGTTAGAAGGTTTGTGCCATACGCAGAATGGTCCTGGGTTCAAAACCAATAAAAATGCTGAATTTTAAATTATTATTTTTTCTCTGACATCCTTATTTTTTCCTAGGTTTTTCTTTTTAATAAGAAAAAAATATCAGGAGCCCCAGTATTTATTTAAAGAACAAAGCCTAGGGGGAAATAGGAATATCAAGGAAACTCAATATAGTTTCAAAAATATCTGTACTGCTGAATTTTCTGTGTATGAAACAGGTTTCTAATAGTTGTGCTGTTAATGTGATATTGCAACAGAAGCTGTAAAAGACCTTCTGGAAGGCAAAAAAAAGAAATTTTAATTTAAATGTAATTGTTGTGCCCATACATTATAGCGTTAACTTTAGCATATATAAATTTAATTTATATAAAATATATATGTATATACTATAGGAAAAAAATCTGGTCCAGTTCCAAACTGGGAGAAAGGCACTGGAAATAAAATGAAGGCTGACTGGTTGCAAGGAAATAAGGTTTATTTGGTTTCCAGAAACTTCAGTGGCTGCAGCAAATGTTTCTGGGGTGTGGACTCCTTGGCTGTGTGAATGGATGGATCTTTGTAGGGTTCTGGGGTTTTGTGATTGAGATGCTCCAGGGGGTGGTGCAATGTAGTGAGCCTTCCGGTCTCTTGCTATTCTAACGGTGGTGGGGTTACTCCTATCATATCCTAGAGGTCATGTCCTGTTCTAAGAATGTGGATGGGGAATGTAGATTTTAGGAAATTTTGTTTTTCTACTTTTAATCATTTCTGTGGGAGCTGGGCTGAAGGTGTTTTGTTTATGAAAAGTCTGGCCTGGATTTCTTAATAGGCACAAAATATGCATCTCTAAAGTCTTCAGGTTTCTGCCTGAGGTTGTTAAGAAAGACTGGGCTGTTTTCTGCCTTTAAGAACATGTTTCTCCATTTCTTCTTTGGGGAAATATAAATTCCCTTATTCAGAATATTCAGAATAAAGAATATTTTAATCTGGGGAGGGGCTTCCTACAATACACACACCCCGTTGCTTTCCTGAACAGAAGCTTGGGAAGGCACAATAGTAGAGGAAGTATCCAGTAAGAGGAGATCGTAGTCCTGGGTCTCTTTTAAGATGTTGCCAAACCAATTCAGACCCTGCCAGATTTTTATTAAGCTGGGTTGGATTTAAATTGCCATGAGCACAAGATAGAAGCTGCTAAAAAGGGCATTGTTGACAGACCATTAAAGTATTTATGGAAGATTTAAAGGCTAAAAAGGCTGGGTGACAACAACTGGCTTTACAAAGCTATCCCTCTAAATCTTTTTATCCTCCCGCTTTGAAGAGAGAAGATGAGCAGTAAGTGTTTGTCTTGCAGTCATTTTCCAAACTGGCTTGACTTCCAAGAATGCCGTAACCGAGTCCTGTTAGATATAAAGTAAATGTCAGGACTTAATTTTTGCTACCTACAACATGACATTTGTTTAGTGTTGGAAGGTTCAGTTCTTCTATGTATTGTCTCATTGTATCTTCTCAGTGACTGTCCTCTAATAGTGATGGATACAGTCAAAATGTATGCATTGGCCCACCCCATGCCCTGAACTTCTTTACAAATTTTATTCTCAGGGTTGTCATCACTTCCTACTCCTTCTCATTACTGTTACTTCTTTGATAATTGCATAGATACTAGACCGCCTCCATCTGGTCTTGCAGTTTGCATAAGCTGTCATCATTTTACTTTGAATACAGCTACATCAAGCATGCTGGCTTTCTGTCTAAATATATTTTCCTAATAAAGGGCTTCTGAAAGAGACAGGAGCGCTCGTCTGCAGAAATCCTTTGGTGAAATGCTTCTTATTTCATCTATATTCTACTCCATAAAGTTCCTCTGCTATCTAGAGAGAACGGTATTCACTTCAACACAACCAAAGTTTTCTGTTTATTTTTAAATCTGCATCTTCTTTTTTCAGAATCCAAAAGATTCAAACTGAAATTACTCTACATATAATCAACTAAATACCATAGGTGTCAAACATGGGGGGGGGAGCAGTCCCATATATAAGCAGTTCAGTTATTTTACCATTTGAATTAAGGCAGTTAAGGAACCCTGAGTTCTTATCCTGAGGCCAGCTGAAACCATCCAGCCCATTTCATAATTTTGAGTCAAGACCCACATACAAGCTAAACTGTAAACCCTAAAACAGACTTAACAAAATAAAAGATCTTTCCTAAACCGCAGAAAAACAGAAATATATATTTTAACAGTGTGTTTTGTCATTTATAGCTAATTTGCATTTCTTCTATGAAATCTGTAAAGTTTTATATTATTAATATGTTGATTGAGGCGAATAATCCACTATAAGACCTTCTTTTCCCCAAAGAGATATTCCCATCCATTTTGAAGTTTATTGCTCCAAAGTATCAATTTTTATGAGAAGAAAAATCAAATTAAAATAAGGCTATTTTAATGAAGTCAAAATATGTTTACATTTTAACTAGTCCTACTTACATTTTAGCTAGTACTACATAAACTAGACTACTAGACTACTAAAAGCTCTTATTAAACTAGACTACTAAAAGCTCTTATTAAAAACTTAATGGCTAATTTATACCTTTAGTTAAGTTCGTATGCACATGGGTGTCCATTTGTATTTAAACCCAGATAATATAGTTTGTGCATAATGAATCAGTAATGCTTCCTTCTACTGTCCCAAGGATCAAAGTCATTACCTAATTAATTTGATCCTTTGTACTTCCTCTCACCAGTTATCCACATTCCTCTTCACAAAGCAGACTGGGATTAGTAGTTTATGAAACTGGATATTACATAGAGAAAGAAATATATTTGACTCAAATGCAAAGTCACAAGCATAGCCTATGTAGGTTGTGCTTGTGACATTAGCACAGAAAATGGTTTAAACGAAAAAAATCCTGGTCAGAATATTTTTTTCAATTTTACTTTAGCAAATCAACCAAGATTCTCAGAAAGTTTAATAGTGCAATTGATTCCTATCATTGTAACTACCAACCAACAGTACATTCGGGGAATAATGCATTTCACTAACCAGAATCTCTGAATGATTTAGTAATATAGGGTTCAAAGATCATCATACAGTATATTTAATGTCACAGACCATGGATAGCTAAGACAAGGTCTAGATTTTTCAAAGATCATTATCTAACCAGATAGGAATTCTGGCTTCTACAGAAAAATGAAGCATTTCACGGGAAAGGAAATAAAACTGGCCTTCCTGTTTTCTGGTTCATAGCAGTGGGTTGCCTAAACAACAAGTGGTTGAGATAAAATGGAGTTAGAATCAAAGTGGTGTATTAAAAGTGAATATTCAGTCTGGATATCCAGACTGAATAAAATAATTTATGATCATCAGTTCTGAAAGTCAATGCCTGTAAAAAATATCGCAAATGCTATACCGTATTTTTCAGAGTATAAGACGCACCGGAGTATAAGATGCACCAAGGTTTTGAAGAAGCAAATTTTTTTTAAAAAAGTCTTTGCACTCTGCAAATCTCCCAAAAATATCTTGTTTTTTGTGAAAATGGGCTTGTTTTTTGTCCAAAAAAAGGACATGGATAGCCTTTAGGAAGCTTATAGAGTGCTCCCGGGGCGGGGGGGGGGGGGCAAAAATGAGCAAAAAATGCCCCAATTTTTTGCTCATTTCTGCCCTCCCCAGCCCCCAGGAGCTCTCTGAAAGCCTCCTAAAAACTATGCACGGCCATTCTGGTGAAGGGGTGGGGTTTCGGGAGGCAAAAAAATACTGTATTCAGTGTGTAAGACACACCAATTTTCAGCCTCTTTTTTGAGAGAAAAAGGTGTATCTTATACTCTGAAAAATACAGAAGGTATGAGGGATTAGAAAACAGGGTAGACCAGTGGCCCCCAGCTTTTTGGGCATGGAGAGAGGTTTTTCCCCAAATGGAGGGGGCTTGGTTTTGTGTGCTGCCTGCATCCTGTGGATGGGGCTTCACTTATTTCTGTGGTCCAGTTTCTGGCATGCTACGGACCGGTGCAGGCCCACAGACCGGGGTTGGGGACCCCTGGAATAGACTATTTTGCACTTTTTAATTTTATTTGCCATCTTTTTAGCTTCAGCATTCATCAAGAAACCAAAGACAAAAGATGTTTCAGCAGGAAGCACGGCTATTTTTGAAGCAGAAACGGAGAAGATGGGGATCAAGGTGAAATGGCAGCAAAATGGTGTAGACCTTGCCACAAGTGAGAAGTATATTATCAAATCAGAGGGGAATAAGCACACCTTGACCATTAATAATGTTGGAAAAGAGGATGATGCCACTTATGCTGTCATTGCTGGAAGTTCCAAGGTCAAATTTGAACTTAAAGTGACAGAACCAGGTAAACCAGAAATACAAGTGACTGTTTCGAACCATCATTATTGTGACACATGACCTTTCTTTCTTTGAAGGCATTTAAGCCAATAAAATGGGGGTGTTCCTAGGGAGAAGTTAAAAGGGGGGGACAAGATGCTAGCCATGAACATGCAATTGAAACCCTGTCCCTTTTCTATGTGTGATGCCTCAGCAGGCATCTCTTCCTATACACCAAAAATAACCATGTTACCCATGGTATTCTATTTTCTTCATTATGGTTTCGTGGTGGGAATGCGCAGACATGCCTTGATGACGTCTGGGTGGGTGGGAGGAGCCTCACACCACTGCCATTACCAGTTCTCCGGAACTGGTGAGGATCAGCAGCATACCACCTCTGATGCTACCCCCATGGGGAAGGAAAAACCCACTGTCTTAAAACAGAGTGTGATATTCCCCTTGTATTTGAATTATTATTATTTTTGTCACTTGAAATCTTAATTCGGGAACCATTAAGCTAAATGACATGACCATAGAACAATAGTTGGATTCAGCACAAACCTCCCATAGGCATATAAGTCATTTCTGCATTTGCAAGGCAATTGGACAAGCAGAGATTAGATGGGGGAAGAGGCAATCCATCACAAAAACCACCCCACCCAAACCAGTGAAGCTTCGGGATGATGAAGAGGATTTGTAAAATTCAATTTATTGTCCCAATTTATTGATTTTTCCAAAAGGCGAATGGACTTTCTTGTTTTTTTCCCCCTTTGAAAATGTTTCTATTTTTATCCACCAATTCCCGGTCAGGCAGATAAAATTGAAGAAGTTTCTTGGATGATATGCAAAATAAACGGTTGGAGGAACTGGGTATGTCTAGTTTAATCAAAAGAAGGACTAGGGTAGACATGATAGCAGTGTTCCAATATCTCACAAGAAGAGGGAGTCAAACTATTCTCCAAGGCACCTGAGGGTAGAACAAGAAGCAATGGGTGGAAACTAATCAAGGAGAGAAGCAACTTAGAATTGAAGAGAAATTTCCTGACGGTTAGAACAATTAATCAGTGGAACAGCTTGCCTCCAGAAGTTGTGAATGCCCCAACACTGGAAGTCTTTAAGAAAATGTTGGATAGCCATTTGTCTGAAACGGTATAGGGTTTCCTGCCTAGGCAGGGGGTTGGACTAGAATACCTCCAAGGTCCCTTCCAACTCTGCTATTGTATTGTATTGTATTGTATTGTATTGTATTGTATTGTATTGTATTGTATTGTATTGTATTGTATTGTATTGTATTGTATTAAAAAAAAAACCAAGTCCAGTTGCCTTTTGGAAAAAGCACCTTTGAGACAACCATGACTAGGATGATTGAGAATTTTCAAAGACAGTTTATTGAACAAGAAAAAATAAGTCAGTTCTGCAAAAATAAAATGTTCATAAATTATCACAAAGTGTAGGTTTGGGAAAGCATTTTAGCAATAGCAATAGCAATAGCAGTTAGACTTATATACCGCTTCATAGGGCTTTCAGCCCTCTCTAAGCGGTTTACAGAGTCAGCATATTGGCCCCAACAACAATCCAGGTCCTCATTTTACCCACCTCAGAAGGATGGAAGGCTGAGTCAACCCTGAGCCGGTGAGATTTGAACAGCCGAACTGCAGAACTGCAGTCAGCTGAAGTAGCCTGCAGTGCTGCATTTAACCACTGCGCCACCTCGGCTCTTCATTTTGGAGATAATTTGGTCCAGTCTACCATTAAAATATCTAACTTCCATTTATATTCTTCCAATGCAGCATGGAAGTGAAGTCCACTACCTCTGAGGGAGGCTGTTGTACAATTGAATCTCTCTTGCTGTTAGAAAATTCTTTGTGATACATTTAATTTTATGTTTTCTTAGTATTAACTATAACCTTAATTTTGCCGCCAAAGTGTCATATTGCTACAATATGCTGTAAACTTTCATTAAAAATAAATCCTATGGTATCTTTTTTTAAATAGAAAAAATGGAAGCGGTTCCTCCTCCTGATGTTTCTTCTGATCAACCAACCTTTTCAGACATACTTACTGTACCAAACACTGGACCTATAAATGCTGAATCTAAAGATGCTGAAGCTACAAGTGATAACAAAGCCTCAGAAGGTAAAAATAGTAACAGGCACATTAGATTAATCTGACCCTAATTATAAGAAAATGAATGTTTACTGACAACAAAAAGAATATAAAAAACCCACATTGTGTGGCTTGACAAACTATTTTACCTATTATTTGTTCTTTAGTATATACAGAATCACTTAGACAAGATGGACAGAATAGAAAATGTGATGAATGAATGAATGAATAAATAAATACATATAAATAAATAAAAAATACAACCAATGTACTATAAAACTTTGTTACTGACAAGAAAATGTGCATACCCTTCTATTAACTCTTTTCTTGTGCCTATGCCTGAAAAATTATTATTTTTCCCCCCCTTTGGGTGATATCAAAATGATATTATAACAGACCAAGCCACTGATCTGTTTAGTTCAACGTTGCCTCCACTGACTAGTAACATTTTAAAAAGAACACAATTTAGAGATTCAGAATATACAGCTGAGGGCGTTTTGTATGAAATGTAGAGGCTCTACTTCTTATGTCTAGCCCTTAGTTATCTTTCAGATAGTTTGCCAAATTATATACTTGCTTATGCTGATCTGCCTGCAGCTGACATCACAATGGCCAACAGCTACTGATTGTACAACTGTGATTAGTTCCCAGTAATCAATTTAATTCAATGAACACTTTTGTTAAATACAGATTTTTTGAAGTAAATTGATTACAGGGAACTAATCACAGTTGCTACCATACTCTGTCTAAAGTCTGCTCCCTGCTTTAATAGACCAGACCTGGCATAAATATAGCTGTGTTCTTTTCCATATCCTCTTGCTTGATACTGATAGACAGGCATGGTGGTTTACATAACTTACAGATGACCTTCTGTGGGATCTCCCATCTTGACTTAGGAAGATCCAGCTCATATTTTGTGCACAAACAAGTAGCTGGCATTCTATATAGGAACATCTGTACAGAACATGAGTGTTAGATAGGGTGAATGGATGAGGCAGACTCAGGCTTCAGCAACAAACAGCTCTTTATTAAGTGACAACTATGTACAATCCAGCAAAGACTCTGTCTGGCAGAAGCCCTTTTATAGGGAGCTGTCAGACCATTCAACCAATCAGATTTGAATATTGTTCCTGCTGGAGCAGAGGAAACTACCATACTGATTGTCAGTATGTAACAATGAGACAGGTCTTTCTGTACATAATGCTAGCTACTTATTTGTGCTGTTCAACATATGCTATTCCTAAGGTGACCAGATTTTCAGATTGGTAAAGAGGGACACCATTGACCGGGGAGGGGGGGGAGCTTGATTAAAAATTTTATATTTTGTCAAAAGGTCACAAAAGGCGATTACATGACCCCAGGACAATGAAACCATCATAAATACGAATCTGTTGCCAAACATCAAAATTTTGATCACGTGACCATGAGGATGCTGCAACGGTCGCTAAGTGTGAAAATGGTCACTAAGTGTGAAAATGGTCATCAGTCACTTTTTTCAATGCCATTGTAACTTTGGTCACTAAATGAACTGTTTGAAAGTTAAGGCTAGCTTGCATTATAATGCCTTATGCTAGCTTACATTTTCAAGAGAGAGAAGCTAAACTCCTTGTTAGAATTGAAATAGAAATGAATAGAGTAGAGTAGAGTAAAGTAGAATAGAATAGTTTATTAGCCAAGTGTGATTGGACACACAAGGAATTTGTCTTTGGTGAATATGCTCTCAGGGTACATAAAGAAAAATAAAATAGTAGGATAGTGGGATCCTTGCTGCACCAAGCTCAGAAAGCAGCGATCCCACCGTCTCCCCCACCCCACACCTCCTCTTTCTGAAAGAGGAGGTGTGGTGTGGGGAATCCTTCACTGCACCAAGCTCAGAAAGCAGCGATCCCACCGTCTCCCCCCACCCACACCTCCTCTTTCTGAAAGAGGAGGTGTGGGGTGGGGGTCCTTCAATGCACCAAGCTCAGAAAGCAGTGATCCCACCGTCTCCCCCACACCTCCTTCTCCCTCTCGTTTTCTTTTTGGGGGGAAGGAGGAGAAAGGACAAAAAAGAGAAAGAGGGAGAAATGGCTGCAGGGAGAGCGGCGCCTGAGAGAAGCGGGGGAAAAAAACCTTCCGACGGCTGAGCCGCTTGGCCCGGAACCGAGCCTCCTCCTCGCTGTGTCGCCAGAAAGCCCTCGCTCTCCCTGCAGAAAAACGGTGCGCATTGGTGCGCGCACGCACAGGAGGGGAGGGAGCTTCGCCCCTCGTCGGAGCCGAGCGGAGAGAGGGAAACCACTGCCCTCTAAAGGCCATATCGGGAATGACACTTCAGAGAAATAAAAACTTTTTTTTTAACAGCATCCTTTTTAAAATTGTTTTCTTTCTTTTGGAAAATCAGGACTTTTTGAACACGCTGCAGGACATGGGACAAATTATTAAAAATCATGACTGTCCCACCAAAAGCGGGATGTCTGGTCACCTTAGCTATTCCTGCTTGCATCTTACAACCTGCCACTATATATTGAACTGCCTCGGATGTCTCTCTGCATAGTTTGCATCTTGGATCCTTTCTAGTGTGATAGTCCATTGTCTCTATGGATCTGGTGCTTAGTGCCTGTTCTTGTGCTGTGGTGATCAGTGCCCCAGTCCTGTCTTTAAGTCCAGTGCTTTCCAGCCATTGGTAACATTTCCCAATGTCTGACACCTCAGTTATCAAACAATGCAGGGTCTTGCCTTGCTATGGCACTTCCTCTGCTGGAACTTCCTCCTGTGTCTGCTGCTGCCTCAGGCATTCTCTCACAAGCTCATCTTTGAATGCCATCTTACTGATGTATTCATGGGTGCTCTAGATTCCATCCAGGACAGTGGCTTTGAGACTTACCGGACTCTTTCTGGTTGGTGTATTGTCTCTGGGTGTTGGATTTGGCATGGAAACCGCTGTACATCATGAAGTGCTTCTGGGTCTTCACATCAGCAGCTTCTTCTTTGGCCTTCTTTGACTACATTGACAGGTTATCTGATGACTGGCAGAGCATACATGTTGGTGGCATGGATCTTGTATCCTTTATATTTGTGGGAAAAGTTCGCTTCGAGATTCCCCTCTTAAGTTTTCACCAAGATTCGAACAGCCTCCATCATACTGGAGGTTTGAAGGTCCCTGAAGACCAGGCTCTTTGCCAAGGGTACATAAATGGATAAATGGGTAATTTTTATTAAATATTTTTAAAAGGAAGATAAAAACTAATACAAGCTAATAAAAAGTAAGAAAAAGAAAAAAGGTTAAAGGTGTGAAAAATGAAAGAGAAATAAACGAAAAAGAAAAAAGAAAAAAGATATCCAGCAGTAGCTTTTCATCTTCTTTATAGTAATTATAAGTACAATTATAAATTTACCATTTATCTGTGGTTACAACATAACATCTTCTTTCTATAATCTGTATTTTTTGTTTTGGGTTGTTTTCTAGCTTTAGTGTTCTAACCATTTGTAAAATGCTCAGAATCACTGGGAGTCAGGCAGCATATCCATGTATATTATTATCATTTTTAATTATATTAATCTTGATTTGACTTGCAGTTCTTCCTACAGAAGCCCAGAAAGAAATACCTGTCGACCCGATTGGCATTTTTGTGACTCGACCACATGATGGAGAAGTTACAGTTGGTACATATATGGCACAGGAGGGGTGGGGGTGGGGGGCTGAGCAACACTCATTTTGTCATACACACACCTAACCTCCCGTAAAAGGTGGAATGAAAAATTAGGAATTTTTTTTTGCACTTTTTGGAGGGTGGGGTGCAAAATGCTAGCTTTAATTCTGAAGGTGCATAAGTCTCCTCTTTCACCCTTTAAACCCCTGACTCAGCTCCCTTGTGAAGCTCAAGTCTCCCCTGGCATGATTCTCAGAGAAATTGTCTGTCCCTGTCCTAGGACCTTAAGGGGAAGATTGTTTTGTAAAACTAGTGTCTCTGACATAGTCGATAATATAGCAGGAACCCTTTATTCTGATTACTCACCTAAATTTCTCTCTCAAGGTGGGAACATTACATTCACTGCTGTAGTGGCAAGTGAAAGCTTGCTGAAGAAACCTACAGCCAAATGGTTCAAGGGAAAGTGGATGGATCTGGCAAGCAAAGTAGGGAAGCACCTTCAGCTTCATGAGAGTTATGATCGAAACAATAAGGTACAACTACCTTACAAAGAACTTGTCCATTCCACTTTCTATAGAAGCAGCATAATCGTAACAATAACATTTCTTCTTCTCAGCAATATCAAGAAATATATATATATATATATATATACTGTTTTATTATCTTTGGACATAAAATACTGTTTACAACCTTTGCTTAAACTATACTGAATAAGAGCTAGTAAAATTACTTTAGGTGTGAAATGCCACTCAGTGTTATGTATCTTCTCCCAATTCATAATTTGCATTAGTTAAGAAAGTACATTTGTGTCAGTAAAATGATGAAAAAAGTACCTCTTAAGTCTGTTTTTTTTCCAGTGACTAAATTTTATAGATGAAGAAGGGTTAAGTTAATCGCTTAAGGATTAACTTTTTTAAAATCAATCTGAGTCTTCCCAGAAACTTTTTTTTCCTTTTTCAGTTTTAAGTGTACTAAACTTGGCTTTGTGTATTTCATCATTCCATTCTAACTAGAAATAGAGAGAAGAATGTGCCTCTTCTACTGTAGTTAGCTAACAATAGTTAAATATATAGAAAATATAATGGGATTCAGACAGTATAATAAAACAAAGAATGAATATATTACATACATCAAGATAAATTTGTAGATATTGAGGCTCTCACTAGAGTTCCTAATCAAGTTTAGTGATCCATTCTTATGATAAACGATTAGGTAGGGAAAAAAAATTAAGAGAAAAAAGACACAAGAACATTTTCATTAGGAGAAGGTAAAAGGTAAAAAAAAAAAATCCCTCAAACTGAGTTTGGCTCCTAGAGATTTACTGTGAAGTAGTAATTACATATATGTATGTATGTATGTATGTATGTGTGTATGTGTATGTATGTGTGTGTGTGTGTGTGTGTGTGTGTGTGTGTGTGTGTATATTTAAATATATTTAAAGTCACAACCCCTGGTATGCCCAAATATGGGAGGAAGGTCACACTTCCATTCTCTGCCTTCGGCTCGTCACAAGAGACCATCCAGACAGAAACCCAATATTTTTTACTGTTGCCTTTTTGTTGTACAAATATAACAAATGTACAAATATTACATACATACATACATACATACATACATACATACATACATACATACATACATACATACATACATACATACATATATATATATATATATATATATATATATATATATATATATATATATATATAAAGTCACAACCCCTGGTATGCCCAAATATGGGAGGAAGGTCACACTTCCACTCTCTGTCTTCGGCTCGTCACAAGAGACCATCCAGACAGAAACCCAATATTTTTTTTACTGTTGCCTTTTTGTTACATTTGTTATATTTATGCTGATAAATAAATAAAGGGAGACTAGTATAGATCTATTTCAAGCTATTTAGCTCTCAACAGCTAGCCACACCCTTGTTGGGAATCGAACCTGTGCTCTATTGCCTCTTAGGCAGATGTGTTAACCATAAGCTACAGAGCTCGACTCCTTATCAGCCAGCCAGGGTGAAATATTATTATTATGAAAAAAATATTGGGTTTCTGTCTGGATGGTCTCTTGTGACGAGCTGAAGACAGAGAGTGGAAGTGTGACCTTCCTCCCATATTTGGGCATACCAGGGGTTGTGACTTTAAATATATACCTCTCACCCTGGCTGGCTGATAAGGAGTCGAGCTCTGTAGCTCATGGTTAACACATCTGCCTAAGAGGCAATAGAGCACAGGTTCGATTCCCAACAAGGCTAGCTGATGAGAGCTAAATAGCTTGAAATAGATCTATACTAGTCTCCCTTTATTTATTTATCAGCATAAATATTATATATATATATATATATATATATATATATATATATATATATATATATATATATATATATATATATATATATATATATACATACATACATACATACATACATACATACATATACATACATACATATATATATATATATAAAATAGAGAACCAGATGATTATTGGGAAATTCATACAGAAGAAGAACTCTTAGTTAATAACAGTCAGATTTATGTGTCTATCTCCTAAAAGGGTCCAATTATTTCTTCTTTTCAAGGTTTATGTCTTTGAAATGAATATTATTGATGCAGAACCAAATTATGCAGGGGGATATCGATGTGAGGTGGCTATAAAGGACAAATTTGACAGCTGCAACTTTACCCTGGTTGTCCATGGTAAGGTGTTATATTTTCCTTATTACCAAAATGTTTGTTTTGGCAGCATTGTATAACATAGTATCAATATTACAGCTACTATAATATTATAATAGTAATGATAATTACTATTATTTCATGCTGAATGATGTGTCTTGTATAAGGCATGCACTGGGAGAAAATACACATCAAATATTTACTCAGAAAAGGATTGATAAAGTCTGACTAAAATAGGGTTTTGGAGAAGGGACAAGAGGGAAATGAAAAAACTTCCTTTTAATTATTTATGTATTTAGTTATGGACTCTCATTTTCAGTGTTTACATATAAATCAGTTTTATTGATGTATTTCCATGTTAATTTTTATTTTTAAAACAATTACAAAGGAAATTTCTGCTTCATTACATTTAAAAATATATGTTCATGGATCTCCCCCCCCCCCCGCCCCAATGTCAGTATTTTGAACCAGGATTTTTATAAATTCCAAGATAATTGGATAATGTACAAGCAAAGTCTTGTACAATTCAAGGCTTTTCTATCTTAAATTAAGCTCCACTTAAGTTGGAAATTACTCCCAGGTAAGTAACTATAAAGTGGCAATTTTAACCTGCTTATCCATTCAGAAGGTATGCATTGAAGGAATTTCATCTCAGATTATTTTAGAGACAATGGACGCAAAGCAATGTAATTCAGTTGTAGTTTCAAATCGATATATGAATATTAGTTGTCCTACTCACTACAATAGCAGAGTTGGAAGAGGCCTTGGAGGTCTTCTACTCCAATCTCTTGCCTAGACAGGAAACTCCATACCATTTCAGACAAATGGCTATCCAACATCTTCTTAAAGACTTCCAGTGTTGGGGCATTCACAACTTCTGGAGGCAAGCTGTTCCACTGATTAATTGTTCTAACTGCCAGAAATTTCTCCTCAGTTTTAAGTTGCTTCTCTCCTTGATTAGTTTCCTCCCATTGTTTCTTGTTCTACCCTCAGATGCCTTAGAGAATAGTTTGACTCCCTCTTCTTTGTGGCAATCCCTGAGATATTGGAACACTGCTATCATGTCTCCCCTAGTCCTTCTTTTCATTAAACTAGAACATACCCAGTTCCTGCAACCGTTCTTCATATGTTTTAGTCTCCAGTCCCCTCATCAACTTTGTTGCTCTTCTCTGCACTCTTTCTAGAGTCTCCACATCTTTTTTATATCGTGGCAACCAAAACTGAATGAAGTATTCCAAGTGTGGCCTTACCAAGGCATTATAAAGTGGTATTAACACTTCACGTGATCTTGATTTATCCCTCTGTTTATGTAGCCTAGAACTGTGTTGGCTTTTTTGGCAGCTGCTGCACACTGCTGGCTCATATTTAAATGGACTCCAAGAACACTCTCACAGTTACTACTATTGGGGAAGGTACCACCTATACTGTACCTGTGCATTTCGTTTTTCTTGCCTAAACGTAGAACCTTACTCTTTTCACCATTGAATTTCATTTTATTAGGTAGTGCCCAATGTTCAAGTTTGTCAAGATCCTTCTGTATCTTAGGCCTATTTTCTGCCTATCAATACATGTCTGTATTGTAAGATGATATAATTGTATTTCTGCAATTTAATTTGTAATCCAATTACAAAACAGATCACCTATTATTTGTTTTAAATGTTGAAAGCATTAAAACTGCTGTGATTGCAAACAAACCAAATTCAAATTAATTTTGCGTCTCTAACAATGTTAGATTGTTTATTCAGCAAAAGTAAGTTGAATGTAAGACTACTAATTCTGTTTTCTCTAAGGCCCAACCCCAAAAGAGGAAGGGAAAATGCTTGCTACCACATGCAGAACCTCTTCCCACAAATGATTTGAAACAATAAGTTGCTCATTTCTGTAGCTTGATTTAAACATAGAAACTTGCCAGTTTTAGAAATTAGTTAGGAATTGGAAAAAGATCTCAACCATAATTTTGACTTTTCTTAGCAGGACCTAATATTTGTCTAAAGGAATTTCATGGAGAAGTAGATTTTTTTCACTCAATGACCTTCAGTTCAATGGGACTTCAATTCCATCACCTCCCAAAACTCTCTTCATCTCTATCAGCATGTCATTTTGCGGGCTCCTATAAGGATATCACACTCACTGTATTTATATAAAGTAAAATCAACATTTGGATTGTCCTAAATCTAAGTTTTCTATCTGTCCTTTAAAAGTAATATCTTCAAGTTGAATATGACTTCTGGTGTCCAAATGATGCATTTATATAGCAATTGGTAATAATATGGAAGTGGTTTGCTACTGCTTTCTTATGCAATATGTTTTCAGCTCTAAGTCTAGCCTACAGTCCTGGGATTTTGAAGTAGTCTCTTTTCTAAGTATTAAGCAAGACAAGGATTTTCCTTTTTGCATGAAATTTTAACCTCAAGATGAATACATTAAAAGCTGTACAAAAAAAAACCCCAAAGAACCCAAATGTAAGTTTGGGAAGGAAATATAAGTTGCCTTTGAATATTGTCTTATTGTTATTACCATTTTCTGTATAATCACAGAGGCACCTGCCACAGCTGACCTGGACATCCGATCAGCATTTCGGCGGACGTGAGTGTTATCACCAATGTTTATCCCAGTTTGCCAATGAAAGAGACAACTCTGAATGAAACAAAATGGTTGCTAGGAATATTTCCCTAGATCAGTGGTTCCCAACCTTATTTTGACCATCCCCCATCTAAGCATCTCTAAAATCCTGATTCCCCTCCCCCTGCCGGTGACATATAATTCTTAATTTACTTAAAAAGTGAAATCTACTCATGTGGAGGAAGCCTAAAAGGCCATTAACTTGGTTTAAAGAAGGTTCAATTGCCCCCATTAAAAAACAAATCCCCCCCCCTGTGGGGCATGGGCCCCACATTGGGAACCACTGCCCTAAATTAAATAAATTCCTTGAGGTCACTCTACTTTGGAAATCCTGATTCAACAGTAATCAAACGTAGGTGCACACATAGAAATAATAGATACAAAAGAAATAGAGATAATAATACAATCATGTTGTATGATAATCACATACAAAGCTTCTAGAAAACTGATGTATAGATCCAACAGAATGTCACTGGCTAAATCTGCACTCCAGATTTGCGCTTATAGCATAAACCAATGTGGGAGCATGCTGAGAGTTCCTAACACAGCACAAGGAATCGTGCAATTAGCCCAATGTCTAAAACTGAGGTCTCTAGCCAAGTGATTCAAGCACAAGCCACATTTGTGCACATCCTAATCTAACAGCCACGTTCATGTGTATGGTCCAAAATAGCAAAAACCTTTTCAAGTAGCAGTTATAATTTGAGTATTTATAAAACATAATTTTAAATTTTAGCATTGGAATCAATACTTCTGATAAATGCTTCCTATCATGGCGAAGCTACAGAGGAAATGGGAAAATTGGGGGGAAATCACTTGGTTTGTTTGGAAGTATCCTAATTATCAGAAGCATTTGTAAACAACAAGAGACAGCAACAGCAACTACCACAACAAATCACCCCAAATTTTCTATAGAGATTAAAAGATAACATAGTTCCTGTGTACAGGGTAAGAAATGGATCAATATAGTTTTTAAAGCAGGATAGAGAATTAGAAATGTAGGTAAGGATTTTTTTTTTCAGCAGAAAGAAAATGTCTTTGTTTAAATTCTTTGTATAATTCTAATTTAGGAGCACAGCAGGAGGAGGAAAGTGGACATCAGCATGCAGGTACCTGGTTTTCAGTACTCAGCATTGATCACCATTGTGAGCTGTCACTTAAACAGCACTTTAAACAAAATTTAACTACAGGCTCTAACATGGACAAATGACTTAGAATAACTTTATTGTCACTTTGAATTACCTCACTCAGAAATAAATATGAACTTATTTCTGTATGAGGCCAACTTGAGACACAGATTCCTTTGTAGAATAACAAAATCCCTGGCAAATATTCTAAAAAAAATAATGACTTTATAAAGAACATTGATGTTGCTCATTATTCACCTATATATCCCTAAAGTATGAATTGCTTTTATTAATCAAATATTTGCCATGCTCCCTGCCAAGTCTGCCCTGCAGTTTCAGATGCATAATAGCAATCCTGCTTTCTTTTCAAAGTAGCTTAATATTTTTATGACTACATTATCACTACTATCACTTTGTCTTCAGTGGCTACCATATTGAGGAAGAATGCAAGAAGAAGATTTTTGTTAGGTTTCCTGATTAGTTTGGAAAATTGACATAATGCTAATTGTTACTTATGGCTAATTTCAGCATGAAAATGCCACATTAATCATTCTTAAATGATTGATCACAGGACATGCTTATCTATTAATTAGCAATAGCAATAGCAATAGCAGTTAGACTTATATACCGCTTCATAGGGCTTTCAGCCCTCTCTAAGCAGTTTACAGAGTCAGCATATTGCCCCCAACAACAATCCGGGTCCTCATTTTACCCACCTCAGAAGGATGGAAGGCTGAGTCAACCCTGAGCCGGTGAGATTTGAACAGCCGAACTGCAGAACTGCAGTCAGCTGAAGTAGCCTGCAGTGCTGCATTTAACCACTGCGCCACCTCGGCTCTTTAGCTATTGCACTGTTAGTGGTTTCTTCAATATACACTATATTGCCAAAAGTATTTGCTCACCTGCTTTTATTCACATATGAACTTACTGTAAGTGACATCCCATTCCTAATTCATAGGGTTCAATATGATGTCAGTCCACCCTTTGCAGCTGTAACAGCTTCAACTCTTCTGGGAAGGCTGTCTACAAGATTTAGGAGTGTGTTTATGGGAATTTTTGACCATTCTTCCAGAAGCGCATTTGTGAGGTCACACACTGATGTTGGACAGGTTTATGTGGCCTACCACTTCGTGGCTGAGTGTCTGTCATTCCCAAACACTTCCACATTCTAATACAGCTGACAGTTGACCGTGGAATATTTAGGAGTGAGGAAATTTCACGACTGGATTTGTTGCACAGGTGGCATCCGATCATAGTTCCACGCTGGAATTCACTGAGCTCCTGAGGGGCGACCCATTCTTTCACAAGTATTTGTAAAAACAGTATGCATGCCTAGGTACTTGATTTTATACACCTGTGGCCATGGAAGTGATTGGAACACATGATTCTGATTATTTGGATGGGTGAACGAATACTTTTCGCAATATAGTGTAACTTGCCACATGAAAGAATCTATAATATCATACTGACAATGTTCAGGGATTGGCTTTTTCCAACATTTCCTAGCAATTTGAGATAGTTACAGGAATCATCTGGACTCAATACACTGTTTTCTAGGACCATTCTGCTTTTAATAATATGAAAGTCTATTTTTCCCCAAATTAGACATTTGTCTGTCTCAAATAGCCATATCCCAACATTTCTTTAGCTTCTGTAGGGTTGAACACCTGGCAGATAACTCTTATCCCCCATATCTTTTCTACTGCACTAGCACTGACAACATTCTTAAGGTTGGCTAGAGCGGCAAGAGAAAGGAAGTGGCTGGGGAAGCAACACTTCCTTCAACAGGTCTCTGATCACATACCGGTAGCTATAGGTCTATAGGGTGGTTTGGGATTGTGCCATAATACTCCTGCTTTACTGGGTAACCCAATTGAATCCATGAATCAGGTGCCAGAGATGCACCATAGTATGGCTTAGGCAGGGCTGTACAACCTTGACTTTAAGACTCATGGACTTCAACTCCCAGAATTCCTCAGCCAGCAATTCTGGAAGTTGAAATCTACAAGTCATAAAGAATCAGATTGGGTCAAAATAAATTTTCAATATCATTTTGATTTTAATGAAAAGGAATGATTTTATATTAATCCCGCATGATTAAGTAGAAATAGAATTATTAAACTCTATGAACAATTCTTTTTTCTTAATCTTAATTTTCAGTTTAGAAATAACTATTTGAAACAACATCTCTGAAGTAAGGAAGCTTAGATAACTAGACTTTTTGTCCATAATTTTGCTTTTTGATGTTCGTAAATATTAGCAAATTTTAGTATAAAATGGCATTTGATTTGTGATAAATATTTTAAAATATACCAGAATTGCACTTCTAACAATTTACACATTTGGCATATATTTTGTTTAATTTAACTTCTGTTTTCATATGTCTTAATAGTGTTATATTCTCTTAAATTGCAGGTTTAAATTGATTTGATTATTTTAAACAACTGTATATATCTGTCTCTCTACCCGAGGAACTCTTAAGAAGTACAGGCTCAAATATTTTTTATGTTTCCTCTCAAATATCAACTCTATAACATTGCTTATCACTTTTCTCATGCAATACAATAAGTAACATATTTACAATAAGTAAAATATTTAAGGTTTAATCATGCTCGCTAAGAATCCTAAGAACTATGCTTTCAGCATATCTGAAAAGTGATAGCTTGGGGATGATTGTTCACCCAATTACAATCAACATTTATTTTTATTTGAACTGTGGCAGCTTAACTCATTTTCCTGCTTCCCTCCTCCTATACAATAGAACCTCTGGTCACAAATGCTTCTGACAATGGCCAAATCGGGGTGGTGGTGTTTATGCGCCAAATTTCCTGTTGTTTGTTTACAAACAACAGCGACCCATGTGTGGCCGCCACATTAATTTTGCATTAATTTTGGTTAGGTTCGGATCATGACCAAATTGGGTTGCGACCAAAGTTATGGAATGAATTATGGTCGTGATTAGAGGTTCTATTGTATGCGATTCAACCTTCTGGAGCAAATCTGGACAATGTGCAAAAGACAATAGAGGAAATAGATACTAATTTCATTGATGGATTATTTTCCATCATTGGATAACAACCACACTATTATAAAGACCCAAAGTCACTGTGTTTGACAATATTAAGCTGTATAGTAAAACCAAAACCAAAAATAACAAAACACTGTTTGTTATTGAACTAATTAAAATGGTTTTATTAAAGGCTTATGTTATTTATTGAAAATTGTTGCCCGTTTCTTGTATATGAGTAACAGTCTAATATGGATGACAACAGGAAGCATGTTTTTCTATTTACTGTGTTTATATTCAGAACAGTATTTGCAGAAAAGGAAATAAGCTTGTATGATACCATACCTTGTATGATACTTATCCAGATGCAATGGACTTGGTAAACTTTTAGGAGGAGAAAAGAACAAAATAAGCTATGTTGTTCCTGAAGTTTATTTTGAATCAGACCTGATTTTGTTCCTTTCATCCTTCTGGCATTGGCTGCTCAGTGCCTGTTCCAAATTAGAGAAGTCTGGTATGATTATGTATCATTATATAAAAGCAAAATATTCACCTGGATCTTTTTTTTAAATGAGTCCTGTTCTTGTTCTGTTATACAGTGTGGATGGTCAAGATGAAGGCAGAGAGTTGGATTTCACTTCCTTGCTGAGAAAGAGGTGAGTGGTAACTGTATAACCAATTCACCCTTCAGAACAATGGGATGAAACACTTGTGGGACCAATGAATTATGTCAAGTGCTTTGGGAACATTCCCCCAGAAGGGAAAAATGGGTATAAGATGTCTTAAAGTTACCAGCTGGGACAAATGTCTGTTATTTCCAATTTAAAAAGTGGGGGGACTATAATGGCATGAGAACTGACAGCTAGGGTGGTTGCATCTGATTGAGCAACACAATTTGTCAAAAAGTAGATGCAAGGAAAACATTCCCAAAATGGCCAATTCAGTGTATCAATGATACTAAGGAGTTCTAAACAACATAGCACTGTAATCTAGAATATAAAACTGAGAAAGAAGATTAGTTAATTTAAGGCCACTTGACAGACTGATGAGAAAATTTTAATTTTTCCTCATTTTCTCTTATTTGCAGGAATCTTTTTTTCCCCGCATTAACATTTCACTTTTCTGTCTCTTTCATGCTTCTCTCCCTTTTTTACTTCTTTTTGCATTTTGATTTGCATCTCCACTTGGAAATCTTGCCTGGAATTCTGGAACAGAGAGTAAGATTTTACTTTAATTCCTTTTAAACTGCATGAAGTATGTATGGTTTGCAGTTTACATAGGCATCCATTTCTTTCAGTGCTTTGGAACATCATAACATATAATCACCTCAGATATTATTTAAAATATAGCTCGAATGGATGATGGAGCAGTCATTTTCATTGATTTGCTTGCTTAATGTTCTGCTTTAGAGCAGTTTTGTTGCATAATTTCCAAAATAGGTTATTTGAGAATTAAGTTTGAGTATCTTCTATATATATAATCATATCTAAGGGCATTTTTCTGCCTTCTTGAAGTAACTGAGGTGGACCAGCTTCTTTAATAAGCAGCTTATAAATCATCCATGGATCATGTCTCACAAAAGCTCTTGAGCTAAAATAATCTTTCTGCAATAAGCTACATTGCAACATCTTTTAAAATGTCAGCTGTTTTTGTCTTGTTACTGACTTCTGTTGCTGTAGTGATGTATTATTTGAGCCTGAAGTTGATTATGTTAATGTGCAGGAAAAATATTAACAATAAGATAAAAACTGATACTTGGTTTTATTTAAAACCAGAATTATCCTTCAAATGAGATCAGATTTTGCTATGATGATAATCTATCATAATTTTCAATTAGACCTAATGAAGAAAAAAACGAATGGAGGGATAAATGTCACTTCAGTATCAACTAAACTATTTTAACCATAGGAAAATAATATAAAGTCTTTATTAATATTAATTATCTATGTTCCACTGGAATGTTAGATAGCTAATTTGGAACCAGCATTGAATCTAAAAACTGCTAGTATTGGAATGAAGTCCTATTCTAGGAGAGTTGAACCAAAATGACTTCTAAATATTTATGCTAAATTGTTGGAGTGTTTCTCACACCCCAAACACTGGATTTGCACCATCAAGGATCTGCAAGACTAAAACATGGTATCCAGAAGGATGTAAGACCTTTTTCATACAAATCATTTAGCAGTTTGGAATTCCATATTGATGGGTGGTTATGTTTACAACGAAGATGACATACTATCAAATAAGTTATTTGAGTTTAGTCTTAAGAAAAAAAAATCAAATAATGAGAATTTTCAAATAGTTCTATATCTTAATGTTTGACAGGAAAGGTTTTTCTTTCTTTCTTTCTTTCTTTCTTTCTTTCTTTCTTTCTTTCTTTCTTTCTTTCTTTCTTTCTTTCTTTCTTTCTTTCTTTGTAACATGAACGTTTTAAATAAGCAATATAAAAAACTGGTAAGCAGCCTTTATCTATGAACATGGACCCTGAGCCATGTAATACATTTGCATTAGTGGGTGTAGAGACAGGCTAAGATCCTGATGGCACTAGAAAGGCTTTAATGCCTCTTTGCACCCTATAGCAGTTCTGATTTGGAAGAAGTACCATAACTATTGGTACTGGACAGAAAATTCCTGTTCCTCCATCATAGCCCTAAAATCTCGTACTAATTGTCCACAGTTGCACAGCTGAAATTTAGTCGCATGGTTAGAGCTTCCAGTGTCACAGCAATGGTTTGGAGAGCTAAACATTGCCCATTCTTGTTTTAATGGAAATTGCAGATAAAAAAGAAAAAGCATATAAACCTTCTCTTCCCTACTTCTAATCCCAATCTGGATTGGTTTCCTCTCTCTGCCTT
This sequence comes from Thamnophis sirtalis, assembly GCF_051295495.1. NCBI lineage: Eukaryota > Metazoa > Chordata > Lepidosauria > Squamata > Natricidae > Thamnophis > Thamnophis sirtalis. The sequence continues at coordinate 106,262,652 of NW_028261381.1, read as the reverse complement.
CCCTTTTTCTCAGATACGTATATTTTGCCATTTGTATTATGACAGTGAATAAGCTAGTTTTCTTCTTTCTTTCTTTCTTTCTTTCTTTCTTTCTTTCTTTCTTTCTTTCTTTCTTTCTTTCTTTCTTCTTTCTTTGGACTGGACAAGAAGGTATCAAGTCTGAGGAATTGAGGAGAGGGGGGAGGAGGCCTACACATAGGACCATCAATGGAAACTCTGTGTTCTCAACCCATAAAAGGAAAGCAGTTGGTGATTGCTTTCCCCGTCTGAGTGGGTGGGGTGGGGAGCAAATATAAACAATCAGAGGAGGCACTTAGCAGCAGTGGTAAATGTGGTTGAAACAGAAGAACAGACTATCACTATAACCAAAGTGAAGGAATGGGTCAAAAATTGGAAAGGATTTCTTAAGCTGAATTCATTTCCAACCAGATCACACACAGAAGAGTAAAGCACTTAGAGGGAAGTGATGGAGTGGATTCTTCCTCGTCCATTCACCTTACATTCTACTGAGTTCATTTCCATGCTATAAGTTGTCAGGGATATCTGCCTTGTTTACATGACTTGAAAAACTATTAGATGCCCCAAGTGGTTCAATCAGGTGATCTGCCCTCTGCATCATCTTTCAGAAAACTAAAGTGTTCTCTCTATAGCGCGCTATTTCAAAGGCAAATTTCGGGTGGTGGGGGGGAGTGTCTCACTCAAATGGCATTATTCAGCTTGTCACTTAAAAGCAAGACCCACTGGATTCAAAACTCTAGTGTTATAACCCTAGTTTACTCATTTTTAAATGGATTTTAGTTTTAATGTGACTCGCCTGGCTCCGGAAACAAGGGTTTCAGTTTAAATACTTATGGTAGCATAGTGCAACTGATTTGTTCCTGTATTTTTGTTTCATAATCACACTAAAGAGACAGGAAGATTATGTAACTTTTTTCAAAGGGCTGAAATGTTATTTTTTGGAAATGCACGTAGTCATCCAATGACTCTCTTCCTGGAGCTCCTTCCAATGGAGATTTTATATTATGCTGTTCAGAAGTATTACTTTCCAACAGGGTAGTCTGAATAAATGGCACTGACATACAGGTGCTACAGACCAAACAGAAGGAACAGTTGTCACCCCAGTGTGGGGCAGGCAATGAGAGAAACTACTAAGGGTGACAGCTGACATTCTAAGAATCCAAGCAATAGGATAGGGGAAACCATTGTTAGTTGTTTGCAACAATTTAAACTCCCAGGGTTGTTTAGAAAACATAACTTCAAGTTAGTTAGGACCTAACGAAACTCTCTAATACACGAGCAAGAGAGAACTATGCCAAATAGTATTGTTAGGTAAGCTCCCGTTGGGAGAGCGAGTGCGTTCAGAGAAGCATTGTGAGAGTTGTGTTGGATAACACACAAACCAGCATACAGAGACACTGCAGTTTAAACAGGCTTTTACTTTTCGTGGAAATAGAGGTGTTCAGAGTCCATCAAACAGTCCAAGTCATACACGGATAAGATAGTCTCAATGTCTTTCAATTAAGGGATAATCCAAATAATCATACAAACAGTCTGGTACTCAAAGTTTGCTAGCAGTTGCAAAACTTACAATAGCTCACGGCACTTTCTAACAGCCAGCTTCCAAAACACTCAGATCAGACCAGACCAGCATCTAACAAATAGAGAGCTAACAGTCATTCTGGCTCCCTCTTATGACCGATTGAGGAAACAGCCACCAATCACATTTTACAGTATGATTTAAAGAAACAGGTACAACATTGCTATATGATTTATATATTGCCAACTCAACCATTAGATTATATTCCTAACAAGTATCACTCTGGAGGACATGATTTTACATAACTCCCTCTGCTGAGGTATGCACATGTGAATACTGCAGGGATATACAATGGTCTATATGGTCACTACAGATGCTGGTATTTTCACAGTTTAAGCTTCTAGATAGCTTGTTTGCACTTGGTAGGACTAGATGAAAAAGTAAAACGTCCATTCCAAGCTATATGGAAATACGATTTATATTGTGAATTTGTGATGGAAACTCCCATCAAGACAATGGGAGACCTTAGTTTGGCAAAGATTGTTTTAATTCTACCCACCATCATAGAATAATTGTGGTATTATTTGCCATATCACTTACAATAAGAAGCATTAGTTTGGGGATTAGTTTCTAAGTGGCAAGCTAGGGGAGTTGGAAGAATCCCTTGTTAATATTCTTAAAATGGAGCAGATCTGGCTTCAATCTCATTATTTCACCAACTTTGATTGAGACCAAATCAAAGCAAGGATTGGTTTTGAGTGGGCAGTGATGCTTGAATGAGATTTGGAATAGTCCCTTTAGCATGGGTTCTGCTATATTGAAGATTAAAGTTTCGCTAACTGTATAAATATCCAAATCAATATCTGCGTTTGTACTTTCCAAAAGAGAATGGCAGATGGTAGAATTTTCTCAGTTTTAGAAAAGACCATTAAGAATTGGATCACACACCTGTCCTACCTCACCCAGAAGCCAGTTTTCACAATGGCCAGTCAAATATACGAAGACAGTGGGGGGGGGGGGTTCCTACCGGTTCAGACCGGTTCAGCTGAACCAGTAGTGGTTTGGCGGCATGGATTGCTGGAACCAGCAATGACCCTGGCCTGCCACACACCCCAAAACGGTTCCCTGCCAGGCCGCGCAGGTGCCGCCATCTTGTTTTTCAGTTCTGCACATGCGCAGAACAATTTTAATTGCACTGTGCATTCGCACATGTGCGCAAAGTGCATGCACGCACAGAGTGCATGCACACGGAAAGCATATACATGAGCGAACCGGCAGCAGTGGCTGCTGGAACTTACTCCTGAAAGAAGGCTACTTGTCTCTCAGTTACTCTGATGTCAAACTTAGAAATGACCAATCTCCAGGACTTCCATCAATTGGCAGGCAGCACTCCATTTCTATTAGCAAATTCCAAGGTTTAATTACACACTGTGTAAAAGGAAATACTTCCTTTTGTCTTTCCTAATTCTTCCAGGATTTAATTTCATTAGGTGACCTCAGGTTCTAGTATTTTGGGAATAGAAAAAAGATTATCTTTGGCACTTTATTTACATCACACATAATTTTCTATACTTCAGTCATGTCTCCTCTCATTTTCCTCCATCCTAGACAAAAAAGTTCCAAATGTACATAATCGTTCCTCATCTTTGTTGGCCTGCTCTGAACCTTCTCTAGATCCACTATATCTTTTTGAGATGCAATCATCAGAACTGCACAAAATATTGCAGACATGAATACCTCATTATTTAATATAATGACATTATATTGGCATCTCTATTTTCAGTACTGTTTCTTATTATCTCTAACATAAAATTGACTCTTTTTTTAACAGCAGATGCACACTGCATCAATGCTTCCATATAACTTTTTATCATTACTCCAAGATTTTTCTCCTTCATTAGTCACTGCCAGTACTGATTTCATTAGTTGGTATAAATGATTAGGATTTTTGGCACAAGTAAGCTTCGGTCAATTTTTTAAATAAGATCAACGTCCAGAAAAACTAGCAGTAGACTACCCTGTTTCTTATTCAAAAATAAGATTGCCCTGGATAATAAGCCCAATTTGAGCGCATGCGCCAAAATAAGTCCTCCTCCCAAAATAAGCCCTCCCCAAAATATTGCAAAACAGCAACAGCCATGTTGCTCGCTGCCTCCTGCACCTCAAAAATAATAAGACCTCTCTGAAAATAAAGCCAAGTGCTTATTTCGGGAGTCAAAAGACGGAGTCTTATTTTCAGGGAGGCACAGTAGTAACATACTCTTTTGAGACTGTTATAAATTATAAGACTATAAGCTACATTGAATTGGATTGTTGTGTGTGCAGTTGCTTCTCTGCTACCATTTTTCAGTGTGGTAAACATTTAGACTTTTTATCAAGGGAGCTGAAGCTTGTTCTAGTGATGGCTGCTGATACTACTAACTCCTGATGCTCTCTCTCTTGCTTATGGGGACGCTGCTGCATGTTCCTGCAAATGTTTCTCGGCATTGTTTTGAAGTCCAGCAGTTTCTTGCGCTCGGTACATCGGTAAGCATTCACTCCATCTCTTCTCCAGTGATAATTGTCAGTAAAACTTTTCCAGAAAGGTAACTGTCTTTTGGAGCAAAAAGGAGAAAAAAGATAAAAGAAAAAGTAACTTCATAGCATATAGCACTTTAAAGGCTAATAAATATATTACATTTTTATGGTTTAAAATCTTATATCTGATGAACTGGACTCTGTTTGATATCATATATCATAATATGTGTTAAAATGTAATACTTTAGAAAACTCACCATGTTTTTGTTAATAACACACCAAACAAAAAATTAAACAGATGGATGGATGGATGGATGGATGGATGGATGGATGGATGGATGGATGGATAGATAGATAGATAGATAGATGATAGATAGATAGATAGATAGATAGATAGATAGATAGATGATAGATAGATAGATAGATAGATAGATAGATAGATAGATAGATAGATAGATAGATAGATATCACTATTGATATTTAAGGGACATGAAATTAACAAGCAGTCATGATTTAATTATATTATCCAAAGTTAAATTCTTGCACCCTTTGGACCAAAGTCATCTTTAGAATCCATGGATGGCACATACCTTTTGAAGTATTAATTGTAAAATAAGGCACTTACCTATACCTAAGGAAGATTTTTCCATAAATTCATGCAAAACAAGTAGAACGTTTTCCTATTCCTTAACCACAACCTTAAGAATCTGAAACTAAGGCCCAGCTGTTCTTCATCACTAAGATATTCAGACCACATTTGTACATTCTGTGAAATACAGGATTACTAGCTCTATGTTAGGAAACCAGCAGCGTTCTGCTACCCACAGACCTTTTACTCCCACCTTGTTTCTCTTGCTTATGTGAATGTTGAAGTGATCCAGATCCTTCACATTTACAGCATATGTCTAAACCCAATATCTAATTCAAGAAAATTAGAAGGCACACCATTAGTTGCTAGCTTGAAATACCAAATGTTATTGACAAGAGAGAAACCAAGATTCTGGATGTTGCTCAATTGCTCAAGTGAAATATAATCTGAGGCTACATGTCCTTTCTTTGTAGAAATGAAGGAAAAGTTGAATCCCAGCCAGAGGTTGATGTCTGGGAAATCCTTCGGAAGGCTCCGCCATCCGAATATGAGAAAATTGCATTTCAATATGGCATCACTGATCTACGGGGAATGTTGAAACGCCTCAAGCGCATGAAGAAGGAGGAGAAGAAAAGCACATGTAAGAGAACTTGTTTTCCTCCACCATTCAAGTACAGTAAATTTTCTCCTTTTAGAGAAGTGTGCCATGCAAACAATTTATATATTTTTTCCAGATTGTGGTCTTCTCCTACTTCTATTTATTATCTAGAAAAGAACAGCTGGTTCTATAAAATTAGAAACGAAAGTTAAAGCTGACAAGGATAGGAGAAAAGAAAGAGGAAATTTATAAATAATAGAGGGAGCTTAGAAAAAATACCAGCTAAACCAATAAAATGAAGAAAGACGGGTAGAATAACTCACTACTGAATGGAAGATTGGGGAGTTGATGTACAATGTACATAAGCCAGTGGTATTGGCATGATCCAAAATAATAAAAGCAATATTGCACTGTCATCTTGGAAGTTTCATCTCTTTTGTATATGCAAGCTATATCATGACAGATACCGAAAAGGGTCAAACTTGTAATACTCTTCCATTATTCTCTCTCCTTGATCCTCCCTATGGGCATCTCTGTTAGGGGGAAGTTACAAATATAGGCTCATATGCAGTAAATAGATTTGAGAGCAGAATTTGTTTCTTTGTTTCTTGGCTGCATCGGAATTCATGGGGGAAACCCACACAAAGCTGCTGTTTTCCTTGAATCACTGAAGTTCTATGAAGCTTGTGACAGACAGTTTTCCCATCAGAAGACAATATTTGTATCTCAGAGTCAAACTGTGGGGTCATTTGTGTTCTCTGAACTTGGTTGTTTTCTTGCAGCTATTTCATTGCCCAACTAGATAACAGCATCAGTGCTGGTGATGTTAACCTAGTTGGGAAATTAAATCTGAAAATAAATTTTTTAAAAACCAAGCTGAGAAAGCACCTAGGATCTCACAGTTTTTCCAATAATAGAAACTCTTGACTAACTTCAGTTTCTGAGCTTAAGGCAGTCTTCCTTGTATAGCAATTCCCGCTTTCAGAGCATCATTTCAAGATGTCATTCTTTCTATTAAAGATTTTTTTGAATACAGAAAGATGAAGACTAATACTGTGGTGGCGCAGTGGTTAAAATGCAGTACTGCAGGCTACTTCTGCTGACTGCCGGCTGCCAGCAGTCTGGCAGTTCACCTCTCACCAGGCTCAAGGTTGACTCAGCCTTCCATCCTTCCGAGGTGGGTAAAATGAGGACCCAGATTGTTGGGGGAGATATGCTGACTCTGTAAACCACTTAGAGAGGGCTCTAAAGAACTATGAAGCAGTATATAAGTCTAAGTGCTATTGCTATTGCTAATACAAACTAATATAAAGAGAGAAAAAGAAAAGGAAAAGTAAGAAATCAAAGAGAGAGCTAAAAGTGAAAGAGGGAGAAAGTGAAAAAAATTGGGGTGGGAGATGCTTCCAATCTTATAACAGCTATAAATACAGTTATGTATGTCTTGCTGTATTATTACAATATACCTCTCTTCTTTCTACAATGTAGCCTGTCTAATCATCAAAATAATAAATGTAGCCATCTTCACCAACCATACCTACGTTGCGAACAAACACCAAATCTTTCCATCTTTGTCCAATTTGTCATTCTTTCTTTTAAAGCCTGCACAGGGATTGTATCTTGGCAGTACAACAGCTACTTCCCATAGCAACCATTCCATTTCATCAACAAAACAGAGTAGGGTATTTCTGTAGTTCCAGGATGGCAATAGCTTCAGACAAGGTACCAACTAATTGGTATTTAATGCAGTCTCCTCTTAATCCATGTTTTCAGCATTTAAAGGCTGCTTTATAAAGATAAGTGGTAGCTATAGTGGGAAAATGCCTTCAGTTAAAGTGTACATTTTTAAAGTGGAGAGGAGGAGAAGTAGCAAAGAATCAACTGAAAAGGTTGGAACTGTGTAAAAACAACTAGATATTATAACTACAAAATATTATCTAGATTACAACAGAATTAAACCAATAGCAATAGCAATACCAGTTAGACTTATATACTGCTTCATAGGGATTTCAGCCCTCTCTAAGCGGTTTACAGAGTCAGCATATTGTCCCCAACAACAAACCGGGTCCTCATTTTACCCACCTCGGAAGGATGGAAGGCTGAGTCGACCCTGAGCTGGTGAGATTTGAACAGCCGAACTGCAGAACTGCAGTCAGCTGAAGTAGCCTGCAGTGCTGCATTTAACCACTGCACCACCTCGGCTCATCTCTGTTTTTCACTACAAATGAAAAACAGAGATGAGTGAAAAACAGAGATAAGGAACCAACGAAGGAGGTTATTTGTAGCTCAGGGTTGAAAGCAGGGGTTCTGGGTGCCCTCTGTGCTTGGTTGTTTTCTTGCAGATGTTTCATTACCCAAACTAGGTAACATCATCTGTGCTAGTGGGGAAAGGTGTTGGAGACTTGAATGTGGGAAATTAAATTTACATTGTGTCATATATATTTTTTTAAAAATTATAAAATGTTCCATCACTGGTATGTGACACCACTTAAATTGTCAGAAATGTATAAAGGAATATGTTGGAAGTGTGAAAAGGAAGAGAGACATTTTTACTTGCATGGTGTACTTGTGAAAAAGCAAAAAAAGGGTGCAAATTCATACAATTATGTAAAATGTATTGTGGATGAATATTACAATGAAACTGGAATTATCTTTACTGGGTTTTAGGGGTGATGAACTAGAAAAATATGGGAAATCTACATTACATACCATAACTGCAGAAAGATTATTATATGCACAAAGATGGAAGAAAAATAAAATACTACAGTATAGATGTGGTATTCAGCAGGTTCTGACCAGTTTTGGAGAACCAGTAGCAGAAATTTTGAGTAGTTTGGAGAACTGGTAAATACCACCTCTGACTGGCCCCGCCCCCATATATTCTCTGCCTCCCGAGTCCCAGTTGATCAGGAAGAAATGGGGATTTTGCAGTAATCTTCCCCTGAAGTAAGGATGGAATGGAGATTTTATAGTATCCTTCCCCTGCCACACCTGCCAAGCCATGCCACACCATGCCTACCAAGCCAGGCTCATAGAGCCAGTTGTAAAATAATTTGAATCCCACCACTGCTACAGTAGAAGATTATAGAAGAAGAAAAGACTGAATTAATTATTTATGGATTTGGAGATTAAAAGGGGCCAAAGAGAAAGGTGGCAATTACTTCCTAATAGAAGGGAGGAAATCCTAATTCTCTGTATTCTTTCTTTAAAATTTCTTTTCTTTTTCTTCTTTTTCTGTTTTGTTTTTCCCTTCATCTTCTTTTGATTTTGTATACTTTTACTGTACTAAAAAATTCTAATATAGGTAAGATGATATATCGAACTGGGCAAAAGTAAACAAGAGCATGATAAAAGGGTAAAGTATTGAATAGATAGAAAGAAAGAAATTTGGAGTTAAATGGAGCAAAAGGTGGATTTGGATTGGCAGACAAAGCTATTTTGGTAGTATTCTTTGTATAAATATTATAAATCTGATAATGTTTAAAACCAAAGCTATCATTGGAATATGTATTTTACAGAATAAAGTAGAATTGCCAAAATGTTTAGAGATTGTTGCTTGTTTGGCTAAATTTATAGCTATGTTTTATATTTTTCTGACAAGTTCAACAATGTTGTTGAATTTCAGCAGTTAGATTATCTGTGAGAGGACATTTGCAGTGCTTAAGGCTTTGTTAAATAGGTTGTCCCTGCTGAGATATTATGTTGGCAAAATGTTTACTTCTTCTATTCATGCAAAAACTAGAAGCTTGGGAACAATATTGCTTCAAGATTGTTTACTAGGATCATATGCTTTTAAAGCTATGACAACTGAAGACAAGAATGATTCTTACACTGAAAAAGAAACGTTAGCTATTCGGTCTGATTGCACAAGGTTTCATCAGTTTATTTATCAAAAGATAGCGAAGGCAGAAGAAGACAGATTGTAACCTTTGAAGCATCTATATATCAATCAAATTTTAGGATTGGAAGATGGCTGTTAATCTTACAAAACTACCAAATTGCAGACTGCTTATAGACCAGGAAAGCAATTAATAATCATTAACATTTAATCGTGGGGAAGGGTCTGATGATCCTGGAGAAACTGAACTAGCAGTGAATTTTATTATGGCCAATCTGTTTATAATTCTAAACTGAGAGGCATTAAGGTAGATGCCAGCCCCTATTACAAAGTTCAGCAGTCAATCTTGGTGTTCTAGAGACTTCAGCCCTTATCCTGGAATAGGCTTATTATTTGGCTTAATCACAACTCAGCTAAATCAAACTTTTTATTGCAAATTGGGATGAAGCTGTATATATATCCTTTTCAGTGCAAAGTCAAAGTTTCCATATTGTATATAATAATACCCCGATTTTTGAATTTCAGATAATTTTACTGGGCATGGAATTAGCTGCCCCCATTGTCAGCCCCTATCTTGCCCCTACAATCTTGGCTTCGATGAAGGGTGCTGTCTTGATTCCATATTTGATTGCCTGTCTGCAATTCCCTGCTCATCATCTCTGGAAAGTTCCTGTGTGAATGAAGGCAAATATACTCTGTTTCCCTGAAAATAAGACCTCCCCAGATAATAAGCCAATCGAGCTTTTGAGTGCATGCTCTAAAATAAACCCTTCTCCCAAAATAAGCCCTCCCTGAAAATATTGCAACACAGCAGCAGCCATGAGGTGATCATGCTCACCGCCTCCTGCACCTCAAAAATAATAAGACCTCCCCCAAAATAAGTGCTTATTTAGGGGAGTCAAAAGAAAATAAGACCTTGTCTTATATTCGGGGAAACATGGTAGGTGTCTCAGGATAATGTTGTAGGACTCAATCTGAATTCATCAATAGGACTAGAGGTTTGCTCTTCCAAGGGTTTGGACTCATGCTGGAGCCCATCATCAAGGAATTTCTCAATCTCAATTCTCAATGGATGCATTCTGGAGATTGAGAAGTTCCTTGACGCATGAGCCCAAAAGCTTGGAAGGACAAACCTCTGATCCCAATGACCAACTCAGATTGGATTCTTCCTGTCCCTTTATCTACCCTTCTTCTGTCACAATCAAGTTGAATAATTTAAAAAAAATCAGAATCAGTCATAAGAATGTCATAAGAATCACTTTTATTTAAGATTTATCTTTCTTTGCCTTATGTAGGCAAAATGAGATGTTGAACCTGTTGATCAGAAGGTAGGAGTTTGAAGGTTCGAATCCCTAGTGCTGCATAATGGAGTGAGCTCCCGTTACTTGTCCCAGCTTGTGCCAACCTAGCAGTTTGAAAGCATGTAAAAATGCAAGTAGAAAAATAGGGATCACCTTTGGTGGGAAGATAACAGTGTTCCGTGCATGTTCAGTGTTTAGTCCTGCAGGCCACATGACCACTGAGATGTCTTCGGACAGCGCTGGCTCTTCGGCTTTGAAACAGAGATGAGCACCGTCCCCTAGAGTCGGGAATGACTAGCACATATGTGCAAGGGGAACTTTTACCTTTACCTTAATATCTAAAATGCATTGCATGAAAATATTTTAAATGCAGACTTAAATGCAGGAGGATGAAAGGGATTTCTTGGGATTTCTTGTCATTCTTAAGCAATTCCAGATGACACTTTTGTTGTGGGATTTTCCTTCTAGGCATATAATTTTAGCCTGCCTCTTTTTCCCCACCTACATTTCTACTTTTTTTCCTATCACAAAAACATCTACTCGGGTTTAAAAAAAAGCAGAATGGCTTTTGATTAATAGAGCCAGGAGGTCTCCATTTGGCAGCATCTGAGTTATAGGACGTATTCAAATAACATGAATCTTAATTATAAACCCATTTTGTCCACAGCGTTTCTGAAGAGGTTGGATCCAGCATATCAAGTTGACAAAGGACAGAAAATCAAATTAGCAGTGGAACTTGCTAACCCAGATGAGGAAGTAAAATGGCTCAAGAATGGACAAGAGATCCAAGTGAGTGGCAGGTAATCAAGAGAACAAAATGAAAGCATTTGGATTAGTATTATACAGCAATATAAAATGTTATATGGATATAATGTGGAATGTAGGAAATCTAGTCATCACCAACACTGGGAAAGAAGGAAATTTCATCAGAATGGAGAGGGAGAAAAAATTGCAACCAGAGGCATCTATGGGTGGGTGGGGGTAAAAAAAAAGTCAAGTTTGTGATTGCAACTATATAATAACCCCATTTTTATGTGCAACTCACATAAATAAAGACTTGGATTTAATTGCACAGTAGTGACCATGATCTTGAATCTTTTGATACCTCTACCCACTCACTCCAGAAGCCTCCAATATCAACAAAAGCTATAAGCAGTTGAGAGGATGAGGTGGGATTAATGCTTACTATATTTTAAGACTGCTAATTCATGTAGTTTTTCACACCTGGTTTTTCTCTTTCTTCTACTCATCTCTGCCTTGAATGAACCCCATCCATCGTTTGTTCTTAGCAAGTAAGTCTTCATATTGCACTTCTTGTTTTTTCTACTTTCCTTCATCTACAAGATAGCAAAGGATATAATTTTGCTGATTCCCCCCCCGCCCAGTTATTAGATAGAAGGGCTGAAATTACAAATGAGTCAATCTAGTTTTGAGGTCTTCTAATACAACTCTGACTAGTCCTAAGTGAGTATCATTCAACTAATGATAACATACTGCATGATCACTTGGCCATAAATAAGCTATCTAACATAAAACCATGGTAATTACCTCTGCCTTATTAAGCAATTTATGAAGATGTTAGTGGTTTTTTTTTTTTGTAACATGAATAACTGCTATATGTTTAATTATTTTCATGCACATCCCAAGGAATAGATGAGCCCCTTAGTAGTCTTTTCCACATTATTTTGTTATCTAGATCAGGATGAGGATATGTATAATTCATACCCATTATGCAATTCTTTTTGGGTGAGCAGCATTATGCAAAGCACAGAAATGGGGAAAGATATAAGGTAATAAGCCAATTGTTATCAGCAGGAAGGCACAGGACCATCCGAATAGTGTTAGATAAGATTTATTAAAGAGAGAAACCTAAAGAAAGAAGCAGCTCCCTGCAACAAGCAAGGATCTATAAGAAAATCTGCTGAGTTATTTCACACTGAACACCATGAAAGAAAGCATATCCATATACAGCAAGGGAATTAAGGCACGAAATAAGAGAAAGAGAAGGAAATACAGCTAAATGTAATAGGTTCCCCCACCCATATGTGCTAATCGTTCCCAACTTTAGGGGATGGTGCTCATCTCCGTTTCTAAGCCGAAGAGCCAGTGCTGTCCAAAGACATCTCCATGGTCATGTGGCCAGCCTGGTTAAATGCCGAAGGTGCACAGAGCACTGTTACCTTCCCATCAAAGTGGTCCCTATTTTTCTACTTGCATTTTTTACATGCTTTCAAATTGCTAGGTTGGCAGAAGCTAAATGTAGTTTATCCCAACTCACTCTTTACCAATCCATACATTTGCCCTTGAAAACAGTCTTTGTTACCACAGTGCCCATGCCCCATATCATACGTTTACCTTCTCTCTCCTCTCTTTTTTTGAGGATCCCATTAATTTCATCTGACTTTCTCACTTTTCCCCTTTCTCTCAATCCATTCACTTCATGCATTTGTTTTATGCCTTTTCTTGAGTCAGTCTCTCAATCCACCGCAATTTATTTCTTTAATATTGAACATTCTTGCAGTAAAATCCACATTCATTTGACACTATTGATTCTTCAACCTAGCGCTTCTTGTTTTGCCGCATATATCTTAGGTATATTTCCCCTGCAGTCAGTTTACTTCTATGATGTTCCTCAGAATGCAGGCGGTTATTGCCATATAAACAAGTTTCCCCTTCTTTTGATAAACATCCATTACTATATATGTTACCTACCACTTTTCTATAATATTCACAATATTGTCTTAAAATGTCTCCATCCGTCTTCCCTTCTTTGATAAACATTTTACCAGGGAACCTAAATCCATCTCTTTGCTTCAATTTTTCATCATTAAGTATTTGTTCACACAGTTTCTGCAGTCAAACACAACTTTATTGCTCATTATACATTAATTTTCACCTCCATGTTTCTCACCACATTATGCAATCTAACATTCCTTGCAAATCATTTGGATTGCGAGCCAGCAACATTGCAGCACCTTCATTCTGTATACATACTGTAACTATGCATAGCTTCCTATCCATAGAAATACACCTCTAATTTCATCATAAGCATTTCTTACATTTTTCTTCATGAATACGTTTTTTTAAAATCTAGTGGTTTATCACAAATCCTCATTCTGATGCTTACAGCTAAGCCATCTGCCAAAGAGTGCTTTTATTGTCATGTGCACTTTAGTATTATTTGCATATATATGCCATTCTTACTGCATTCAGCAATCAACCATCAAGTCCATGTTTGCACTAAATATTCCATCATTCAAGCTATTGTTTCATGTATGCTTTCTTTAAATTACAATGTTTTATTTCCCACATTCATGCAGATCTTGTTTGTTTTTAACTATGTGTGAAGTTGCAATACTGTCTTTCACTTTGTGTTAAGAAACAACAATTTTCTTCCAATTATTAGGAACAGATAAATCTTTACACACGCTAAACAAATCACACTATTACTCTATATGTAAACCATATCCATATTTTAATTTCCATATTTTACCATCCATGCTTGTGGCTTTATAAATTTTATTTAAAAAATTATAATTTTTCAAGGTTCTGACAGCAAGTATTACTTTCTTTTCATCATTTTTTTCTTGAACATTAACATTTATAGCATTCACTTGAATTCTGTTTGTTTATTTGTTTATTATTTCTATGTTTATAAAATGTATAGGCCACCCAACTTACTCAAGGTATAAGATCTATCACTACTATTCCTATACAAATCTCAAAAACACTCCTCCTAAGCATTCCTTCACTTCAATTTCATCCCAAATTATTTCAACACTTGTATTCATTTTATTATTATTAATTAACCACTCCACTCTGGTGGAGGCTTCTTATTTAATGATTTTTCACCTACTTCCATTTTTTCCCCATCAATATTGCTGCATTTTCTTTCGCTTTTAAAAATGTAACTGTTCCTTGTTCTTTTGTTACTACAATCTTTGCAATTATCTTTTATCCTTTTTCTCTACGCACTGTATAGAATATGTGGATGTGAGCATAGCTGATCAAAAATACCTAGGAATCTAGGTGATACCTATTCTGTGTTAGGTTTTTTTTAAATTCTATTTCCATTTTTTAAACATAATTTTTATTGTGGAATTTTAAAAGATAAAAACTAATAAGAACTGTGGGGGAAAAGTAAGAAAAAAAAGAAATAGAATGTACCTTCCAATTTTCTTTACAGCAATAAGCAATAACATATACAAAATTATCTCTTACTCTATGATTGCAAAAAAAAACCTATTTTTTCCTAACCATCAAAACTGTACATCATAACTTTATTTTTTTTTGTTCTATTACCCACAAAGATTTTAGAGGAGGTTGCTAGTCAGCAATAAATATAAATATTGTCTTTTCTATAATCAAGGAAGTCAGCTTAGCCATCTCTGCAAATTCCATCATCTTCATTTGCATTTCTCTAGATATATTTTTGAATCTCTGGGAAATAAAAGGATCTTGACCATAAACCACTGCTCATTGGCTGATGACGCAGCATATCAATGCGTGATTGGGGAAGAGAAGACTTTCACAGAACTGTTTGTAAGAGGTGAATGATTTATCATTGTTGTTGGGTTGGTCTATGAGATACACAGACTAAGACCTAGATTATAATTCAAAGATTTCGAACAACTTCCTGTAATCCTACATTTCATGTTGCTGCAATTTTGACAACTCAATGTTATTTTTGGCAACAATTTAATGTGTGTGTATGTGTGTAAGGCATCTTCTCTTTTTTCTCCATTATTTCCTGAACTTGAGAAACGTTATGCATGTCTATAGTTACCATACTTTTACCTACTAGAAGGCATTATAAATATTTCTGCTTCTCTAATGAATATTAATTACCCCATGAGATTGTCAAATATTTGAATTCCCTGCAGAAGCTAATAGGTTATTGTGAATGTGAAAGTCTTCTGCATGCTCATTTGGTACTTAGCCAGATTGAATGAAATGGCATTTGCTTCCAACTATATCTAAGATTGGGTTACAGAATGTTACTCTGTGTACCTTGACAAAAAAATAAAATGCAAAGGGAACATGTGAGATTTTTTTTAAAATAGCACAAATCAGTGTCACACTTACTGTATTTTATAATGAAAATCAATACAACTAAAATCAGTTGTGCAGATTCCATATTGCATTCCTGTATTACTTGGGTTAGAGAATATTAGAATTGAATTAGAATTAAAATACGAGACAATTTTAGATATCTTCTTTTAAAATATGTTTAAAAGATAATGATTTGCATTCAAGGTTAGGGCGTCCGTTTAAAGGAGGATAAAGAAGCGTGGTAATTCTAAAAACATACAGTTGGTGTTTAGATGTGTTAGTGTTGACTATTATGGGCAGATGGTTTTGGTTTACAACTAAAAATTAAACAGCAATATGATTCAAACCATTAATTCTAAATCTTTCTTCCATTTTTTTCACTTATGTCCTTTCATCTTCTCAGCCAAAGAAGCAGCTTTCAGTTCTTTCTGAAACAAACTTGATAATTATAGGGCTGGAGAAAAGGAAGAGAAGTAATGGAGAGTCAAAAAAGGTGGCATATACCTTTTACAAAAGTGATCATATTTACTTTGAAAACAGGGAAGTGGGAATAAGGTAGTATAAGATGAGTTTTTACCTGTTTCACAGGAAAGTGACCTAGCTCAACCTTTCCAACATATAAAACCCATATAGAGGTTGGATTTAATTGAAGGTGACTTGAGTTGCAGCTGAAGACTGTTTGAGTGGGCCACATCTAAAGTAATTGCTGGTGAGCTCTGTAGTATGAAAGAATGTGGTCTTGACCTTGTAAATGGGTAAGGAATAACTGAATCGTTAAAGGAAGAATTTCAGAAAAGATGAGAATTTCAAAATAATCTTACCTTGATTTTGTTTAGTGTAAAAATGTAGAGGGAGAAACCTTGACAAAAACTTTCAAGATAGATGTCAGCTTTTCAAGGTAAAGGAGATCATGAAACAGAAAAAGCATAGATTCCAGAAATGCTTTTTAAGTTGCCATGCAGGTTAGGAGTATCTTGAAAGCCTATCAGAATTTCTTTGTTTCCTATTATACCAAACAAAATTGAAGCAGTGTTGAGTTGAGTTTCATTTGGACAGTAATGCTATCCAAAACTTCTCCCCTAACCATTTGCTCATTCCTTTCCTCTTCCTAAGGTCTCCATTCCTTCACATTATTTTGAGCAATGCTGAGTTTGACTGCCATTTTTAATTATTGTATTACCTTATGGTTATTTTATGAATTTTGTGGAGAATTCAAACAGCAAGATGCAACTGTTTGATACTATTGAAGGTATTAGGAAAAAGTTAAAGGGAGACCACAGGGATGTGATTCGGGCATGCTTGATGCATGCGGAAAAGGAAAAAACAAGATGGCGGAGCCTACAATGGTGCTGACAGGGTGCGTGAGTGGGCGAGTTACTACCTACTCAGCTGAACCAGTTTGAACCGGTAGGAACCCACCTCTGGTAGTGAGGAGGTGGATCCCACAGGGAATGGGTGCATTCCGGAAGAATAAGAAACAACTCAATCCAAATATTTTGTGTGAGAGAAAGATGTCAAAGCAGCCCCTCCCTAATAGTTCTGGGAGTATATGATAGATGCAGATAGTAGAGTGCTCATTCTGGCAAGATTCTGTCTATAGGTGTAGAAACAATAAAGAACTCGGCTTGGAAGAATTACCACGAATCTATCTTAATTTTTAGGCCTGTCATATTCTCCATTCTGAAATCAAATTCTCACTTCATTTATAGAGCCTCCCATCCTGATTACTCATTCTCTGGAAGACCAAGTGGTCACAGTTGGGGAAAGAGTGGAGTTTGAAGCTGAAGTGTCTGAAGATGGGGCTACTGTGAAATGGTAAAGTAAAGGGGATGGAGGGAAAACCTTCACTGTTGAGGGGAAGGTATATCCTAAACTGGCCAAAGAACTTTATTTTAAAAAATTAATATTTCCTCTAATTGAGTTCAGCTTTTGGTGATTTTAGCGACATGCTTATTTGGTCTTCTAGGCAGCAACATAAAAGCAGCTTCATATTGCTTTCTTCTAGAATTTTATTCTGGCTTCCTAGTCAAGACTACTGCTCTGGTATTACCCAGTGGTCTCATATTAAATACCCAACTAATCCCAACTACTTAGCTTTTAGAACTTAAACAAGGTTTATAAAAACAGAGGAATCATGTTTCCGAATACCAGGGATAAAAATCTATGAGTAATCACCATCTGTTTTATATGGCTGGAAAAGTGAGCTGAAGTCTTAAGGCTCCTGGGAAAGAAGAGGGCCTTAGGTGACTTCTGCAGAAAGAACCATTTGTCGATCTTTCTGGTGGGAAGCCAGCTTATCCCCTTGTGGCTTACCATAGGAAGTGCGTGAGCATGTCCTACAACAGAGCTGGTAAATTGGCAGCCAAACTACTACTCTGCAATAGCATTGTGGTCTACTGGCTAATGTAAAAGTGCCGTATTTGAAAAATAATAGCAATAAGCACAATGATACTTTGATATCCGCAGGGAAAAAGACGGTGTAGAGCTTACTCGAGAAGAGGCATTCAAATATCGGTTCAAAAAGGATGGTAAAAAGCACTACCTCATCATCAATGAGTCCACCAAGGAAGATAATGGGCATTACAAAGTCAAAACTAATGGTGGGGAATCTGTTGCAGAATTGATTGTACAAGGTGAGAAATAAATAAGAATATGCTTTTTAAAATGTGTATGGAGATTGGCAATGGCCTTCTCTGTAACAGTAATAACTAGTAATAGAATAGTTAATTATGTATTGTATGTTAATCATGCATTATATGTTGATATTGATGTCACACATATTCTGATAACAGCACTGCCTTACATATCAAATTACACTAAATTCTCACATATTCCTAAATATCTCTTCCTATTTCACCTTTTCCAGAAGAGGTGGTTTTTTCTTTATTATTATTATTATTATTATTATCATTGTTGTTGTTGTACAATTGTATCACAGCGGCCAGTTGTTTCGCCGGATTTGGCATTGGTTACTAGTCGGGCCCCACCCAGGGGCCTAGGACGTCGTAACGTATTTTCGTAATATGCGTGCAGATCCAAGCAGTGCGGCTTTTTGCATTTGACTGATGGTGATTTTGTCAATTTTTAACTGTTTTAAATGTAATTCCAGTGCTTTTGGAATAGCACCCAGTGTGCCAATTACCACTGGAATTATCACTGCTGGTTTGTGCCATAGTCGTTGAATTTCGATTTTTAAGTCCTGGTATCTTGCGATTTTTTCATGTTCCTTCTCGGCGACCCTGCTATCACCTGGTATTGCGATGTCTATGATTGTGACCTTATTTTTCTCAACCAGTGTGATGTCTGGTGTATTATGCGCCAGTATTTTGTCGGTTTGTATACGGAAATCCCACAAGATCTTGACCATCTGATTTTCGGTGACTTTTTCAGGCTGATGTTCCCACCAGTTTGTTGCTGCTTTAATATTATAATTTTTGCACAAATTCCAATGGATCATTTGTGCTACTGAATTGTGCCGCAATTTATAATCAGTCTGCGCGATTTTTTTACAGCAGCTGAGTATGTGATCAACAGTTTCATCAGCTTCTTTGCAAAGTCTGCATTTGGCATCATCAGAGGATTTTCGATTTTGGCCTTAATGGCATTTGTGCGGATAGCTTGTTCTTGCACAGCCAGGATTAGTGACTCTGTTTCTTTCTTTAATGTACCTGTTGTTAACCATAACCAAGTTTGTTCACTGTCCACTTTATCTTTTATTTTTTCCAGAAATTGGCCATGCAGTGCTTTGTTCTGCCAACTCTCCATTCTTGATTTTATCACATCTTTTCTGTATTCTTGTTTCGTCTGTTGGGCCTTCAGTAGATTTTTGTTCTTTACTTCGATTAATAGATGTTTTTGACTTTCTTTTAAATAATCAGCCAGTGCATGTTTTTCTTCTTCAACTGTTTGCTTCACTTGTAATAATCCTCTGCCACCTGATTTTCGTGGCAGGTATAGTCTATCAGTATCACCACGTGGATGTAAACTGTAGTGCATTGTCATTAGTTTCCTGGTTTTTCGGTCCAAAAGGTCCAAATCAGCTTGTGTCCAGTTAACTATACCAGCTGTGTATCTTATAATTGGTATTGCCCAGGTATTTATGGCCTTGATTGTATTTCCACCATTCAATTTAAATTTCAAAATTTTCCTAACTCTGTTGGTGTACTCTTGCCTGACAATAGTTTTTACTTTTCCATGCTTGATGTTATCCAACTGCAGAATGCCTAAGTATTTGTAGGCTTCATTTTCGTTGCATTTAATTAGTTGGCCATTGGGCATTTCAATTCCATCACATGCAGTGATTTTGCCCCTTTTTATGGATACAGTAGCGCATTTTTCCATGCCAAACTGCATTGAAATATCGGTGCTGAATACTCGGACTATGTTTGTCAATGATTGGATTTCTATTTCTGACTTTCCATAGAGTTTCAAATCATCCATATATAGTAAATGCGAAATTTTTTCAGCTTCTTTGGCTGTTTGGTAGCCTAATTTCATTTTTTTTTAAAGATTACTGATAGTGGGATCATTGCGATGATGAAGAGAAGAGGTGAAAGTGAATCACCCTGGAAAATTCCTTGCTTGATGTTAACCATTCCGTAGATCTCATTCCCTACTGCCAACTCAGTTCTCCATTGTTTCATCGCCTTTTCAGTAAAGGATGTAATATTTTTGCTAATGCCAGTTGTTTCTAAGCATTTTATGATCCAATTATGTGGCAGTGAGTCAACTGCCTTTTTGTAATCAATCCAGACCATATTCAAGTTTGTTTTTCTGTTCTTACAATTTTCTAATATCATTTTATCAATTAGGAGCTGATCTTTTGTGCCCCTGCGCCTTCTTTTGTTGCCTTTTTGCTCTACTGGCAAGATGTTGTTTGTTTCCAAATAATCCATCATGTTGTTGTTGTTGTTGTTGTTGTTGTTGTTATGTTATCATATTATTATTGTTATTGTTGCTGTTGTTATACAATTGTATCACAGCGGCCAGTTGTTTCGCCGGATTTGGCATTGGTTACTAGTCGGGCCCCACCCAGGGGCCTAGGACATCGTAACGTATTTTTGTAATATGCGTGCAGATCCAAGCAGTGCGGCTTTTTGCATTTGACTGATGGTGATTTTGTCAATTTGTAACTGTTTTAAATGTAATTCCAGTGCTTTTGGAATAGCACCCAGTGTGCCAATTACCACTGGAATTACCACTGCTGGTTTGTGCCATAGTCGTTGAATTTCGATTTTTAAGTCCTGGTATCTTGCGATTTTTTCATGTTCCTTCTCGGCGACCCTGCTATCACCTGGTATTGCGATGTCTATGATTGTGACCTTATTTTTCTCAACCAGTGTGATGTCTGGTGTATTATGCGCCAGTATTTTGTCGGTTTGTATACGGAAATCCCACAAGATCTTGACCATCTGATTTTCGGTGACTTTTTCAGGCTGATGTTCCCACCAGTTTGTTGCTGTTTTAATATTATAATTTTTGCACAAATTCCAATGGATCATTTGTGCTACTGAATTGTGCCGCAATTTATAATCAGTCTGCGCGATTTTTTTACAGCAGCTGAGTATGTGATCAACAGTTTCATCAGCTTCTTTGCAAAGTCTGCATTTGGCAGAATCAGAGGATTTTTCGATTTTGGCCTTAATGGCATTTGTGCGGATAGCTTGTTCTTGCGCAGCCAGGATTAGTGACTCTGTTTCTTTCTTTAATGTACCTGTTTTTAACCATAACCAAGTTTGTTCACTGTCCACTTTATCTTTTATTTTTTCCAGAAATTGACCATGCAGTGCTTTGTTCTGCCAACTCTCCATTCTTGATTTTATCACATCTTTTCTGTATTCTTGTTTTGTCTGTTGGGCCTTCAGTAGATTTTTGTTCTTTACTTCGATTAATAGATGTTCTTGAGTGTCTTTTAAATAATCAGTCAGTGCATGTTTTTCTTCTTCAACTGTTTGCTTCACTTGTAATAATCCTCTGCCACCTGATTTTCGGGGCAGATATAGTCTATCAGTATCACCACGTGGATGTAAACTGTAGTGCATTGTCATTAGTTTCCTGGTTTTTCGGTCCAAAAGGTCCAAATCAGCTTGTGTCCAGTTAACTATGCCAGCTGTGTATCTTATAACTGGTATTGCCCAGGTATTTATGGCCTTGATTGTATTTCCACCATTCAATTTAGATTTCAAAATTTTCCTAACTCTGTTGGTGTACTCTCGCCTGACAATAGTTTTTACTTCTCCATGCTTAATGTTATCCAACTGCAGAATGCCTAAGTATTTGTAGGCTTCATTTTCTTTGCATTTAATTAGTTGGCCATTGGGCATTTCAATTCCCTCAGATGCAGTGATTTTGCCCCTTTTTATGGATACAGTGGCACATTTTTCCATGCCAAACTGCATTGAAATATCGGTGCTGAATACTCGGACTGTATTTGTCAATGATTGGATTTCTATTTCTGACTTTCCATAGAGTTTCAAATCATCCATATATAGTAAATGCGAAAATTTTTCAGCTTTTTTGGCTGTTTGGTAACCTAATTTCATTTTTTTTAAGATTACTGATAGTGGGATCATTGCGATGATGAAGAGAAGAGGTGAAAGTGAATCACCCTGGAAAATTCCTCGCTTGATATTAACCATTCCGTAGCTCTCATTCCCTACTGCCAACTCAGTTCTCCATTGTTTCATTGCCTTTTCAGTAAAGGATGTAATATTTTTGCTAATGCCAGTTGTTTCTAAGCATTTTATGATCCAACTATGTGGCAGTGAGTCAAATGCCTTTTTGTAATCAATCCAGACCATATTCAAGTTCGTTTTTCTGTTCTTACAATTTTCTAATATCATTTTATCAATTAGAAGCTGATCTTTTGTGCCCCTGCTCCTTCTTTTGTTGCCTTTTTGCTCTACTGGCAAGATGTTGTTTGTTTCCAAATAATCCATCATGTTATCTGCAATAATGCCTGTGAGTAATTTGAAGGTTGTTGGTAAGCATGTTATTGGTCTATAGTTTGCAGGTGTTGTTCCTTTAGTTGGATCTTTCTGAATCAAGTATGTTTTTCCAGTTGTCAACCATTCATCAATTTGGCCCTTTTGTAAAATTTCATTCAGTTGCCTGGCCAATATTGCATGTAAACTGGTCAGATATTTGAGCCAGAAACCATGTAATTGGTCCTTTCCAGGTGATGTCCAATTCTTTACCTTTTTAACTCGATTTTTGATCATCTCAGTTGTTATTTCTAATACTTGCATTTGTTTGTTGCCAATGCTTTTCTCAAAGTCATGTATCCACTTTGCTTCCTTGTTGTAGTCCTTTGCATTTTCCCACAATTCTTTCCAGAATTCAACTGTGGCCTGCTTTTCTGGTTTTTCACTTTTGGTGTCACCATTGACATTAAGACTTTGATAAAAACGCCGTTGGTCTGATCGAAATTGCTGATTTTGTTTATATTGGATGATTCGTGCCTCATATCTTTCAATTTTTCTAGCTGTTGCTGTTATCTGCTGTTTTACAATCTCTACAGCTTCATTGATGTTTCTTGTATCCAATCTATATCTTCTGATTAGCCGATCTATGATTTTGTTGTTTTTAAGCCGTTGCTCATGCATGTTCTTTAAGTTACTAGCATCTGCCCTCAATTTTTTGATTTTTTGTTCTAGACGGATTTTCCACTTTGGCTTTGATGCTTTTTCTGTTGTGTGACTAGGTACTTTAATTTTAATGCCTAGTTCATTAGTGACTATTACAGCTGCACTGTACATTAACTGGTTTGTTTCCAAGATGGATCTTATTATTATTATTATTATTATTATTATTATTATTATTATTATTATTATTTTGTAAAAACAATATCTACAGTTTGGGTGTTTCCTACCTCTGAACTCTTGCAATCATGTTGATTGGGTTTCCTAATTCACAATCTCAGAAAAGAAGCTAGAGGTGTACCAAAGTATTGCAGATCTGACCGTGAAGGCACGAGACCAGGCTGTGTTCAAGTGTGAGGTGTCCGATGAGAATGTGAAGGGTATCTGGCTGAAAAATGGGAAAGAGGTCATCCCAAACAATCGGATTAAAATCTCTCATATTGGCAGGTACATTATAACATTTTACAGTGGTTATAGAACGCTGGTTTTCTTAGGATTATTTTTGTGGTGTGAGAAAAGTAATTTAAAGTTCCCCATAAATATGAAAAATATATATGAAAGCTGAAAGTACTAAATGATTTTTTTTGTTTTTAAGAAGATGCACAAGTAATTAATTAACAATTAAGTGACTTTGAAGTTTCTAATATTCATACTTTTTTCAGATATTGTGAACATTTAAATATGGTCTTTTGGATTTTCAGTATTGAAATTTAAAAATAGGAATGCTAATGTTAGATGTTGTGTTTTAAGATTTATTTTGTTTTTGCTTTATATAGTGTCTTAATTTTTTTCTCTGAGTTTTGCTGTCTCCCCCCACCCCGACCCCATTATTGGTTATTTTGTGTTTTTATGTGTGTCTGTTTAATTTT
Organism: Thamnophis sirtalis; assembly: GCF_051295495.1. Taxonomy (NCBI): domain Eukaryota; kingdom Metazoa; phylum Chordata; class Lepidosauria; order Squamata; family Natricidae; genus Thamnophis; species Thamnophis sirtalis. The sequence continues at coordinate 106,238,714 of NW_028261381.1, read as the reverse complement.
TAAAAATTTATGTCAGCCAAAAAATCTCCTTCAGTTATAATTATAGTTGGGTTGCTTCCGATTTTACTACCAGTTCACAACACACGTTCAACATGCGCTGCCCGTACGTGCACTGTTCAATGTAAATTGTTTTTTGTGCATACACATGTGCAGTCACTAAAAAACAAAATGGCGGCGGCCCAGCGGCAGCAAGGGAACTGGTTTGGGGGCGTGGCAAAACTACAGGTTCGGCCAAACTGAGCCTAACCAGGAGCAACCTACCTCTGGCTGGGCAGCACAAGCAAATGACAACTAATGACTTAAAAGCCAGCCATCAATATATCCCGATCAATATCTAAAAAGCCACTTACAGCAGGCACTACAAATACCACACACAGAACAGCACACAGTCTGCTAGACATAATTCCCTGAAAGCTCAGACAAAAGCTGAAAAGTCAAAATTTCTGATCCTGCTGACACAAATTGGATCCTGCAACATTATCCCAGGACATGTATATCCTGCCTTCATCCATGACAAATATTTCTTTTTCAGAATCCATAAGCTAACCATTGATGATGTTACCCCAGAAGATGAAGCTGATTATTCTTTTGTGCCTCAAGGATTTGCATACAATCTCTCAGCTCATCTGCGTTTTTTGGGTAAGTTTCATGGAATCTCTCTTCTAACACTAGGTAAGAATGTGTAGCAGGATTTGTCTGTCTGTATGTCTGTTTTTAAATGCACATTTCATAACTAAGCTATGATTAGATCTGGTTGCTGAATATAGCTTATTTTATTATATTAAAACTGCAACACCACCATTTGCAAAAAATAAAAAAAAGCAGAGTGGTAAGACATAATACCATATATTGTATTGTTTCAGTGTAACTTACCATATTTTTCGGATGCACATTAGTTTTGGGGGAGGAAAATGGGAAAAGAAAATTCTGCATCCATCGGTATTCATCTGGCTAGTGTCCTTAGCAAATAACCTGGTCAGATTTAGCACATTATCACAGCCTGATTCAGCACAAGTAGCTGATTGGTGGTAGATTGGCCTCCCAGAATACCCCCAATCAGCTGTTCCCAGAGGTGAACGTTAACAACTGGTTCACTGATTGTTAGCACATGTGCGTGCTCCCTTCAATCGCACACACTTCTTTGGGGCTGAAACGCAGCTTCAAACATGCAGCTGATCTACTCATGCAGCTCTGGTGAGTACAGCAGGCATGGCATGGAACAGTCAGACCAGGCAGCAGCTGTTCCAGGCTGGCTTTTTGGCCTCTGTGTGTCGCATTTTGGGGGCGGTTCTAGGCAGTGGGGATCGGCAGCTGCGGTGATTCCCACTGAACCTCCCAAAAATGCAATGCACAGAGCAAAACCACAATGCGCGGAGGCAGCAATTGGCGGCAATGTGCTCTGGCGATCCCCGCAGTCTTGAATAGGTCTGAAACGGAGCATTTGGAGGCTGAAAACGCAAGGCAAAGAGACCTAAGGCACAAGGCACAGAGGCCAAAAATGTAAGGCATGGAGGCAGTGTTGGTCTGTGACAATCCCTTCAGCCTGGAACAGGTCTAAAACACAATGCACTGAGGAAAAATATGGTCGAAGGGTGTGGCCTGGCGGGTGGATGGGGCTACATTCGGTGTATAAGACACACCCAAATTTTCACCCTCTTTTAAGGGGGGGAGTGTGTCTTAAATTCCCCCAAAATATGGTAACTCGGGAAAATTAGTCAACAAACTGTTTAGCTGGCCTTTTTCAACAGAATAGTTTCCATTTGGGAGAGTTTTGTTAGAAGAAATGAGGCAAGGAAAGAGAGTGGCTTTCTTTTTTTAGCTGTTGCTCCCCCTTCCCCACTCAGTCATATCCCAAACTTCTCTGGAAGACTGTTCCGGGGAGGAAGTATAAAGATGAAAGGCAACAGAAGAAAGAGTGAATCAAGGAAAAATGTTGCCATGTTCCTTTCTTGGGTGGGAGGTTTCCTACAGATCTATTAAGCCAAAAGGATGAAAGCTATAGTTAGCAACAGTAGAAATACAATTACTGGATAATGGGATATATAAGATTGAGTATTTTATAAATCTATGCATGTATCTTATAAATACATCAGAAACAGACCTGAAAGGGAGATCAGAGAATAAAGTCAGAAGATATGAAAACCAACCAGGAAATCAAAGTGATAAAGGAAATCTTTGACCAACCCCTGCAGGCAGAATATGCTAATAATATTTTATACTGTTTTTGAAAAAACAAATGTATGACCATGATGGTCCAGAAATATCAAGTAGTGGAACATAGTTTAGAAGAATAATGATAAAACCTCTTTCATCAGTGCTTCAATGGAAGGATTCACAAGTTCAATGTCACTGCTTTGTGTGATTTTTTTTCTTCGCCCTTCTATGGATGTTTGTAGTTGTCTGAAATCTGTTAAACCTTAGAAAACATGAAACCAGAAACATTTCATCAAATATTATTTCATGCTGCCATTGACAAAGCAGCCATAGTGATTTTCAGGTCTTCTGCAGCCACAATGCCATATTTAGAGGAAAAATAAGGGACAGGCTGAAACTTTGGAGCATGCTAGAGGGGCGTCAATTAAAAAGATAGTGGATTGGCAATGGTGAGCCATCCTTTAGGCTTCCCGTTAACAATTCACCATCTCCTCCCGATCATCAAGGCTTTGGAGTCAATGGCATAAGGGCATTGGAGCCATTAATAGATCAAACTTAATGACAGTATTGAATTATTATTGCATTGATTTTATTACTCTGCTTTGCAATCCCCTTCTCTGTCCTCTCACACAGTCTCCTTGGCAACTCACATTCTTTCACTATAGGTTTTTTTTAAAAAAAATAAATGCTTGCTTCAAGTATGTAGCTACCAAACATACTTCATCATTTTTCCTTCTCTCCCTCCCCCCACCTTTCTTTTGTTGCAGAGATTAAGATTGACTTTGTGCCTAGACAAGGTAAGGGCAACTTTTTTATTTATACTAATATATGAAATGAGAACCATATTATATATGTCCCCCGTTTTAGAAGAGCCCTTATTTATGTCATGAAATGATTTCTATGTTTTTGCTGCAGAACCCCCCAAAATTCATCTGGACTTCATGGGGCAAACTCCGGACACTATTATTGTGGTAGCTGGAAATAAGCTGAGACTTGATGTACCCATCTCAGGGGACCCAGTCCCTGAAGTGATTTGGCAGAAAATGAACAAGGTAATACCAGTCTAAAAATGCCAGGGTTTCATAGTTGGTTCTTTAAATGAGGGGTCCCCAACCCCCAGTCTGTGGGCCAGCATGCCAGATACTGAGCCATGCAGACAAATGAAGCCCCATCTGCGGGATGCAAGCAGCACGTGAAACCATGCTCTCTCTGAAACACTTCTCTCCTGGTGCCCAAAAGGTTGGGGGCCGCTGCTTTAAATCACAGTTGCCTATGTAGCTTATTACAAATTTCATATTTGATTTTAAAAAATTGAGGAATTCTTACCAATAAAGGAGAATATTTGTAGGTAAGGGTTGAAATGAGGGGACCTTGGTGTCCTCTTAGCTTCGTTGTTTTCTTGCAACGCACTGATGATGTTACCTAGTTTGGGTAGTGAAACATCTACAAGAAAACAACGAATCTCAGAGAGCACCAAGGGCCCCTCAAAGAAATTCTTAACTTGAAAATATAATTTTAATGTAAAATATTACAGAAATATTTTCTTTTTAGTTCTCCAAGCATATACATTATCTTAGCAATAAAAATACCCATTCAGTTTGGTTCTAAGTCTATTCATCCCCTCTGTTTCTAATACTCTATCGGTAGATGTCTATACAGCTAAAATGGTACCATTCTTGTACTTCATCATCAAGATATTTGTTGTGGGTTCAGGGAGAGAAATGTGGAGGAGAATTTGAATACTGGCTGAGTATAAAGAAAAGTCCAATTAAAAATTGGGGGGATAGATAATACAACAGAACTTGAATAGCATGAATTCTTCCTGCAGCAATTTATTGTTGTTCCTGCTCATGTAAGTTTAAGCAACCATTGGATTTTCTGGCCCTCACCTTTTAGTCCTGGATAAATCCTCATGTACTTCAAATGCACTTGACTTGACAATTTGAACATGTACAAAGGCTATTGTTGATTGTTGTCTGATAATTTACTCTCACTCACTGTTTCTTGTACTCTGAAACAATTGAGCATCATGCTAGAAGGTTTAATCCTACCATCCATTTTGAATCACTTCTATTGAAATCATGTTATCATTCAAAGAGCTGCTATAAGGATTGAGGAGTTTTGGTCTGCCCATGCCATTCTAACTGATCACAAAACCACAATCCCTGTCCTGTTTTATTAATATCCCTTCATCAGGGAAAAAGCATCAAGCAGTTCAGAGTATAAATCCTTCCTGTGCATAGGTATGACTTGTTTAGATTACAGAATGACTTCTCAGATGTTTGAATGAAATTAGCCAGCCTAGAAAGGCACTTTCTATCTTAATTGTGTAAAAATCAAAGGGTTGCCTTCTTTTGTGAGAAGGTAGAACAACCCTTTCATGTGTCCTCTGGGTATTCAATTCCTGTTAGCCACAGCCATTGGAGACAGTGGGAAAGAACCAGAGAGCTGCACTTTGAATATCAAGAGAAACCAAGTTACCTATCTTTGTTTTAAGCCCTGATTTAGGGAACTGGTAATTCAGAAGCTAAAAGGTTGATGGTCAGCTTTCAAAATTTGTACCTGTATTGTGTTTGAGAACACCTTTGCAAAAGACTGGAGCAAGACTGGCATTCATAACAGGCAGTAGTGTCCAAAGAATGTGGTTAGAAAAAAAATCAAGATGACAGCTGCAACATATTGCTCCCACTCCCAACAATCTTCCATGACACGGTGTAGGCAAGGGGTCACCAAATCCCAGTATCGGGACTAGCACCAGTCCACAACATACCAACAACCATGCCGTGCAAACAAAAACCTTTCTCCACTGAACTGGTTCCTAGTGCCCAAAAGGTTGGAGACCGCTGGTATAGGCTATACAGCAATAGTTAGTATAGGCTATTACAGCAATAGTGTTTTTATATAGTTACTATTACCTGATGAAGATGCTTATTTAAAGGAGACAGATATTTTTTTACTTACTTTCTCTCATTGGCTCACCAGTTTGTGAAGATAGTTAGAAAGTGTGTACTTCAAGCATATCTATTGGATGGTCTGAAATAAATGAGACTTAGAGGAGTGTTACATACGTACATACATACATGTTACATAAATAGATTGCACATAAGAAATTATAAACATTCCATATATATTTGTGTATAAGCCAATCTGCCAATAACACAACCATCATTTTTTTAAATACCATGAAAAAGGCACCATCTACAGATGAGCAAAGCTTCAATATTTTTTTGTTTTCATTTTGATAATTGGTTTATCTGCAGGCGGCTCATTGTGTATTGGTTCATTGTGTTTTGGTTAGAAATTGGAATGTCTGTTTAGCCACATATGGGCTTATCCATGACCATTTATAGACCATATATTTGAGTATTTTTAAAGAACTAAGGGAAAAAACTGTGATATATGTTTGCAGATAAACTCATTCATGGATAAGATGAACCCAATTTGGGAGCTGTATTTTGGCACCTAAAATTCTTGGCTTTTCTAAAAATACATAAAGAGCATAATTACTTCTAATTCTTGGTAATCTACAAGCGGCTCCAAAATTCTCGATGGTTGCATGAAACAACATACTGTAGTTTTCAATTATTACAAGAAGTGTCAGAAGTTCAAGAAAATGTACTGGATTATAAATAATAAAAAGTATGTGTTATTAACTCTTAAATTACTTTTAAGATGTTTTGCTTATCTTTTATGTTTGGAAAGAACAAGGCTGACCTCTTCTGGTTTGTATTTTTAATACTAATTCACTTTCTCTCTTCATATTCTTCCTGAGAATTTATGCTTTGAAACTTTTCTTTAAAATTTATCGTTTGCTGTGTTTAGCATTTTATCTTTTCTGCAACCTTCATTTCACAAGGACATGTTTATTTAAATACAGTAAAGGAACAAGTTAGGATAGTTCTTTTTCACAGCACTGTTCCTTATGGTAAAGCTAACCATCGGCATTTGAGGTAGCAAAAAATTATAGTAGCATAAAATTGGCTAAATATCAGTACCCTACCACATTCCAAATCCCATGATGGGAGAGAACAGTTCTGTCTTTATCAGGTGCAGGTATGTTAAAGGCAAGGATTGATACCCCCCCCCCACTTTATTTTCCCGACTTTAATCATGTCCCATCACCCAATCATCAGTTAATGAAAACACATCTATCAATCACTATCCTTAATGTCCTTAATGAGATGGGGATTGTGATGGAGGTAAAGCACATTTTAATAAATCTGTCCCCTACCTGAATTCATGTTGGTTTTGCACAAATGTCTATGGAGATTCTCAGTCATCCAGGTCATGGTTGCTCAAAGGTGCTTTTTCAAGAGGCAACTGGACTTTCTGTTTTTTCTTTGAAGACCTTTCACTTCTCATCCAAGAAGCTTCTTGGATGAGAAGCAAAACATCTTCAAACAAAAAGCACCTTTGAGGTTCGCACAAATATTTATTGCGCATGTATATTCAGAAGTCCAATTATTAAATTTTATTTGCTCATTATTAGGCTCCCTTGGGACACAGGTATAGCACTATTACAGAAGCACACTTTTCTCTGTTTAAAAACTCAAATAATGGCTGCAGATATTTTATCTTACAGCTCTGTTTCTTCCGCAGCTAGTGAAATCTCTAAGCCAACTCTCTAAACCCAGGACCTTCTCAAATACTTCATGACTAAACAGAGAGAATCCACTCTGAGAAAAATAGACTCTCCCACTATCCATAGGTATCTGAAGGACACTGCTCTAGGACCAGAATGAAAGGTCCATGTCTATACCAAAGCTGACCAATAGATGCCAGACTGATCCTACCAGAATTGCTAATAAAGCATCTCAGACTGTATCTATAGCAAAACCAAAGGGAGGAAACTTCTCTGATGCTGATAGAGCTAAGGATGACTGCTTCAGATATAGGGTGGCAACTGCATGAGGACACATCAGAAGAGATTACAGGACTGTGCTTGTGCTGCAATTCAATGCAAATGAGAAAAGTTTCTTACTAAGGATCTCATATCTTTCATGATCAATGGAGCATAGAATTTGAACCTGTTTTATTTTTCTGCATAACTATAGTACACACAATTTTATTTAAACCACTTGGTGGCACAGTGGTTAAAATGCAGTATTGCAGACTAACTCTACCCACAGCCTGGAGTTCGATCCTGACTAGCTCAAGGTTGCCTCAGCCTTCCATCCTTCCAAGGTCAGTAAAATGAGGAGCCAGATTGTTGAGAGCAATATGCTGATTCTGTAAATCTCCCAGAGAGTGATGTAAAGCACTGTGGGCGATATATAAGTTTAAGTGCTATTACTATTGCTATTAACGCCTGGTCCAAGTATTTGGAATGCCAAGAAGAACTGCCGCTGGCTGCATCAGTCTTAATAATTCACAATTAGTATTCAGCTTTTTCAAACAAAATCACTTTAAGCAGAATTAGACCACCTTTTTGTGGGCTTTCGCCCTTCCTCCCAGCCTCCTGAGTTTTCATTTCCTATTTCTAAATCCAGTTTTTAAAAAAATCGCTGAGAATAGCTCTAAGCACACATGATCTAATATTTGCACAGAATGTGTCAACAGCATTTACTCAATGTTATTTCAAAATGGTGAATAACTAAATCTCTTACCTTACCTTGCCTTCCTACAAATCTGTACCCAAACAAACATCCTTCTCCCAACTTCTTTTTTAAAAAGGTACAAAATAAAAGATAGTATTTCCCATCTCTTGCACTTCCTGCCCTTCTATGCATATATTGTTTTGCCAAAAACACTGGAGTGAGTCTGAGAGGATGTCGGGTGAGGCAAGGGTGATTCAATAATAGCTACAAATATACATAAAACCCTGAAAAACTTCCCATTCGTTTTGGCAGCCAATCTCCATTACTTCTCAATTCCATGTAAGCCAGCAATGCTAGTGGGTCAACAATTCATATTTGGGCCTATTTTCTGAACCATGTCAGCAGTTTGCTATGACATTAGCCTAGGAGTTGAAAAACCAGGTGAGACAATGGGAAAACAACCTTTCAAGGATGAACTTTACACATTTTGATCTTGAAATGGTCTGTCCATTGGTATTGCATTTGCTTGACTATGAAACAGTGTGATTGTCAGGCCTGCAATTATATTCCTTTTAGAATTTTGGCCTGTCACACTTTCTCTTATTTCATTATGCTGTTTCATTAGTATAGTCGATGGGAGGGGGGAATAGAAGGAGTAGGATTGTGGAATGTATTGTTTTCATTCTTTACTAGAAGCCAAGGTCATCCTTTGTCTCCGTACTTTGACACCTGACCGGAAGCAGCTGGGCATGGATGCCAGCATTGAAGAAGAAGATTGGCCCATGTGATGGATTGTGGGTGTGGGGACAAGATCATGAACTTTTAACTGGGTGGAATTCTGATGTCATTTCCAGTTTTGGGATTCCATAGCACGATGCCAACATGTCTGTCTTATTAAATTGGAACTTTAAGGATAGCTCTGCCTTAGACTCTGATTTAATTCTGCATGATATTTGGAATGCTGACATTGATAAGTAAAAGAGGTATTTTTTTCTTTTACTATTGAGATTATTTATGCCTTCATTTTAAGATTAGGGAATGAAGAACATCTATGTGGTCACTGGGAGTTGAAAACAACTTGATTGCACATAATTAGTCTTAAACTGTCTGCTGATATATTCTTCATCTTATCTGAGGTTTGTCCTCTAAAGCAATAGGTAAAATCATTTAATAACAAATCTGGCTAATTTCTTTGATTTTAAACATGAAGACTATTTTTTTTTCTTCTGCTTCATTTCTCTTTCAGAATAATGAACTGGAACTAATAGGTGGTGGCTCAAACTCTGTGGACCTTAAGGGCACATGTGGTGATTTGACTAACAATGAGAAGGCAAGTCTTTCATTTTTCAAACTGTCAGGCAGATAGATCTCCCTTTTGACAAATGTTTGCAACCCAGTGATCCCTGCAGTAATTCAGAGGTTCAGAATAGTTATGTAAATTGTTAACTTGCCATAATACTAGCTTTAGAGCTTTTAATTTGAATTGTCTCTCTGGACTCAGTTGTGCTTAAAGTATTATTTCTCAAACTGTTGAACCTTTAGCACTTCTTTTAGCTCCCAATGATGAAGTACCATCCATCTAAAATGGCAGTCTTGTGCAAATAAGCGTGTACTTCTGTGCAAGCATACGTTGTCTGGCAATAATCCCGCATCGGCTTTGGAATGACTTTGCTGATCCTTTGTTAGCCATGCAGAAAGATAAATGAGGAAAAAAGAAAATAAGCCCTTCTAGACTTTCTCATATTCAAATGATGGAGTAGAAAGAGCGCAATTATTTTCTTAGGATCAATCTGGATCAGTTCCAAAGAGTATTCAGTGTATCCCAGATTTTAGCTATTTAGGGAGAAAAATAGGACCTATCACAGAATCCCAATTCTTTTATTCCTTGCTACTCTCAGCTCCTTACTGTAGGACTGACTCCAGAATATTAAGTGATGTAAGATAAACTAAATGAAATTCTCATCAGCATGCGTAGTTCAAATGAGTCTGCTCAGTTAAAATCGAACTGAATTATTTCCTTGATTTCATTTTAATTATAAATAGAATGACACCATTTTTTGCATGAACACTTAAAGTGAAAAAAAGCTCTTAGCATATTTAAATTTTGTAGAAACGAGAATGCAATTTAGCACATATTTGTACTGCACCATTAAGCTGCTGCTATCCATGCTGAGGTCAGAGAGATTGAAAGCTGGTTTAAGAAAATTCTGCCAGATTGGGATGCACGGTTGATGACTTGCCAGATGTTCAGTACAATTCTTCTAGTACTGTTCTAAGTACTAATTTTCTCAGAAAAGAAAGCAGTTACCAATCACTTTCCTTCATATGGACCGTGTATATAAATATAGTGAGCATATAGAATTTTTGTGTGCATACATACAGTATGTATACAGAGTTATAGAGCCGAGGTGGCGCAGTGGTTAAATGCAGCACTGCAGGCTACTTCAGCTGACTACAGTTCTGCAGTTCGGTTGTTCAAATCTCACCAGCTCAAGGTTGACTCATCCTTCCATCCTTCCAAGGTGGGTAAAATGAGGACCCGGATTGTTGGGGGCAATATGCTGGCTCTGTAAATCGCTTAGAGAGGGCTGAAAGCCCTATGAAGCAGTATATAAGTCTAACTGCTATTGCTATTGTTATATTTATATATAGATAGTGGTTGCACTAAAATGTTCATATATTCAAGAAGATAAGCCCTCTTTAAAATAAAAAGCTTCTTTCTTGCATTTTTCTCAGTTTGGCTCAGTAATGTTATTGCAACTATTGTTACAGAATTCTTTCAGTAGAAGTGGGTTATAATGTTAACGTGGCATGCAGAATGTCACTAATTTGAAACCCCATTGAAATGTGGGTTTTTTAATTACTATTTTTCTTACCTTGAACAACCCACATTACTGCATTATTCAATAAGTTCTCCTGGAATTTTCCAATCAGTTGAAGTAAAACACAAAGGATTTTGTTGTACTTATTCATGTGGATTATTTGGGAGCTGATTTAAAAGAAAAAGGAAAGGAAAAACAAGCTCTGGTGTTTCAATTGTGCAGTGCTGGAACTTAAGAAGGAAAATGCCCAGCAAAAAAAGTAGGACGCCTAGCAGAAAAATAGTAATAAAAGACCCTTGCCTGATGTGTTTTGAACCGATAACTTCTTATATATCAAGCAAATGCTATAACCACTCTGCTATGGAACATTTGTAACAGTTGAAGCAGGTATTAGTAAGCTGCAGGGCTTCAGCCACTAAACTAAGTTGTTCCTTGAGTAGGGGTGTTTCTGTCACTACATAACGTAATCTGTTAAATTTGCTAAAAGATAATATCTAGCAGCAGCAGCTACACAGCAGTCCTTGTACTGACACTAACTGGAAAACACAGCTTTTAACACAGAGCAGAAAAATACAGTGTGTGTGTGTGTGTGTGTGTGTGTGTGTGTGTGTGTGTGTGTGTGTGTGTGTGACATTTGCAATAGGCATGGTTTACATAGAGCAATGGTTCCCAACCTTTTTTTGGCCATGCCCCAGCTAAGCATCTCTAAAATCTTGACGCCCTCCCTCTGTAACATATAATTCTTACTTTACTCAAAAAGTTTACTTTACCCATGCGGAGGAAGCCTATAAGGCTATTAATGTGGTTTAAACAAGGTTCAAATTGCCCCCTGTGGGATGCGGGCCCCACATTGGGAACCACTGACATAGAAGATGACATCCAATCCTACCCTCCCGAAATGATGGGTGGATCATTCTTGCAACAGGGCAATCTGGCCATGTGAATATGCCTTTGGAAGCCCCCACTCCATGGATTCTTGATAGCTTTTCTCAGCTGTTTCTTCTCCAGACCATCTGTTAAAATAAATATTTTTGCTTGCCTACCTTTTTATTTTTCTCTTTTACACATTCAGATTATGATGGTGCAAATATAAACTCAATAATGTGTACCAAACTATTTAAATGCTAATTAAAAACTTGGTCCGATTCCATACACCCACTGAAACTAACTTACTTTTTTCTGAAATTGTTCACAGCCATTTTCTGATTCGGAAGGTCGAGTCCATGTGGAAACATATGAAGACCACTGTGTGTTTACTATTGAAGGAGCTGAGAAGGAAGATGAGGGAATCTACAGAGTTACAGTGAAAAATCCAGCTGGAGAAGACACAGCTGATATCACTGTAAAAGTTATTGGTAAGCAAGACTGTGATCAGATTAGTACATAAAGTAAGCCTTTGTCAGTTCATCTCATGTTTTTATATCTTCCAATGGAAAAGAGACTCAGCAGCTGGGATCACCCAATTCAATTCTCCCTTTCCTGTAAGTCAGTGTTTCTCAACTTTGGGCACTTTAAGAGGTCTGGACTTCAATTCCCAGAATTCCCCAGCCAGCTATGCTGGGAGTTGAAGTCCAGACTTCTTAAAATGCCCAAAGTTGAGAAACGCTGCTGTTAAGTAAAACTCCAAATAGAGAAACTACATTGCTGAGTCACTGCTTTCAGTGAGTGGTTTTCATGGAATAACAACAATCTCTGTGCAATTGTTGCCTAAATTAGCTCTTTTTTGTCATCTGGAGTGAGCTGAGAATAATCTCAGAAATACTCACAATCCAAGAGCATAGTAAATACACCTTTCAAATATTTTTATTGGGCACTTGGCTTGGCAAGTAATTGTTCTCCGCTATCATTATTTCTGGGTTGAATAAAATCATATTTTTTATCTCATGTCATTTAAAAATATAGCATGTGGGTGAAGTCTCAACAGATTGGCTTTCTTTTCATTTTTAAGCATTAATCTGATCATACCATTTGTTTTACAGATGGAGAAATGTTGTGACTAATATAGTAGTTATAACAGGAACATCCCCCTTCCTTCAAAATGTTACTAAGAAACTTTTTTAAAAAAATTAAGAAGGAATTTCTTGATATAAATACCAATGCAATAATGAAAGTTCAATAAAACAAGAATGCAGCTAAACCTTGCAAGATTGCTTAGGCCCAAAGCTCATTCATAAGCTTAACTCAAAGTTAAATTTTCAGTGACACTGTAATGACTTAAGTCAATGCTTTTCAATCTTGATGACTTTAAGACGGGTTGCTGGCTGGGGAATTCTGGGAGTTGAAGTCCACCCGTCTTAAAGCCACCAAGATTGACAAACACTGGCTTAAATCATTATAGTGTCATTGAAAGATTTTTGGATTCTCTCCCCTGAGATTCAGATTCAGAGAGAGAGGGAGGGGGAGGGAGAGGGATGAATTGAATTGAATTGAATTCCTTCTACAACAGTCTATATTTTCCAAATATTTGGTTTCCACATGGGCAAACCAATATTCATGAGAACAGTAACATTTCCCCTTCTGAAACTAGAGATAATATGGAGAAATCATACCCTTGAGCACCTCCTACTCTTGCATTTCTCTAAGAGTCCTTTAAAATAATTCAAATAGGCAGATGTCATCACTATACTGTGTAACAGCAAGTTTTTTTAACTAAAAAGAAGAAATTCTAATAAACACTAGTAAAAGAAAATACTTCAGTCTCATCCAGAGGTGGGTTCCTACCAGTTCGCCCCTATTCGGTAGAACCGGTTTGTCAAATCTACTGAACCGGTTAGAAGAGGTTCCACCAGTAGACCCGGAAAGCAGGCCACACCTACAGAAGAGGTTCCAAAAATTTTTGAAACCCACCACTGGTCTCATCTTTCCCTCCTTCTCCAGATATACCTGATCCACCAGAAGCTCCTAAAATCACTGATGTTGGTGAAGACAACTGCATAGTACAGTGGCAGCCACCTAAGTATGACGGAGGACAGCCAATACTAGGTAAGAATGCACAATAATCTTAACAGAAGAGTTTTTAATTGGAGCATACGTTTCTTGTCAATTACTTATAGGAAAAAATTGCAGCACTATGCCTTGGATTCGTTTCAAAAACATGCTCTGGAATGTGTGGAGATATAAAATAGCATCTGCCTGCAACTGTTTAAAGTAGACCATTTTTCTGCAAATTGCAGCTTGAGGATCCTAGAAAAAACACATGGCTACTATTAAGCATTATAGAGAAGTGCAACATACATGCCTCATATGCTCCAAAGCACCTGTTTGAAAGAGAATCAGATAGTGCTTTGATTTCCCTTACTTGTTGTTTCAAGGACAACATACTCACAACATGCTACTTAAGGCATACAAAAGGAAACAGGAGCACCTTCCTTCTCTGTATAAAGTGTCTCGAATCTTAAGCTCATAATAAAATATCCAACTTCCATCAACCAGTGGTTTCAATCAATTTCAGGTATTATATGGAAAGCATAAATAGAAATCACCCATATTTCTTTTGCAGTCGATGTAGTGTGCAAAGCATTTTTCAGCGCAGAGGTCACTTTTCAAAGAGACTGGTAAGTGTCACGAGAGGAAGGAACTGTCATCAGAACAGATAGACTTTAAGCTAGCAGTCTTATAATACTGGCACGGTTAAACACATTATGATCAGACTGTCTATCTCTTGATGAGACCGTAGACAAAAATAACATAGGCATTATGCAGCTCAAATGGTTTTAATAAGGCATATGGGACTAAGTCTCCTGTTAATATGTTACGTGTATTGGCTGCAATAGAGCCATGTTCCTGTCCCTGATTCTGCTAGCTCCACCCACTGACCTGTTGAATGGAAGCAGAGAGCTGAACAGGAATATTGATTAACAAGTTCCGATTTTGGGATTCTGCATAGACACAACACTTGGAATTCTCAATGAAGGGCAGGCATTGTATTTCACATTCACATGTTTAATTTGAAAAACAATGGACTTAATAGTATTTCTTTCATACAGTGTACATATGCATGTAATCAAGCGACGCATTTCAGTGTAAAAACAATTCTTGCTATCACTCACAGAGAAAACACTTCAGTGCTGAAGATGACTAGAAGAGCTTAAGCTCTATTGAACAATATCAGATCTCCTCCAGAGCAATAGTGCATCAAATTGCCTTGCATAAAGTTCACTCCTATATGTAGACCTTGTGAAGTCTTATCACATTCACAACTGCAAGTTCGGCATCTTCTTTCTGTAACTGGTTGTTAAAAATAGAAACAGAAACCTGGGGGGGAGGGGTTTCAATCCACATGGATAGTTTACCCTACTTTTAAAGTTTAGATTAGAGGAATAATCAGTTGGGCTGTTGGCTTGGCGTGTTTTATTTCAATTGGTGTGCAAGCGAGTGAGCTTCTAATACTTTGTGTATTGTTACTGGGCTGAATAAATTAGGTCACAACTTGTTAAATTACACAATAATATGTCGATTGCCTATTTTTTGTGTAAGCAGATTGACTTCTCAGAGATCCAGCTTTTGGTTAGGTCATTATAACCAAGTGGGATGCCTCATAACTCTTCCACATCAGCCATTATAATGGTAAATATAAAAACTGAGCTAATATAGGATTTGCTACTGGGGTCCATATCCCCTTAAGAAATAAATGTCATCTGTCTCTCTGTCAGCAGTGACAGATGTTTCCTTCAGGCTTTTACATTTCTCAGAAATGAGAGCAGAGGTGTTAATTTCAACTTGGTCGTGGTGCGTGGGTCTTCTACACAGAATGCTATAATGACACATTAGGCAGGAGAACACAGTAATAATAAATAAACCCCAACATGACTTGTAAATGGACTACAGAAACACAAGGGATTAAAATTCCATCCATGGAAGAGAATCAACTTCAAGTCGGTTTAGCCGCAATCGTGTGGATCACATGATCTCAGGATGCTGGAACCATCAGAAATATGACTCAGTTGCCAAGCATTGGAATTTTGATCATGTGACTCCAGGGATGCTGCAAAGGTTGTTAGGAAAAAGAGAGAGTGACTTCACTGTAATAATGTGATATTTGACTGGATAGTAGTAAATGAAATAAACATGTAATTGGCTGATGATTTAGAGCAATTTTTAAAACATGCAGCTGTAAGACAGACACTGTTTATTAAAATAAAGTTGAATTAAGGTATATAGTAAGAAAGACAAAACTTATTTTTCTGGGAACTAAGAGGCAATAAACAATAAAATGTAACTATTTTATAAATGTTTAATAATAAAATGTAACTATTTCTAACAATTAATCTTTCTGATTAATGCATAAGATTGTTCTTAATTCAATATCTCAAAAAGGCATTATGTTGTGATCTAACAATAGTTCCAAAAAAATCTAATTATGTGGTATTGTGAATCCCATCCTTTTAATATACAATACAATTAGCCTTGATCTTACGAAATACTTATGAACTACAAGGCATTGTAATAGCAAATTGTAATTGAATAATATTCAGGGTCAAGGTTTGAGAATCCAGATATTATTTAATGTTGTCTTCCCTAATCTAGCTACATGAAGACTAAATGACAAATGTGCATGAAATATGGATGCAGTAAAAAAAAATCTGATTTGAAAGTTTCTGCACATCAAAAGCAAAGTGGTTATGCTGTTGTTACCTGACTGCTATATGGCCCAAGGCAGTTTTTCTATACCCTTATAATTGCTTTTTGATTTCCAGGATACATCTTAGAGAGGAAGAAAAAGAAGAGCTACAGGTGGATGAGGTTGAACTTTGACCTTTTGAAGGATCTGACTTATGAAGCAAAGAGAATGATTGAAGGAGTTGTTTATGAGATGAGAATTTATGCTGTGAACTCAGTTGGCATGTCTCGGCCTAGTCCTGCCTCACAGCCTTTCATGCCAATTGGTGAGTGTCAACAACATGCATGTTGCATTATTTGTAATCCCTCCTTGAGAACGCAAGAAAGAAATGAACAATATTGAAGGGAGAACATAGATGTGTAACTATTTGAAGTTTATTTTTTTCCCTTTTACCTGTCCTTGAAAATGAGAGCGTGGAGGTTCCAGTTTCATAAAATTGCTGATGAATTTCTAACTGTTAAAATTAGAAGTGTGAGAGGCAAGCTAGGCTGAACAAGAGAGGGAAGCTAATTGGCAGTGACCTCCCATTGCCTCTCAGCTTCCCCCATTCCATTATGGATGCAAATGCTGTAGTAAACTACCAATGCCACCCAGTCCGCCTTCCTGTGGAGCTGTAAGGCTATCTGATTAAGAAAATATCCATGGATTTTCTATAAATAATCATTATGACCCACACCATTTTGAAGCAGTCCTTGAGTTAAGGGCACACTGTGTGAGTCATTGCGAGAAAGAAGCATTCGAGAAATTAAGGTACAGCAGTCATTGCAATGACCAACGAGATGGCTAAACTCATAGAAGTCCATAAAGAAGAAGAAGAGTTTTCTGAAAGTAATGGTGTGGAAATCCAAGACCCCAAGAATGGACAAGCAGAGAAAAATATAGTTGAAGAGAACGCGATTAGCTCTGATCTTCAGTCGCCATTCAACAACTGTACTGGTGAAGGAGAAGGAGAAGGAGAAAGAGAAGAAGAAGACGATTCAGTCCGGGAAACAATTGAAGAGTTCCCACAGGAAACAGATGAGCTAAAAGGTCCAGGATTTTGATGGAATAAGAACATGTTTACCAGATTAGAAATAAGGGGCAACCTGCAACTCTGGAGATGAGGCATTGGGTTTGTAATGTGCATTTTATGGTAACATGCTCACATCCATGTGTGAGTGATGCACATACTTTTTTTAAAATTACTTTCAAAGACTGGCTTTAACTGAATGTCATTCCAGAAAGGCAAGTGAGAAAATGTGTTTATTGCAACAATGATAGGCTGGGTGCTAACATTAGGTGTTCCATCTGTTGTATCATTTTTAACCTTTTTGAAAAGAGAAGAGGCTTGTTATCTGTTTTGTGGAACATTCTGCATAGTTGAAATATTTTAAGTAGTGTTCACAATGTGTTTAAATACCACAACATTTAAGCTGCCTAATTTATGATAAGCACACATATGGCACAAAAAGAAAAACCCCACCTACCTTCTTTTAAAAGTGTTGTTCCCTTACTGCATGTAGTCTAAACAAAATGAGGATGAATCAGCTATTGAATGAGTATTGAGTATTATGTCACACGGTGAAATGTGAAGCCTTTGTAGACTGACATGGAGAAATATTTGGTAAAGAGGAATCTCAAAGACTGAAATGCAGGTCATCTGTGCAAAATATATTTCAAATTATAAGCTGCTCCAAGACTTTGAGAATGAGCATGGTATAAATAAATATTTTAGGTACAATAACGATGATGATGATGATGACAATGTTGAGAATAGAATAATAGCACTGGGAAAAACTCTGCTTCAAAATATTTCTGTTTGATAACTATTGAACCAGAAAATTGTTCGTCTCTAAACCTGTCTCTCCAATACTGACTGCCAATTAGAAAGTAATATGGTATCCCTTCTTTTCTTGCCTATAGCTGTTAATTTTGGGGTTAAGAACATTCATTATATATATTTTATTGACATGCAAGCTAATAATTTCTGCCTTCTCCTTGAGTCAAATTAGCAAATGTCACACCATCTACTTAGTCATAACCAAACATAGGATTGTGAGCTCCAAAAAGTATAAGCTATGTTCCACAGGAGTGTTTAAATGCTGCCAGTGCTATAGCATTCAACAGCCTCCATCTTTACCTATTTTCACCTTAGGAAATCCTATTCTAAAGGTACAATAATGGCTGTCATCTTCCAGACCTAAGTATGAAATTTTTGTTAACCCACCAAGCTCCATGTGATGTTCATATTACTATTTCTACCACAGTTAAATTCTTCTAATCTTCATAATCTTCAATAAAAGTGTTGTTTTTCTAAAAGCATGAAGTTTTCACTGTCGAAAAAAGTCCATTTTTATGGAAGCTCTTTCAAAGTCTAAGATTCTTCAATGGGATTGCTTTAATGGGTTACTTCATTTTTAACAAATAGAGGAAACAGGGGTTTTGTTAAAAATATTGTACTTCTGCTTTTATAGTTTTAAATTACATTTTGCAAAAATTTTAAATATTATAAGCTGACATTTTTAATTAGGAAAATGAAAATACTATTGTTGTTTAACATATCATGCAAAGTCTTTGGCTTGTGCATTTTGTTTAGCTCCTCCAAGTGAGCCAACACACTTTACTGTAGAAGACATTTCTGACACTTCTGTTGCCCTGAAGTGGAGACCCCCTGAAAGGATTGGAGCAGGAGGATTGGATGGCTACAATATTGAATACTGTAGAGAAGGATGTGAGTAAGCCCTGGTGTATTCTGAAAGGAACAAATAATGCCCATTTTGCTGGGTTTACTAAAGTAGACATTGATTGATAAAGCAGACACAGTAACATGAAAGAATAATTAGGGAGATTATGGTTTAAAACTGGCTAATATCACATAGATTCTCTTATGAGGGGGTGCTTATTTCCTAAAAAGTTGATGAAACAGAGATGATAACAGCATCAACTCGCAAAGCATCTCTGACCTGATCTCAAGTTGCCATAGGCAGACAAACAGAATATGAACTAATTTACAAGAGTGGGTATAAATTTATAGGTTGAATTTTGGCAGTTATGTATTTTGTTTGTCTCTCTACCTCCAGGGAAATGACTGGAACTAATATACTTGGTGATAGTGATTGTTACACATTTTTAGCTTGTCAGTCATTATTCTTAATTTATTACAGCAAATGTTAAAGCAATCTGTGATCTCTGCAATTTTCAGTAGATCCAGTTTCAAAATACAGTCTCTCCCTTCTCTAATTGTTCCTTAGATTTATGTTAAGTTTAGTTAGCAGTCTGAAGTTCACTAATAAAATAATGTCCTACTGAATTTGCTTTTGAATAAGTTGAACTTACTTTGAATAAATAGAATTATTATGCCGTCAGACAAAATCTTATAAAAATGTGCTTTAAAAATATCTAGCAGTTTGTTTTTTTTAATATCTGCAGCCACTGAATGGATTCCAGCTCTTCCTAGCCCCACTGAACGCACATCTGTCTTACTTAAAGATTTGGTTACAGGAGACAAATTGTATTTTCGCATCACTGCTATAAATTTAGCAGGGACAAGTCAACCAGCAATGATTAAGGAACCAGTTACTGTTCAAGAGATCTTGCGTAAGTGTCTCGAGAGTATTCCTTAAACCATTTATAATTATTTCTTTAATGAAAAGCTCCTTGGAGTACAAGGGAGTATAAATTTGTTTATTGCAGTTCATTCTTCCTAATACTTTAAATTCACCAGTCTTCTAAACTTCAGGGGCCAGAGGGAATATTTTGAATTTTGAAAGCATATTGTGGAAGCTCCAAAAAATAATTGTCACAGAGGCACTCATCCATTTACGAACAAATGTCAAAATGACACTACCAGTCACAATATATTTCTTTCAGTGAAGAAATTAAAATAAAATTCTCCAAGAATTGCAGTATATGTAGACTCATTAAAAGTATCTGGCAAACTTTCAGATACTCCAAGCTGCTTAGCTGGTATCAAATAAAGTTTTATAGATATATTATTGTAGTTGGGTTCCATATTGGAATCTCAGTTTTAACCATATGAATCTGGCTTTCTAATGTGAGTCCAGAATCTCCTAAAACTGGATTGAACACCTGATTTACACTAGAACATGGATGAGCAATCTATAGCACTTGAGATGGTCTTAGATTCCCACTTCTCTCATAATTGCCTATGTTCATGGATAATTAATTGAACAATTAGAACCCCAGTGTGATTTCTTCTTTCCATGTATCCTTGCAGGATTTGCCATGGCACAATTTTTTTTAAAAAAAACTCCAAATAATCACCATTAAATATGCTTAAAATTATGGCTTTTTCATTCTATTAAATATTTAATACATATTGTCAAAATCATTTTTTATTTTTCTGCACAAATACAATGTATATGTACAATAATCTGAAATAGAGTAATTATCCTCTAACTTGATTTTTGAACTACAGAGCGCCCTAAAATTAGGCTGCCACGCAATCTCAGACAAACTTTAATGAAGAAAGTTGGTGACACAATCAACATTGTAATTCCTTTCCAGGTATGTGATGGGGTCTTTATTGATCATAGAGTAAAGTCTTACCCTTGTTGAAGAAACTGACAGTGGGAACAAGTATTCCTATGTATCTCTGGAGTAATACTTATCCAGAAGTCAAGATATTTCCTCATCATTGGGTGAAAGCTCATCTGGTCTGGATTTTCATCCTTCCATAAAGTTATATAAGCACTGCCCATCTCTGATTTAGCTGAAGACAATGTTTGTGGTCATATCTCTTCAACTGAGTAGAATTGTAGTATCTCTATCTTTGCCATGTTACTAGAGGAATGTTTGTAAGGAGGTACACTGCCAGAAAGAACTTTGAGAAACAGCTGGTGAAAAGAAACTGAATCTATTCATCACCAAATAAGTTATTTCTGCCTTCTATCTCTAATGTGAAAAGCTGTACAAAAGAGATACTTCTAAATCTCATAATTGTCAAAATATAAAAAAGTTCCATTTAAAATCTGAGGGCAATTTTTCTCAACCCTGACAACTTTAAGATTTGTGGACTTCCAGTCCCAGAATTCCTCAGCCACTATGTGTAAACTTAAAAGTTGTCAAGGTTGAGCAACGCTGGCTTAGATCAAAAGATAAGCAATAAATAGAAAGATAAATAGAAATTAGACAATAATTTATTCATATGTTATGAAAAACTTCAACTCAACTTAGGAGGAAAACAAACTCTACTCTATAATCCAAGTTGTACAATTTCCCCTCTATTGTTCCAATGCAATTGCAAAGAATGATTGGAATCCTTCATCCCCATTTTAAATTATCCAAACTTGACAAACTCTGAAAAATTTGAACTGTTACTTGTTTAAGACATGTTGATTTTAAACATCCTGGAGTAAATCTATGTACTTGAACCTCCAGGCGAGATGGGCAGCATATAAGTTGAATAAATGAATAAATACATAAATACCAATGTGTTTGACAGTATCTGGATGGCCACATAATAAGAGAAAATCAAAGCTCTAAACTGTGGCTTATAAAATTAATTGTATTTTGTCTTGAGTGGTATACTAAATTGCTTGTAATCTAAAATGGAGCAGTTTAAGCCATACTAGAGTAATGTTAGCCTCACAGTAATGAAAGGCATTTTCCTGCTCAATGTATAAATTGAAGCACACATTTTTTAAAAATGTTTGAATGTATGTTTGTTTGAATGTTTATTTTATTTATATGATGCCCTTTTCCCCCGAAGGGGACTCAGGGCGGCTCACAACTCAAACCAAAGGAGGGGATACAAACAAAAATTAAAGCAACACGCAACAATACATAATTTAAAACACACAACAGTCATACCATTCGAGACGGGGGCAACAGTTCTTTAGCCCCAGGCCTGTCGGAACAGCCAGGTTTTAAGGGCTTTGCGGAAGGCCTGGAGGGTGGTAAGGGTTCGAATCTCCACAGGGAGTTCATTCCAGAGGGTCGGAGTAGCCACAGAGAAGGCTCTCCTCTGGGTAGTCGCCAGTCGACACTGGCCGGCGGATGGAATTCGGAGGAGGCCTAATCTGTGGGATCTAATCGGTCTAGAGGAGGTAATTGGCAGCAGGCGGTCTCTCAAGTACCCAGGTCCAATACCATGAAGGGCTTTATAAGTGACGACTAGCGCCTTGAAGCAGATTCTTGATTGTCAGGGCATTTTGTATGTATATTTTGTTCCATGATGGTGATTAAAAAAAAAAAATCTTCCTCAGAAGCAGCAGGTGCTAGTGACAACTGGTCTTTTTGTAATAAGACAATAAAAATTATTTTCTGATGGGTTTGTTGTAGCTACGTATATGTGAGGGCTATAGCTATGTATTTCTAACTACATATGCAAGAAATAAGCCTACACAGAATAGCTGTGAGAGAAACAATTTCTTCATGTACTGTAAGACAGGAGATTAATACAACCAACTACTGAAAATTAAACTTGTTTTCAGTCTGACCATTTTTCTTTCTTTTCACAGGGTAAACCTAGACCTAAAGTTATCTGGAAAAAAGATGGTCAGCTAATAGACCCCGAGGAAGTGGGAATACGAAACAGTAATACAGATACTATTCTATTTATCCGAAAGGCAGAACGTCACCATTCTGGGAAATACGAAGTTGAGGTGCAAATAGAAAACATGAGTGACAAGGTCACCATTACAATGCAGATTATGGGTAAGAAACTGCTGGATAACTTTATGTATTTAAAACAGTTGCATCTCACTCTTCATATGGAACAACTTAATAGAATTTAGTTCGTCTGAAATCAGATTGAATTTTTTTTAATCAATCCTTCTGCAAAATAGATTTAGTTGTAGCAGGACTCCCAGCAATAGAATAATTACATCTCCTTTCCATTCCTTGTTTCAAAAAATATTTTCCTAATGCTTGCATAAAGGGTAATTGAGGAGTGAGAGAAGAGAAAAAAACCTCACATTTTAAGTATAGACTCCATTGGCTTGGCCCCTTTTTGGATTGATGATCAGTTGAGCATAGTCCCAATCCAAGTTAGAAACCACAGCAGCTGCTTTTATTACAAGAGTGTCAGAATGTTTGTGGTGGATTTCACAACTGAGCTGAGTTCCATGCATTAAACCTATGGCTACTAAAACATAAGAAAAATTGAGACAGTATAGAGGATTTTTCTAGACCTATTCAATGAAATGTAAAAATACGCATCCATTTGTAGGGGCAGCTATTGCAAGATCCATTTGAATTTTTGTCTTTGGATCTTCTTTACATTATGCCTATGACAATGCAATCAGCTTTTTTTATCTGAGACAGGGTCTTATTTTTGAGGAATTAATTCATTTTATGTAAAATACAAAATCTGATATTCCAGGATTAATTATTGATCATTTTAAGAGTTTAGTGGACAGTTGACTATCTCTAAACAGGTATCCAGCTATGAAGGATTAATGAATGCATCCAATGTCACATGTTGGAAGGGAAGGAGAGAGAAAGAGAGAGAGCGAAAGGTCATAGAGCAAACAGGAACATTTAGCTAACCTTGGCTGATCTTGAGAAAGCTAAAAAAAAAAGGGTCAGACTTGGTTCCTTTTGAAAGTAATTCTGAAGGAAATCCCAGATATACTGTCTACCTAGGGCAGGGAATTATAAAGCGTATCAAAAGAAGATAGTGGCAAACCACTTGTATATTGTCTCCAAAAACACTACATGTCCTTGAGGAATCCAGAAGTAGTGTTATTCAAGGAAGATTTTTTTAATCTTTATTTTTATAAAGCTACACAATAATTCATAACCTGCTTCTCTTTCAAAACTGTTTTTAAGCAATATAATAGTATAGTATTTTATTTATTTAACACATTTATATCAATTTTAGCCCATTTCAGCTGCATGACTCTGGAGAGTTTACAAATAAAACCACAGAATCTTATAAACTGATGGAATTCAACTTCAGCCTAAAAGATGTTGTGAGGGAGGTGAAAGAAAAAGTATTAATTTCGTGATTTTCAATGATTAATGGTGAACATCCATGGATTTGGAGAGAGTGAAAGTTATTATTTTTACCTTTCTCTGCTGGAATACAGAACCACTGCATATATATTTCACATCTATAGGGTAGGGTAAATTTATTGTAGGAAAAAAATTGGATGCAGAGGCCTACCTGGAATATATCAGTCTCTGAGGTTATTTAAGCTCCGCTTGTATCACATCTGTGTAAAAACACCGAGGAGCAGCTCTTGATTATGCATAGCTGGTTTTGTGTGGTGGATTTCTTTTTCCAGACAAGCCTAGTCCTCCTCTGAATATTAAGATTGTGGACGTATGGGGATTCAATGTTGCATTGGAATGGATGCCTCCCCAGGATGATGGCAATTCTCAAATCACAGGATATGTGGTCCAGAAGGCAGACAAAAAAACAATGGTAAGAACCATAGGCCGGGTAAGGGTACACATCCATTCTGGGACTATGTATAATCAATTAATACTTCCTTTAACACAGCGGTGGGATCCACTTACCTTACCTACTGGTTCACAAATGTGAGCACACATGCCACCATCTGCACATGTGCAACACCTTCTGCGCATGTGCAGAAGGTCGCACATTACATTGGGGCAGTGGTGGAACCTCCCGCAGCTGCCGCTACTGGTTCATCTGAACCGGAGAGAACTGGCTGAACACCACCTCTGCTGTGACAGTGTGTGAGTGAAAATAACCTTGGGAGGCAGGAGAGAGAACTACAGGCTGGATCACTAGAGTGTAAAGGTATCTCAACCCTCAGAAAGAGGGAGGGCATCAGAAATATTTCAGAAGGAACCTTCTTAGTTTTGCAGTACATAAAAAGAAAGGGAGAAGTACTTTCAATTTCAGAAGATTTTGTTAATGTAACTTTACAATAAAGATAGAGCTAGTAATCTTCTTTGTGTTTCTTTCCTGGACTACTAATAAGATACAAGTAGAACACAAAAGATATAAGCCATTCCCTGCCTTTTTATGAACACCTGTGGCTATGATGGAATTGTGAGAAATTCTAATTATTGGAGCCACAATCTTGTTTGCAAACACAGTTGCTACAAAAATTCTGGTTCACTTGTAATGGAGCAATTAGCTAGATTTCTCCACCTCTATGGGTTAATTATTAGGCTAAAGGCAATGCTATCCTGCTTACCTTCTAAGGGGCAACTTATTCCATTGAAAGGAATCTGCTTCCCTCTTTCAATCTCTTTGGCCAAAAAAATCCCAGCTGTAATTTTCTATTTGTTAGTTTTTCTAGGAGAATGATTATTAGAATTCCTGGTTCATTTTTATCTATAGTTTGGTATATCTCCGTAAAACAGTATTTATTGCCAGAAGAAAACTAATTGAGAGATCTGATATCTATCTGTGATTAGGTTCCAGAATACCTTGCCCCACACAGTGAAAGTTCACAATTTTAAAACAGGTCTTAATTCATAAACATCCCTTGAATATCATAGAATTTTTAATATGTATATATGTCTGTAATTAATATATCTTGATTGCACATCTCTTAGAAGTTACATTAATCTTGTGAAGAAAAGTACTCTGCTATTATTGAAAGGGGAAAAATACAACCCATTTTTTAAAAAATTCAGATTTGCTTGGCTGCACAGCAGGCAGGAAAAGGAAAGAAGTAGGGAAAGAATTGGTGTTGATTGCAAATGAATCCATACATTTTTACTGATAAATGAGATAAAGGAATACATTAAGAGTTTATATTTAAATGCACATAATCTAGCTTCTTTGTATATGTATACATTCTTGTCTGGACGGACATTACAGATAGTTAACCTTAAGATCAATTATGGCTTCATCAAGTTATGCTATGTATCATCATGCTTGTATATCAAATGTCAGCTTTTAAAAAGATGTTTACATTTTAAGGTTCAGCACACTTTTTGTTTTGTTTGCCAGGAATGGTACACAGTTTTTGATCACTATCGGCGCACGAACTGTGTAGTATCTGAGCTGATCATGGGAAACGAATACTATTTCAGGATCTACAGTGAAAACCTATGTGGGCTGAGTGAAAATGCTGCAATCACCAAAAACTCTGCCTACATTAAAAAGACAGGTAACAAAGAGAAATAGTACAGGCACTTGCCAACATTCTCATTAAAAATTATCTTTCTTAATGCTGAAGTCAAAATAAGTTGTCATATTTCTATGGGCTTTCCATTGAATCTTTGCTATTCAAGTCAGTTAATTTTTGAAATAGGTACTACAAGTTAGTGTTCAACATTTTGGTAGATGACATGACAGGAATTGTGCAAGAATTTCCACACCAGCATCTACCAGGGAGTTTCCCTCATGGAATGGAATAATTTGCCTTGGGCAATTTGCCATGACTAACTCACTGTGGGAGACAACTTGTCGCAGGACAATTCAACAAATACAAATGTTAAATTAATATCAACAGAACCATGGTCAATAATAATAAAATAGGAAAGTTTATCCAGAAATACAATATAGTTACACTAATTTTGAAGAAAACATGGTCTCCAATAATAAAAGTAACTGAATAAAATGATTAATAAAACATTGAATTGTCCCACAGGGAGTTCCAGATCTAAAGGCAGGATATAAATAAGCTAATTAAAAAAGACAAACTAGTAAATTAGATCTGATACTTCACATTCATTCCAGGCCTTACTACAAATGCAGAGAAGAGCAACAAAGATGATTAGGGGACTATAGGCTAAAATATTTGAAGAACGATTGCAGGAATTGCGTACGTCTAGGTTAATGAAAAGGACTAGGGAGTGACATGATAGCTGTGTTCCAATATCTAAGAGCTTGCCTCAAAAAAGAGAGGGTTAACCTATTCTCCAAAGCAGCTAAAGGCAGGACAAGAAGCAATGGGTGGAAACTAATCAAGGAAAGAATTAATCTAAAACAAGACATTTATTGACAGAACAATTAATCAGTGGAACAACTTGTCTCTAGAAATTGTGGGTGCTCCAGCACTGCAGGTTTTTAAGATTGGATAACCATTTGTCTGAAATATTTTAGTTTCCTGTTTGAGAAGGGGTTTGGACTAGAAGACCTCCAAGGTCCCTTCCAACTGTGTTATTCATGAGTTCTAAATAACGGCAATTGGAGAGTTTCATGGAAGGCGGGGGAAAAGCAAGAGAATTGCATAAAACGGACTGCACTCTTGTTTACTTCTTAACGTCTTTAGCACTATTGCTATCCTATGCTAAAATATTTTAGCTGGTCATTTTTAATGATTATTTTAAACTACGAGCATAATTATATATCCCCTCACCTTACCTCTTGTTCATGCTGCAGGAGCAATTTACAAACCACCTAACTACAAAGAGCATGACTTCTCTGAGGCGCCAAAATTCACGCATCCGCTTTCTGATCGTTCTGTAGTCTCTGGGTACAATGCAACACTCAGTTGTGCCATCAGAGGAAGCCCAAAGGTATGTCATATTGTATCCTATCACTGGATTTTTAATATACATAATCGTAGTGGGAAAATTACTGCTAATATGCTAAAGTGTGTATGGCAATGTAATATATATTGCAGCAATAGAAAATACAGAAAACATCCCAATTTATAAGGGAGCCCTAAAAATAGGGCAAGGGTAATGTTGCTTCTAAACACAAATATTTTAACAATTCAGGATAAGAACTTAGACTAGGAATTATATAAGATTATTAAAAAAGCAGAGCCTTGAGTCAGCATGAGTAGATCACCTTTGAGAGAAATAGAAAAAGATGTTTTCGTAAAGAGGGAAAACCATAGAATAGCATTATGATATGAAAATTGGCTGGGCATAGTCCTAGATCACCTATGAAATCCCCATGAAGAAAAAGGTTTGGTAAGAATGTCTGCTTTGCTTCTTATACACCATGCAATTTTTGCCAGTGGATTCTGGGTCATCTTTTATGGAATTTCCCAAACTACAGGTAGTCCTGGACTTACAACCATACATTTAATAACAGTTTGAAGTTACAAAAGCACTGAAAAAAGTGACCTGTGACCAGTCTTCACACAACCATTGCAGCATCCCTATGGTCATGTGATCAAAATTCTGGGATTTGGAAACTGACATGTACTTATGACAGTTGCACTGTCCCAGGATCATCATTTGTGACCTTCCTAGTTGACTTCCAACAAGTAAAGTCAATGGGGGAAGCTAAACTGGCTTAATGACTGCATGATTCATTTAGTAACTGCAGTTACTAAATGAATCACTTAATGATTCACTTAAACAACTATGGCAAAAGTTCACTTAAACAACTATGGCAAAAAAGGCCGTAAAATGAGGCACAATTCACTTAACAATTGTCTTGCTTATCAACGGAAATTGAGCTCAATTGAGATTGTACAATAAGTTGAGGACTACATGGATAGTTCTCATTTAGCAAATAACACTTTAAAAAATTGATGGACCTGATGTATGAAATACTTCAGGAAGCAATCATGTTTGTGTTAAAAATGCATTTTGACGTGCTTAAATTTCCAATGTAATCTCCAAGTAGAAAAGTAGATGTCCTTTCCTCTTCAAAATGACCTGCTTCTGCTTCAGACTCACTGTTTCTGTTTTTAAAAACACAGCCCAAAATCTTCTGGTTCAAAAACAATGTGGACCTTTCCGGAGATGCCAAGTACCGCATGTTCAGTAAGCATGGAGTGTTGACTTTGGAAATCCGCAAGCCCAGCCCATTTGATGGAGGCGTTTATACCTGCAAGGCGGTGAATGACTGTGGTGAAGCAGAAATAGAGTGTCGATTGGATGTTAGAGGTACTAAAGAGGACTTAATAGATCTATTACTTCCTAAAAGATAAGGCTTTAAGTCTGTATCCTTTAAAGCAGTGGTCTCCAACCTTGGCAACTTTAAGACTTGTGGACTTCAACTCCCAGAGCTTTGTTGGCTGAGGAACTCTGGGAGTTGAAGTCCACAGGTCTTAAAGTTGCCAAGGTTGGATACCACTGCTTTAAAGGTTAACTGTGCAGTTTCAGTGTCCTTTTGGATACATTTCCTTGAATGAGGAATGATGTGTATAGCTAACACTTCAATAGTCTAATTAAACAGACGACTAAAAAACTATGGACTTATGGAGACTTATCTGCATGCAAACTGGGCAGGTAATTTACTCATTTCAGATCTTTTTGGACTGCAATGAGTAAATCACTTGCCCAGTTTGCATTTTTACCAAAGCTTTTTGAGCAATGGTTCATAGCAGTTTCGTATTCCAATTCCAATGCAGAGAGAAAGGAATGTTAAGGTAAGGAAACAAACATACTTTATGTCTACCCTGTCTTTTTATGTCTCCTTATGCATTCCATACTTTTTCTTTCACAAGTTGCAGATGAGGAATAACAAGGCATCATAACCTATGCCACATCTACTGCATTACATTGATAGCTAAAATGGGTTGTTAGCACACATGAACATGCGTCTTGATTTATTTCTTACTTATTTTGGTATTTATAGCAACACACTGAAATTCTAGACAACTGGACATCAGCAAGCCCAGATACGGAACTCAGTTGTTTGTCCCAACAAACCTGGGACATCTGGGAAATATTGGAAGATTCCAGCAACATAAAGAAAAACCAGCGAGATGCGTCAGCCCCTCAAAGCCCTAAGTAGCTTCTGGACGTCAGAAATGCTCATCAACTCCTGCTGCTGGGGAAATTACAGAACGAATTTAATTCATTTCCTGATGTGGTTTCAGTCTCTTGTGCTACTTTGCTCTCAATTAGTAAGACTGTTGTTCTTGATAAGAGCTTCCACACATCACCCCCATCCCCACTCCCGTTATAATCATGCCAACTTAGCAATTTTTGGTTACTAATGGTTTTACAACGGTAGAACCTGTTTGACCACAAGCAGGGTATGTGGTATCTATAGACAGGAAATCCACACAAAATGCATTCATCAGTTGTTGTTTTTTTAAAAAAACACAAGTCCATTTGGGACTGAGACCAATTGCATCATTGTATTGTCTTAGTGCATATGCTTAGGCCTCACATGCAAACAACTGGGATGTAATTTTTCAAACACTTGGTTTTGGTTTTTTTAATGTAATATTTATGGCAGTTAACTTTGGAAGCAGCGATGAAAGCCTTCTAAAGGATGTGGCTGTTTTAAGAATTCAATCAGAGGTGCTCCACATTCCTTGGGAAGCACCTCTTTTGATGACTTTGTGCAGCTCTCCAAGAAACAATTTCTGCTCATTTTTTTTTTAAAGAAAATGTTATCTAAGAGTTGAAATGAAAAAAAAATGATCTGGGCAATTCTGCAAAACAATCTGTTGAGTTCAATATTTTTTTTTTGTTAAACACCCTTAATGTAGTCTATTTACACATGGATTTTGTCAGTGTAGATTTCACTTTTTAATCAAACAAATGGATTTTATTTTTCTGAGCGTATAGTTTGAATTCACTAATTCACCAAGTTTTTGTATTATGGCTGAACTGCACAGACACATTCCTTTAGGAAAAATCACTTATTCAGTAACAAACTATGGGAGATAATGAAAACAGAAGGTAAGAATATTGCAGTGCAAATATTTGAATTTAAAAATTAGGGAGTTTTAAATCCTACTAGATTAGTTTGAATTGATTGTTATAGCAAGATGTATGGGAATGCTGGAGCCATTATCAATACTTTTAGGAAGTAAGATCCCACCCCACTTTTTGGATCAGGTAGCATTACTGGGCACTTTTTATCTTGCTGGGTCCCAACTTCCTCCTGCTGCAATGATTGGCACAAAACTTTGCTGTCATATGAGGAGAAAGAAAAGGCCTGACACAATGAAAAGTATCTAGAGATCTTGGGTTCAAGTGCTCCTTAGGCGGATCTGAAGCCACATCTGGTACTGCATTAAGCATATAATCAGACACATACTAGTCTGAAGGAAAGCCTCAATGACCCCAGGTTTTCAGTTATGAATTGACTTATATGGAATTGTGCTGTTAAGGGATCAATCCTTAGTCTTCTATTCTTAACTACAGTGTGAAAATGTCTGGTTTATATTGCCATACATACTAAATGTAACATTGTCTTGTGACTGTTATTCCATTTTTCAAAGTCAATTCAAAAATTATTTTACATCAGGATCAGGAATTGTAATAAAGCTCTGTTCCTTGTTTTAACACATACGGAATGTATTCCCTGCACTTTTAGGAAATAATGTAAGTTTATAAACACTGATACAAAAATATAAAGCACCAAAGGTGCTTTTCCAAACACAACACTGTATCTTTAATGAAAATACATTGCTTCTGCATAAGGAAATTAATAAAATAACAGCTTTTCCTTTTCCATTCGGTTTCCAGACTAGACTTATTTTCCCAGGCTGTTTGTGGTTTCTTGGTCTATATTTATGTAACATAAAAAAGGATTATTTTAACTCCATAGTTCACGGCTGTATCCTGTCTCCACTGTTGTTTAATATCTATTCTGAGTCAATTTTCAACGAAGCCCTGGAAAACATCGATGCTGGCCTAAAAGTAAATGGTGTTTGGATCAACAATTTAAGATATGCTGCTGATACAGTTCTACTTGCCAGTAATCATGAAGACCTTCAGCTCATCAAGAGTCACAGAAATATTTTAAAAATATGTCTTGAAGTTTTAACACCTCAAAAACCATGATCATGGTTGTGAGCAAACAACTTATTAATTTTACCACTGATAAATTCTGAAAGAATGCCATTAGAAAAAGGAAGGGGAAGAAAAAGAAGAGAAAGAGGAGGAGGAGGAAGAAGAGGAAGAAAGTTCATAGAAAGATTGTGTAGTCGCAGATCCCTAACTCAGAATAAGTCAATATGGGTGTGCAAATTTTGGCTTCCAAAGGCTACATAAAATAATGGCTCAGATTCTATGTGCTTATCAAGGGTGTGTTTGAAGGTAATGAACTTCTTGGCTGATGCTATGTGTATAAATCTAAAATACTATAATCTAATCTAATTATTTTACAATTACAACCTACCACATTTTAAGAGGAGAATCCAGAGACATCAAATTCTGATAAATATACTGATATTTTCCGGAAGCTAATCAAAACATAGACATTCATTTTACGATAACAAAGGAACTTAGAAGTCCTCACTTTTGAGGACACAACCTAAAAGGTCACATAGTAATGAATTAGATGGTAAGCTATTTTGCTTCCATTTTTGCAATTATCCTTGGGCTTTAAAGGAATAGCAAGAGGCAAAGTAACTGAAATAGTTGGTCTAAAAACAACTAATCGCTTAAGATAATCAACCAGTGAGTAACTAAGTATTTGCTAAAAACAATATACAGCATGGGAAGAAAAGAAAGAACAGCAAGAGCCAGAATTCATTATGCTGAAAGAGAAAAAATAGTAATTAAAGCAAAGAAGCTAAGAATATATTCTTCATTATGATCAACAATGATCTTAAAATGAACAATAATATGAATTATGAACCAATACAATGTTTATCAAAGTAATCTAACAAAAAGTAATAAAAGCAATAAGTGCAAGTGATGGCTTTTATTTTTATATTGCATTTCAGTTGACTGATAGCTATGTAAGTTACTTCATGCTGCAGTGGTGCAAAATTACAACAGAAGACTAAAAAATAAAGTGAGGTTATGGATGGAAGCCTTGCTCTGTTTTCCTTATCAGTGGAAACACATACTAGACTATAAACTGATTCACACATCTCTTTCACTTTCTGCACATTGGCCTGGATAGGCTTGAACGCTGGCTAAACTAGTGAGAATGCATAATTTCTCTTTTAAAATGAACTTAGTGAAAATAATGCAACATTTTGCAATGTTAAATAATTTACCACACTATCGTTTTGGAGCAAATAATTTATTTGCATGGTATTTCATAGTGGATCACAAATATAAAATTATAGCCAATTAAACTCCATGCCTGTTCAAAATTTACCAAACCTGCTGTAGAGTGAAAAATGTTAAGAAGAAATGTGCACTTCATTTCATTATAAGTCTGAAGGCGCTATGACATTACATTGATGTGAATCAGTCCAAATATTGAGCTATGTTTCCCACTTTACCTCTTAAGAGAATTTCCTTCTTCTAAAACCTAAAATTACAAATATTTAATACTTTAAAAGCAGACACACAATTACACACGTGCACATGGACACAGCCTGGACACAATGCAAAGGGCTTTGCTTCAAATGAATGAATTTTCTGCATCAGTTGTCTTTTTTAATAAAGATATAATTAAGCTGTATTAAGGTGCTTTCATATTTAATCAACATCTATGCATAATAAATGCCCCCTCCTTCTACCTAGTCTTTTCAAATGAGAATTAATTATATATTTTAAAGATGGCTCCTTCAGTTTTGGTTTTATCTGAAATTGAAGTCATGCACATGGTACGCAATACTAATAAGATTTCACAAGAGGCAACAGTGGTTTAATTGCATTTTAATTTAACATTCAGACAACTGTACACTTTTCTATAAATATATGTGGTACTGAAATATGTACATTTCTTCCCCCCCTCCCACTCTTTATAGTGCAGTCAATTCAACAGTCATACAGATTAAATTGTGCAGAACAAGCCCAACGATTCCTAAAGCCATGTTGCCTAGAAATGTTATCACTTCTGTGGTACTTCAACATCAGCCAGAGAAGTCTGCCAGATGTTCTACAGTTTCTTCTCCACTGTAAATTTTCTCCTTCAAGTACCTTGGTGTATTTTTGCATTAGAGTCCAGTATAGTCCATGAAAAGTAGAAAGATAATTCCTTTATTTTCATCCTACTCAACAATTGTCAAATGGAAATTTACCAGAAAGGGAAAATTCATTACACAGTGACGTTTTGCTTTTTAAAAATGAACATTAATAGACTGACAAAAGACGTGGCTAAAGGGACATAAAATGAGAAGATACAGTGCTACTGATACATTTGTGCATGCTTACAACTTTTTAATAACTGGATGTATTTCTAACAATGCACTGCACACACTCAGGCTTCACATGAATATCTCATACATTCAAACCAATCATACTGTCTTGGTTTTGGTGGCTTTTCTCCTGTCCTCATTTAATTCTATACACTTATCATAAAGAAACCTATTTATGTCTATGAGTATATACTAGTGAATTGAACTGGAATGTGAGCAAAATTGTTGTCTTATGTTTAAAATAGTATGTACAGCACATGCATACTGATCATGAGATCACTATTTAATCACACCTGCAGTATGATCTTTAGCCATTCCTTTGATGACACAATGACAGAAATTATACATCTATTCCAACCCTTGATGTGGAAAGGATTGAAGAAGTCTACAAAAGGGCTATTGGCAAGGATTCTCTAAGTACCAAAAACAAGAAAGGAAGTAAAAGTAAGCATCCGAACAGCAGCAACAGTAGTTGATCCAGGCAAGAGTGAGTGACTTGCACAATGCACACAATAACAAATCTGAAACAGAAGGCATATGCCTATAAATTAAACAAACAACAGTACAACTGGAGATAAAAAGGAGTGTCATATGAGCCATCTTGACAAACTAAATACAAAAGAGAAGGTGATAAACAGAATGCAAATGCTTAGAATATCTTAAGCACAGGCCTGAATGTGCTTATGAAATTTCATTTCCATAAAGAGGATTTGCGGGGTCATATACTCAAATGAACGGGGTCATATATGAACGGTTTTCATGTGAGCTTGTACAACCGCAAAAGAAAGGAGAAAACTGCATGGCAATGTGTTTTCCAACAATAACATTGATCAGCTGGACACTGGACGAGGTGGTTTGCTTTTGCTTTCTGCCTCTTTCCCACGTACTGCTGCCACATAAGAGAAGAGACACAATACCGAATAGCAGATCTCATGAGCCTAGAAGACATTCAAAAAATAAGATAATCAGGTGCTGGGTAGTTGGGTATATGTAGATGTAAAGTTTTCTTACTTTTAGAGCAAGTATAAGATGAAATGCAAAGATGAAACATAATGTCTTGATGTGGGCAATTCCTCCATCTCCATCACTGATAAGAATAAGCAAGCACACATTTTATGCTTGCATAATTAAAGTCCAATGAATTGTAAATTTTGTTTATAGTTGAATCACCTGTACTAAATCCAAATATAATTTAATTGCTAAATCCCATGTTGGCAGCAAATAGAGAGGAATGGTGAGAAGGTGAGATATGAACTCTCATGGACTTTGCTGGTATGTAATCATAGTTTCATCTCTAAAATTAAATATTTTCACTGCTCAGTTCAGGGACCTTATCTTTCTTCTCCTAATTAAATGACTTTATAAATATAATTGTTAGCTACTAAATACTCTTCTAATCTCTATTTACTGCACTGGTATTACCTAGTTTGGGTAATAAAACGTCTACAAGAAAACAATCAAGCTCAGAGATCACTAAGGATCCCTAATCTTTATATAATCTTACTGCTTGCCTTCCACCTGTCCCTTAAATCCTTTTCAGAGAAAGATGTGTAACTTTGTATGACTTTGTACTTTTGCATTGCAGTGTAATATTTAAAGAAAGTGTTATTTAAATTTCACTTATGCATACAGTATTGTACATATGTTCTAAATGCTAAGTGAAAAGTGTCTTTTTTATATTTGATAATAATGCAAATATACCGCTGGGTATAAATCTTTTTCAATTTTCTGGTGTACTTTCATGGATACAATAAAGAATTTCAAAAAAGTTAAATATCATGGCCCAACTATTCTATGGAATAAAAGCCAGCATTCTAACCTTAATTCATAGGAGTGAGAATTATTAATATATTTATGTTCCAAATGAATCCATGACGTGCCAGGTTTGCTCAAAGTAGACATATTAAGTTACATTCACCTACCACTTTGAAAAATGAGATACAAAAAATAAACTTTTAATCATTGGTAGTTCAACTGCCATGTTAATTAAGTTAAAGTGATGAATATTTGAGCTACCATAAATCTTGCCAGCAATCTGATGAAATATTGTGCTATCAAATTCTGTTGCACTCTCTAAAATCATTAGCCTAGTGTATTTCCTACAGTTTTTATATTTCTGATATATAATTTTTGAAATTGGTCATATACATATTATTTCAAAATCTTGAATGCTAGGCATGAAAACAAAACCTTTGAAAAATAACCAAAAAATCATAGTAAGTAACTTACCATTGGTGTCTTGTACTTGTGGCTCACCACTTCTTTAGTTTCAGGAACTAAAACCGGACGGGCAAGAGACAAAACAAAGAGTTCAAAAAACGAGAGGAAAAAATGAAAGGAATAGTATAATGTTCCCAAAGGTAACAAAAGGTCCAAGGGAAACATAGAACAGCTGCAGGAAAAAGACATTTTAACTAATTCTATATTTTTCAATTGTAACAATTCACCCAAGTCCATAGAAATACAAGTAATTTACAGTGAGAAATACTTTAGGATATATATTCATTTGGGATTCCTCTGACTAATATATGATTTTTTAAAATATATCCTAGTAATTCTTCTATAGATAATTTTGGTATATAATACATTTACCAAGCTCCAAAAACTGCTGGCTCTTGTCTATCCCACTTATACTAGAAAATAGTTTTAGCAACTATTTCCTAATATTGATGAAATGCATCCACAAATAAACTGGAAGTAAATGTACTTAGGCATATAAAGATTCTATCATGTTCCCAATGAAAGATCAACTTCTAAATGCCCTTAGTGTAATAAAACTGTCTCTAAGGAAGGTTTGTTCTTCCTGAGCATTTGGCCAACAGTTGAAAAGTATCCAAAAAGATCTACATTCTAAAACCAAAATAGGAGCAGAATTCTAAATTCTTTCTTTGCTAATTAATGATAATCCATGTTAGCTTTGTTGCTTCATCATTTAACACCAAACAGGAAACATATCCATTTTAGGAAGGAAACCGGATCATATAGGGCTACATGGGGAAGGATGAGTAGAATAAATATCATATTACCTACTAAGAGAAAAAAAAATAGCAGTCAATCTATGAACAATTGACTTTAATATATGTGGGGGTAATGCAAACAAAATCCAAACATACCCTTTTTATGTAAGAGAAAAAAGTGCTACTACAGAGACTTAATGGAACACAGTAAAGATTAAGCAATACATACTAAAGATGACAGGACACTATTAAAGAAGAATGAGACAATAAGTTGATATTATATGAAATCAATATTTTGGAGAGCTAAAAAAAATCATCCATATGAAGTCCATACATGGTCAAGGATGCAAAATTCAGAAAACTGGAAAAAAATCCTTTGAAACTATTTTACTTATTAGTATCACATAATTCTGAGACTAACTCTGTATTACCCATAAATTATTACAAAAAGAACCACACAAATATTTCTTTGCAGTTAGTATGTGATTTCAAAAGGCAAACAGGTAAATCAGACAGAAGTGGCCTTGAGAGGGAAAGACAAGTCAGAATAAAAAATGCAAAATCTGACATTTAAATATCATTTTAGAAGGGCACCATCATACTGACTACATATACCAGCTATAACCTTTCCATAAGGAAAAGAATTAAAAATAAGGTTAAAAAAGAATTCTAAAGTGTAAAGAATAAGAATAATATATCTCTATCATACAAGAGTTTAACAGTGAAGCTCCGAAAAAGGATTGCCCTCTTCCCCCGCCCTCCAGAATTGCATTTGATTTTTGATAATGCTCAAATTAAATAGATTAAAAGAAGAAATAAACAAAAGTACATCTTGCAGTCTCTTGCCCTGTTAATGAGCATATACAGTACTAGCAAACGATAGGGATGAAGGACCACATTACCTGCTGGAGAATGAAGGTTTTCATAGCAGCGATAGTGAAGGGGCCACAATAAAACTAAAGCACAAGTACATAGCAGTAACTCAAATTTCAGAGCCAAGAATCTGATGCTTCCTACTTTTTTGGAACAATTCATTGCAACAGAGCACTCCAACTCAGACATATCTCATCAATTAAATTATTTCAAACAACATGAGACTCTATACCCGTGATGGCGAACCTATGGCACACGTGCCACAGGTGGCACACAGAGCCATTTGTCAAGGCATGCAAGGCGTTGCCGTTAGCTGGCCAGCGCGCATGCACGAGCTGGCCAGTTTACTGCGGCCTTCTTTTGAGGCCATTTTTCGCCCCCCGAGGCTTCCTTGAAGCCTCCAGAGCATGAAAAGCTGGCCCTATGGGCAAACCGGAAGTTTGGAAACATACTTCCGGTTTGCTCGTGGGGCCGGTTTTAGCCCTCTGGAGCCTTCAGGAGACTTCCCTGAAGGCTCAGGAGGACAAAAAACGGCCCTAGAGACAAACCAGAAGTACGTTCCTGAACTTTCGGTTTGCCTGTAGGGCCAGTTTTTTGCATTCTAGAGGCTTCAGGGAAGCTCCTGAAGCCTCCAGAGGGCCTCTGGGGGAGGGTGGGTGGGTGGGGGCTGTTTTCGCCCTCCCCAGGCTCCTATAAAGCCTCTGGAGCCTGGAGAGGGTGAAAAAGGCACACCAAAAATGGGGGGGAGCACTGGTCATGCGTGCATGTGTGCTGGGGTCATGCACATTGCATTACGGGTGTGGCATGCCCACACACAACCCCCCTGCGCTGCCCCCGCTTTTGGCACGCGAGCCAAAAAAGGTTCGTCATCACTGCTCTATACTAATTATAAGATCTTAGCCTTACCCCTGGAAATTTGGGCATCAAAGTCTATCGGTTAGATATGACATAGAGAAGCTGCATTCAAACCTCCCACAGAGATGCAGAATGTATCCAAACTTAGATTACCACAGCTGAGAATATTGGACTTAGTTACAAGGCCAGTTGCCAGAATCGCGCATATTTTCTATGAAATAAAAGTGATCATCCACTAATAGATAATGACCAAAAAGCAACCAGAGCTGTTAACTGAAAGGTGGTCGGAACGACTGCTTCCTCTGAGTAAACAGAAGCATTAAGAAGAATATAAAGCAGTCAGGTTCAAGGGAGCAAGTGAATAGAAAGGAAAGGAGTTTGCCAAGGAAGTTCCACAGGAAAAGGAAAACACTTTAAAACCAATTACAAACTATTACATTAGGTGCTGATTGCAGACATGTAGTTTCTGCCAGGGTCTAAATTACCTCAGTGATGCATTATAGACATAAGGAGGACTGGACCACATAAAGACTAGTAAAAATGTGTTCAGACAAAGCACAGTAAGTTTGATTGGAAAGTCCTAAATGGAACCTGTGGAGTAGGGGACAAAACCTACTGAAATAATGGTTTCGGATAAGGCCACCCTAGGAACTATAGAAAGTTGGAATTTTGCTGAAGTGGAGCCAATTACAGAAAAATAAAAAGGATTATTGGCTGATAACGTTGAAGGCCTTCACTCTTTATACACTAATGCTATTGGGGAGAAGGGAAACAAAAGCAAGCTTGAGATCCTAATACAGAAGGGCATATATAATTTAATAGATATAACAGACACTAATGGGATGATTTCCGTGCGTAGCTTATAAAGGTACAGTTTGTTCAGAAAGAAAGAAGCAATCAAAGGGAATAGGAATTTCATTGTCATGGGTATCCACAGGTATTCCTATTCAGTGATGGGGAATGACATGAGCACAATAGTGACACCACAAAAAGCTGTTGTTAGATTCGTTATCTTAATGCTTGACACAATTACATAAGCTATGGAGGAGGTCAAGCTATTCTCCAAAGCACTTGAAGGCAGGATAAAAAGCAATGGATGAAAACTAATCAAGAAGAGATGCAACCTAGAACTAGGGATAAATTTTCTGACAGAACAATTAATCAGTGGAACAACTTGCCTCCAGAAGTTGTGTATGCCCCAACACTGGAAGTTTTTAAGAAGAGATTGGATAACCATTTGTTTGAAATGGTATAGGGTCTCCTGCCTGAGCAAAGGGTTGGACTAGAAGACCTCCAAGATCTCTTCCAATTTTGTTATTCTATATTCTGAGTTTGTGTTGTGATGTCATGAGGCATTATGTCACCCCCCCCCTTTATTTGCACTATTATGTTAAAAAGATCCATTCCTCCTCATAAAAGGAAATTAGTGAACAATTCATTTAAATGCGAAAGAAAAAATAACAATATTGCTATTTGTGTCCACCATTGCCTGTTTGCTTAAGGAGACGACATAAATAATGTCTACCAAAAGCAAATTGCAGATCTTTGAAAGAGGCATGAAGTTATAGTGCCAGGAAGTTGGGGACAAGCTGTGTCAAGCATAGTCCTTTAAGGAAATTCCTGATCTGATTTCTGACAACCAGTATTCTAGATTTTAAGGGAATCTAAAATTAAATATAACCAAATATTTATTTTGGACTTCAAAAAACAGATAATATAAATAATGATAACTGCTATACAACCATAGGAAAAACTAATGGGAGAAGGATTTCCCAAAGGTTGTAATATTGAAAAAGACACCTGCAAACAATTCCAATGGAAGAAAAATGTACAGCAACAGATGATGACAATATTTTTTTTTCTTTTAACAACCATTTACTCCTTTAAATTCAGGGTGGAGTCAGGACAACTGAATGGAGCTGAGCATTTACTAGCCAGATGCATTTCCTGACACCTATGTGGAGTTCACAGCAGATACTGTATTTTCTCTTTGTGCCCTGATAGAGAAGTTTCTCTAATTAATTGTAGATAACAGGCCTGAAGCCTGAAGTTTTACAGGCTGCTTTGCAAATGTAAAATAGAATAACTCAACATTTACATCTAGTCCTTATGTTATGACCCAAATTGGAACCAGAATTTCCATTACTAAGCAGAATACACATTAAGCATCATGTGACCACCCCACCTACCGTAGAAACGGCAACCTCCTGTTCAAACTGCAGTTATTAGGCCAGGCCTCATGCTTCTCCTTCCCTGTGTGAACAGCCTCCAATTCAGCTCTCCCTACCTGCCTATCTCCTTCCCATCTTCAGCCAAGGCTCCACCATCCTGCTGCATGTGTCTTGGGCTTGTACTCTCACCCAGTGCCTGGATTCCAGGCCAGCAGAGGTGGGAAGAAGACAATGAAAGTCAGCTGGGGTGGCAACAGGGTAGGCAGAAGAGTACAAAGCAGTCAAAAAGGCAGAGATGGGGAATGAAGATAGTAGGGTGTGGGGAGTTGAAGCAGAGGTATTTCACGCAGGGCAGGAAATATAACTATGGGATACTGCAACCATCCGGAAATGTGAACTGGCTGTGAAGCACCCAAATTTTGTGTGACCATAGGAGAGCTGCAATGATCTTTCAGGACCAATAATAACAATCATTTGTTCAGTGCCATCATAATTTTGCACAATCACTGAAATAAATGGATATAACGCAAAGACTACCTATATATTATTCCAAACTTGATGAAGAATCCAGATGACTGCCCCAATCCTGAAGCCTTTGATCCTAAGCAACAGGTGAAAATTTGTGTAAATTGACACTTGGTGCAGTGCATGTGACAAGAACCTTACAAATTGGTCTTAGAGAAACCAATTCAGAATATTTTTCTATGTTTTTTGGGGGGGGGGGTTCTTACAATATAAATTATATTGAGAGAAAACATCATCTGGACTAATAATTCATATCAATTACTCTAAGTTACTCACAATAAAATAACAAAAGGCAATGCCATGGCACGTTCATGGATAAGGTGGAAAAAAGGATGGTTGATATTATAGAAAATCAAGAAGAAATTATGGTGATTGTGTGAATTTTAGCCATGCTTCTGTTTCTTATTTTTAAATTTCTATGGCTGACTATTTCATAAGCCTTTTCTATGTGCTCTGTACAACAATTTAACCAGTGTTGGGTTTCCAATTTTTTTACTACCGGTTTCCTCATGTGTGTGCACTCGCGCACAATGCTTTTGCACATGCACAGAAGTGTTCTGGGTGGGTGGGCAGAGCCTCCTGCTGCCGCCACTACCGGTTCGCCCAATCCAGGCCGAACTGGCAGAAACCCACCTCTGAGTTTAACACTAAAGGGTATGCACGATGGTAATATCTCTACTCAGATTTTTAAAAAACTGCACTCTGTGTGGCACAAATTCTTCTCCTTGCACCTCCTTTTTTAATTTGTCCCCATGAAAAATGACCATATTGCAATTACTCAATTCATTCAAATTGTTTCAAGCAGCCAAAAGAAAGATTCAGTTCAAAAATTCAAGAACATTAGACGTGCTAATAGCAGATGTGACAAAGATTCCAAAGCATCTAAAACTAGCAAATTTACAGTGAATATGACTTTTATCAAACAGCATTCCCATAACATGATATTTCATATGACACCTGGAAACAATTTTATTTAAATAATTAGTACAATTTTCAGGCTGCTAAGGTACTTAGAGATCAATGCTTCTTTCTGTCTCCTTGAAATCACTAGTCTTCCTTTGTCATTTCACTGAAGAATGCCACAAGCTTACTAATTTTCACCTTTATTTTCGAACATTTCCTCAATCAATCTTTAGTTCCTCTGCCATCTTAGCAAACAAAGCCTACTGTCTAAAAGAGCTACAGCTCTGCCTCTCCGAGAGGACTAGAAATTTGAGTTACTGCCATGCAGGTACAAACCTAATATCAAAATAATGTAATTACCAAATTCTTCCAGGATAAAGACGCCACGCACTGTATTGCACTTTTTAATGTGATTCAGCTCTATGAAAACCTGAAAGAAAACAGGAGGAAAAAAGACAAGATTAGGCTAAAGGAGGAAATCCTTTCTAAATAATATAAACATAAAAATGCACACCACAGCAGGTATAACTTGGAATGTGTGAGATGTTGTAGTTCATACTACTAATCAAGCTACAATTATTTAAACCAAAAGAAAGAGGAATTTCAAAGTAAATATTGAAAACTTGCCACAATGCTAGAAATCAACAAACAACTTAAAAGGCTAAGAAGCTAAGACAGCAGAAGATGAAGTACCTTCCGCTCCTTGCAGGAGGAGAAAGCATGGAAGAGAAACGAAGGAGTTAGTAACTCTGACATAATTCAACATTGCTACTCCCTTCAGGCACTCAGTAAAAGAAAGAAAGCGGGGAGGGGGGGGAAAAAACCACACACCTCAAAATACAACAAAAGAAGGGACAAAGAATACTCCCAATTTTGGTCTCTGATTTGTAATCTTGTCCCATCCCATCAAATATCTACCCCTCCATGCATCCTCCTCCAGCACAGAGGGCAGGCAAGAGGTGCCATGCTTCCCACCCAAACCAGTTGTCTGCTATGTTTCATGGGCTGTACCTTGACACAAAGTGCCAAGAAAACAGAGGTTATGAAAAAAGCAATAGATTTTTTTTAATTTCTGTGAATCAGAAATCAAATCTGCAAGTGCTCTGATTTTAATGGCCACAGCATCATTTCACACATCCACCCACATCCTCCAAAATGTAATGCCATTAATTTCAGTCAGAATGAGGAGCAATTTATTATTTACAAGGAAGGGATGCAAAAAGAAAATCTATACAAAAGAATATTTACATCTTAGTTTTACCAGTAATTGAATTCCCAAGTATTTCTTAGAACGGTACTGATATCAACTCCAAGGAATAAAAAGGCAAGCTAGTCTTTTTATTGTGATGGGGTGGGTAGAGAAAATAAATGTGTCCTGGAAATTTAGCTTAAGATGATAACCAGTTTTGTCTAAACACCTCAAATGCCACTTTAAAATGTCCAGGCCCAGATAATTGTATTTTCTAAAAGGAAAAAAAGCTCATAAAATGGCAAACGTTTGTACAATTATTTTAGTATGGTACAAATGAAAAAGTACTATAATTACTGTAAGATTTTCCTATAATTGCAGAAATTACAAAAGGTTATGTTCCTCTCATACTACCAAACAAGTATTATGACATTTGCATAAATGTATTTCAGACCATCATTCCAATTAGCTAACAAAAGGGATCCTCTTTTTGGTAGCAAAACATTATCTTGGATAATGAGAAATAGTAAGATTGTTTAGAATCTTTGCCCTTCCTCTATTATCCCCTGCACCACTCACAATCCTGCTCCAAAGGACTAAATAATCACTTGATGCAAATTTTGGAGGTGTGAGGGCTTTCATAGCAGTGATGGGTTCCTACCGGTTCAGCTGAATCAGTAGTGGTATGGCAATCTGGGTCACTGGAACTGGCAGCGACCCAGGCCTGCCAAACCCCCGAGCCGGTTCCCCGGTTGTTGCCGTCGCTGCTGCCATCTTGTTTTTGAGTTCTTACATGCATGCGCAGTGCATATCCAGCACACACACATAAAGTGCTCACACAAGTGAACCAGCAGTAAAGCCGTCCGGAACCCACCCCTGCTTCACAGGTGCTTGAAATTCTTACAACAAACCTTAACCTTATTGAATGGGAACAATAGTTAAACAAGGCTAGGAACAGAATAGATATTTATAAGAAAAGATATTTAAAACCTCGATGAAGAGAAGAATCTAAATTTTCTATTGAAATAAGATTGGGCTTTAGAAATTATGTGTAGGCAGTCTAGGAAAATTTTTATAAATATAAATGTTGACAAAACCTCTATGTATTGATTTTCTATCAGAATTATATATAATTCTCCCCAAAACAAAATACAGAATACCAAAAATTAGAGACACATCATATATCTAAATCAATTTAAAATAATGGCACACACCCAAATTCCAATATACAGATCTCAAGTTCTGATGGCAACAGGGACTGGGATT
Organism: Thamnophis sirtalis; assembly: GCF_051295495.1. Taxonomy (NCBI): domain Eukaryota; kingdom Metazoa; phylum Chordata; class Lepidosauria; order Squamata; family Natricidae; genus Thamnophis; species Thamnophis sirtalis. The sequence continues at coordinate 106,193,999 of NW_028261381.1, read as the reverse complement.
GCCATCACTAAGCAATGTAGTTGTAAAGCAGGAAGTCACATGACTGCATTGCTTAGTGATAGCAATCCAGCCAATACCAGTTGTCACTGTAACCCCAAGACACATGGGTCGTTAAGTGGGAAGTAGAGGGAGTTCCAGTTAGAAAGCTTACGGGTGCCACAGAGCGAATCGGGAGGCCATAACAGGCCCAGTGCAGGATACACACAATTTGGAGGAGTACTGCAGTGTGGCATGAGCTCAGAATGGCTGAGGTAAGATGGTGTGAGGTGTTTGCATGCATGTGTATGATTGCAGGGAGGCCAGAAAAAGCTGTACAAGTGCAGGGAAGATGGGGGGGGGGGAGATACAGGGTGAATGTGTGTGTGAGCACAAGAACTCCAGCAAAAGAGGGGATAAAATGTGTGCATATGTGTATGCATATGCACCAGCACAAGGAGATATTGGAAAGAGGGTGTGGGATGTGTGTATGCAAAGCCAAAAAGGCTGGGAAAGAGGGCAAGGGGCATGTGCATGCATGTGCACAGGGAGGCCAAGGAAGGAAGGTGCTAGTAGGTGCATGGCTGTGTACAAGTGCAGGCAGTTTAGGAAAGGAAGGTCCTTGTGTGTACAAGTAAAGAAAAGGCCCATGTTGAGGCAGACTGACCTGAGTGACTTGTGACCTTCCTTGCCAGTTGGAATGTGACTTCCTTATTAACTTTACTTGTGGGAAGCTGGCAGAGAAGGTCAGCAACAGTAATTGTGACTATAGGATGCCACAACTAAGTATGCAACAGCCTGAGCAAGAGTGAAAGTAACGTGACAGAAATGAACAAACCGGTTCTGCTATAATTACAGTACACACAAATTTATTTCCTGTTCTAATGAACAAAACTAAAACTAAATTTTTAGGGAGAAGTGTTTGTTTTAGTAACAGCTATCTGTGCCAATTATAAATAAAATGTTTAATCTTTCATATAAAAAAAACTACAGTTACCATTTTACTAACCAACATAAGGCTGCCAGGGTTGCTGCCAGTTCAGCAAGATTCAGCTGAAACAGTAGTGGCCCGGAACAAGTGAGAGCAAACGGGTACCATGGCACTTTTGGCCCACCTGCCCACTCGCTCTCTATACTTATTTTTATGGCAAAAGGCAAATTGTGCACACGCACACAGTGTGTGGCGACTGCGCGAGCACCAACAATCAGCTGGTTTTTGCAGGGGTTGTGGATTGTGCACGCATGTGTAGCAAGAGTCAGGTGCGTGCTCGAATGGAACAGGTGTGCGATCAGTGAAGGTAAGTGCAACCCACCACTGATATGGCATAATCTATAAAAAATACTGATTTCTTTAAAAATATATTTTATAACCTTAGTTAGTCTATAGGCCTCTAAGATCTGCAAAAAATTAAATAACAGCCATTGGCATGTTAGTAACCATCTTCAAACTTATAATAAATTAATAATCAAGCACTGGAAGGGGCAGTTAATAAGTAAGTATATGAAAACATGCAGGAATTATCATAAATTGTAGAAATAGATTTTTTTTACACAATTTTCAGGATTTTTCCTCCTGAAGTTGTAACAGTATATTTACTTCTTGCCATGTAATATTAATGACATGTTAATAAAATATATTAAAAACTAGTATTTAATAATATGTCTTTCTATAACAATATATTATTTAATGGATTTATAAATGGACTAACCAACCACTGCAGCTGTGAGGAAAATCTCTCTTCACATTTATAGGACTTCTATTTATAGGACTTCTATTGTTTCTACTAAGTGTCACCCAGCAGTAATAAAAATGCTGTCAGCAGCGTCCCAAGTATATTTATTTTCCCTACACAGAGCTTTTAATTCTCTACAACTTATAATAACATCCATCAAATTATCAGTCATTATAAACCAGCAGTTTTCCTTCCTGCTTGCTTTGAACTTCATAAATTTAGGCATCTTCCTTGGAAGACGTATTCTAAAAATCGCTACCTGAATGCTCATGAAACATTCAGCAGGATTGGTTAACATAGCACATATTCCTCTAAAAATGGGATGAGCAAACCTCTAGTAAGAAAGGGATAATTTGACATATTGGAGATCGATGGGTCCCCCAAATGATACATCACCAATAGGTGGAGAAGCTTGGGGACTTATTTAAAAGCTGTGGTATGCCTATTTTAAAACATTTTAACAAAGCAATTATTTATGTCTTTCTTGAATTTCTTGCTCAAATCATTGATTACATTGCCAGGATGTTTGTATTGTCAATTATGTCTCCATAAATAATGTTTCCTGTATTTCATCCAACAGATTCACATCATTATTTCCTCTTTTGGGAAAGTCTGCATCCTTGCAAATGTTCTAGTATGTTTTTTTAGAAGCAAAATGTGCTAAAACAAATTTTCAGTAACAAAAGTATTTTAAAATAAATATAACGTATCAGTTAATATCCATTGTGTGGTCCTCTACAATTACTAATTAATTTTCTATTTATCATTTTATTTATAAATAAATAAAATTTATGAAATGTATAGGCTCCCATACTATTCTGGATGACATACAATTAGCAACTTATGCATGTGTGTGTGTGTGGGTGTATACATATATAAATGATACAATAGTCAGGAAGCAATCAAAATCCAAACAAAAAAAGCCAAACTGAGTCTACTGTTCAAATCTTAAATTCATGTAATTTGATTCAATTTTAGATTAATTAAAGCAGAACTGTTTAATAATCTTGTTATGTGGCAGTTCAGTTATGAACACTAAGCAAGTATTTATAATAATCCAGGATTAATATATAGACCAATAGATAATATACTTGTCTTTAAAATCCTATCCCCAGGATAAATACATAACCAATAAATTGTAGCTTAATTTTATGCTCTTGACAAAAAAAGTAATTTGGGGAAGGCAAAAGACAGACTTTTCAAAGAATGAATTCTTGTTGTTTAGGTACAGAATTTTGTATTAAAATGAAATGGAATAACCCATAATTCATTTTAAAAAGACAACTGATAAATTTGTTTATGCTTATCATATTTTCTTAAAGCTTTTCCATGAATCACATTCAAAGAATGCTTTGAGTTGCAATTTTACAGTTTATCATTCTTGTAAATCATTGAATGCTTACTTTTATTCAGAAGTACTTTCCCAAAGCAGCATACCAGCATTAGAACTCTTATAATTATGCTCTTCCAGCATAATTGCAGTGAAGTGTTTCTCAATCTTAGCAATTTAAAGATGTGTGACTAGGTAATGCCTAAAGCCATGCTACCTGGGGAATTCAGGAGTTAAAATCCATTCATTTTAAAGTTGTCAAGAATCAGAAGCATTGTTCCAATGATATGCTGTTCTTTAAAGGTAAAGACCAGCTCCAATACACCTTTCAAGGAAAGTCCTAGAGAAAACATCACAGATGTTTCCCTTTCTCCACTACCTTCTATCAGAATTCAATCCATTAAGGATACAACAGGCATTATCATCACAATGCAGGTGGGAATCACTCTCCGCCATAGTCTCCCTCTAGGCCAGTAGTGTCAAACTCATGTCATCACAGCGGCATCACATGACATATCGGGACTTTCTTCCCCTTTGCTAAACTGGGTGTGGGCACGGCCAGCGCATGACACATCCAGTTTGTGGGCCAGGAGTTTGACAGCCCTGCTCTAGACTTTAGCAGCTGCCAAAATAACAGAACTAGAGCATTGTTTCTCAATTTTGGTAAAGTTAAGATGTCTGGATTTTAATTCCCAGAATTCCCTAGCCAACATGACTAGCTGGGCAATTCTGGGAGTTGAAGTTCAGTCATCTTAAAGCTGGCAAGATCAAGAAGCACTGTAATAGAGTGTTAAAAATTTGAAGAAATTGGCTTTATATAATGACTTTAAATTATTTCATCTCTGTGCATTATAGTTGTAATTCTACAATACATTCAAAAGAAGGAATCCAGAATGCAATATTTTTAGATTTGGGAGACGTATTGAATCAGTGGCATAGTCTCAAAATGGCTACTATGGAGGGTATGACTCTTCACATTTATCTTCAACATAACAACAAAACATACATTGTCCAAACTCTGCTTTAAAAATGGATTTCCCTAAAAAAAAACAAAAAAAAAACACTTCTTCCAGTTTTAATGATCATTTGGGTATGAAGAATTAATGCATAATATTGTAAGGACAAACCTGCATCTAATATTCAACAATGTGTGTGATCTGTCAATATTTGCCTTGCGGGAGTCATTATTATTGATTTTAGAAAGGAGCAAGGAAGAGGACAGCTGCACAGTTTACTTATGGGGTTTGGGGGAGACTTGCTTTGTACATGACATAAATTGCCAGACCCATTTTTATTTTTTTTTCTCTGCACTTCCTTTGCTTTTCTTCCCTGTAAATGTCAATGCCATATTATTGTTAATTCCGTTTATGCATTTTTCTTTTTTATTGTAACAAGTTTGACACAATAATATGTTGTTCATTCATCAGGGACTTGGAATCAGGCGTGAATATATACCCATGTGCAGACTGGACCACTGAATTAGAGAAAAATAAAAAGTACCGTTGCACTCTTTAATAGTTACATATAATTTTAGCTGAAAAGCAACTTCTCTCCTGAGTACTGCATGTAACTGCAGTATAAATTTCAAAGGAACCTTCAAATGCATGTATATTTTCAATGCATGTATTTTCAGAGGTTCTGAAGCACAGTCCATGGTTCTCAGAGACACCAAAACAATTAAACTTACCAAAATAAATAATATAAAGACAATTGCACAAAAGACTGAATGACAAATTTAACTTTTCTCCTCTTGTCTCATTCTTATACAGTCTTACACACAGATATACAAGCACACAAAACCCTAAAACTGAATGTACATTATTTGCAAAATAAACATGAACATGAAGCAAAATAAAACCATTGAATAGGAGAAGCAAAAAGAACATACATCTAAAGAAAAAAAAAGTGGCACATAATTCCATTTGTGTTTCCTCTATACCCAGAGATAAAGCTCTATAAATAAAGGGAGCAAAATAAGATATCTGTATTACTTTGAGAAAATCTCTTTGCCTGGTATGTTGCCCAGAGTACTTTTAACCACAAGAAAAACATATGATGCAGGACAACTATTTTAAAAAAATAACTTGCAATTGCCAATTCTAATTCCTTTTTCCATGTAATAAGAATCAGTATAAATAAACCAGATATAAGTGGTAATAAAACTGCTTTGCAATGTTTGGCTACTATATTTCAGTGCCACATTTAGGCAATCTGTCAGAGCATACCCAGAGTTGTTAAATGTTGCTTGAGGTGCTTTGCAGAAATCTAACATAACCAAATGCACACTATCATCTCAATGGCTATTTTTCAATTAAAAAACTTTCTTCACTTGAACCATGAAGAAAATATGAATGAACAAACTCACTATAAATTAATTAAAAATAAACTGAAGCATGTGTTTCTAAAAAATACCATTCTTATTATTTTACTGACATTTATAAACAGTCAATAACTCCTATATACATTCATTTAAAAATTAATCTGCTTCTCATAATTAAAAACAATTTTAAAGCAGATTTTAAAAAATACCTCTTTTACTTAACAAGAAGAATCTGTCAATTTAAAAGGAAACAAACATTGAAAGCTGTGACATTTTTCTTTCCCTTTTCTGGTATAGGGAAGAGGAAACACATTTACTGGTGTTCTTCAAGAACAGTCATGCTACTTTAAGACCTATTACAGGCAATTTCCTACCTGACTATGCATGAATTTCAAATTAATTCCTTCCAGTGTGACTTGGAGAAGGCCTCCTTCGCCAGTTTTCATATCCTGTACGGGAAATTCCCCACCAAGTTCAGGCCCTATAACACAAACAGAAAATAAAGGGAGGAAAAAAATAAGAAAATATATCCAAACATCAAATCATTACACACAAAAAGAAAAGGACTAATTTTCTAGCATAAAATCCTTCTTCCAAAACAGAACCACGGGAACAATTTAAGTTTCTACTTCAAAGATGCAGAAGATCTCTCAAGGCAGAATCACAATGAGATAACTTAGGGCTGTTCTTCAGGACATTGTAGTGCATTTTTTCAATCCTTGAAATGGAAGAGAAATATGCCAGCATAGTTTGCCGTGCCTCATTTAACAAGCCACATTCTGCTTCAATTAACAGAGTCAGTGAGGAGCCTGTTATAGTTTTAATGCAGGACAAGTTAAGGAAAATAACTACTGGCTTCCCCTGGCTCTCTCTACCATTTGCTCTTTACCATGTTATTTATTTATTTAGTGTATGGCAATGTTACATTAGCCAGGAGACTACAATACAATACTGATATATGTATATTTTTTGTCAATATTGTATTGATATTTCATATTTTCTAAATGAGTTCCAGACTATATCCATGGAATTCCCTCTTCCAATTTTTCCTCCCAACAACTCTGAAGTAAGTTGGGCTGAGAAAAGAAAGATTGGTCACCTCCGAGCTTCTGTGACTGAGACTGGCCTTTCATTGTCCCAATGCCAGTCCAACATATTATCTATTATACCATGCTGGCTTACAATTATTATATACAGAGCAATATTCAAAGAATCACATTTGCATCTAAACAACAGATACAATAAACACACGTGAAACAGATCCACACTTTTACATTTCCAAATTATACATATATTGACCCAACAATGCCTTTGAAAGAAAAGCAATGCCTTAAAAATATGAATAGGCATTAGCGACTTTTAGCAGCGAACCTTTCCTGACATTATCAAGGATTGACTTTGTACATTTTACTGATTTGAAAAATAGATACACACAGCACTATAACAGAGACATAGAAAAGGGATAAATGAAGTTTTACTCTCTAACCTTTGCATAAATGATACAAACATAAGTTTAGATCTTATTTCAATATTTTAGAGAATGCCTTTCTCCTGATCCTTCTCTTTCATTGAGTCATAAAAGAATGAAGGATCATCAAGGCTTGTAGAGTAAATTACAGATGGTCTTCGCTGTAATGCAGGGGTGTCAAAACTGGCAGCCTGCAGGCTGGATGGATCATGCACAGACCACATCCACCCCAGCTCCACAAAGGCAAAATAATGCCACGATGCGTCACGTGACTTCACATGACACGATTGAGTTTTACACCCGTGCTGTAATGGCATGTGGGAATGACACTGAGAGACAGAAAACACAACCAGGTGAGCTAATTCCACTTTATTGTAAAGCTACATTAACAGAATGTTGCACTTTAACTTAGGAGGGTGGATTGACTGCTTTTTTTCCTCTCCATTTCCCTTAGTGAGTGGATAGAAAGAAATTTCAAAAGCATACTGTAAGCTGCTTATATGGCACACCTATGGCTCTTAGCCCTGGGCTGTCATTAGAATTGCATTGCTTTTGATGTGCAAAAGACATCTTCCTTTCTTGCAATCTTTTTTCTTTCAGTTTATCTGCTTGCAAGAGAGGGAGGGGAAAAAACTATAGATCAGATACAGAACATGTACTAATGGTGATCACGTGACTGAGCAATGCGGTGAAGGTCATAAATGTGCCTTAGTAAAATATCTAAGATAGATACTTCTCTGTATCCTATTCACTAATTGGAATTAGTTGCTATATGTTTCTTTCTGTAACTGTAATCATGCAGTAATGTATTGCATATGTGTATGTGTGTATATAAAGATATACACATACATACATGCATAAATACATACACATACATACATATATACATACATACATACATACATACATAGCATCCAAAAATGAAATAATTCCATTTTTCTAAACTGGATAAAATAGGAAGTTTAATACTTTCAGATCTTTAACAAAAAGAGCTACATAAATGTTCTGATAATGCTTGACATTTTTTAAAAACCTAAAATCTTACCTGGCTTTATGCTCTGTTGTCTTGCAGCTGCTCTTTCCATACTATCTTTTACACAATAATATAACTCCCGGCACTGTTGAAATAAAAGGAAACAAAATGGTAAATAAAGCATGGAACTAACAAAATAGGATAATTGCAAAGGACAGAAAAGATATATGACAATGTGATTTTTCACGGGAACTCCTTATCACTTTGGTACAATCTTGGGAAAAGATGCAGTTGCTTTAATCAGACTCAGGCAGTGCAATCTTCTTCTGAAGTAACTTTTCGAATTAAAACCACCATATTATAAATTTATGCATTGCATCTTCCCAAAATCTAGTCAAAATATTAAGTGATAGTTTTTGGACCCAAATTGCTCAGGAGCTTATGAATGCTTATTATGTGTCCACAATGCATCAATTTTAATCTAATAAGGTCAATAACATTATTGCTATTTAGAACAAAACCAGCACTGTAGAAAAAGAAATCATAAAACAAAAGTAAACATAATAATGGTTACCCAAACATTATGGAATGATCATTGCTATCATTTTGGAGATGTTTGACTGTGACAACTTTCTTTAGCTCCAATTATAGTGCAGATATACTGTCTTTTATGCATAGAACTGTTCGAGTAATTCAAGAAAACAAGATTGTATCCACTCTATCAGATTTTAGTTTATGCTGTCTTTAGAAAGGAAAGTGATACATTTAAGGCATTTTCTCTTCCAACCTAAAGATTTTCTATAAGATAAAGATTTGCTCTGATAGCCACCCAGGCATTACATATACATGGCTGATGTTTAAACATGCTTTATTTGTATATTGGAAACACCAGAGGATCCAGGATTACTGTGAAGATAAAGTGAAACAATCCCCCCAATACTTCAGTGCTTCTAAGGGAAAAGAAAGGCTTCTTGGGGAAGGGAAGGGAAGAGGCGGGAGGAAAGGGAAGGGGAAAAGGGAAAAAAAGGAGTAAAAGTGACATTTGGATTACCATTTTATAAAATAACTTTTCTTTTAGGATTGTTAAAATTCAAGCCTACTATTTTGAATGAGTATGATCTAAAATGAGGATTAAGTAGGATGTAAGTAACATTTTCCTTTATGAGCAAACATAAGAGGACATTCCATTACAAACAATTTGGCAAATAATGACATGACCATTATTCATTTACTAACAGGCAAACCGGTAAAGGACCGCCTTTCTAACTCCAGCTTATCAGGGGAGGGGGATGTTCTTAGTTGGTGGACACACTTCTAAACAAAGCACAAAATTACAGCTACCCACACTTATCTTCTAAGTGGAAATAATCAAATTTGCCAAGGAGGCTAATAAGTGCAAAAAACACAGTGGCACTTAAATAATCTTGTTAGGGACCAAAATTCTAAAATTGCAGGAGAATGAGTATAGAATCCTGGGTGTGGAGTTAAAAGAGGAATCAGCCTAGAATTCCTAAATAGCCACAAGTGAACTACCGTATTTTCTGAAGTATAAGACGCACCTTTTTCCTCAAAAAAGAGGGTGGAAACCTGGGTGCGTCTTATACATCGAATACAGCATTTTTTGCCTCCCGAAGCCCTGTCCCCTTCACCAAAATGGCTGTGCATAGCCTTATGAAGGCTTTCAGAGAGCTCCTGGGGGTGGGGAGGGCAGAAATCAGCAAAAAATGGGCCATTTTTGTCCCCCCAACCCCCAGCAGCACTCTATAAACCTCCATAAGGCTATGCATGCAATTTTTTTTTACAAAAAACAGGCCCTTTTTTGTGAAAAATGGGCCATTTTTTGCTCTTTTTTGACCCCCCACCCTCCCCCAGGAGCACTCTGCAATCCTCCCCAGGCTATTCATGCCTTTTATTTGAAAAAGAGAGAGCCCATTTTCGCGAAAAATGGGCCATTTTTCGGAGGTTTGCAGAGTGCAAAAACTTTTTTTCCCCTTTTGGAAAGCTCTTTAACTGAAGAGAATTACATTGATCAAGTGCTGTGCCAGCAAAAACAAAGTCTTAAGGTTTGTCAACGATTTCCTTCTCCAGTACATGGATAAATAGACCTGGAAGCACCTATCTATCTACCTACCTACTCTCTCTCTCCCTACCAACTTACTGTATTTCTCTCTCTCTCTCCCTCTACTTACCTACCTATCTACTCTTTCTCCCTACCTACTATATTTCTCTCTCTCTATTTCTCTCTATCCCTCTACCTATCTACCTACCTACCTACACACACGCTCTCCCTACCTATCTACTGTATTTCTCTCTCTCTATCCCTCTACCTCCCTACCTACTCTCTCTCCCTACCTATCTACTGTATTTCTCTCTCTCTATCCCTCTACCTACCTACACACACTCTTTCCCTACCTATCTACTGTATTTCTCTCTCTCTCCCTACCTATCTACTGTATTTCTCTCTCTCACTTTCTATTTCTCTCTATCTCTCTCCCTACCTACCTACCTACACACACACACACACACTCTCCCTACCTACCTACTGTATTTCTCTCTCTCTCTCTCTCTATTCCTCTACCTACCTACCTACTTTCTCTCTCCCTACCTATCTACTGTATTCCCCCCTCTCTCTCAATCTCTTTCTATTTCTCTCTCTATCCCTCTCCCTACCTACCTACACACTCTCTCCCTACCTACCTACTGTATTTCTCTATTTCTCTCTCTCTATCCCTTTATCTACCTACCTACCTACCTACCCTCTCTACCTACCTTCCCACCTACTGTATTTCTCTTTCTTTCTCTCCCTCTCTATCCCTCTATCTACCTACCTACTTTTTAAAAATTTGCCTCTTCAAAACCTTGGTGCATCTTATACTCCAGTGCGTCTTATACTCCGAAAAATTCGGTAAAACCAATCTCCCTTGAATTCCATTGAGCCTTATCTAACGTCTAGCAGCTGCTAGCCTTTTCTTAAGAAGATTCCTGTTTACTACCATTAGTTGAAAAGATTCTTGTGCATAGGCAAGATTAGCAATACATCACTTTAATTAGATCTTCATTTCTTGTGCTTCACAAAAATGTCCAGTAAAATAATACTGTAGTATTATTTGTATCTTCCCTTTTTTTTGGGGGGGGGGAGAAAAAAATTGTGGAAAACATACCTTTTTAGTGTAGAACTTATTCAGTTGTGTTTCCTGTCCATTCCTCCTCCAAAGACAAAGCACTTTTGTTTTGGGGCAGTACGTCATATTAATCAATTTTTCATACCACCAACGTTCATACACAGTGCCAATGTTGCTTCTCAACACAATGCAGTCATCACATACCTAGAAACATGAATAGTTGTATGCATAAAACTTCATAGAGTTCAACCCAGTAATTCAAGTAACATTTAATCTGGTATCTACCTCCATGAAGAATATGTCCCCTGTTGTGTCTGTGCCAGCATGTACAACAAATGTTTGTTTCTTAATATGTCTACTGCCACTTGGTCGGGTGGGGAGCTCCCTGCCAGTCTAAAGAAAAGAAAAAGAAAAGAGATGCATTCTTTTCAATCCCCACATTACATAATTGAAAGTCAGAATTTCTTAATATACAAAGCCACTCTCACCCTCTCACCTAATATAACTCATGGGAGATTAAAATACTTAAATTGGACTAGATTAGCACCATAGGTTTAAAACAATGTCTTACTTATTTTATTCATATATCTTAAAACATAAAAATGGCTGTTAACAAAAAAAATTCTCAAGCATTTGTACATTGGAATCATTAAAAGATCAGAACTATAGCAACTATTTTAGCTGTTTTAATAGAAAAATTACAAGATAATCTAATATATCAGCAAAGCAATCTACTGTACTGATGAATAAATGAACTTTCAATGAAAGAATCCTATCAGTCTTTCAATAAAAATATAGATATAGCTGAACAGCAAAGCATGACTCACTATTTGAACTATGGACACCACTTTTTAAAAGCAAACTGTCTTTTGTAATCTTTATAAAATGTCTAAGATTCAGTTCAAACAATTGGTTTTTCAGAAATCCTCAAGTCAACAGAATTTGACCACAGAGCAGAGAAAGCCTATCTACTGCCTTTCAAAAGTCTTGCAAGTCTCATCAGTTTCAGAAAATATGAAAGAACTTCAGTAACTTCTTATGAGAGTCCTGAGACTCACTGCAACTGAAGTTCAGGAAAAACAATATGTTTCCTGAAAATGATATTCTTTTTTTGTACAAAATACCATTATGTCAGTCAATGCCATTTACATGCACTAGTGCCCAGATTTGAGTCCCACTTTCTTCTGGAATATCTGCTATTTCTCTGGAATAACAAGACTCTGGAATATTGCTCTGGAATAACTATTGCTATTTTTGTGGAATAACAATATTCTAATAAATTACTTCTGAGCTGTACAAAAGAAGAACAACATATTTTATGACTATGGACTAGTCTCGATGCAGAATTATTATCTTGTATATATTGCATGTTATGCATATTAGAAAGTATGCAAACTTGTCTAAATACTTTCAAATATTTGACAAGTGATAACAGTGATATTGGCAGTATAACCTGAAGTGTAATGTTTTATTTCTTCCCCTCACAGCAAAGAAACAAATATATGTTTTACTTACCATGCTGGAAATCTTGTCAAGTGTATCATTTATTTCTTGACTATGAACCAAGCCAATGTGAGATTTCCCCATCAAACGCCGTACTTTCTTCCTAATATCATTCTTCTGCACCTAAATAGCAAAATGCAATTCTTAGTTAGTGATACTGTCCCATCATTTATGGAGATATACACATCAGTATAAGTTAAAAAATGTGATGTCTTTTTTTTTTTAAATATATTTTATTCATTTTTCACATTCCATTTGCAATCACTTATATACAGGGTATTTACTATAAGAAAAGAAAAAAAGAAAAAGGGAATAAAACGAACAAATAAAAAGGAAACACAACTCATCATTCACAACCCCACCTAACCCTTCCATCCTCCATACACCCCATCTACCCCCTCCAACTTTCCTTTCTCCCTCTAACACTCCCCTCCTACTTCCCTTTCCCCTCAAACCTTCCTTCTCCCCTTACTCCCCAGACACCCTCCTTACATTCCCCTTACTCCTTCCTTACTCCTCCCTCTTCTTTCCCTCTACCTCCCTCCTTGGTGTATGCCTTTATTCGAGTGTTGTTTGATCTGATAAAAGTAAAATGAACCAAGGAAAAAAAAAAAAAAAAGAACCACCGTATATAAATACATTCTTGTTCTTATTAAGACTATGTTAACACCCCCCCACCCCCCCCACAAATCCCCATCCCTAATCCTCCCGACTTCCCAGGGCCCACACCTGGCACTACCTTCTGTCTAAAATATCTTGTATACATATGGATATCTTATTGTATTTCAATTAATGCATGAATTAGATAATACTCTGATTAAATAAAGAAGAGAGAAGATCTCAAGTATGTACAAGTCTCAGGTAGTGTGGCTATACTTGACTGACCTTGCCTGGATAAAGAAGTTGAGCAAGATCAGATCACGTGAGCACTTGCAGGGATGAGAAACTTCTAGGGAATGTTATGGCTGTTGGTTAGACAAGGAAGTTGTCTAACCAGCAGCCAAATGGTCTAATCCAATTAGACTACTGCAACACACTCTACATGGGGCTGACCTTAATGACCACCTGAAAGCTCCTATCTAGGCAAAATGCAGTGGTCCAGATAATCATGCATTCTTGTCAATGGTCCTACATTACACCTGCAAGTCTTGTACTTGCTTCCTATTAAGGTCTGAATGTAATTTAAACTGCTGATCTTAACTATATTTTTATGGTCTGGCATTGGGTTACCTGCAGGACTGCATCCCTCCATTAGAATTGACTAAATCACTTCAATCATGCTGGGAGAAACAGCTGGTTGTCTCCCATTTTGGGGATCTCAAGAGGGCTGAAACATGAAGTATTATTAGACTACTGAAATGACCTTCCTTTAGAGTAGTATTTCTCAACCTCCAATACCATTGAGATGTGTGGATTTCAACTCCCAATATCCCAGAAATTCTGAGAGTTGAATTTCACACATCTTAAAGATGCTGATGTCAAGAAACACTGCTTTGGAGGTTGGCTCCTCAATGTAATTTCCAATATTTCTGGAAAAAGTTCAAAGCTGAGCTTTTTTGGAGGACTTTGGAGGTTTAACACCAAGAATTATATAGTTGGGCTTTTAATGCATCTTCTGATGAATTTGGATATTGTTGACCATTGTAGCAGGGTATACATATTATAAATAAATAAATTTGGAAAAATCCTGAAAGAACGCAATGACAAACCATTTCCATATTGCTATTAAGAAAACTATGTAAATACACCCAAGACGGCACTAGTTCAAGTTGAACATTTTAATAATTTTCAAGACTTTTAATGAAACAAACATGCTTGACAATTTGTTATACTAGCCACTAATATTGGATTGTTCCTGAATATGTGATCACATGTCTGACATATACACTGTCCTCTCATCTGCCTGCCTTATCATCCTTTGAAGCAGTATAATTTTAAATAACTGAAAGAAACGAAATGTACTCCCACCAGGCACTTCCAAAGTAGTTCTGGGAGCAAAGACAGATACAATAGATCCTACAAATAAGCACATTTTTGTTTTGCTGTTAATTAATTAATGTTTTTATAATCTATCATAATCCTGAAGGATTTTGAACAGCATATAAATATAAAACCTATAGAATGATAAAACAACCATATAAATTTCCAACATAAATTACATCAGCAAACCAACCCTCTGGGATAAATAATTTCTCCCAGAGATTCTCCTCCCCTCACATTCCAGGTAGCTCAAAAGAAAGTGAAGCCTAAGCTTTAGCAACTAGAATGAGAAAAGTTGATCTTTAACACCTTAAAGAGTGCAGTCTGTATCATGCAAAGACATATTATAGCATCACCCATCCCAAGACCCAATCTAAAATACAAAAACAAAAAGGCACCTTCATCATAATCATGTATGCAATCATATTGTGAAGCAAAGTAGCCAATAAATGGTCTTCATCATTTTCTAAACGTTTTCGGTCATGTTCTCCCAAAGAAAAATATCTACAGGGAAAAAAACCATACATTAACTAAAGCCAACAGTGAACATTCAATCCACTGATTACAAGATCCTCTACACTGCTCATAGTTAAAATCTACATAAAATGTTTCCCTTAATAGCCTCTGTATTTAAGATGAGCAAAGGCAGAAAAGAGCTTATGAAGAAGAAAATTTTACACATAAGTAGTAATTGTCCCAAAGGTGCTTTTACAAGAGGCTGAAGAAGCTTCTTGGATGAGAAGCAAAACATCTTCAAAGAAAAACTAGAAAATCCAGTTGCCTCTTGAAAAAGCATCTTTGGAACAACCATGACTTGGATGATTCAGAATCTCTGTAGATAAGTAGTAATTATTTACACTTATAGTTATACCTGTAAACAAATTATATAGAATAAAACTGCACCCTGAATTCCTCAACAGGTTCAGTTATAACTTACACATTGCAGAGAGAAATTGTGGAGAGATCTGTACTTTACCTGTCAATCATTTCTTGAGGCCCCTGATCCATTCCCATCCCTTCTCTTTCTAACATCACAGCATCCAGAAAAGCATCTTCCCAGAACTGCATCTGATCCCACAAAGTTGAACGCTCTTTACCTAAACAGCATTGTTTTTGTTAACCAGAGATTTCATATTTTTATAAGACAGAAGAATATAAACAATTTCACCCACAAATAATAAAGTGTGATTAAACTAGATATTTTCTTATTCTATGCCACTAAATAGGCTACTTCTGATTTTACTTCAAAAGTTATTCCTAAAGCACACATTGTTTCCTTTCTTGTTCTACAAATATTCCTAAATGAAACTGTCATAGAAATCAGAAACAAGGAAAAGTCATACATTCAAGATCTTTTTAATGCACACAGAAAAGCAGAAAGAAGAAATGATTACTCATAGAGAAGGTTTCCATGGCAGCATCCTCTAACTGGTCCCAGACAGATCCTTTATCCCTCCCTTTACAATTCCAATCAAGCAGCAACATGGCAGCAAGAGAGAATAAAGATAAATGACAAATCTAAGCATTTGATAAGGATTAATGAGACAGATCAATCTGTTTTTTCACAATAAATATTTCAAAATACTGTTAAAGTGAGCGAGAAGTTAATATGAGCATATAATGATCAATGCTAGACTTTGTAATAATATCTCAAGATAGTACTTTTAAATATACATCTCAGAATTTAACAGTTTTTAAGTATCCTCAATCAAAATTACTTAAATCATAAATATATATCATCATCATTGTTGTTGTTGTTAATACACTATAGGATGAAGGCTTCTTCATGAAATTTTATGGATAGTAAACATAGAAGAAGAACTGTATTAGTCTATGATGGCAAAAAATCAGCTCATGAAAATGTATGCCTTTTTAGACCGTAAACTATCATTCAAGTCAAGCTTAGGTTGTTAAAAAGTAATCTTTTTTACTTCCTAGTTAAGTGTGAGGAGTGACTAACAAGCTTTTAAAAGCAAATGAATAGCAAGAAATGCAAGAGCCACAAACATTACTGCTGATCATTAGGGATAGCTTGAAGATTGATCTACTTCAGGAGGGGAAGGGTACTTTGCTTAGTGAATTTAAACTTCTCTAAACCTCATACAGTATTTTTTTTCTTTTTTGTCTCCTCTCCTCTTTAAAACGGGTGATTGTTTTAAATTTGTAGTCTTCTTCCTTTCAGATAAATATAATAACCTATTTGCTCAGATCAGATAAACATGTACTGTAAGCTAATTACAATGTTAAAGCCACCCTTCATAAAGCATAGAATAAATGAACAATCCAATATTTTCAAGTAAATGATAATGCTTTAAGGAATACAATGAAGTTACAATTTGTATGTAATGCTGTCAGAGAATTCAAACATTACAGAGAATTCATGGTAGCTTCACATCACTACTCAGTTTTATTTTGAAAAGATCTAAAGACTAGAGAATGCATGAAACTAAAATTTTATTCTTACCAAGTAGACCCTCAAAGAGATAAACTCGTTGACTTGCATCTTCTGGAACTCTTGCAGGGCTGCTGCATTTATTATCTTTAATTTCTTTTTTCATACTATGAGATTTACCCTTTTAAAAAGCAAAAATAGGACAGAAAATTCTTATTAGGTAGTTAATTAACAAGATGGTTCTTAAAATGAAATAGTAAGGTTACTGAGGAGATAAATAATTCAAAGTGCAAAGGACATAAGAACAAGCATAGCCACTTCTCAAATT
The DNA here is from genome assembly GCF_051295495.1 of Thamnophis sirtalis. Classification (NCBI taxonomy): domain Eukaryota; kingdom Metazoa; phylum Chordata; class Lepidosauria; order Squamata; family Natricidae; genus Thamnophis; species Thamnophis sirtalis. Next base: position 106,176,874 of record NW_028261381.1, on the reverse strand, counting down.
CTGTCCGTTAAAATACATGTTGTTTAAACATGCTCATACTATATAGAAGGTGCACTTGTGCACTTATCATTTGTTGATTTGTGTTTGCAGTGAACTTTGAAGGGTATGGATGTAGAGTAAATTGGAAATATACTGTATATATGGGGCAGATAAATTGGCAACCACATTTGGATTGGCAGCTCATCATTATGGATGAGCTACTTTAACAAAATTTCCTTCCACCAGATAAGAGCCCTAATGATCCCCAACACCAGAACACCTAAGAAATGAAGTATATTCTTACAAATATAGCACTGGTAGCAGAATTTGTTTCAATTTCACTATCTGAGACGGTGCCTCGTGATCCTGTTAAATTTCCACTAATCTCTCCACCAAGGCCATCACCAGCATTGCTGCTCAGGTCACTATCTGCACCAAGCGTTTCTCCAGAGCTGTTGCTCACCTGAAGAAAGAAACAAACAAACAGTCTTATTTATTTATTGCTCATTATACTGCAAAGACAACAATGCATTTACAGCATCATTCAAAATTAACAAAATCTCAACATTCTACCATATGAACTAAAAATAAAATAGGAAGATAGTGGGTATCCTTGGATATGTAACAATAGGATCCATACTGGGAATATGGATCCAATATGTATATGGACAAAGGGTTTTTTGTTTCAGTCTTAGAGTTACTTACTCAAAAGCTACAAAAAGCCCAGAATCTTGACCTTCATTTTATCATTAACTTATTCACTTAATTTTTAAGAATACATTAGATTCTGTCCAGCTCTACAATGGTGACAGATTCAGGAAACAAAACTATCTGGATTTCTGGAAAGATCTTTAGTACTGGTAAGATACTGAAACAAAATGTTGGGCAAATAAGTAGAACCTTGAAAGCCTATCAAAGCATTCTCCAGATAAACTTATATCTAGCCTGATTGGTAGAGTTGTTCTGTAAGCCTGTTATTAATTTCCTTTAAATTTACTATTAAATTTATTTATTAAATTTATTTGGTGCCCATCTCACTATTGGAGTAACTCTATTTACTCCGGGGGCTAATTTATAGATAATTTAGAGGTTAATTTAATTTAATAAATCTCTAGTTTAATAATCTCTAAATTAGAGATACACATCCTCTGCAAACAAAGTTATATGGTCAGAATTGTTAAAGCTATGGCAAACTGTTGTCCCTAAATAGCGGGACAATATTATAATTCCAAATGGTCAGAATCTCTCTGCATGATGTCACGTGAACAGATTGTGGTTTTGTTTGTGTGAGTAGCTGGCAGGAAATTTTTGCAGTCGATTTCTGATCAGTTAGGAGTTGCAGAATTCCATCAACTTTATAGCCGTTAATGTAGCCTAGGTGCACTTTTTAATTAAATGGATTTTTTTTACTGCTGCTTAAAGATTAAGGAACATCAGAATGGCAAGTTTTAATGAATTCACGGGATAGGTTTTCTTCAATCTTTTTAAGGTCTAGCTACAAATTTAAAGATTTGTACAGAAAAAACCCTGGAATAATATAGTAAAAGGATTATTAATGTTGGTTTTTAAAAAGTTTTAAATAGATTAAGAGCTATAAATCTTAAAAGAATTCTTCCTGTGGGAAAATTAAAATAGATTGTTATTTTTGATAATGTTCAATAGATTTTTTTCTGATCACACCGAATAATGTTTTAAAGACCAGTAAAGGATAATATTTGCAGCTCAGGGTTGAAATGAGCCCCTTGTACTCTCTGAGTTTGGTGGTTGTTGTTGTTTGGTAGACATTTCATTACTCAAACTAAATAACATCATCAGTGCTAGTGTTTTGAAAAGAAAAAAAATAAGGAGAATATGTTGAAAACAGATATAAATATAAAAGGAATGAATTGCTCTAGTATATATGGTTTGAAACAGTGGTGTTATTTCTGATAACTTTTAATAGACTTTTGCCGATTAAGACAGAAATGATGTTTTAAAGATTGGTTTAAAAAGAAGGGGTGAGACATGGGATGAAGAGATGGTTGGGTTTTTTTAAGGGATAATGATAAGTTGTTAACATTGACTATACTTGCTAAGACTAAAGAAGGGTTCTTTTACTCTTTTTGTTTCTGCTTTTTATTGTTTTAGTTTATATTTTATAATATGAATTATGAATGCTTTGTATTGACTTTATAATATAATCTTCAAAAAATTTATTTCAAAAAAGCTATAAGGTCAGAATTGTTGTAAAACAGACCATGAAAAAATGTATACTATGTTTCCCAATGCATTTAAGAAAAACATAAAAGCAATATATGACAACTTAGTGTAAAATTATGGGAATGAACAAGGCATGCCTTTTGAAAAGGATATGTACTCAACTAGAGGACAATCTCAAATAAAAATATAGAAAATTAAGGAGAAAATGTAACCAAAAGCATATACACAGCACCTATAACTTACAGGTTTAGAAAAAAATACACATACACAAGGAAGTCTAGAAAAAAAACCTGCTAAAATCAAACTCAGACATTTCATTTTGGCATGCCCTACCACTGTGCTAACTTCAGAATCTTGGCTGGTGCTTCGGATCATAACAGCAGGGCCCCCACTTGCCACCGAATCCAGATCACTCTTCTGAAATCATGAATTGACAGGAAGCAAAATAATACACATTAGACATTCCTGTTTCTGTTTGTAGGTTTAGTCAAGGTGGTCTTTGGGAGTTGGGGAGTGTTAGGACAATTTTTCACCTGCCCGAATATCTACAAAATTAGAATGGTTGAAAAAGGCATATTAATTTTCTCGAGGCTATCACACCCACACGAAAAGGCCGCATTCTTTTTACAAGGTGACAAAAAGTTTTTCACAATGTGCTCATTCCAAATGAACAGCTACTGTACACTTACCTGAGAGCTGGAGGTTAAGCTTAGACCACTGTCAGCACTAATCTGGGATTTCTTCTCATCTGTCTCTCCCAAGTCAAAGAAGTGTTTTGTACCTTCTGACCCTAATCGAAGCAAAATAAACAATCCTATTAATACGAGAAGGAAAAATAAAAGAATTATAGGGCAGAAAACTGGAGTTGTGAATGGGTCGTCCAAAGAGAACCCATAGAATCTTCTTCCCTATTTTTTCAATACCATGGATTAATAATGTAGCTCAGTTTTTCACAGCCAACTATTTTGTTCAAATATCACTGCACCTGAGAAATAGAGAAATTGTCTTAAACAATTATTACTAGGAAAGGAAGAGAACAAAGCAGGCATCAAACATATTCAAATTAATACAAAGCATGCCAGACAGTCATCACATTACTCTGGAAAGCCATACCTTTACCTCTTGTATGGAAGAGTAGTTCTGTGCCTGTTACTTTTCAGAAATAAATATCTTTACATATATCACTACATTGATTTTCATTCCACTTGACTCACTAGCAAATGGAAAAACTAACCAACCAACCAAAAAGCAATAATCAATAATTTGTGCGCCACAAAGAAAGGTAAAACATGAACTTCGAAGGAAAAATTACAGAGCACTGAAAGGATCAAATAAATGGCTCTCCAGAGTTTGTAATAACAAAAGTAAAAACAGTAAGAGTGTACGTATCAGCAATTGACATGACATGCACTGATTATCCCATTCTCTTTATAAATAATATAGAAGCCAAAAAGATGCATGCAGTTCACCTTTTTAAAAAAAAAAAAAACTATTTTTCTGATGAAATGTTAGAAAATGGATGAGACAGAATTGGGAAGGGTTTGGAAAACACTGTGCCATGGGAGTAAGGAGGCAGGAGAAAAATATATTACAGACTACACAGATTCACCATTAAGATTTCAGAAAGGGAGACTGAGCACAATGCTTCTGCCATAGCCATATCTGCCAACTGTTCCATAACGGAGACACATGACCAGCATTTGGAGGGTTTTTTTGTCTTTTAATTACAGGACAAATACATGAAATGTCATCTGGCGACACTAGGTGCACAATCAAGAAATACCTTGCATACCACTAAATAGTGTGAGTTGGGAATTAAAAGTACGAGTGGAGTTATACCAGATACCTACTAGTAGACAGGAGGGGGGGGGGACAAGAATGTGAAACACAAATAATAGCTAATGTGTTCTTGAATAGAAGGGCACTTAGTATAGATTTCTAGGATGATCTATTATTTAAAAATAGTAAACTACACCAAAGATATTTAGTTAATCCAAAAATGCTATGTATTTGTACATATTCCGAGGAGATTTCATCAAAATGCTTTGAATTGAATATATTTTAAAGCACTCAAAAATAATTGACAGAAGTTTATAAATCTTGGTTTCTCTGCTTCAAAATGTATTTCCAAGTATGGTTGCAAAGAGATGTCTCTGGTTGCTTCACAGGAAATTAAGGAAAATGGCAGAGCAAAAAGCACAGGATCTACTTTCAAATAATTATATTCTTAACTGACATGCTTTTACGGAAACTTTTTAAATCATTTAATCACTCAAAAATAATTTTGTATATAAAAAAAAGGGTAAACATGAACTGAGTAATTTATAGAATAGCCGATAAATTACTAATGGTAGAACATGTAGATTTCTAATTCATAATGAAATCATTTGACCAATGGGGTACTTGCTGTCCATAATACTGCTGGAAAGGAAAAACTATGAGCAGAGAATTTATAAATTATCTAAAATATGTACTATCACTTATGTTTTAATCAATTAGATGTCCATTTGTGCATTATGCACACATATAACTACAAAACCAAAATATCTTTAAGCATTTGGTTAACCAAAGGTAAACACCAATTGGGAAGAGAAACAAGTTTTAATTAAATTAAATTGAATTCTATTTGATTAAGATGATGATATTTTGAAATATTTATTCACAGAAGGCAATAAAGATTAACTTTAGAGAACAGAAGGAGACTTATATATTACAAAAATCAAGCGAGCAGTCTTAAATAAATCTAACTTAGTGGAACTCTTACTAAGCTCTGTAATTTACCCCTGAATATCCATCCAGAGAATACTGTATTATAGTATTATATGAAAGCAGTATACAATATTTAAATTATGTAGTTAATTTCTCTGCACACCAATGGTAATTGATAATTTAATTTTTTTAGAGCCATTTCTATAAAGCCGAATTTTTGGCCTGTTTAGTAGACTAAGGGGAAAAAAGCTCAAATTCATATTTCTTATTTTTATTTTTAATATATGATCCTGCTTCCTTAAAGTCAAATGGATATAGTGATTAAATGCTACTCTTCAAACATGAATTTACAGTCTCTCCATTTGTAGTATTTAGTAGTGATATTTTATTATTTATCTGGAGTTCCTAACATGGAACTTATGAGCACTGATCAATCTGTGAATACCTATCTTGCTAACAGCCAGTGAATACTCACCTTCCTAAAATAACCTTTTTTTCAAAAGGCAAATTGATGACAGTGTCCCTATCAGGTATTTTTTTTCCTCTGGATGCTCCCTATTATACATCAGGTATTTTTCTTTCTTGAGCCAAAAAGCACACTTTGAAGTAAAGCCTGGTATTATGGTAGATCAATGAATCGTTTTTTAAGTGTTGCTGTAGGGCCTACAGTGGTACTAAAAAGATATTTTTGTAAATAAAAGTGATGCTGGCATTGGGCTTTATAATACATTAGCTTTCCATCCATTGTACTACAAATTTAGAAATAATATTGAAAAATATTATTAGAGAGAAATAATATTGGAAAAATAAGGGGAATCAGGAAATCTATATTTTTATCCTCAAGTTTGGTTACTGAAATAGCCATTTGTGTGTTCTAAGCATAAATCAAAATATGCATATATTTTTCTTTCTTTCTAATTTAGAACAAAACATGGCTGTTTTGAACCCAAAGTTCATGTAGTGGATTTATGCTGTGTTCTCATAATTTTCAACTAGGTAATGAAAAAAGATGTACTGGTATATGTGTATGTATTGTATTCCTATATTTCATACATACTGTCAATTCTTTTCAGGGAGTATGTAAGCAAAGTGTACGTGTAGAAAGTTGGTTTGATTCACTTGTTACATATGTGCTTTTGTGTAAGTCGGTGGCCCCAAACTTTTGGGCTGGTTCTGTAGAGACAGGTTTTTCTGTGGACCGGAGGGAGCATCATTTAGCATGCTGCCTACATCCTGCAGATGGGGCTCCACTTGTTAGCATGGACCAGTTTCTAGCATGCCGTGGACTGTTGCCAGTCCACGGATCAGGGGTTCAGACCCCTGGTGTAAATTATGTCCTTGGTGTTCAGCTTTAAAGTGTATTAAAGCTGGGGCTGTTGATAAGCAAGGTCTGCTGTTTTTGTTATAAGCTATACTAAAATGCTGGTGACTCAACAGAATTGGAAAGGATGATGTTTAAGAGAACCACTCTAGCAATTCTTACTACCCACACAAGTTTGAAAAGAGAGAGCCAGTCCGTCAAACATCAATTATTTAAGCCGTTTATGACTACAGAGGTTAATTACAAATTGTGCCCAGTGAGCAGTTGGCAACCAGGGGAGGAACTTTCAGCATAAGCCTTACAATCCCCAGCCACTGCACTGTTTAACAGCCTAGTTACCATATTTTACCTCAAAGATTACTCCTAACCTCCATTTACAGTGCATTATTATAATCAAGATGGTATACAATCAAAGCATGGATAACTAAGGCCAAATCTGACACAGATTATCAATCACTACTGGTGTATATCCTGCTTGCCACAGCTACCATCTGTGAATCAAGTAACAGTGAGGATCACTTTTTTTTTAAGAAATGTAATCAACACCACTCCCTAAGTTTCCTAGGTACTAACAGTACTTCTGTCTTCTCTGTATTTAATGTCAGCTTGTTATTTTTGTACCAGTGATTATGAAGTTAGAGACTGTTCAAAGATATTGTTTGCTTTCTTAGAGTTGGAGTTGAATGGGAAGGTAGAACAGAAATGCACTCTAAAGCTCCAGATGGTTTCATCTAGCTATAAACAGCAGGTGACAAGTTGAAACACTGTTTGCAGACACTGTTGGTTAATTGTACAGATGTCAACATGTGGCCCCAGTGCTACATTTTAGCTACAGGTCCAAAAGAATAAGAACCACTTCAGTTTCAGAGCCTATTTGCCATTGAAATTCAGCAGCAAACAAACTGCAAACCACTTTGAGTCAATTTAAAATGTTAGTTTGTATATGAGAATACTTTCATGCTTTATTCTGCATTTATTTTGTTGAATCACTAACTTATTACATATCAGATATCTCCTCCTATTGATGCTAAATGACTCTACTTTTTAAGTGTAGCTTTGGGTACACAACAAAAACTGAATGCAATTTTCAACCCCAAAAGACTAAATTTTCTGTAACTAATTGAACAGTGAAATTATTTTCAAGATTTAACCAATCTTCATTCAATTTAATTTAATTAAGCTTAATTGGGCAAACTACCTTATATAACAGTTGGATGCAGCAAAACACCAGTATTATTTTTTACACAATGTTGGCATGAAAGGGCACTCCATAGAAGAAGAAAACAGTATTTAATCTTTTCCTAACAAAATATTTCCTCTTTAATTTTCCTCCCATTTTCTATACACCTCCATGTCATACTTTTGTTCCTAATTACTAATTACTTAAAATCAATAGTGTGTATATGAACATTTATGTATTTTATATTTGTGCATACTTATGAATATATCTAGCTCATATCTAGAAATCAGAAGATTGCAGTTGGGGTTGGTTATTTCCTAAACATGGCAATAAAGAACTAGAGTTTTAAAAAACAATATATAAGTCTTATCGTCCATTAAAAGTTAATCACAGTTGGTCAAGTAATTCCCCACATTATTTTAACTTCAAGTAATCGATGGGTAATCTATGATAGATTATGGATTGGACCTTATAAACCCATTTGCTGAAGAAATAGGACAACAATCTCTCCACACAGAACATTATTTCAATGAAAATGTTGCAGCAACTATAGTATGCCTTCATAACAGAAACATGTCAGAACCATCTAAAAAATAAATTCAGTGGTAAGGAAGGATTTGAAACTCAGCCAGAAGAACTAAAGTATTTTTCTCTCTCCTCATACAGGAAAGGGCTCTTTGAGGTAACTCAACACTATGTTTCTTTGTGAAATGACCTCCTTGATTCGTCCTATGGCATGGGTGATCAATCAAAAGCTTAAAGAGTTGGCAGTTATGGGGAGGCTATGGGGAGTATTATGTTTCTGTCCTTTTATGATTTTCCTTACTCAGTTTTTCCAAAGCTTTTTGTTTTGTCACTTCCTGGTGCTTGTTCCACAATTCTACTCAAGATGCAATGCAAGCAGGAGAGAAAGACAGAAGAAGTATCAGATGCTGATCAGAGGTGGAAATGGGGAAGAAGAAAAAAAGACAAAAGTAAGCCACCCAACCCTGCACTGCCAAAACAGAGATTAATGAAAACTGGCATGTGAAGAAATAATCCTTCTTCCGCTAGATCAGGAGCAGAGCCCTCCATTATCTTAATAAAGAAATATTTTTTAAAAAGAATCACATGCAATTTGGTGGCTGAGAAAAATAAAATAACTCTGAGACTCACCCACCTGATATCATCTGACTTCACAGAAATTACATATTATAAAAAGATTTTGGCAAGCTTTTTATGCGCAATATTCAGATTACGTCTGTTTCCAAAATAATACTTCTAGCCAACATATTTTTTCACACATATTTAGTCTGTTCAAGTACTGCACCCCCCCTCAAATTTAAACAATTCACAGTACTCTCTCAGCAGTGTTAAAAAACGTATTCTGAGAGAGATCAATATAAAAAGAGCAATATTTGTTTAGAGTACAAGCATAAGAGCCAAGGTGGCGCAGTGGCTAAATGCAGCACTGCAGGCTACTGCTAGATCAGCAGGTCAGCGGTTCAAATCTCACCGGCTCAGGGTTGACTCAGCCTTCCATCCTTCCGAGGTGGGTAAAATGAGGACCCAGATTGTTGGGGGCAATATGCTGACTCTCTGTAAACCGCTTAGAGAGGCCTGAAAGGCCTATGAAGCGGTATATAAGTCTACTGCTATTGCTATCTCGGAATTAGGTAAAAATGCAATCCACCTAGCAAATGAAGAAACCATTTTAGGTTTGCATTTCTGCATTGAAAAAAATGTCAGGAACTTCTAGGTACTGGCTTAGTGGCATAATATCAACTTGCTAGAAAACAAAGTTCAACATTTAACTTGAAAGCATAATTTATGGGAAGAAGTAGAAACTAGGAAACCTATAAAGGAAGCTGAAAACCTATCTCTTACCAAAAAAAAAAAATTGAACTAGTAGGTTGAATTATTTCTTACTATTCTGCAATAAAAAGGAGAACATGGGAAAACAAATAGAAGAAGCTGATTTAGAAGTTATTGAAGGTTAAAGAGAGTGGGATTTCTGTGATGAAACAATGATAGAACAACCTGCAACTTCTAGAAAACCAAATCCATTTCCCCCGTAGTATATTTGGTAGAAGAACTACTAACATCAGTCTAAATATGGCAATAGTTTTTACTCTAATGTAATAATTACTATAACAGCAACTTTTATTAAGTTATTTATTCATATTACATTGAAAATGAACCCCCATCTTCACTGATTTGTCTAGTATTAGACAAACATAGAAGAGCTGTTCATATTTCCTTATTTACTGTCACTGATTGTTTTATGTGAATATTGGTATAGGATTTAGTAGTTGTTAACCTCAAATTAGAGATGAATAGTTAGCAAAAAATTACATAAATTAATTTGCAAAAAATAATAATCTTTCTGTAGTGACCTGAGATTGAAAAATCTCTGTTTCCACTATACATAGATGGTTATTTCTGCTAAAGGTAAAGGTAAAGATTCCCTTTGCACATATGTGCTAGTCAGTCCCGACTCTAGGGGGCAGTGCTCATCTCCGTTTCAAAGCCGAAGAGCCAGCTCTGTCCAAAGACGTCTCCGTAGTCATGTGGCCGGCATGACTAGATGCTGAAGGTACATAGAACGTTGTTACCTTCCAACCAAAGGTGGTTCCTATTTTTCTACTTGCATTTTTATATGCTTTCAAACTGCTAGGTTGGCAGAAGCTGGGACAAGTAACAGGAGCTCACTCTGTTATGCGGTGCTAGGGATTCGAACCACCGAACTGCCGACCTTTCTGATTATCAAGCTCAGTGTCTCAGCCACTGAGCCACCGTGTCCCCTATTTCTGCTACAAGCCTTCAAAACCTGATTTTTTTAAAAATCCTGAATGGCAAAAAATTAAACATTAACCTAACAATTCAGCTAGCAAACGAATGAAGAGACAATCATTCAGAAAACTGGCTAGGTGTTTTTCTGTCTGGTTAGTGCAAAAGTTCCAAACCTAATGCAATTATATTTCACAGAGTTCTATATGTTACTATATGTATTTTGGCACAATCATTTGTTTCTTAGGAATACCTAAGAGGATAAAGCATTAAATGTAATTTTGCTGAAAAAAGGAAGACAATGAGATAGGAATACACATGAGTCCAAATGCACATAACTGTAATCTATTTATACCATATATACATCGCACCAAGTCTCAAGAACTCCGTGGGATTTACTTATAAATAAAAATGGATAGATCCGATTGTAAAAAAAATTATCCGCAGTTATTATAAATCAGCCAATCTTTTGTATATGAACTTCCAAGAAACATCCCATTAAAGGACAGACAGCCAATTTGCTTATAGTAACTCAGCTCGATGTAATTAAAGTCTGTGATGTCAGTATCATATTAATAGTCTCTGAATTTTTAAAAAAAGAAATTAACTCATCCAAAATGTTGAGTTGATTCGTGTTCAAAATGAGAGAAGAAAATATATGACTAGCCTTTGCAAACTGAGTGAGAGTGAAGCGCATTACTAGAGCAATGAAGAGAATAATGTTTTAATGGGAAAGATGCAAGTAGATTCTAATGCCAATGCACAATCACTTTCCTGCATTCCACGTATATTTAAATACACACCAATAGAAGCTACAAAATTTTCCTCCTTTAAACTCCTTGTGTCAAACTCCCTTGGCCCTTTCCCTGAGAGGCCTGGTGCCCTTGGCATGAGCTGAGGTACTTGTAGTTGCACCTTGGGTTTCGGTTCCACCCTCCTGGCTAAAATAGGATCTTTGCCAACCGGAGTGATTGCTCCATCTGTTGGGCTTCGCTTTCTTTTTTCAGGCTCTTTAAAAGAAAGGAACACAGAGAGATAAGCAGCCAAAAAAAACAACAACAACAATTCTCCAAGTAAATATGCCAACAACAATCAGAAAAGGGAATGAGAAGGAATGAGAGAAAGGCTTGATAGTGTTAATGGTGTTAATTCTTTACAATCATGAAAAATATTCTCACTTCTAGATATCATCAGCAGTTAAAGAGAAATTCACAAAGTACAGATACATAATCTAATATATTGAAACTTGGTTATTTTAAGGATGGTCCCTTCTAAGATGAATTTAGCTGGCTATCAAATTGTGACTTGGTGTTTTTTTCCAGTTAAGGAAAATTTCCCGTCTAACAAGTAACCTTAGGATGACCTTACAATGAAAAACTCTTGTCAAACTTAATGTATCTGCAGTACCAGATCAAGAAATGTTATTTGCCAATGCTGTTCAGCAAGTTGTGGTGGGGGTGTACACAAGAGGTGCTGCACTGGTTGAGAAGGCACATGAGAGGTCAGTGCTGGTCAGGGAAAGAGAGGTGGCATGAGTCGTAGGAGGCTGGCAGGGAAGACCTGCAGAGGTTTCTTCCTGTTCCTTCCTCACTCCCTTTCCTTTCCAGCAGGAAGTAGCTGCTGCCTAATCAAGGGATTGCAAGACTGTCTGGAAACTGTCACAAATTATTGAACATGAAGATCATAAGACCACAGCAGCAGCACAGCAGCAGCTAGTAGTACTAAAGCAGCCACAACCTTCCCAAATTTCACTCCCTCAGGTATCATGGACCCTGGATTTTGGACACATTCTAAAAATTAGCCCAGATCTCTAGGTCCAAAATTGTTGCCTTATGATACATAATTTCACCCAGTTAGTAATGACTAAGAGACTTTTAGTAGCACTTAGATTCTATATTGGAAGTTACATGTCGTGCTACAATTAGATTAGACATCTTAATATCATGGCTGGCCTGTATGCAGAAGAATACATATGTATTCTACATGTTCATTGTTATGAAACTCTATTTAAACCAGTGCCCTGTTATAGCATTCTTCCTCATCAATCAGGCCACTACTGATGGAAGTCTTATTTCATATAATAAAAGAGATGTATATGTGTTAGTGTTAACTACTTTCAGAAGTGACATTTAAATATGGGATGTCTTGTTAATGCAAAAGATAAACAAGAAATGTGAATATAGATTTGTTTAATTCAATCCAATCATTTCTGTCCATTCCAGGCTTCTCAAATAATTATGGAGTAGGCTGTACAAACCATCTGAAAACTGAGCAACTTTTGCAGATTGTTCTAATGCAGTGGCTCCCAACCTTTTGTGTACCTGGGACTGGTTCTATAGGAAGAGTTTTTTCCATGGACCGGAGGGGACGTGGTTTTGCATGCTTGTCTGCATCTCATGGATGGGGCTTCGCTTGTTTGCCTCACTCAGTTTTTGGCATACCGTGGCCCAGTACAGGTCCACAGACCAGAGATTATGGACCCCTCCTCTAATGCTTTTACTGTTCAACCAAACAATATGTTTTGCAAAGCACCATTCCAAATGCATGCACAACTCTAACCCACAGTCTTCTAGGAACACACATCTTGAATAAATCACTAATCTCTATAACTTCAGATCAGCTCTTGAGGATGCCACTAACGTATATGTGTAAATAAATAAACAAATAGTCAAATGGTTATTCATTATTTTAACCAGACAATGACATGTTGAAGACAATGAATAAAGACTTAATTAGAAAGTCAAATATGTTTGATTCCTATATTTTACATTGGAATTGATTCAATGTAATCAATTCAATTGACTCTGAAAACTTCTGGTTTTCCTATTACCTCCCATCTCCCTGAAAGTAGCCAGATTACAGAGAAGAAACAACATACAAGGTGCACCTGCTTTGTGATCCTTTTTCCCTTGACCAATTCATGCAATAAGGCAGGTTGATGACGGAGGAAGTATATTGCATACACTGCTTGTCTCTTATTCATAACAGTTTAATCATTCCACACTATGCTTCATAAGCAATACAACTGAAACATAATTTTTTTTAACTTATTTCAGTGGTAATGATCAGCTTAATGCTGATTTGCTAATAAAATGACTAAGTTGAATGTGCATTCTGAACAAAATGAATCCAAATGATAATCAGACAATTCCATATAACTTTGTGCTTCCCAAAGTGCTATGTTCCTTCATTATCCAGAACCACTTATCAGAAAGTCCTTATTTAAATGTCCCTGTGCAATTGGGTAATAACTAGGTTGGTATCATTACCAAAAGAAAAACTACTTTTACTCAATCTGGGGCAATTTACTTATTTTTGAGAAGCATTAACTCAGATTTACTACAGCTAAACTTCATCTTTAACCTCATGCCTCTTGAGTGAATACCAGAATTTTGAGATAGAGAATAAACACCATCTTAGGGAATCTAATACTATTTTTTGCAGGGGCCTCACTTTACTTCTTGGGGGAGGGACAATGTCTGTTTGTTTTCGCCTGTTTCTCTCAGTCATTCACACAAATATTTCTTGAAACCAACAAAACAAAGTAAATAATATATTATAACTGATACAAAAAATTAGACACAATTTCTTTACAGCCTCTATTTGAAGTCCATATAATTATTGACTGCGGCAGGCTAGATTTAGTTCTGCCACATAAGGCTTTTCACAGTATTTATAGTATTTATACACTCATTTTTAGTATTGTCTTACCTTTGTTATAGTAATGAGTATGAGCTATTTCTAGCAAGCCAAACACACTTGCCATGCCTCCAAGTCCAGCATTTGCATATGACTGCTCAAGGCTTGATACTGTACATTTTAGTAAATCCAGCATTCCTTTGTAAACCTTTCGGTTAATCTCCTAAAACAAAAAAGCTCATCTGTAAGAATGCTTCGTTAATCAGAAGCCAATTCCACAGCCCTTTCAAGATATTATTTAAAATTCCCTTGCATTTTAATTCATTTTATATAATTTATTTATGCTGTCTATAATTTAGAAGAAAGTATAATATATTATTAGTCCATCTAGTTCAATATTTTCTAAATTACTTAACAGCATCTCTGCAGAATACAATATGCTCTTAAACTGGGTGTTGTTTTATGGTGTCTCTATTATTACTGTTATTGTTACATTGCATTGTTAGATTAGCCGGGAAACTACAATGCAATTGCAGAGTAGTAGTTTGGCTGCCAAGGTACCAGCTCTGTTGTAGGAAACACTTGCATGCTTCCCATGGTGCGCCACAAGAGGGAGAGCTGGCTTCACACCAGAAAGAAAGACAAGTGGCTCTTCCTGCAGCAGCATCCAAGGCCCCCCTCCCTCCCCAGAGCCACCTCATAAATGGGTGCTGAATCCGGGAAGGATCAGAGGACAGGAATCTGACTGACTGCATGGCATACCAGCTCAGCTCCCCATTGAAGTGGTACCTATTTTATCTACTTGCATAGAACGTGGTTTCGTATTTAGATGGACAGAAGCTGAGGTGCATGACGGGAATCACCGTGTTAGAACTCGAACCACTGGAGCAGAAACCATCTCCAGCATCATTAAGCCACTGAGCCACCACACTTCTGGTATTTCCATTCCTTTCTCTTAAAAATGGATCCCTGAAAATGGTGCTTATGCATATTCTCTCTCATTCATCCATATGTATGTGGGCCCTCGGGGATGGAAGTTCACTTAGTGACTTAGGCCAATCTCATTCAGCCGAACTTATTTTCACAGATGGTTGATTGGGGGGGGGGGGGGAACTGTCAAAAGTATTTCTGTCACCTTCAGCTCAGGGGATATAAATATCACAAATAAATATCTTTGGCTTTTTGTTTCTCATATACAAGGAACTACTTGTCAAATGGCATCTATTTCTTTCCATTTTCAGATTCCAACCTTTAAATCAGTGCTTTGACAGTTTTGGATTAGACACAAGAGCACTGAGTTAAGGTCAAGATATTAGTGACTGATGAATCTGAGAATCCTAGAGATGCATATTCACTTTTGATTGAATTATGCTTTCTCTAAAGCAATTGATTCTTAGCCTGAGTACTCAAGGATCCAACAGGCCTCTTTAATGTTTTTTAATGTTATGATCTTTTATGTTATGTTCACATTTAGCTTAAAAATTCCAGCCCTTCTCAATCATCTGTATCCTAGTCCTTGTCATATGCTTTATGTGGGACTATCCCTAAACCTACTGAAAAATATCTGCTACTATTAAGCTGAAACAAACCACTGGGATATTTCCTTTAACTCTTATCATCCACTTGTCCTTTAATGGCTGATGAAAAGGATCTGTTATGAAAAAGAGGTTTTACGGTGCTTTTATATGTCATAATATTTTATAATTCTGTTAGCAACTGAGAATCTACAAAAGTTGGGAATAGAGAAACTACATTGATAAGCAAATAATTTCTGAATGCAAATTAAAGTGCTTCAAACTAAATAATTGGTTAATATATTTTAATCCTTACTTCTAGTATTGGCTTCTTAAACCCTTTATCATTGGGCATTCTTCTACCCATATGAATTTATATGGGAAATGAGCTTATTCAGAGAGGTCCGCCTCCATTTTCTACTGTCAGCTGGAAATAGTACTTCTCAGTTAAGCTGACCATGTAGGCAGTCCTCAACTTACAACAGTTCATTTAGTGACCATTCGAAGTTACAATGACACTGAAAAAAGTGACTTATGACCATTTTTCACACTTATGGTGCTGGCAGCATCCCCCGTAATTTACTTTTGGATGCTTGATAACTAACTCACATTTATGACTGTTGCAGTGTCCTGGAGTCATATTGATCCCCTTTTATGACCTTCTCATAAGGAAAGTCAATGGGGAAGCCAAATTCACTTAACAGCCATGTTATTAATTTAATAACTGTAGTGATGCACTTAACAAATGTGGCAGGAAAAGTTGTAAAATAGGGCAAAACTCATTTAACAGATTTCTCACTTAAGAACATAAATTTTGGGCTCAATTGTGGTCGCAGGTTGAGGACTACCTGTATTGAGGTTCAGCTCTTAGGGAAAAATCATTTTTTTCACATTTCATTAGAAGGTACTAACAATGCTTTTTCAGCAAGCAATTTCCTTGTTGATCCACAACATTTGCTACATTACATTGTATTATTTTATTCTTCACATTTTAAGACATTTTAAGTAGCAATTCCCTTGTGAGCCACCTTAAATAAGCTTCAGTACAGAAACTCACAGCAAAATTCAGGGAAAAAATAAATAAAAATAAAACTAACCACATCCTGGACAACATCCTGTCGAGCATCCTCCTCCGACTGGATAGTGCGATTAAGCTTACTTAACACAAACATACGGAGTTGCTCACTTTCCAAAAGACGACGTACTCTCTTCATGTTTAACCAACCAATTCCTTGTCCATCTAGGACGTTGTGCACCACCTCTTTCAACAACTGCTGATTTTCACTATAAAAAGAAGGCATATAATAACAAAAAAAAATCAACCCAAAACTTCTATAACTTTTCTATTACTGTTATTATTAAAAGAAAAAAAATTTTTATGTGTAATAGTGTTCCTCAATATCCTTAGATGGCAAGATTTAAGAACGGAAAGCATATTATTTGGCTTTGTGTAGCAACTTTAAACATCAATTTTTTTTTAAAGAAAATAAACATTGTTTTTTTGAAAAAAGAAAATGTTGCCTTAAATAAGCAACTTCAGAGGCACAAAGACTCTAATTGAGTGGTGAGGGATAGACCATAACATAGTCATATTCAGAGAGGAAAATGGTAATTTGTGGGAAGAAGCATATGCCTAACACCAAATGCAGTATATGTCTATTAATGAGAGCCAATATTGTAACATTAGGCCTTGAGGGAAATATTCAGAAGCCATTACAAAAAGGGTAAAAGCCCTGGAAAGGAGTTAGTTAATTATTAAGAAGAGACAGGCTGATTCATATCTTACTGACATATAGGAGGAGGAGGAGAAAAACACAATCAGAGTTTCAAGATTCTGCTAATTTGTCAATGACACAGTTCTAGTTTTCTTCTAGAATCTTTTTCCTAATCTGTACAATATTGAAGGTTTGACCATTAGGGTTCCATCCTTCTGAAACAGTCTATATCCAGAAATTCATATTTTACATGTTATGATACTTGGAAAGAAATCTAAGACTGACATTTTTCATACTACTTTTATTTTTAAGACTGCTCCCAGTCTTGCAGGGGAATTGTGTATTTTGTGATGTTGTATGTTTAATATTTTAACTGTAAAACTTTGAGCTACAAGGGATATTTCTGCCATTCTCACTCCCTCGTGTCCTACTATACTACATCATCACAGAGTGTTCCTGGAAGGAATAAGCTATGAATAGAGGCAATGTGTGCCAAGAGGATATACCTCCCCAGGAGGATCACCTAAGAAACAAAACTCAATCCAGCTACAGAAAGTGGGCACATATTGGAAAGCAGCAATGTAGAAATATATTGCATATGGATGATCACATCAGTGAAAACAACAAAGGCATAATTTCATATTGTGCAGAAGGCAATGTTAAACCACCCCTATGTTTTACCAAGAAAGTCAATGGTTAGACAATATAAAATGATTGACTAGATATTGTCACATAATCAGGCTCCTCAGGTTGGACAGCACTCAACACTCTACTGAAGAACAGTTGAAGATCTTTCACAGTACTAATGGGGTTTTTTAACACGACTAGATTAAAGCCTTGAGGAAGTCTAGTTGCTGATGCTGCCAGGCAGGAAAAAGAAAATCTAAAACTGCAAAGAAAGAATTAAAGTGTAACATGGAACATAAAAAGCATAACTATAGGAAATCTCAACACAATGGAAGATGAGATTAAGCCGAGTAATGAAAGATGATTTATACATTGACATTTTAGGTGAATTGAAATGGATTGGAATTGAGCATTTTCAATCAAAAGATCATACTGCTTCACTACTCAAGATAAGAAAAACAAAAAAAGCAACATATTGCTTTTATAGTCAAGAAGGATATGCAAAGATAAAATTCAAGTCAAAGTAGTTAATGATAGAATAATATCAGTTTGTCTTCATGGAGAGCCCCTTAATTAGTTATACAAATTTGTGCTTGAACCACTGATGCAGAAGAACAGGAGCATGGCAAGGATTACAATCAAGTTTAATCTGAAAATTGCAAAATTTGCAAGAAAGACATACTGCTTGTGATTGTTAAAATTGGAAATGTTAAATGGGGAAATGTAATTCAATTGCATGGTCTAAGAAACAGAAATGAAGGAGGAGAATGACTTACAGGTTTCTGCCAATGTAGAGACTTCTTTATTGCTAACAATCTTCTAACAAACACAATAATACCTTATATGTGGACATTACCAGGTAGAGTACACAAAATGCAAAATAACCATAGTATTGATACAAGGAAATGGAAGAGCTGCAATGACAGTAAAGATATTATCAATAACTATGAAACAATCACAAACTGTTCATGCTGACATTCAGTCAAGCTAAAGTGGAAGAACAAAGCCAACCTGTTTGCACTATATTATATTCCCTATTTATAAGAACCTCTAATGCTAGAAGATGAAATCAGATCAACATTCCAGTCATTATGAGGTCAGAAGACTACAGAAATTGTTTGAGTATGACAAGCAACAGAAAAAGAAACTGTAAAGCTTGTAATAAAACTATGCTAGCTAATCTGGAGAACAATACAGTGGCCAATAGATTGGGAAGAGATCAGTCTGCATACCAATACCAAAGAGAGTTAGTGGAATATGCAAACTATTGTATATTGTATATTTCACATGCTAGAAAAATAAATGCATATGACCACAAATTAGAGCCCTTCGCAGAAAAGAAGATGCTTGATATTCAAGCTAATTTTATGAAAAGGATGAGGAAGTACAGATACTCTTTCAGGTATATACTAGAGAAAACAAAAGAATACCCCTCCAAAAGGCAGTGTGTGCTTTTTTTCTTTCTTTCAGTAAAGAAATACAATTAAGAAATGCCCTGCAAATTAGTGCTCTATAGTATAGCAAAAGATACTTAGATGTTATGATGTATCTGTCCCTACAAAGAGCAGAATCATGCAGATAATAGTTCTTCCTATAAAATTCAATGCTAGTATAAGCTGTATTTTAAAGAAGCAAAAATATTTTGAACTTTGAGTTGGAGAAGACTCTTGAGAATACTATGGATAGACAAGAAAACAAACAGATCACAAAATAAATCAACCCAGAGTTGTTGCTCAAAGTGCAATGACCAGCCTGACGATTATGATATTTGGACATATTATGAGAAGACCTGGCTCTTTTAAGTCTACAGTGCTAAGAAATGTAGAAATAATGAGAAAAGGTTTAATAAGGATGGACTTATTACAGGGATGAAGGATACATCACTGGAAGATTTGAAATGTCAGCTAGAGATGTATGATTTGTCTGTCTGTGTGGCTATCTTGTGTGGCTTCTAGGAGACAAGGTAAACTTCTCAGTCTAGCAAATGTATGTTAAAAAAATAATGAAGCAAGTGGCTGTTGACAGAAAGTTAAAAACAGAAGACCCCATTCCTTGTTGTTTTCTCTCTTTCAGGCAACCGACTTCCACAGAGAAGGCAGGTAGTAGTTGCAGAAGCTTCAGGAATTAGGCAATGTAAAAGAAGCTACTTGCAAAGCTATGCTTGACAATTTTTTTACCTGGAATTACTGGTCCGTCCTTGTGGCGAAGGAGATTCCCTTTTCACTGTTGGGCTGTGCTTTATAACAGAAGACTTCTGATCAACAAGTGCTCGCCTGTTTCCTGCATGAGTAAAGAAGCAGAATGAGAAAACATTTACTGAGAAAGAGGCTTTAAGTCCATAAATGCTACTAATGAGACACACAGGTATTAGCTAACAATCTGTTTAAAAGGACGTACAAAAGAAAACTTGAAAAAGCAGTAGCATATTTTGTATTACTGCATCATACATCGGCAGAAAACAGTAATGGGAATGAGACAAAAGAGAAGATGGTAGTAAGAGCAGAAGGTGAAAAGCAGGAGAAGCTCAGCTGCTCTGCATGCATTTCTGCCACAAGAACCATCTTCAGATTCGACAACATATGGAAAAGCATAATGCAATATGGGAATGTGATTAGTAGAGATCATACAGTCTTGGTTACCAGTGGTAAAGTTGCCCAAAGACAGGCACAAAATGCTTACTGGGAATCGGTATGTCATGCACAACTCATGATGCAAAGGACCCACCTTCATTGCTTACTGGCCCAGCTTCAGTAATAATCTCCATTATAGTATTTAGCCCAAATACTGGGACACAAAATAAACAATTAGTAGTATACTAGTAAAATCACCACCATTTCTATATTAAATTAGTAGCTTCCCTCATTGTTGATTAAGTGCTGTAGGACTAATCAAGGGGTGGGAGGTAAAACCAACAAAATAAAAGTATCAATAGTCTTGGAAGGGCAAGATCATAATACTATATTCCCTATCTCTTATTCATGCATTTGCACTGGTGCTGCTACTGAACCAAGTCTCAGATTATCAATAATTAGAATAAAATAGTTGGACATCATCACTTTCATATGAAACTCCAACAATATACTGTATTTCATTGCTGAAGCTGTAGATTTCCTAATCCCCCAATTTGTACTACAAAATATAAAGCCAAATCTAAAAGAAATTGCTGGAAAGGATAATAAAATATTGAGAAATGGAATTTAACGAGATACTATATCTAGTGAACAAATCTACTGCAAAGTTTTGAAATACTTTATTTACCTGAACAGGAAACATATTTTGTTGCCACAGATACTTTATGGGAAAATTATATTTGTTGAGAATTCAGTAAAGGAGCAGAAGCACATAAATATTCTTCTGTCCAAACTTTCTTTTCTTTTAAATTCATGGTTCTCTTCCTTTTGACTAAGTGTTTGTGTGTGTGTGTGTGTGTGTGTGTGTATACACATACACACACATTTACTTTGCAACTATACCATTACTATTATGACACTTAAGAAAGGCAGCTCTCATATCTACTCATCTACTCATAAAGTGAGCAATAGGCCTAAGTCATAAACTGTTAACTGCATTACTCATTTACTCAGGAACTGCTGTCTGTAGACATTACTTCACCCTTTGTCTTCCTCTGTGAAATAGCCTGCTAATTCTTAACCTTTTTTTAAAATCTAGTTACAATGGGAGCAATTTAAAGTAAAGAGCTGGTTTTCAGCCACTTGCAATTTTTATTCCCTAAAATGCCTCTGGTTCAAACATTAACCATGTCTAAAATGAAAAGGAAAGGGTGATACTCATTGTTTTGTAAGAAGTGGGGGAAGTTGCCGCAGGAAATCTAGAAGAGGAATGTCCTGAGGAGGAAGCAGGAAAGGCTACAGACAATGAGGGAAGTGGGAGTAGGCAAGAAAGCATCTGACTATGTGCATGGTTAGTCAAAAAAGTCAAGATGGTGATTGTAACCATAAACCTAAAACTGCCCTTTTTTACATGCAAGCATATTAAAAAAAAAGATGGGGCATCTTTTTGCATGGTCATAACTGTCATCTTGACTTTCTGACATCCCCTGTAGAAGGTCCTGCATATGTGAGTGTGAGTCTGTCCGTAAGATAAGTTACACAGTTCCTGTGTGAAGGAGATGGCAGTTTCTAAATTTGATAAACAAATACTATATGCATTTTGAGTGGATGATCCAGAGAAAGAAAGGTGAGAGTTTAAGACTGACCTTGAACAAAGTAGATTTGTGTTTCAGAGTCATATAATTTATATTGTGGGTTAGTTACTTTTAGCCTCGTTAACTTATATTTCTGTTAAATTGGCATTTCATGACAAAATTTATCTGGCTAGCTTGTAAAAATCCCATATTATTCTAATATTCACTCCAAAAAGTGGAACCCCTATTTATATGTTATTTATTTAAAAGGCAGAAATACAGGCAAAGAAACTGTCTATTAGAAAGGTTAAAAACATCATTGGTATAACGTAGAACAAGAGATCACACTAGACAGGAGTTTTCAAAAAATGATAAATTGCAGAAAATGAGACAAAAACATGAAAAGAAATGGAAACACCCATCACTGTTTTCTTCCAATGTGTGTTATTAATATGAGATTTACCTAACATAGAATTGTGAGCGATAAAAAATATGCCCATTAGAATGTAAGCAGATGGAAATATTCTAAGATATCATGCAGGAACTTTAGAGTATTCACATTCCTTTTCGGTTACTATTTTATTTATTTAAACATTTATATAGCCATCCATTTTATATCAAACTCTGGGCGGCTCCCAATCATTTGGGGATGTATATTTTACAGAAAAACACACACCCAGGAAAGAAAGTTATGCTATCCAAAGCAAACTTTAAGGCAGCAACACAAAACCAACTTTTGGCCTTTATCATTAAAAGGTCAAATGTTAGCAAGACATAATACCAACCTTTATCCATATCCCTTCCCACTTCCAGATTAAAGTAATCTTTACCGATGAAAATGGAGAAGGGGAAGAAATAAATAAAATCAACTTATTACAAAGAAAAAAAATATAATTTTCTAATCATATACAAGAACTGAAAAGGCAAACAAAGCCTTCTTCTAGCTGAGCAACTAAAAAGTCCAAGTACAAAAAATGGAAAGGGTTAGGTTCATTAGTAAATTTGACTAATATTAACTGTAGTTAATATATAAAATAACCATAACTTCTACAACCTGTATTTATTCTTCACTCTTCAAATTGCTGAGTGGTTCAGCCATGATTATCCACAGGAAATATAAGGCCATGATACAAATATTGTGTCCTAAGAATTTTAGTCACAAATTGGGATGCAATTACAAGAGAATGGGATTCATCACACAATACAGCTAGTTCTTGACTTGCAACCTTTTGTTTAGCAACCTTTCAAAGTTAGGAGTGCTGAAAAAAGTCCAGTCCTTGCACTTACAATCATCGCACCATCCTGATGTTCATGAGATCACTATTTAGGCACTTGGCAACTGGTTCGCATTTATGACTAACTACAGTGTCCTGTGGTCATGTGATCATGATTTGTGACTTTTACTGCTGGCTTCCAGGAAAATCCACCCATTTAGAAGAATGGAATCCCACTTATGACTGTGGTGCTTGCTTAACAACTGTCATAAAAAATGGTCATCAAATTGGATTTCACTTGACTTATGACAACTTATAACAAAAAATCTGGTCCCAACTGGGATCATAAGTCAAGGATTACCTGTATTGCCAAGTGTCAACATTTTTGCATCAATATGATTTATTGTGGACACCTCTGCATCCAACTTAATTAACTACAACTGCTTCCATGAGAAAGATTATTAATATTTTCAATCTCAAGTCAATTTCCCATCTAGCAAACATTTATATGTAATTAAACATTAGTTTATATGAAGGCTGTTGAAATATCTTTCCCATATTAGTGTTCCATATGACTGATATAATAAATTGTTATCAAGGTAAAAAGTCATATGAACAAAGCCACACTAAGTATATTTCAATGATCACTGCCATTCCAATGTATGCTCCATACAGGTCATGAATAGAGATCTGAAAAACATCCACTTAGGATTCCTATTTTTTCATTGTCCTGTTTCATTGGGGAAGAGAATATATTTTATGACCACTTGGCAATCAATTATGAAAGCATTAACTGGCAATGAAAAAATTACCTTTCAGACTAGGAAATGGAGTGGTTTTGTCTCTCACAGCTTTAGATGGAAGTGCTAAATTGGAAAGACTAAAGCTTGTGCTGTGGTTCTTGTATAGGCTACCTATAATAAAAAGAAAATATATCAAGTGATCTAATCATTCCCTTATTTCATTTGGCTATTTATTCAGCTATTTATATGTAAGTTCATTTCTGTCCTTCTCAGATTAGGAAGTAACTTAATATGCATCTTCACATTTTTTGATTCATGATTGATCCATTCAGTCATGTCTGATTCTTGAAGACTGTAAGTGGCCAAGTTTTCTTGGCAAGGTTTTCAGAAGTGTTTTCCCTTAGGCTGGGAAAAAGAGACTGGCCCAAGGTCATCCGGCGACTTCAGCTAGTCCAGAATGCGGCCGCGCGAGTGATTGTGGGCGCACCGCGGTTCGCCCACATAACACCTATCCTCCGTGAGCTGCGCTGGCTACCTGTTGATCTCCGGGTGCGCTTCAAGGTGCTACTTACCATCCATAAAGCCCTCCATGGTAGTGGATCTGAGTACTTGAGAGACCGCCTTCTGCCGATTACCTCCCTTCGACCCATCAGATCACACAGATTAGGCCTCCTCCGAATTCCATCCGCCAGTCAGTGCCGACTGGTGACTACGCGGAGGAGAGCCTTCTCAGTAGCAGCTCCGACCCTTTGGAACGATCTCCCCGTGGAGATTCGTACCCTCACCACCGTCCGGACCTTCCGCATAGTCCTTAAGATCTGGCTATCCCGTCAGGCCTGGGGATAAGATCCTAACCCGCCCCACCCGAATGTTGAATGAATGTTGTGTTTTACTGTTTTATTTTATATTATTCACATATTTTATGTTTTGTCTTGCACTCCTTCCCACGAATTGTAAGCCGCCCTGAGTCCCCTCAGGGAAAAGGGCGGCCTATAAATGACAAATAAAACTAAAACTAAACTAAACTAAACTAAACATCCGGCTGCTTTTGTAGCTAAGGCAGGACTAGAACTCACTGTCTCTGGGTTTCTAGCCTGATGCCTTAACCATTATAGCAAACTGGCTGTCATCTTCATATTTAATATGCATCTTTTAAAAATAGAAATTATAACCAACAGAGGGCCACCAATGGGACATTAATCTCAAAATCAAAACTAGAACAAAGAAGAAGAATATAGTATTAGAAACAGACTTTACATTTCAATTTCATCACCTATTTGTTAAATGCACATATTTAGCATTTGTTCTATTTATGTTTTACTTAGACCATCAATGGCAGATTCTGTCTCTTTATTTTTTTTGATCAGAAGAATTTGAGGCACATTTTGGACATAACAATAGAAAGAGGAGAAATAGAATAAATGGCTCACTTATTTTTTATCTCCGATGTATCTCTGTCTTATTAGTTTATAAAATAATTTTAAATACATGCATTTTTTTAAAATTCTATTTTTGTTTGCATCACATTTTTCAGATATCTGATATATAGTAATTAATCATGAATCATCTTCTATTTTAATTTAACCAAAAAGAACTTTATATTCTTCTTTAAGAAAATGAATATCAGTTGTAATTAAGATGAAAATTAAGAACTAAATAATCAGGATCAAAAGAAACTCACTTGCTTTAAAAAATTAAATATCTATATTACTGCTATATTTTAAAAAAATTGTTGCAACTTAGTAGCATCTTATTTTTAAAAATGTGGCTATATATACACATACAGAAGTAATATAATTATTTTTAACAGTATATTTGAGAGGAAGCCCGGTGGATACTCCTAAGCAAGAACTCCACCACTAGATGTTACTACTCAAAAGTCTTTCTTGAATCATTTTTTTTAAAGTCAATTAATCAAAAATCTTTTGAAACAACAACCGCTTCTTTAAATTAGACTAGAAAACAAAACCATAACTAATTAAAATGATACAACAGCTTCAAATGTTTCCCAAAAAAGTTTAATTTTTCCTGTACAATTTACAAAAGGTAAATGTAACCACAAGTAACCCAAACTTTAATATAACTGAGGTGTGTCTGTTCTTTACTCAAGTCTGCCAGTCTTCTTAGCACATCAACCTAGGGCAAAAACCCCAATGGCTAATATTGCTGACTAGATATTGAGTAGCAACGTCAAGCCCAAGAACTCTCTGGAATCCTTTCCAAAACAGGCTAAACCACTATTCCTAAAAAGACTGTAGCACTGATTGGAGTCACACAATTCAAATCAAACTGTGCTTCTTCTTAGAAAGTAATATGCAAGCTTCCTTTGAAAAACACAGCTAATCAAAATGAGTAAGATAGACTGCAAGTACATCTAAGAATACCTAGGGAGAGGAGGGACAAGTCAGTGGTACTATCTACTTCCCCACATATTATCATGTCCAAAATGGCTCTTATTAGGAAAGAAAAATAATTGTTTACTAGTAAAGGAATATCTGTGATAGCTTGATGGCCATCTTAACTGGAGAATTTCAGTTTCAAAGCTAGCCAAAGACCTATGACAATATCCCACATATGGAATTAATATCAGACAAAAATTCTGTTAAACATGTCTGTGAACATCATTTTTTTAACTGACCACTGAATTCATTTATTTAATATACAGCAGCTGTACCTACCTTTCCCCCTAAAGCATAAAGTTATGAACAACCACAAAGCACATTTAAAGATTAATTTAAAAGAAAATTGTTAATATTTAAAGTAGAATTTCAAAAAGGTATAGCAGAGCAGGAATTAGTCTTAAGCCTTGATATAATAACATAGATGCTTCAAACACAACACTTTAGAAAGCAGCATCGTTAAATTAGCATGCTCCTATCCAAAATAGCACCCAACCTCATACCAGCCAAAAAAAAAGCATTTCAACTAAGGACCCCAATACATTTCAGAGTTCACAAACCATAATATCCATTTTATATCACAGGATATGCTCGGACTACATATTCCATCAGTTCCCACCAATTTCACCAATAGTTAAAGGTTAAGGGGTCAAAAAGCCCTATGATATTGTATATCAAAATCACATGGAGTTTAAAATTCAATTATTTTTTAGTGAAACGGAAAAATAATTGCAGTGTCATAAAAAATTATCAATAACAGATCATACAATAATGTATGTTGATTATTCTAGAAACTGTGAATTCAGAAGTAAAATGTAAATGCTAAGTTCCCTACATAATAGTGATGGCTAATAGATAGATGGGATAATTATAAATTTTCAGAGGCAGTGGTCATGGCAACATAGTTATTACTACCAACTGCTGAAGAACATAGTTTCCACTCAGGTTCTGCCTAGTCACTGTGAGAAAATAAGGCTGGACAAGATAGGCCTTCCTTCTTTACACTCCAGAATGCCTGAGTGGAATTTGCCATTTTCCCACCTACCCTTCAGAAAGCATTTTGAGTTGCCCAACCTAGTCTACAGACACCATTTTTCCCCCAAAATCTGCTACCTGACCTCTGGATAAAATCTGTCATTACTCTTTTCCACCAAATAATGTCACCTATTCTTTTATGCATCTCTCCTGGTTTTAAAAAAGCCATAAACAGGGGACTGCCACATATTCAGCAATAATCAGATCCATGACTTTCATGGTACCTAGGATTAATAGCATGCTTCCAAAGGGGGGGGGGGGTTCCCTTTGAATCTCTTCTCCACGTCTTCCCACCTATTATTTCAAACAGTATGCAAGAAAATAAGAATACCTACTGGCAAAAGACATAATACCCCCAAAACCTTCACTGCTGTTATTGGAGACTGTAGAATTTGGGGAACTGGCATGAGAATCCGATTCCGCATCAGAGTCATTTCCCAGCTTTAAACTATTGGGACGCAAAAGTTTTGGAGGCCTGGAAAAAAATAGGAAAAAAGAAACACATTATTTGCAGCATTTTGTATCTATGGCAATAATAGAAATTAGGAAGCATGTCATTATCACAAACTTCTTTGTGTTTACCTATGGCGGGTTCAGAAAATCATCACACAAAGCAACATTTGCAGGGGTAGTAAAATCAATAATTATTCATTATTCATGGTTAAATGAACAAATAACTGAAAAGAAATGCATAATTTTATGAGAAATAAGGCAAATCTATTACAGTACACATGGGTAAACCATATTGCATAGATTGTTTAAAAGCCTTTGCAGCTCTCTCAGTATTCCACAAAACCAAATCCCTCACCCACCTTTTGCAGCTCTCCCAAACATACCAAACGAGAGAGAAATAATGCCATCCTTCCCTACTGTGCAAATATTGTGAAAATGGCTCATCTGGTTCTACAGATTCTAAGTACCAGAGGGTCCACTAAAGTAATCCATAGATTTTCCTATTATATTTTTAATATACTGCAGACATGCAGAACCATATGACATTAATATAAATTTTATAGACAATTGTATATTTTTTTTCTTTCTACTGCTACTTTTGCCCCATCCGTGCACTCAAAGAAGCCTACATACTATTTTTAGCATCTTTAATGTGGAACATAAATATTACTTCCTATGAAGAGATAGGAGTTTAATATACTGTATATTAAAGGTAAAGAAGAATACTTTAATCCAGTATTAAGAATGTAGCTGAATTGCAGAAAATTTCTCAGACAATGGATGATACCACACAGAAAGGACCAAATTAATTTTAAAAACCAATGCTGGATATAGCAATTCTCACCGACTGCCATTGAGATGTTGGTTAAACTTTGGAGTATAGCTTTCTTCCTGCTCATCTTCCTCTTCTTCTGTTGGGAATCCATACTGTGGTTCAAAATATGGATTATCATACTCTCGTTTCTTCACCATTCCTTCTGTGGTGCTCAAGCTGAATGAAGGACTCTCGCTTTCACGATGATCCACAGTCACCTTGGGAAAATTTGGCTGGAAAGGCAAGCTGGAAAGGTGATTTGAAAATCCAGCTACCATCTTCTCTTCTACCTCTGTTGAATCAGCTGATTCCTGTAGAGAGAACAAGACATAAATTTGTTTACAGATAAAGATTTCTATAATACCAGTAGTTGATGATAAACTAGGTTATTGCAGTTTAAAATAATAAAAGTAGTTTACAATTTTACTACTGATAAACTAAAATTTAACATAAAACATTCTATTGATTTTTATCACTGTCTCTGCCAAAGTAAGTTTTATTACATTAATACTGTTAGGATAATTTCTCTGCAACTTGGTTCCTATACCTAGCAGTAATAAGTAGTTGCTTCATTTAAATATTATTTTCTGTGGATATATTTAGAGAAAAAAAGTTTAACCATATACATTATAGAAATCGTGACTAAAAAGCTTTAGGACAATATTTGAAATATTACAGAAGGAAAGCATGTAATACCAGCAATATATGAGATGTAATTTTAACTTTACAATGACTCTGAGAGTTTCCATTAACAAGTTCTTCTGTGCCTCTCCAAACAGCTTGCTTAATCCAGCTGCTATTAGAACTACATCCAATATTTCCTGCTAACAGTAAAAAAAATCCTACAAAATAACTGAGTTATATTATGTTTGATTCTTTAATAATGGAGGATGAAAGTTGCAGGCCGAAGCCATTGGGGGGGGACGGGGGACGACCAAATGTTTGAGCTATTCTGGATAGCTGTGCCACAGCACATATTCAGTTCATTTTGTGATTATTGAGTTTTCGAACTAGAGTATATAAGAATAAACTTTGCTGGTACTATATTACAATGTTCATTCAATTTCTAGTATTTCTAACACTGTCTCAAATATTTCTACTTGTTTTAATCACAATCCTAGCTCAGTACTATCCTGAATTTTAAGTAAAGTGATTTAAGTAAATCACCTAAATCTTTAAAATGCTGAAAATAATTTGTAACTTTCAGTTAAACATGTAGCTTGATTATTTATCATTTATCTATTGCATTTTAAGACCATGTAGTTCAACCCTCAAGCAAAGAAAAGTACATTCTACTGAACATAAGTTACCATGGAAGCTTTCCTATATGCCTTAACAATAAATTCCTGTAAATTTCATTTTTTTAATATTGTGCCTTTGAGTTAATGTTTATTTCTTTTGTTAACCAAATTTTTACACTGGCAATCTGATCTAAATGACTGTGCTTTCACCTGGCCTAGTCCCTGTAGTTTTCTTGGCAAAATTTTCAGAAGTGGTTTGCCTTTTTTCCTAGGGCTGATAGATTGGCCTAAGGTCACCTAACTGGCTTCATGCCTAAGACAAGACCAGAGCTTACAGTATCCCAGTTTCTAGTCTGATGCCAAAACCATTCCACCAAACTGGTTCACTCAACTCATAATGTTATGCAATCTCTTGTTGTTAGGATTTAAAAAATAAATCCAGATAATTCTCTGCTTTTTCTTCATTTTTATGCAGTACCTATGGCTTGCAAACCCCTTTTCATTTAAAAAAATATTTGTTTGCATATCTAAAAACATGAGTTAATAAGGGCTTTTACTCTAAAGATCCAGCTACTGATTATCTATGCCTTTGCCCCTTAACTCTAATTGCAGATTGATGAAAGGTATTAATTTCTTGAAACTATAAACAATAAACAGTTTTCTAAGACCTGTGATAAATACAGTTAGTCTTCGATTTACAACAGTTCACTTAGTGATCGTTCAAAGTTACAATAGCACTGAAAAAAAGTGATCATTATGACAATTTTTCCTACTTATGACCGTTGCAGCTTCCCCATAGTCATGGGATTTACATTTGGATGCTTAGTAATTGGTTCATACTTATACCGGTTGCAGTGTCCCGGGGTCATGTGATCACCTTTTGCGATCCTCTGACAAGCAAAGTCAATGGGGAAGCCAGATTCACTTAACAATCGTATTACTAATTTAACGATTGCAGTGATTCACTTAGCAACTGTGGCAAGAAAAGTTGTAAAATGAGGCAAAATTCATTTAACAAATTTCTCACTTAGCAACATACATTTTTGGCTCAATTGGGGTCGTAAGTTGAGGACTACCTGTACTGAAATTCCATTATCCCATTTCAGCAGAAATGTACTAGACATCCGAGGTTCGAGGTTCATTTTATTTATATGCCGCCCTATTCCCTGAGGGACTCAGGGCGGCTCACAAACCCAAAGGGAGGGGAGAGGTAAACACAAAGAAACTACAACAGAAAAGGTACAGGGGAATTCCCACTGACTACTACTTAAACTTTTATAATTATAACTATTTGCTCTTTTAAAAGCGTTATGGTTTTTTTTTACCATTGAGTCTATTACATACATGATTCACCCCATGGATAACAGTGCTAGGACTACTGCTGGCTGTAGTGCTTGAACTTGACCGAGGTTGGTTATTATCTTGGGAATTCTCACTGTCTGGAGCCTGCTCATCCATATCTGCTGAGTATTCCTGGAAATCATCAAACTCAACTTCACTTGCATCACCCAAAGCTGCATGAGTTAGTGGGTCCACATCTGCAAGAGATGTTAGAATATATATACATGTATTATATACTCTGTTTCAGCTCAACACAAATCTACAGTGGCCGAATCACAAGTAATTTAAGAAAACCACTCACTAAATTGTTAAAAGTATAGGAAGACAGATTCCATCCAACAGTAGATAAAAAAAACATGTTAACAATAAGAGCAGTTCAAAATGGAACTAGTTATTCAAAGGAAACAGGACTGATTGAAACAAAGGGTAAGCTCTGGTGGTGATGTCTTTATTTGAATGCTTTCATTTGGCTTTCTGAACTGAACAAAGGGTTAGAGAGTTGGCCTCAATGACTTGTTTCTGTTCAATGTCTCTGTGACAAAACATTGCAAGTGTCACATGCAGGAAAATCATACTGCCCCTCCAAAGACATTTCTGAATAATTTTATGATCCCATGTAATGATCTTTGTGCTAGAAGATTTATACATTTTATGGACAAAAGCAGTCAATTTTTTGTCTTTTAAAATATAAAGATACCTTTGAGTAAAATTTGATTCCTGATGGCACTTATACAGATTCATGGTAGCCTTATGGAAATGACTTACTACACTAGCTTACGACCCTGGGATTTCCAAATGACTGCTCAACCAACTAGTAACACAGTCAAACTTCCTTACCTTTCAAGGTTAGCCAAGCTTAAATCAGTTTTTACCTATGCCAAATTCACATTCTTGACTGTTATTATAAAGATGTTATTGTTTAAATCCAACAGATGACAATGCTGCAGAAAAATGCACAGGAAGTGTGCAACCCTTTTAGTTTAGATTATTAAATATTTTTCATTACCACCTAGTGTGGTATTAGTCTAAAGTAGCTTTTGAAACAGCAATATAGTTTATTCAAATCCTGCTTGCTGAACCTGTCTCAAAAGTGGTTGCTAGAAAAATCCTGACTTACTTGATTCCAGTGTTTATGGGAAGCTATTAGGATTTTTGTGATGAAACACCACCAATGTGTAGATAATTTATACCCCGTTTCCCCCAAAATAAGACTTCCCCAGATAATAATCCCAATTGGGCTTTTGCGCGCATGTGCTAAAATAAGCCCTCCCCTGAAAATGAGCCCTCCCAAAAAATATTGCAACACAGCAGCAGCCATGAGGAGACAACTCTCGCCATCTTCTGCACCTCAAAAATAATAAGACCTCCCTGAAAATAAAGCCAAGTGCTTATTTCAGGGGTCAAAAGAAAATAAGAAACACAGTATTCTTTTTTTCTTCCATGAATCGCAAGATGTGGAATTCCTAAACAAATGGATGCTTAAAATTTTGGAATGGAACAAGGTGAAACTTTAGACAGAATTGCTAAAGTGTACTCTGGTTGTGGCATTATCTGTAGAAAATATTGTTTGAAGCAAGTCACAAACTTCAGCTTTTTAAGGGAAAAAAATATGCTACATATATACTGCAGCAGATAATACACTACAAACTGAAGTGTTGTTCTAGAAGGAAAATGTTGCAAGTTTGAAGTTTGGAGAAGAAAAGCCTGTGGACGAACATGATAATTCTCTTCAAGTAACTGAAGATTGCAAAGTAGAAAATTAGCAGGATTTTCAAAGTTGCAAATGGTTTAAATTATATAAATACAGATTCTGGTTAAACATTAGGAAACATTTTGAAACAATAAAAGCTATTCAGTAATGAAAAAACCTCCTTGGGATATGTAAGACTCTTTTTCACTGGAAGTGTTTAAATTATTGGTGGCTATCTATCAGTGATGGTACAGTAATGGATTTCTGCAGTAGACAGGGAATTAACCTAAATCTTCACGATCCTTTCTAATTCTTACTGTCCATTATTCTATTATTTCATTCCATTCTATTCTTCCCCAAGCAAAATAAACACAACAAAGAAACAAAATGTCATGTGATGCTGCCGTGGCAACACGAGTATGATACCCCTGGCCTAAGCCCTATAACTATATAAAGAACAAACACATTACAGATCAAGGGTACTTACTTGGAGTATCACCATTGATATCACATTTCATCATTTCACTAACAAAGTCACCAAGGGATGAATAAGAAGAGCTGGAGTCATCATAATCCACACTGTCACTACCACTATTGCAAAGGAAAAAAGTAGGAAAAAATATGTAGAGATTTAGCAGAATTTTTTATCATGGATTTTTATAACCTTAGTTGTACAGAGAGCATTATTTCTTTGGCCAGGTATCTCTTCCTGCCACTAATAGCCAGATTTCAGTCTTGATTTATCACTGTGGCAGGAGGATCTGTTCTGCCTTCCAGACCAGACTGGAAAAGCAGGTTTTTCTCAACCCCATTACAATGAAAGGATGGGCAAATGGAACTGAAAGGATGAGCAAAACTATGTTCTGTGGCAAAATTAAAAATTATGTGGGATTAAACAGGCAGTAAGTAACCCCAGTGGTAAAAGGAAACAGTAGAGGAATTCCTAATATAAATCACTGTCATGTGTATGGCACAGGTAGAAAACATAATTCTAATTTTGCAAGAAAGAGAGAGAAAGAGGAATGCCCAGGACAACTCAGAAAATAGAAAATAGCATTTTCTCCTGTGTCTCATGGAAAGCATTATCAAATAGTGTCAGATTAGGATGGAATCCCCAAAATAACAAATTATTTCCGTATCTGCAACTACTACTTTTTTGGAGAACAATTGCCAAAACTACTGATGTAAAAGTGTATTTTTTCAAATGGGCAATTCTCAGGAAGTGTTCACTACTTAACTATATATGGAAATAGATGGCCCTGGAGCTTGCTGCCCCTTTCAGATCTGTTTCCCAAAGGCAACATAACCTCATGCTATATTCCTCCAGAAACAAAAAATAAAAAGATAAATTTTCTCAATTATATTTTCAATACAAAGAAAAAGAAGACAATTTTCCCTTTTGCAAGGCAATACACTTCTGAGAGGAGCAGCTCAGAACTTAAAAATATTAACAGCTGTACCATTTTAAACCTTTTAAAAGAAGTCCAAAATAACATTAATATTCTCGAAGCAGTGTGCCTTATCCAAAATTCAACCTAGGAAGATTCTTCCTCTTGTGCTGATAATAGAGTTCCTCATGGAACTAAAACTCTTCTTTCTGAATAGTTAACTCTCTTGGTGAAGATATTCACTTTCCAAAGAATCAATCAATTTCAGTTGCCACCAGCCTTCTCTCTGGGTCTTCTGCCTGCAGCTTTCATCCTCCGCTATTATAGAAGCTAACTTAAAACAATCCATAGTTGCTTTCAATTTTTTATCATAGCTTCTATCATTCTTTTAAGCATTAAAAAATATAATATAATTGATTCCAGATCTTTAGTATCTATTCAGCACTGACTTTTTTGCATTGTTCTCTCATACTTGGTTGAAACCTTGAGAAATTCCTGATGTTTTGACACTCAACTTACACAAGGCTACAGAAATCATGCTTGTTACAGGGCATAATTCTGGTCACTACCTCCATCTTTTCTCTATGATTGATATAAAAAGTGAGAAAATTCTTGCAATCAACCCCCCAATGAATGCCTGATTGAACTTTACTGTCAGGTCAAGAGTTTATGGTTTTATACTAAAGATGAGTTATGTTTGGATGTAAAATTTTACTCATTGTACAAAACAAAAGCAAAATTATGGGAAAATAGAAGCCAGAATGATCACAAAGAATGCAATAATAGGCCCTAGTAGGTATAAAGGTAGTGCTCAATTTACAACCATATTTGAGCTCAAACTTTTTGTTGCTAAGTAAGAAATTTGTTAAGTGAGCTTTGCCTCATTTTACAACTTTTCTTGCCACATTTGTTAAGTGATTCACTGCAGTTGTTAAATTAGTACAATGGTTGTTAAGTGAATGTGGTTTCCCATTGACTTTGCTTGTCACAAGATCGCAAAAGGTGATCCCATGACCCCAGGACATTGCAAACGTCATAAATGTGAGTCAGTTGTCAAGCATCCAAATATAAATCACGTAACCATGGGGATGCTGCAACGGTCATAAGTGAGAAAAGTGGTCATAAGTCACTTTTTTCAGTGTCACTAAGCGAACTGTTGTAAAGTCAAGGATTGCCTGTATTATGCTTTTGGAACCAGGGAAACCTTTTAAACGTCTTGAGCTTTAAAAGGCTTTTCAAGAATTCTAGATTTGATACTTTTTTGTTTTTTCATCTATATTTTTAATGATATTTGTTATAAATTATCTGCAATGTGCCCTGGAAACTGATGCTGGAGACACATAAATTAAAAAAAAAATTCTTACAAAGAATTATAAAGTTCACTGAAGATTTGTTCCATGCAGTTGCATTCCATTCCTTACTAACCTATCATCAGTAGGATCTGAATCTGTTTCTCTGTCAGCTGGGACATTCATTGCTTCAGCTAGCTGAGAATTGCTGTCATAGACACGATAATGGATTGGCTGCAGCTGATGAGCATACCACTTTGGCTTATCACCAATCAGAGCTGGGTCAAACATATCTATAAAAGCAGCAAGAAACAAGTAATGTGCCTTATGCCAATTGCAAAAATACAGTTACAGAAGTTACACGAACATTCTAAAAACCCAGACAAAATATGGAAAATAACAGGATTTCAGGCCTGAAATAAGCATTTTTGATTTTTATTGGGAAAGCAAATTCTTATACTAAACAAATCATATTTGCTCTTAAGATAAAATCTGAAAACATAGTGGTCAGTTAATTTCTTGGCAGTATTTTGCATTGGAACATCCCCCATTAAAATCAAAGACGGCCACCAATTCATGATCACACTTACTGTTGTGGATTCTTTGGAAAGCATAATTCGTGGGATTGAGAGACCATTCCCCAAAGTATTCCACTGCCTGTGTCTTGGACAATTTTTCTGCAAATTGTGTCTGTTTTGGTCGTGAAGCTAAAAAGGAATTGGCCTGAAATGCAACCACGGGGCGGGGAAAGAGACGAAGTGTGCGGGTATGCATCTGAAATCCATGTAAAACATTTGGTGAATTGAAGAATCTCACCATAGCAACCCTTTAAAAAGGAAAGACAGGTCATTTAGCAACTAGCATGAAAACTGAAAAGACGCAGCGCGTTCATGATTCACCAAAAAAATAACTGATGATGCATCCCCAATAAGAAAAAAGCAAATGAATAAGTTTGTTCATACTAACAATCACTAAATTGACTCTAGCCCCCAGGATATCAGCATATCAGAAGCACTTCTCAACCCTCAACCTACTGTGTTCATCATATTGGCCACTTTTTCTAAAACAAAATTATGAAGTGAGCTGCAGTTCACAAAAGCTTATGTTGTTGAGTAAGATATGCTAGTCTGAAAAAATGCTACTAGGCTACTCCTGAATTTTGGTTAATATAAACTAATATGGCTGTCCTAAAATGTGAGTAACATTTGTAACTTTCTTTGAAGAACCTAAAATATATTATGTAAATATATACTATTTTAATATATTAAATCAAGGCATCTGAAGGAAGTTACCAATTTTGTAACAGCTACACTTACGAAATAGGCATATTTCAGAGAAGTCATATAACAGCTTCTGCACAAACTATACATAAACAATGTATTAAGCATGCTACTTAGTACTGTAGATCATCACGAGAAGATCAACTGTTACAATACGTTTATCTGAATATTAGATATCTAATATTAGATATTAGAATATTAGACATTCACAAGGCAGAACATCTGCTCTTCCCATCTAACTGGAAATTTATTATTTACATTCAACCAAAACACAATGCTTCATCTCACCTAGTGGCCACATCCACCGAATCTACATCATTGCCATAGATCAGTGGGTTGAACTCTGTGGATGGTGTGGATTGCAGGTCATTCTGCTGTCTTCCCAGAAGCAATGGGATTTCTTGACTTTCATGAAACTTTTCTAGGTTAAGAATAGGCTGGGTATTCAAACTCATGCTGGCCAAAGCCTGAAGAGCAATATGTTACAAACACAATAAACGAAAATGTCATTGCTAATACAGCTCTGTTTCATGGGCAAAACACAAGCTGAGTGTGATGTTTCAATATACCCTTGGATCATCTGAGACCTCTTTCAGGTTTTTTTTAATGCAAATAAGAATAAACTTAATCAATCCTTCCTCTGCTTAATTGCTTATCTTTTCTTACATTTGAATAAACAGAAAATAAAAAGAAGGAAATGCACAAACTACTGTAAATGTTCTTATACTAAAAAATTGCACGCAAAACATTCACAGGATCAATTAAATCTAATCAGAAATTGCATTTTTTAATTTACCATTTTACTTACTAAAGCTGGTTTAGAATTTAACTGAAAATCTTTGTAATGAAATGCTGTGAGATTCATTTATTTATTTAAGAAACTATAAAATACTCCAGGCTCAATAGCCTTGGAAAATAAATCAAGAATAATCTAGAGTTTAAATTCTTCTTTAAACATATTGTAAGAAAAAATATTGGGAAATGTTATTTTATGAACTTGGCTACATAAGAAAAGATACATGAAATGTAAAATAAACCCTATCAATAGTATTTTCCTATGTTCTAAAATACAAAAATTATATTCTACAATTTTATTTAAAAAGGATCAGGGGGTGGGAGGGGGAACCTTCGAGTCAGTGTTGAGTCCTGACAGATCTCTGGACTAGCCCTTGTGGATTTCCCCCCCCCCCCATCTTAAGTATCCAATGAACATATTTAATGCTCCTCCTTTCTCCTACTTTCCCTACAACAACCCAATTAGACAAGTTTAGCTGAGAGAAAGATAGTGACTGGCCCAGAGTCATGCAGTCTGGTTTCATGC
This sequence comes from Thamnophis sirtalis, assembly GCF_051295495.1. Taxonomy (NCBI): domain Eukaryota; kingdom Metazoa; phylum Chordata; class Lepidosauria; order Squamata; family Natricidae; genus Thamnophis; species Thamnophis sirtalis. The sequence goes on along the minus strand of NW_028261381.1, from coordinate 106,138,870 downwards.
CAAAGGCAAAGCAAGACTCATAGTCTCATGATTTCTAGCCTGGTGCCTTAACCACTATACCACACTGGTTCTAAAAAAAGGACTTATTCTGCAATAATTACCAATAATAGAATATGATCCCAACTTTTAAATTTCAGAGTCTTTCGCACAAACTCCCTGCTGAATATGAATGTTGGATTCAACTTATAGTTTCAACTTAAACTGTTTTAAAGCATAGATACCAGATAACTTTGGACTATCTACTTCCAAATCAAGTTAAGATCATCCATTTAGATGGATGCACACACCATCAGATATAAGATAAGTGGCAATAAGAACTTTTTATCTGTTAGGAAATATACTCCGAAAAAAAGCACCTCTAGATTTTTCTTTTTAGGAACTTATTTAAAAAGTTTTTCCCTCCAAAACGTAGGTGAGAAGGGTAGTGTAGAAACTTGACAAACAAATAAATAAATACTGTTTGATTTAAAGGCATAAACTCCTTCAAAACAAACTTATGTATTATTAACGTATCTTTATTTACTATTTTTATTTTAAACATTAGAAATTACAAGTTTTTAGGTTTAGGTTTAGGTTTATTAGATTTATATGCCGCCCTTCTCCCAAGGACTCAGGGCAGCGTACAACATTAAAAGAAACACATAATACAAAAGTTAAAAAAAAATTAAATAGAATATCCCAAACCCAATTAAAATTGACAATGACATTTTTTTTAAAAAAAATAAAATTAAAATTAACAGTGATCAATAATTTATTTTGTTTTGCTCAGGCCAGGCTGGCTTGCTGGAAAAGCCAACTTTTTAGGGCGCGTCGGGGATTATAGGAAGCTCCGGGGGCAGCTCATTCCAGAGGGAAGGCACTCCCACAGAGAAGGCTCTCCCCCTGGGGGTCACTAGCCGACACTGTCTGGCCGACGGTACCCTGAGGAGGCCAACTCTGTGGGATCGCACCGGGAGGCTACCGGTGGCAGTAGATGGTCTTGCAGGTACCCTGGGCCTAAGCCATGGAGCGCTTTAAAGGTCATAATTAGCCCCTTGAATCGCACCCGGAAGACAACCGGTAACCAGTGCAGGCCACCTAAAAGGGATGTAACATGGGAGGACCTAGGTGCCCCCATGATAACCCGCACAGCCGCATTTTGGACCAGTTGAAGCTTCCGGGTGCTCTTCAAGAGCAGCCCCATGTAGAGAGCGTTACAGTAGTCCAGGCGAGAAAGGACGAGGGCATGAGTGACTGTGCACAGAGCATCCCAATCCAGGAAGGGGCGCTAGTGATGTACCAAGCGAACTTGGTAAAAGGCCCCGCTGGTCAGGGCCGTCAGGTGTTCTTCTAAACTAAGTCACGTATCTAGGAGGATGCCCAAATTGTGGGGCCTCTCTGAGGGGGCTAAAATTTCTCCCCCTATCATCAAAGATGGAACAAGATGCACAAATTGGGATGATGGAAACCACAGCTACTCTGTCTTGGAGGGATTGAGCTTGAGCCTGTTCCTCCCCATCCAGATCCGCACAGCCTCCAGGCATCGGGACATCACGTCGAGGGCATCGTTTGGGTGGTTTGGGGTAGAGACGAAAAGTTGGGTATCATCAGCATATTGATGATACCGTACCCCAAAACCACAGATGATCTCACCCAGTGGTTTCATATATATGTTGAACAGGAGGGGTGAGAGAACCGACTCCTGGGGCACCCCACAAGTGACGCGCCTTGGGGTTCATCCCTGCCCTCCAGTCAACACAAATTGCGACCGAGGATGATACACAAATGCATTAAATGGATTATTGTGCATTAGTATTATTAATACAAATTTACATTATTGGGTTCTTGTTTTGAATTCTCAACTCAGCTAATTTATTCTGAGATTCCAATTTCGCCCTTTGTGTCATATAAAAAGGAGCAGAGTTAATGCATTCTTCTCTATACAATTACTATGGACGTCCAGATTCCTAGATGGTTTTAGTTTTCAACAGTTTTGATTTTATCAACTCTTCTGGCTTCTGAAGAGGCACTTCTCATATCACATTTGTAATATTCACAAAACAAGTATCTTTATCTTGGTTTGACATGTTGAACATACAAAAAAAAAACCAACCAAACATTTTAGTTCTCTAGATTGTGCACTAAACTTTTCTCAATTTCAGCTTCTTTGGAGGAGAGGGTGGCCTACCCTCAAGCCATGTGAATTTCTTTTATCTCTCTTTTTTAGTTCATCGTCTTTTACTTCTACTAAAATTCTCTTTCTTTCCAAAAGCCAACACATCAAAATAGATCAACAAAAAATTATCCAATGGTAACTTGAGGGAGAAAAAGGTAAAATAAAGACACCTTTTTTTCAGGCGTGAGCAGTTGTTGCTGAGTGATTGCAGACATGCTAATCAGAGTCTGGAGGCAAGATGGAAGATCACATGACAACATCAGCGACAATCAGAGCCAAAGACGAATACATGATCACATAGAGACAGATGGAGAAAAGTCTATTATTACTAATACCACAGATGAGAAAATAAATATAAATAAATAAAAATAAAAAGCACAGTTCTTGAAGGAGGCCAGGCTGTTTTGCTCCCATACACCTGTTTGCAAACATGTTCCCTTAAAAAGTACTAAGGGCTAGTAAATTGATGCACCACACATATTTTAACAACACACTAACATCTGATCTTATGACTGCTATGAATGGGTTGTAAAAATCTTTTACAATATTTTACGTAAGTATTCACATATGTTTGTTGCCTGGATTCATTACCATCAATAACTATTTTTTTCCCTTCTTTCCTTAACTTATTCCAAAACAAATTGATTGTGTTTCCTGTCTTCTAGAATAAAATACATATTTTAATTTTGTTCATATTGTTCAGGTGTGTGGGAATGTTGCCAACAGCCCCTTAAACTGTGGAAACAGAAAACCAAACAGATCAGAAAGAGAGGTTGTAAATTCTACTGCCTGTTGGTTTGTTGCATTAGCTTACACAAGAAATCACATATAGTCCTGCTCTTCTATGAGAGACAGAAGCAGTAGCTTTTGAACTGCTACTGTACCGCTTTACCTATATATATATATATTGCATGCAACATGCAAAGAGGAACAATAAAAGAGCGATGGGGAAGAGAAGTCATAAAACCTCTATTATGAAACATAATTAAAAAAACTTGAAAAGTGTGGATTTCATTGGCAACTATGTGAATAGAACTAGAAAATTAATAATGTACAATGGGAAAACAAGTCATAGAAAAATCAAAATGTTTAAGGCATACAATGAGTGGGAGGGGTAGGAACAAAAGAATGAGCTTTGTACATTTATTAAAGTCAACGTTGGATGTATAAAACCATTTTAAATAAGAGTGGCAAAGCCTTTTATGTGGTTCTGAATGATATGAATAGTCCACAGAGTTTGACACATGTGAGATGTAGCTTATCAAAATGACAGTGGAGTAAAGATGTAATAAACCACTTTCTACTGCCACTTGAAGCATACACATTGATAACAATTCAACAATAGCAATTCAAGATGATTTCAAAGCTTCACAACCACATCAAGATTGTCATGTGTACGAATAGATCTCGCATAAAACTCCAAGCCTCAATAAAGAAGTTCAATTTTTATCACTATATATATGACTGATTAGGACTACACAATATTACACTATAGTTGAGTGTTAGTGCTACCAAACTCCAAATTGTGGTTAATCTTAGCTATGTTTAATTAAAATGCTACATTTAATCCACACTTTATAAATATGGTTTTTTTTAATGAACCATTATTATTATTAAACAGTTTGAATCTGAATAACAAGCTAAACTGTAGGCAATCAAAAACAGAAGACAATTCTAAGGTTGGTCTGATGATCAATTGTAGTTTAACATTATGTTTGACCACAATTTTCATTTTATGGTGCATATGTTATACCTTTCTGGGGTACACATTTTTTACTCTGAAGTTTAATATACCATTATTGGAAACACCATATAAATCAATTGCATAAATAAATAAATAAATATCCATCAGGTTGTTCCAAAAACATAGGAGTAAATTAATATAGGAGAATGGTCAAATGACAAGTTATAGGCCAAAATTGGATAAATTGAAAAAAGCAGAAGTTGTTTTACTGTCTTTACAAAATTTTATGATGGTTACCCAAGTGTTTTAGACATGCAGCCCTTTTCCAGCTATTTTTCTTTCTCATCTAATACAGCACTGGGGGCAAAATCATTACTAACTCACCAAATATTTTATAGCTGACTAACCTAGTTCTGACCTTTTAAAAAAATAATAATCAATTATTAAGTATTAAAGCGATTGTTCCATTTTACAGTAACTGTCTTTCCTGTTGGTTTTCTCTCTCTTCAAATTACCACATTTTCTGATTTCAAAAGAACACAGTATATTTCTAGAACATAATTCACAGGGGAAAAAAAGTCTGTGTACCTTCATGAAACAAGCAATATAAAATAAATTGATTCTTGGTGGGGGAAGACAATTACTATTTTGTGAAAATTGGGAGAAATGAAAAGGAAGGAAGAGAAGTATTACACAAGATGTTTGTTCCAAATCTAATAAGAACCAGGATTTCTCATCTCCTTCTCTAAATACATCTTCTATATTCCAGTAGCTCTTCAAGGCAAGCTATTTTTTGAAGTAACTGTTCATTTGGGGATCAGAAATTAGAAGGAACCTCAATAAGTAGCCAGAGCCTCCTTGTTCTAATACTAACACTATTTCATTACTAATTTTCTCTAATATACACCTCCAATGCTCACAGAGATTTTCCTTCACAAGTAGTAAAATGATGATTGTGGAATTATAACCATCTTTGAGCCTGGACCTATTAAACTCTGGTCCAAGTTGCTGTTGTCCCAACACTCTCATCTTAGTTTTAAACTCCTCTTAACCATACTCACCAGAACATTAACTTACCTGCTTCAGATGCTTTTTCAGTTCTAAAACTTCCGGTTCTGGCAAAACAGGCAGTAATTCAGCATTTGTAGGAACAATGATCTGAAATTAAAATTTAAAAATAACATTGCACCAAGGAAATTCCTTGAGTGAATTTCTTTTATGTACATGCTCAATTAACAACTCATGCATGGGAATCTATGTTCCAGATCAGTATGACAAAGAGAATCAAATAATCTATTAAATATTGGTGATCAGGAAATTGTTGTTTTAGAAGCAGGAGAGAACAGGTATCTGTGTTAGTAAAAGCAATGGGAATTAGAGAACTTATAATACTGACTTATGACCTGTCCTCAAAGTTACAACCATCACATCACCCTCACACTACTGTGATTGCATTTTGGGCACTTTACAACTGATTTGCATTTATGACGATTGCAGCATATTGCAGTCACATGATTTGCAACCTTCCAAGCCAGCTTCTAACAAGTAAGGTCAATTGGGCAAGTAGGATTTGCAACCATATGATTTAGTTAACTATGTGGTTCACTTAACAACGATGATAAAAATGGTCATAAAATTGGGTATGGTCACATAATGACTTGCTTAATAAAGACATCTCTTAGTGATTGAAATTCCAGTTCCAATCGTGCATATAAGTCAAGAACTATCTGTATCCCTAAATACTTCTCCAAATTACATTTAACCTAACATTTAACACATAAATACGAACTAGTTACCTTGTTGGTATCTAGATCCACCAGCCATACATCATCTGGCATTTTAAAGTCTAACTTATAAAGGAAGAAACTTGCTGGGACTCCAATAATATAAGGTGTTGGGGCTAGAAGTAGCTGTAATGGGCAGAAAATATTAATAAAAGTCAGATAAGAACAAAACCAGGCAAGCCTAGATACTAATGTACTGTATATATATTTTGGAAGAAGCTATATCAGAAGTAAGCATAACTGAAAGCTGAGAAGACAATTAGTTCAGAAACTCCTTAAACTCCACATAGGGTGGAAAACTTATCAGGGACACTGGGTTACTAATTTATCAGGTGCACTGATTCATTTAAAGCGCCAGGGTGCTGCAGAAGGATTCCATCCCATCTGCCCCGCTGGCTCCATGCCCCCGCCGGCCCGCAGAAAACTACAATGCTGATCCAGCCCTGGAAGAAATCCAGTTTGCCGCCCCTGTTCTAAATCAACCCACACTATATTGCCAAAAGTATTCACTCACCCATCCACATAATCAGACTCAGTTGTGAGTGAATACTTTTGACAATATAGTGTATAGAAAAGTGAGTAGAAAGAAAGAATTGAGACTTTTTAAAAAGAAAAATAACCTTTTGTAAACATTCTTAATTCTTTCCAAGGACAAGAAAAAAAAATATTAAAAGTTTCAGTAACAAGTAAGCAATACACTGAAAAAACCAGATACACATCTAAGGAAAGTCTTTAGTTGAGTCAAGGCTGGACTGTCCTAACACAACCATTGATATACCTGTTCTGCGGAAGCCATGCAGGTAGGAAGCAGAGGAATCACTGGGAACATGTATTCCAATGGGTAGATCATAGACACAAATGCCATCACAGACATGGATAGAGCATTGTAATCTCGAGACTGCAGTACTACCTGAAGCCAAAGAAAATTGCATTAGTGCAATCATAAAACAAAATTCTACATTTTCTTATAGGCTACTCAGTTCTATTTTCATGCTCAGTGCTTCTTCCTTAATCAAGCCCTATTTTACACAAAAAATACAATTATGAAGGACGCACCCTTTATCCTTCCATGGACAATAATAGGAAATTATTGATTGTGACAAATCTACCTAATCTTCCATGCTAAAGCGCTACTGAAACATTGTGGAAAGGCAATGCAGTTCTCACTGCTAAATTATTTACAATGAATCGGCCACATTTTCCTCTCACCTTATGTTCCAGAAGAATGCAGGATAGTACTTTCAAGCAAGCATCCACACCTAACAGCTCCAAGGGCAAATGCAAAGGGAAATCCACCATAGAAAAGCGGGAAGGGTCGGGGAGGGCAAACGTCAAGGCTGGCTGCAATTCATGAGGTAAGACTTCCACATCCACACGCTTCTGGCCAGCAACTGGCACAGGTGAGCGAAGAAGCCGATAAATCCAAGCCTCAGTTTCACGCAAATCATGTAGCAAAGCACTAGATTTCTCCTCCACAAGCAGTGAGCCTGTGAAAATCCGCCACATGGTGTCCCTTTATTCAAAAAAATGATAGGATTAATACCCTTACTTTTAGTAGTTCTACTGAAAATCCTGCAAAAGACATCAGGCTACAGCTTTGTTCCAAGAGAACAATAAAGATTCAGAAGATATTTTTGACACATCAGACTGCAGACATACATAATATTAAATCAAAAGACCAACCATGGTTTTCTGAACAAGTCATCATGGCATGCTGCAATATATAGCATTGAGCCATAATGGGCAGATTCATTCATCACACTAAAGCCAAAAGATTACTATATAAAAAGCAATTGTAAAATTGTTTATAGTGTAGAATCTGCTTTATCAGTTTTATGCACTTGTGTAGCATTGTGCCATGCAACAAGTATACATATGGTTGATGGTGGGGGCGGCCATGGAACAGAGATCAGACATGGGAGTATGCATTTTGGGAGTACACAAATTGTATATATTATGTTCTCCCGATCTTAGTTTTTAGACTTTGAAAAGACAAAGATCAGGGCTAAAACAACATTTTAATAACATTCTGGTAATATAATATAAATAAATAGTTCTCTTGTAACATATGCAATATTATCTTTTTCCATTGATGATGAAAGCAACCAAGGCTCAAATGAAGTCACTCTTGGAATCAACCAGGTTTCACAGACTCAAATTGCAGGAGTTATTACTGTACAGTAGCCAGAATACTTTTAGATAAATAACGCTCAATAATATCTTATAAATACATTTTAAGTAGCACAGTATTCCTGTGCATCTGAAAAGCAGAAAGTAATATCATGTTACTGAAGTAGAATTAAAAGAGCCATTCGGGATAGATTTACTACAGAAATCAGTATCCAAAATAATAATTCTCAATATTGAATGTTTAGATCTACTAATTTTATGTATTTCCCTTCAGCTTGCTTGAAAAGGCTTCCATTCATGCTTCTTTTCTTTCTTCTTCTTATCCTTGCATATCTTATTTATAATATTATCAAAGCTCACAAAAGGAAATAATTGAATACTATAGCATGCATTTTTGACATGGTATTCATGTATGTCCAGGTAGTCCTCGACTTACAAAAGTTCATTTAGTGACCATTCAAAGTTACAATGGCACTGAAAAAAGTGACTTATTTTCAGAGTTATGACCTTTGAAGCATCCCCATGATCATGTGATTAAAATTCAGGAGCTTGGCAACTGGTTCATATTGATGACTGTTGCTGACAAGGTCATGTGATTACCTTTTGCAATCTTGTGATAAGCAAAGTCAATGGGGAAATCAGATTCACTTAACTGGCTTACTAACTTATCATGTGCACTGATTCACTTAATAACTGAGACATGAAAGGTTGTAAAGTGGAGCAAATCTCACTTAACAAATGTCTTGCTTAACAACAGAAATTTTGGGCTTAATTGTGGTGGTAAGTTGAGGACTCCCTGTATCTTAAAGAGATCAAGCTTCTAAGATCAAAACAATGGGGGGGGGGGGAATCGCAAAAATTCTCATGACTAACTTTGTAGTCAAATGCCAGAATCTTTTCAATAAACAGATGCAGCATTTGGACATTTCAGTTGGAGTTAGAAAGTCAGAACATAACACACAATTCTGTACAGCTTCAATGGCTGCTACTTTGTGTCCAAGCCCAATTCAGGAGGCTAATTTTGACTTCTAAAGCCTTGAATAGTTTTTGAGTCTGAAATATTTGAAAGCCACCTAGAGGGAATAAAATCTCCCACATGTGAGCTTGATTCCTTACAACTCTAAACATATATCCATATGATTTTCCTAGCAATAATATGGAAGTGGTTTTCCATTACATTCACCTCCAATTTCTTTTCAACTTTCTTGCCTAGCCTATAGCCCTATATAAAGTCTTTGGAGTATTGAAGGCTGTGAAGAGGTTTTACACCTTTAGCTGTGTATGACTCATGTAGAAAGTTTTGAGGTTGCAGATTAGCCAAGAGAAGGGGAAAATGTGATGAAAGGAGAAAACAGTCATGTAAAACAAATAGGTAAAATATTTTTTCTGTTTTTAAATGTAAATTATTTTCCTAATTCATCTCTTACTTATATGATCAGGCTTTTAAATTATTATTTCATAATTAATTAATTAATAATAATTAATAAATTTTAATTTACAACTACACCCCCCCCCAAATGTTAAGGTAATGATGATTTAATAGCTGACCAGCTGCTGTAAAGCTGTAAACCAAGATGATGCAATGAGAATGAGTCAGCAGGGTTATCACTTTAAAAGGCTGTCTATATAAGAGGCCCTGTGAGGGCATCTCTCTCTCCATGTGTGCTTCCGTGTTATAGTTGAAGATTGATTGGTTGCCTGGTATCCCTGTGTGTGTGTGTGTGTGTGTGTGTGTGTGTGTGTGTGTGTCCCTTGTAAATAAATCACTGTTTGAAAAACAAAACCTCTGTGTACTGTATTTTAATTTGGCCACTCTATTTAAGCAATAGAAACTGTCTTTCTAGAAAATAAGTAACAAGATAGTATTAAAAAGTTTTGCAACTTTACCAACAAACTCCCTCTAAAGATTCTGTGGTCTTCATGCAACCTACACATTCTCACATGAAAAGAGAAGGACATCTAGGTCATTCTTATTTTGTTAGGCAAATAGCCGATTATATGAAGCAGATTTTATACTCCACTGTATCATTTAGATTTGGAATCTTGGGGGGGAACCCCCACTCCATCTATACCTCTGCACTCCTCGAGGGATTGCCAGCTTCTTGCCTAAGAGCCTCTCACTGCAGCAGTCCACCAGCTTCTTCAGAGTGTACAGACATTCGCGAAAGGTAGAAAAAAAGGGATAGTGACTAAGAATGCAGAGTGAGGTCAGGGTACTGTTACGAGAACGATGAATGCCTTTTGCTGATGATTTACTCCGAGGTGACCGGTTTGTATCAGGAACTGGCTCTGTGCTCTGTGGCTGGAGAGAGACACCGCTCTCATTAACTCTTTCTTCTTGCACAGCAGAAGCATCCCCAGATTTGGGTGCCTTCTGTCCATCTCGGCTACGATGTCCACCACTTCCCTCACCCTTTTCCTTGGAAATACGCTTCTGGAAGGACCGATAGAAATTAACGCATATCCCATAGCGGGTGATGCCTGAATCTTTGTCTGTGAGTGTGAAGACAAAGGAAGTATCATCTCGCAAGCTCATCCGCTTCTGCCGCACGCTTAAGCATCCTTCTGGTTGGCAGAAAAAGACCACATCGGGAGACAGTGGGAAATCAGGGTGGTCTTCTAGTGGGTAACGGCGCAGTAGTTCAGGTGTCTGTGCCACACTATCACTACTTGGTTGCCTACAAGAATACAAGTATAAAATTATTGAAATATACTATTACTAAGGTAGAAATGTCACACTGATGCAAATCTTCCCAATGGAAATACCACAAATACCACAGGACTCTTTTTCTGTAAATGGGGGTTGTAGGTTGGGTTGCAGAAAGAAGAGAAATGAGTCATCTTCATGACCAGTAATATGTCAAAGAGAGCTTATGAATCCTGACAGGTTTGGACAGAATAGCGAAAATATACTCTTATGATTTATATACTTATCATACCATAATAGCTAAAAATATTTTAATGATACAATTATAATTACTGACTGCAGAGCCTTAAATGGAAAATTAGATGATGGAAACAAGAAAGGTTAGTTAACAAAATGGATCATTTTTCACCAAGCAAAAAGAGGCAATAGTGAGACTGCCTTGATAGTGTGATAAACTGGTTTTATATTTGAGGTCTCTAATTCAATTGTAAGAAGTTACCATAAGTCATTATGTCTACTTCCATGTAAGAAAGGAAAGAAAGTCAGGGTGGGAAAGGATAACTTTCAGTAAAAGAGAATGATGCATTAATCAGTTAAGTGAATCAATAGATAAACTAAAATTCGAATCAAAATCAAAGCGGCCAAAACTCACAATATAAGCTTTTAACTATATCAAAGTAATTTTTTGAGAAAATATTTAAATTACTAACCCTATAGATCAGGGGTGTCAAACTTGAGCCCTGTGGGCCGGATGTGTCATGTGCTGGCCATGCCCATCCCATTTTAGCAAAGGGGAGAAAGTCGCGATATGTCACATGATGACAAATTGACATGGCAAGTTTGATACCCCTGATATAGATTATAAACTTCAAATACTAACTGAACAACTAACTAAATTTAAGTTTAATGCATGTCATTGGCTTTCTGTAAACTACTGGTTTACAGTCCCAGTAGATCCCTCATGGCTTGGACAGGGCCACTTGTTGGTTGTCTGTTTGTTTACTTTTTGTAATGCTGTATGGCCAAATTCTATCTTGGTTTGGGGTGGGATGTTTATCATGTTTATATTACAAGCTCTCCAGAATCAGTTGGAATTGGGTGATGTCTACCATGGATCAAACAAATAAATATAAATTACAGCAAGTAATATCACCAATTACAAATGCCCTGCTAAAAAGTGAATAAAGATTGAGTTAAGGGAGCAAGTCACATGTTATAAAACTATGTAAATTCTTTACGCTGCTTGTTTTTTTAGTGAAAAGCAACTGTTGGAGGCTACAATCAGCAATGAAAGAGGAACTTTGGGTGATCTTACTATCCAACATTTTTGCCTCCCCAAAACACCCATTAACTACCTTCTGCCCCTATCATAAGATGGAGAAACAGATTCAATGCTGTTTTTCCTATAAGGGAGGTAGAGAAAGTATATGTCTCAGCAGTTGGACAATATGCAATTGCACACTGCTACTATTGCCAATGTGGGTATTAAAAGGAGAAATACACTTGGCAGACTATCTTTTCTTCTACACCTTGCTTGCGATCATTGACTTCACAGTAACTCAGAAATATTTCACATGCACCTTTTCTCTTTCTTTCTTTCTTTCTTTCTTTCTTTCTTTCTTTCTTTCTTTCTTTCTTTCTTATTTAATTGCATTGGTTACTTGTTAGTAATCAAATAGTCTAAGAAGTTCAACGTCTATATTACATCACCTACAGACTGTTTATAATGAAGTTTTTCCAGATTATTCTTAATGTTTTCATCAGAAGAAATGCAGAGATCTTGGCATATTATCATTCATATCAAGTTGTCTTTCAATAAAGTGATGTCAAGCAATACCCAAAAAGCTTGCAAACATATGTGGGAGGCAGTCCTACTGTAGGCATTAAAGCCAGCTGGTTGACTTTGGCCCAGTCACTCAGACCAACCCACCTACAGGGTTTTTTTTGGGGGGGGGAATAGGAGAGGGAAGGAGTATGTATGTTCACCACCTTGAGTTACTTATAAAGTAATAAAGGCAGGGTAAAAATCTAAGAAACAAATGAATAAACTGAGCCCTGGTACACCTGCATCAGGGACTCTTCCTTATTCAGTGTGGGTTTTACATTTATGATACTGTAGAAGCCGCCCATTATTTTGGATACTTTATACAGATGCTCACCAGCAAGAGCAGTAGCGCTTAGACTTGTACACTGCTTCACAGGGCTTTGCAGCCCTCTCTAAGCTGTTTACAGAGCCAGCATATTGTCCCCAACATCTGGGTCCGCATTTTGCTGACCTCAGAAGGATGGAAGGCTGAGTCAACCTTGAGTTGGAGAATCGAACTGCTGGCAGAATTAGCAATACTGTATTCTGCGCCACCACTAGCAAACATAAATGTTGTTCCCCCTCCCACCTTGCTTTGGGCTGGTGACTAATGGCAGCAACTATTTACCATTTTCTATACCCATTTATTAGATCATTGTGATAATGTGTGTATATTTATTCTAAGCAAGCATATCTAGGTGTTTACTATACCTGGCTCCAATAATCACAAGGTAATCAAGTAAGCGAGGGCAGCTCTTCTTCTTTTGCACCATGGTCTCGCTTCCTATGCTATGTCATCTCAATGAATTCCTTTGTCATTGGTCCATCTAATATCCAGTACGTGCTCTAAAGAGAATTCCTCTGGAAATTGGGACATGAATCTACAAGTAAGAAATATTCCATTCAAGATTAGATTTGCATCCATCAATGATAATGATAATAAGCAGGGCTGGATTCCGGCAGTCACTACTGCTGGTTTGTTCATGGGTACGCCGCACACATACACACACACACACACACACACACACACACTTGATGTACCCTGTGTGCGTATGTGCTGTGCAATAAAACTGCACTGACTTTATCGTATGTTATCAATATATGCACTTTCTCTGCAAGCATCAGTCCTAGTTTTTAATATATTTTAAAATGACCCCACAGTATAACACTGTACACTGCTACATTCCTCAACATCCATGCTTACAGATGAATTTGACTAATATTTTCATACATATATAGTTTATGCCTTCTTGGGGGACATTCTAGAGAAAAATATATGATCACATATATCAATCAACCAATAGTCTAGTGACTAGTCTTTCAATTGCAATTGTATGTCACACATACAAAGCTGGGTAACAGGAACCTCGGGTAATCTGATTCAGATCAGTCTCCATAGCAACTCATCTTGTAGTCCCTGGATCATACCACATTAGGACTATTTATAGAAGCACATCAGCTGCCCCCCCTCACTTGCATGCACAAACATATCAAATTCACCTGAACTACAAACAAGATTCCCCTATGATGATATCTTCCTTAAGCCAGTAATTTACTATTGTTTTTGTGGCACCTGTATGATATTGTAACTTCCTAATCATGAGGGTTTTTCCCATATATGACGGACACTACTATCTTTTCTTCACATTTGAGCTAGATTATTGCTGACCCACAATCTACAACTGTATACAATCTGATTTCCCAATACTTCTGTACAATTTTCTTAAGATTGCCTTATATACAGTATGTTAGAAATTTTCCTTCAAAACAATCCATAGGCAAAGGCCACAATAAATAAATCAGATTGTGAATCTTAATTTAATTATATGTATATAGAAAAGATCAAGGGCCAAATCTGGTACCTTAATAATTTCTAGGAATTTTATTTAAACAGGTAAAGTGACATTTCTAAAAAGCAAAACAGGAATTAGTGTAGCTGTATCACACTAAAACTCACCTCTGTTTCTCTTCAATTGGATGAAACAGTGTATCATAGAGCAACATGGCATTTAAATTTGGCAAAGTTGTGACTGCTTTTGTGCTCCTGTGCCACTGCAGCACTGTGATAAGCTACAGTCATCATTTCCAGTACTTCCTGCCAGCTTCCTACAAGGAATATCAATGGGAAAGCCAGGAGAAATTTGGAAGTTGCTCCTGTTCCCATTGCTTTCTTTCCTGCCCATGATCATTCTGGAAATATCTCTGAAACAATGACTTTGAGTCATGGCTTGTCTATTGGTATTTAAACAGCATAGAACAGGGGTGACAAACTCGTGTCATCACAGCGGTGACACATGATGTATCGTGACTTTTTCCAATGGCCATTAAGGAAGGGTCACATGGTCATTAGGCGAGGACTCATGCTTCTACTGCCCAGCTGTGCTTGCCTCTGCTTCAATTTGCCCCATCCATTTCCCCACAGCTCTGTTGGCCTTACACTCCATCACTTATGCCTTAGTAAAGGAATTATTCACTTTTCTGAAGTCTATGAAAAAGATAAATTATAAAAATGAATCAGACACAAAGGTTAGGCTCCCTAGGCTGAAAAGCTATTTAGGATGACACGGTCACATAAGAATTTTTACTGATGAAAAATAAGAATTGTTATTGATGATAAGTGGATGAGGCCACTTTTAGTTAATTGTTAATTGTTGTCAACCAACATGAAGTGGAAATCTTTATTACAAGAATTGAAGCTGAGAAAGTCATTCACTAAACAAGGGTCAGATGGCAAAAACTCTTAAAAGTTGTCAGAGAGTAATGGACTTGAAACAGTTGGAAAAAGTGACTCAAGATTCATACTTGGGACTAATATTAATAAGGGGTAGGATGCTTGGGTGTTCTTATATGGAAAACTTCTGCTATGTATAATGCATCTACTTATCTAACCTTCTTGGGTCTGTGTAGAAATACAAAGTGGGAAGAAAATCTTGTTCCACCGGATAGAAAGGCATGGCACCCACCAGAATTAAATACCACTGTGAGTTTATTTTTCCAATTTTTTATTAGGCTGTAAGTGAAGTTCTGCTGGATCCTAGTTGCATGGGTTTAACTTCAAAAATCTCCATTGTGCAGATGGACGAAGGGAAAGTGGAGGGAGAAAAGAATGAGCTAATAGAATAATTGACTAATAGCCAGCATAGCCCCCTGTGATGTCACTATCCATTGTTATCATTCTTCAGCTGCATATGACATCGCTCTTCCTGTCTTTTTAAATCATATTTGCTTCCATTATATTCATACACCAATTGTTTTTTTAAATTTCCTAGGTAATGGTAAAGGTTTTCCCTGCCCAGTCATGACTGATACTAGGGGATGGTGCTCATCACCGTTTCTTAGTCAAGGAAACAAGTGTTGCCTGAAAACATTTCCATGGTCATGTAGCCAGCATGACTACACCTTTCCTCAAAGTGTTACCTATTTAGCTACTCACATTTGCATGATTTTGATCTGTTAAATAGGCAGGATATGGGACAAGAACAGGAAGTCACCCATCATGTAGAACTCAGGTCTCTCTATCTGACAAGCTCAACGTTTTTAACTACTGAGCCAACACACCCTCTTCTTTATTATATTTGTTTTTTAGAAGGTCTCATCAACTCCACCTAATTATGGTTTTCTTGGTCTTCTTCTTTCATTGAGATAGCAATAGCAATAGCAATAGCAGTTAGACTTATATACCGCTTCATAGGGCTTTCAGCCCTCTCTAAGCGGTTTACAGAGTCAGCATATTGCCCCCACAGTCTGGGTCCTCATTTCACCCACCTTGGAAGGATGGAAGGCTGAGTCAACCTTGAGCCGGTGAGATTTGAACCGCTGAATTGCAGATAACAGTCAGCTGAAGTGGCCTGCAGTACTGCACTCTAACCACTGCACCACCTCGGCTCTTCGAGGTGGTGCAGAGATCATTTCTTCATATACGTTTTGCAATTTAATCATTCATTCTGTCTATATGACCACAATACATCAACATACTTTTTTCATACCAGTAATTCACTTTTATTTTCAATCCATATTCATTCAGCACCTATTTGTTCTTAACTCTGCATCTTTTGGCTGCGTCACATATACCTTGAATAACTTATTAGCACTGTATTCATTTTATGTCTTTCCTGATATGCCAAACTCATACTACTATACAACAAACTTGACAGAAGCATGCTCTTATACATTTTTGCTTTATTTGACAAATATTCATTTCTCATCACAAACAATTCTCGTTATACCAGCATTTTCACATCTTACTATTTCTCCATTTACTCTTTGCTACCAATATGTATAATCAACTATATCAATACACCTTTAATATTACCATAAGCAATTTATTTATATATTAAACAGCCAAAATAATTTTTGTTTCACTAAATGCTGAATCATTCTTAGTATTCTATTTATTTTATTTATTTACTTCCATTGTATACCGCTTTTATTGATAAAATATTTACATTATACGTCAACATTTTCCCATCGGCTACCACTGCAACATTCTTCCAATATTTATTACTGTGCTTTCTCAGAGGCTAATATTCAAAACATTTATTTTTAATTTGATATATTACCATTGCCTGGTTTTGTCCCAATACTCATGCTATTTTATGTAAGTCTACTCTTCAAGCCAATATATTATTGCCTGTAGCTACTAACTAGGAGATACATGCAGGGGAAAAAGACAATATAATTTTATGGTGTATACTCAAGACTTTAAAGAGCATATTAAAATATATTCAGGAAAATGAAATAATTTTATGGAAACTATCATAGCTTTTATCATTATATCCAAATGCTTTTTTGTCCTTGTTCTGAAATATTTTGGAAATATCCATTTGTGTTCCTAGGATTCATTACAGCATGCCTTTGAAACGACATACTATATTTACTTGAAAGAAGCATGAAGTTCCCCCCTCTCCAAATAATTATTTGGGAAGGCAGTCTACTCACATTCATTGAGAATATGCAAAAGATGAAGGTGCTGAAAGTGATGGATTAACCAAAACGTTCACACTGGCTGCAAGGGAGAAAAAGGAGAACCAAAGTGAATGACAAAGCACACCACCCCTGCTTTAAATTAAATGCATGCCCACATATATCTGAGTGTGCCAAATGCTCATGTTTGTTGAGGGGAAAAGATCAAATAAACAAAATTTGCTTCATAAGATTGAGTAATCCTAATTAAAGAAGGGAATTGGGCAGTTGTGTATTTATAATATCTCTCTAATTATTTTTCCTTTGGAGGGGTGCTTAAATTTTAAGTAATCTTCCATTCTGATAAGAATTGCATATACCGTATATAGACAACCTACTCTGCCTCAAATTATTCTTATCTTGCCTTGTCTCTATCACCAAGGTAGCTATCTGTTCTCTCAACATCGCTTCAGACAGCACAATCAATAATGAAGGTTTGTGGGAAACTTGTTAAAATTTTATTCTTCCTAATACTTGAAAAGATAAATCCTTAGGTTGTAGATGCCTTTGAAAGCAATGACAAGCATCCTACATTTAGATATGAATCATAATAGTAACCAATACAGTTAATTAATATTAGCCTTATATTTTTATTTATTTATTAAATTTATATGCCAACCATCTCACTATCCAGCGACTCTGATATATCCCCCCCTTGTTATTCTTTATGTATGATGCAACAGTATCACATTTTACCCAGAAATCTTTTAAGAGCAGTTCCCCCTATTGTGGAGATTACAAAGACATCGACAGTAGAAATAACCTTAAGCATGATTCCCACTGGAGCCCTTTCAGATGTGAGGCAGAAACCATTTTCATCAATTAACTTTATTTGAATCTACTATGGTCAATTCCATTCCCTTTTTAATGCCTAGTAACACTCCCACTTGATTTTCCTTGCTTGCTATCCTCACAACTCAGAAATGAAATAATACTATAACTTTGAAACACACTGTATCAACACTACCACTCCCCAAATAATTATAAAGCAGTAGAAAAAAACTGTGAGGAAAAACAGTATAATGAGGCTAGGATATATTGTATTCCAGAAGTATTATATTCCATTGGTGGACTATAATAGCCTCATACATTCATCTATTAGTCTCTAGGAAAAGGCATATAAGTGATAAAACAGTTACTTAATACAGCCAGATCAGAGTTAAGAAATGATGACTTGTCAGAAGACTGTCTTTTGAACAATCATTTAATTTACATGGATTTTATGGACCAATTTTTTTATATATTCAGAAGAATTTAATGATCTGCAACATCTTTGTATTATATACTATAAATAAAAAATATATCCTCATGACATTTATGATGAAAATCATATATTCACAACACACCTGGTTTTTGTCTTATTTTGAAATCATTTATCTCAATTAAAGGAATGCATACAAGCTGAAACAGCTGAATCAGTTGTTTCAACCAAATGATCTACTGCATCTGACTAAAACCTTATGAAAGCAGATAAAAGCAGCCTATATAAGACTAATTGAAGCAAACAAAATAAATCCAAAGCAGTTTGGAAATGGCCACAGTAGCTAATCCCATAATTGAAAATAGGATTATAAAAACTATATAGTATGTAGGCCAAAATGCTTTCAGTTGCCTATCTCTCTTGGTGATAAGAGAATTCCGAGGGTCTATTTATATCTGACTTATACAGTACCTTTGCATATTTCTAGATATACATAAATATGCTCCATAATGGTATTCACAAAGATGGGTTTCCTGATACAAAATGTTTTCCTACTACGTAAATGCAGATCTCAACTTCTATGTAACTGCAGATAAAACGTACAAATTCTTGGATAGTAAAATAAATCAATTGTTACAAAGCAGCACCAGTGTGCATTTGCATTACAACAATTAGTGTAAATAATACATGAAAATCCATTCCTAAAATATATATAACTTCTTTTCAGAATCCCCTATACAGAAATTTCTTTGGTTATTTTTGTTGTTGTTTTTAGAAAAGGGGTATTCTTAATTAGCATTTTCAAATTATATAAAAACTATATGTATATCTTTTGGTTGAAGTAAGAAAATAGGTAATAAATAAAATTACTCTTTCCAGGATATATATCCTGTCTATTTATAAAGTTAGCAGTGTAAACTAAAATACATAAATCATACACTAAATATTGAATGCAAACTTAAGTTCTGTTTACCATAATTTATTATTTTAACACAATAATGAAAGGCTTTAATTTGAACCTGTAAAAATTAAAAGTATTGATACCCCAAAAAGGCTATTTTCAAAGCTATTTAAAACAACTGTCACCACTGTTCCAGAATCTAAAAATTTCCACAATGGATATTATGCACATTTCAGGGTTTCATCATTTATTATATAACTGAATATTGTTATTGAAAATAAAATGCAAAGAGAAAATTACCAATATAAGTTTAACAGATACAAATCAAAAAGTAACTGGTAAATCAAAAAGCATGCTAACAAGATAATATATTTATACAGTTAAAAGAAACTTTGATAAATAATATTTTTCCAGAATTCATAGATACAAGATAAATTACTAAATAACTAAATACTTCCAATGTTCTACTCAGAAGTTGATTAAAAATATTACAAACTAAATATTTATTTAAATGCTCCAACATTTTATTCTAAAAAACCAGTGAGTAAATACAGTGAAAACATCTGTTTTCTAGTGAAGTTTTGACACGCTTTAAAAATCCTACCATAGTTCCAGATGCAGTAACTATTTGTCAGATAACTTTATATTACACATTCAAAAAAAGCAAAATATATTGATGCAGCTATGCATGTTAGAGACATAGTTCTCTGTGTATCAATTCAGGACTAATTTGTCAATAGCATTTACTTTCAAATATGTTTTTTCCTTTTCCAGATTGCTTTAACCCTGAGGAAACAACATTATTCCATAGTAAACATTCTGTAATTTTCCAGCTGTACAAACTACAGCCTCCATATGCAAGTGAGATCACTCCCCCAAATTTTCTGCATAGCATAGCACATTTTTCAAGTTCCTAAATATGAAACCTAAGAAGATCAAAGGACCTCTAGAATAACATAAAACCTTCCAAAAGAATATGCTGAGGCTGTAGGACCAAAAACAGTATCTACAGAAAAAGTAATGCTATTTTCAAGGTGTGATTTTTGGTAAATTCTCCTATCCACGATTCTGATCAACTAGGGTTTGCACACATTACACTCAAGCCACGGTTTATTTAATCAAACCAACTGCTTCAATCTGCACAACAAACTAGCTGGTTTATATAACCCCCCGCCCAAACTAAATTTCATCCTAGCCTAAAACCTGGGGTCCCCCAAGACCACAGAAAGAATTTAGGAAAACAATTGCAATGGATGATGCGCAGCTTTGAAGGGTACTGGGATCAGGGAAGGGTTTTGTCCTGCGCACATTCAGCATTAAGGTTTGTATGGTGTGTGACAACACGAAATCCAGATAAACCTTAAACGCCAGGGGATGATGATGATGATGATAGAATAAGCCCCCATCTCTCTCTCTCTCTCTCTCTCTCTCACACACACACACACACACAACACACGCACACACAAACACTCCTTCCACAGCACATACCTCTCACAATCTACTGTTGCAGCTTTCCACGACCCAGGCATTCCCACTTCCAGTTTCCCCCAAGTACTCCCGCAACGTTTAATCCAAACCTCCCCTGCGTCAGCCGTTGCAGCCGCCCCCTTCCATGTTTGAATTTGCACTCCCATCCTCGTGCCTCCCTGCTGCGACATCCGCGCTTCGTCACCCAACAACCCCGCCAATCTGCCCCTTGGCTGCCCGAATCCCCGCTGCCTTCCTTAAACCACGCAGAGCACGCCCTGGACTGACCGGCTTCCCGCGGTCCCCCCTCAAGCTCGGGCTTCTCCCTCCCGTCCTCCCAAGCCCATCCGCCCCAGGGGCTCTCCTCCGTCCCCTTACCCTCGCCGTCCTTCCCGGCTGCCCACAGCCCCTCCTCCGCATATGTCACAGAGCGGGCGAAGGCAAGCAGCCCCGCGACGCTTCCTGCAGCCATTAAGCGCGGCCTGCTCGCCTTTACCTGTCAGCGGAAGCCGCGTCCTCTCCCCGCAGGCAGGCAGGCGGCCGGCCAGTTCCGCATCAACAGCACTGGGAGGAGCGAACCAAGAGGCGGAGAAGAGGGCGGGCACTGGACGTTGGGAACGGACCATTAAGCTGCTCTGAGGGGGACAGAGCCGATCACGGGGGAAAAGCGCGAAGCCCGAAGGGGCGGGAAGGGGCGTCACCATCAGGGGCTTGAGTACCAAGGCCAGCGCATCCCAGGGCCGAGCAGAGGCGCCAGCCCCGTCACAGGTATGTTCTTAGTAATAAAATAGTCCAATTGCGATATAAAATTCAGAAAGCCAAATCCTACTGCAGAATAGGACACTCACTATTCGCCACTATTTGCAAACAGGGCACCGTGTTCCAAGAGAGGAGCTTTTTTCTCACGGCCAAATTTCGAGGTATCATTCTTTTGAAAATAAGCCACTTTTAACAGAGTTATATGACTGAGATCTTAAATTACAACATTTTTTAAAAAAAAATGGAGAAAGGTTGCGTTTCTGTCCATTTGTAAATCTCTTTTTAATTAATTTCTGATCATGCGTATATCTTGATTAACGTTAAGTTCATATGTGCGTTTTCAGCGGATGAATGAATGTGGATGCATTAAGTATGAGACAGGTTTTTCTTATTAGATTTTATTCTTTTACATTTTAAAATTACATTTTTGAGAAGTGGTGATTAGAAATGTGGGATTAAACCCAGGAAGTACTGTAATTGCAAAGGGTTATTTACAACATGGTAAAATGTTATATATGTGCTTTCTCAGGTTAAGGCCAATACAAACAGAGTAATGTCATGTGCAAAATACGGTAGTCATAAAGCTGACACCACACATATGGCACTTGCTACATAGTAATTATACTAGTTCAAGGGCCTAAATTCTAACACATCTGCAGAGAAAGCCAATTTAAATGCTGAAAGAAGCAAGCAGTATTAGTGCACCAATAGTGTCCGATATAATTTCTGGTATCAGATATCCCAGCAAGTGTTGGTGTATACTTTTCAAGTTATTTATTCCACTAGCAACTATTTCTACATAAGAGAGCATATTTATGCCTAAATCCACTTGCATCAATAAGTTAAACTCCATTCATTCCTGAGGTTTAGGCTGTAAACACTAAACTCTTTGTGAGTATATGAGCCATCATGAAATAATTGAACATGTTTAAGTTAAGGATGGAAGGATGTAAACTTGGGTGTAAACACACAAAAAATTAAATCTTATACATAAACTGGGTTCTTTTCCTTCCTGAAGTTATCCAAAGGCAACATTTAAGGAATTTCCCACTAAAGGCATCCAGGGAGGCAATCGACAATAGATGTATCATGATACAATGCAAAATGTACAACTTAAGTACTAGTATCCAACATTGGCCAGGTCTGCATCATGATGCATGCATCATCATTTCTGGCAAAGTGATTTACAGCAGATATCAATCTGTATTTCCACCTAAATGTTTTGTCATAGAAGGGGAAAATTTGAAGTAAAGAACTAGTAGAGGGGAGATAAGAAAATGTTTAACCGTAATTGGCCAATTATTTAGATTTGTCTCTTAATGCATAGATGAATGAGAGAGAAAGGTGGTAATTTTATATGTAATTATGTTATAATGTATGATGCACCTCTCCATATTCAAAGGAGTTTCATATAATAAAAATTATGCCTTCCTTGTTATTGTGTCAGTATATATCAGTAATGGCTGTATTTCTGATCAGGGGATGGAGAACAGAAATATTACAAAAAATCCTAAGAGTTTTCTATAGTATAGCTATCTTTTCGGTTCCACCACAAAACCGCGGACGACAAAAGCGCGGTCGACGAAAGCGCACATTTGACGTCATCACAGCGCGACGAAAACATCGCGCTGTGATCAAAAAATGTAAAAATAAAGCGAAAACCTTACCCTAACCCCCCCAAACCTAACCCTAAACCTAACCCTTAACCTAAGCCTAAATCTAACCCTAAACCTAACCCTTAACCTAACGCTAAACCTAACGCTAACCTTTAACGTAACGCTAAACGTAACCCTAACGCTCTAAACCTAACCCTTAACCTAACCCTAACCCTAAACCTAACCCTTACCTTTATGTGAATCGGCTTGCTTTAATTTTATTGT
Organism: Thamnophis sirtalis; assembly: GCF_051295495.1. NCBI lineage: Eukaryota > Metazoa > Chordata > Lepidosauria > Squamata > Natricidae > Thamnophis > Thamnophis sirtalis. The sequence continues at coordinate 106,115,496 of NW_028261381.1, read as the reverse complement.
TATTTCAATTTTTAATTTTTTTCGTCGTGCTGTGATGACATCAAATGCGCGCTTTCGTCGATCGCGCTTTTGTGGACCGCGGTTTTGACGGGTCACGATCTTTTCAATCCAAAGGGATGCTTCTGAAAAGTCCACAAAAAGGCACCTAAGCCACATACAGTCAATTCCAAGTCTATTAATTGTTTTGAATGTTTTTGAAATATTTTAGCTACATACAACCTAGAGGACCAAAAAGGAAGAGATATACAAGGAAGCTTGCCTCTAAAATTCCCAAAAAAGATTCTATACATCTGGATGGTGGCCTTGAAATTAAATATGAAAAATGGGTTACAGAAAAACCGCCTGCAAAGTGATTAGGGGGTATTCTTTTATTCTTCCATCTTAAGTGTTTCAGTTCAGTTCAGTGACTAAAACATCATCTCATCCATCTCATTTGTTTTCTATATACTGTATATATTTCATCAGAGTAAAGAAATCACAGTCTTCTGCATTGCTTCAGTGCTTTTGATAAAGGAGAATAGTTTTTATTGGCAAAAGATAATCAGTGTAATCGTTCACTGTCCTTCGATAGTATACTCATTCATTGACATCCCAGATCTCTGAAAGAAGTGGTGGTAGCTTTTTGTCCTGTAGCCGAAGAGCAAACACTTGTTCAGAATGAACACTACTTAAAGTCCGAAGGCTGACCAGTTTCATTAACATCCGTGGGAACATTAGGTGATCCTATAAGATCATACACAAATAGACAAAGATATCAAAATGATCAAAATTCTGTTCCTCTGTCTTACTTTTTTATGTAGAATAAGATTAAAAAACCATTTGCCTAATAATAACATTTTAAAGCACAGAGTAGCAAAATAGCATTGTGGACTAGCTCAACAGCTTCAAATTCTATGCCATCAATACAGAATCACTTATTCTCTGTGCTTTTTATTCCTAAAACTGAAAACATGTAAAATGGCAAAGTAGCGGTAGCACCATACATAGAAAGTTCATATTTAAGAGTAACACATTGCTTGGATTTAAAAGCAAAAAAACTGATTTGGAATAACTTCTGTTTGCAACTCCATAAAGTAGCTGCTTATTTTTTGAGATCCTGCAGCAGCCTGGCTCAACTGCAGCAAGTCAGGGGAAATAATGCATTTGGTTTAAAGCATTAGAAATACACCCACCACTTTTGCTTTCAAATCTAATGATCTTATATAGTCCAAATTTCAAATGTAAAGCATTTCCAGCTAAAAGAATTTTAGGTTCAGAATTTTTTTGGAACAGCTGTTAGTCAGGATATGGCTAAATATTTGTTGAATAACTCAGCCATATCATGCAACCCATGACAGCCAACTTACAAGAGATTCTGCTTTAACCAGATTCTTTTTTACATGCACTGTTAGCAATACAGTCACTTTCACAGGCTACTTACGTTTGGCCTATGAATACATATATATGAGTGAAGGGCTTCTACGTAGGTATGCTGCAACTTTTCTACCAGAGTTTGATCTTGAACATTTGGCCGATCTGTTAAGGAAACAGATTAAACTTTTTAAAAAATTGTCAAAATATAAATTTTATATGGCTGCCCATCTCATTGAAGTAACTCTTACTGGCATACAATCAACCAAGAATTAAAACATTTTTCAAACCCTTTAAAAGAATAAGCATGGATAAAACAAGGCTATGAGAAGGAAGATGTTTACATACAGTACAACCAACATGCTGGCTTTTTAAAAATTATTATAATTATTATTATACAATTGTATCACAGCGGCCAGTTGTTTCGCCAGATTTGGCATTGGTTACTAGTCGGGCCTCACCCAGGGGCCTAGGACGTCGTAACGTATTTTCGTAATATGCGTGCAGATCCATCATCATCATCATCATTATTATTATTATAATTATTATTATTGCATCTTTCTAATAGTTTTGTTTAATACATGCTTATGGGAGGCTCGTAAGAAGCTTGTAATTATTTGTTTATTTGTTTGTTTTTAAAGAAATATATACATCACTGAATCCAAAGTGCTCTCTGGCTAAACTCAAAAATCTTAGTGCCATGCCTGTTTCCCCAATCTACTCTACAACCTCTAACCACCTTATAGTTTAGAAATAGTATGGAGAAAAGCCACTTCAGGATCACATTTCCCCATCTGCTGTGATTTATCATTTTTTTAAGAAAACATAATTGAGAAAGAATTAGCACAGTTCAGCAAAAGCCAAGCATCTGGTTCAACAGCAAATAAGAAAATAGGAAGAGACAACAATAATAGGCTGAATATTAAGCTATGAACAAGACATCTCTAAGACAAATGACTTTGAAGAAAATGATTGCAGTCCAAGCACTTTTATATGTACCATATCCATCATCTTGTCTTTTTCGATCCCTCCCTGCAGATATCACTAGCCTTGAATATAAATACACCATGACACAACTAACCCATACATCTCCTTCCTGAATGTTCCGGCACCATCCTTCATCTTCTGCAGTGCATTATTACCAATTTTCCCCACCTTAGAATACCTATGCCCAAAATATACATGCTGTGGGCCTGCACCTGGATTAAACACACATATTTTGGGTTTAAACAAAATGTGTATGTTTTGGATCAGCCATGAACAACCCAAACCTTGTTACTCCATGACTAGGACATTAGTGCACAAACTTAATTATTACCCATGACAAATGCATTCCTTAGAACTAACATTAGGACACTAAGTATTGTATGTGATTCTTCTTGACTGAAGGTTCTTTTTACAATTTTGATCCCGCTCTTTCCCAGCTTGTTACCTGCAGAAAAAATGCTGATGGCAATTAAAAGTGCATATTCAGCATCATTGAGATGCAGTTCATTCATTCTCTTTGAAAATCCAAAGATGGGATTAATAAATTCAATTTGTAGGCCTGAGGGGGGGAAACAAAAAGTGACTTAGAAATAGGTACAGCTTCTGTATATTGTGCCCACCCAACCCCCGCCCCCAAATGGCACATACAACTCTAGATGAGTACACAGGTAGTCCTTCTTTAATGACTATAACTGGGATCAGCAACTTGGTTGTTAAGCAAAGTAGTCAATAAATGAAATCTCAACTTCACTTGTGATCTTAATTCAGCTTTCCTTTGCTTTATAAACTGTGATGGTCATAAATGAAAGAACTGGTTGTACAGTTACTTTTTCATCACTATTGTAAGTAAAATGTCATTAAATGCAGTCACTAAACAAGGACTACCTGTATTTATCAGGGAAGACTATAATCCCATAGAACAGAATAATTTTGCTCCCTTATGTTACTTCTGAGAACAGGCAATCTATTTTATTGTATTACTGCATTTCCTGAAGAATAATCAGATGCAAACATGCTTGAGCTTCGTAAGTTTAACAGGATGGAAGAATATCATAGAACATCAGGACAGTAGGCCAGAAGTTAAAATAACTTCCAAGGTGGCAATTTCAAACTTTGCTTATTGCTATTAAGAAAACTGCATGGATACATTCATTTGATTACAATGATTCAAGTTTGATTCAGGAACATCTTTATTTGATTCAAAGCTATATGACAATGATGAGAAGACCCAAATGGTAGGAACTATTTCCTTCATGTCATATACCATTCTCTCTATTTCTTTCATTCTCCTCCATTACTCAAAATGCATGCATAGTAGAAAGGAATGTGTGAGGAAATCTGAACTGATGCCTTGCCCACCCACCCCAAAAAAAACAACCTGAAATGAATGTGAGAATTTTCTATGGCCCAAGTCCACAACCCCATCCCAAATTAGGACATGTACACTTTCCCTAAATATACTATGTACAGTATACTTGTAAATAAGCTAGGAAATTAGATGTCAAAATGTGTCCAAAAATGTTTCAGCTTATCTGGGGATGGGTTTATCTGCAACTATAATACTTTTTAAAGTATCCAGTATCCTGTATATACTCACTTACCCACAGACAAGGTGAGCCTCAAATTTGTAACCAAAATATCATGAAAAATGGATAATCCATGCACTATGCACTGATAGACAATTGTGAAAAATTAATGGTGCATTTTGTTAAAAATTCAAAAGGTGATTTGAATTTTTATATGCTAGTATATAGTTTGTGCATGTCCGTGTGCATTCCCACATGCATGCATACGTACACACACACACACACACACACACACACACTATATTCACAGTGTCATAGATAGTCTGGGGATTTCTGATCAAGGAATAAAAGAAAAAAATACAGGAACGATTTTTTGCTATCTAGACAAGCTATTCATTCAGAGATTGGTTGCTCCCGGTTCAGCCCAAATCAGGCAAACCGGTAGTGGTGGTGGCGGGAGGCACCATCCACCCTCCTGAATGCTTCTGCACATGTGCAGAAGTGTCACACAAGCGCATGTGTGAGCACGAGCAAACCGGTAGCACCGGGATTTGCAACCCACCTCTGTATTCATTGTTAAAGCACTGTACTTGAAAAATAAAAAAAATTAATTATATGCTTCCTTTAAAATTGTGTATATACATGTATGTGTGTGTGTGGGCATACATGCATTTGGGAGCACACACACAGACATGTCCACTACATACATACCATACATTACATACATACATACATATATACATACATCAAATATCCTACCCTTTTTTCAAAAGTTCAAGTACTTAGTGCTACCTTCTCCAAATTTTCTCAATAGCCCTAAGGGATTAATCAGAGTGAGGGGCTCAACATCATCCAATAAGCTTCTATAATTAAAAAATTTACCTGAATCTGATTTTCCCCAATCCAATGCACACCTTAAAATGACATTTGGACTCCAATCTTGCCAGTTTGGTATAGTGATGAAGATGCTGGCCTAGAAATCAGGAGACTGAATTCTAGGCCATCACTTTGTCTCAGCCCAACTTACCTCACAAAGTGGTTGTTGTGGGGAAACATTGGAGGTAGGAGTATTAGGTGTGCTTTTCACTTTGAATTATATATAAAGTACAAGATAAAACTTTAATTATAATCTTCTACCACATATTTGGAAGTTATGAAGTTATATGTGATGACAGAAAGTTCAAAAAAGAAGAAAAAGACTTTATACTAGAAGTCAGGTAATATAATAGCATAATATTCACGTTTTTGGTAACTATTTCATATCCTCCAAAAATGTTCTGGTGGGAAACCATATTATCTCTTCTAATCCATCCTAACTTTATTTTTTATAGTATTACTTGATTGCCATTCCCCCCAAAATTGCCTCAAATTTCAGGTTGAGGATTAAGCCTACAATCTTTATAAAATAATTTTGATTTTATTTTTTAGAAAACAAGTTGCCATAATATTGATCCATCATACAGGGAGAACAAATCTCTTTTAAACTCTGGAATATGTTTAACTCACCAGCCTTGGAAAAATCATCCCGATTGTAACTCAAATCTTTCAAAAAAGTTATGCTTTCAGTTTCTGGATTGTAGCGCCTAGATGTCTCCAACAGCATCACCTTGAATATACATATACAACACACATACCAAAACCAGTCACAATTATAAATCTGACAATAAAATCAATTAAAGAGTTATTGCACTCAAATATCATAAGTGATGAAATAAATACTTTTTGATAACAAAAATTATCAAAAAGAATTTGTACATTACCTTTAATATATCTGTTTTGCTTTATTTTTCTTTAACTTATTTAGGTCGTAAAGTTCAATATGTACAGAAAAATGAGAGACAAAATGATCAAATAAATACATAACCTATAAAAACATTTTTCTTGTCCTCTCCTTTCTCACCACTCCTTTCTCCACTTACGTTTCTCCTAAGGTTAGGGATTTCTCTGGACTGATGCAGGGACAACTTCATGAGTAAAGAACTCTCCCTATAGAATCTAATTTGAGAAAATTCTCTGCTTTCCTCTCATCTTTCTGAAGAATGGCTATCTTTCTGAAGAAGGACTCCTTGATTCTCAAAACACATATTTTGCCCAGATCTGTAGAATACAGGTGCCAAGAGGAAAGTACTAATCGACCAGACATCCTTTTAGGATCCCAATCAAAGCTTGTTCCTGTGAACCCCACTAGGTAGACCAGACCTAGAAAACTGCCCAAGAATACCAACATTACTTTTATTGAGATTGATTGTAATAACAGAATCTTGCAAATCTGATTGTGCTGTACCTCCTCTCCCTTTTTATACTCCAGTAATTAGGGAAGCTTCTGTTTGAGTCACTTCCAAATGTTATCTTGCTGCTCTGGGCTTAAAACTTGTCTCAATCCCTTTTGCCTAGATAGCAATTCTTGCATATCAAGGTGATTTTCCACACACTCTACATTTCCACTGACTGGGGTTTCAGATCAAATCTTCATTCTACTTTCTATGGTCACCTTAATATCAATTGGAATTTCATTAAGATCTAGAGGTTCAGAATTTCTCAAACAGCCAGGGTAATGATTTATTTATTTATTCAGTCAGTTGGTCAGTTACTCAGTTTGATGCCTTCTTACTCTAACAAGTCTGGACAGCTCACAATACACCAAAAAATAAAAATGTAACATAACAGACAGACATAAAACCAGAAGAAGAAAGTAAAACTAATAAACTCCAAAATATCTCACTAACATCTAATATCCATAGGAAAAGGTCTGAAAGCATAAATATCTTTACAGCCTTCCAGAATACCAACAGGATGGGAGCCATTCAGTTCTCAGGATAAACCTAATAGATGGCACTGTTTAATTTTAGGAACCTGGAGCATGCCAACCTTTTTAGCCAAAATTGGTCAGGCAGATACCATGGAAGATTGCTGGCTCTTCCAGTAACTGGGCTGTATGCCATGTACGGCATTATAGATGATAACTAGCACTTTGAGTCACGTGGAAGTAATCTGGCAACCAATGCCATTCACACAGCAGAGATGTCACTTGGGTATACTGACGCATGCTGACAACCATCATAAAGGAATGAACTGATGTTTAAATCCTGGAAAGCTAACATCAGAAAACTTTAACTTAAAATTAATAGTTTGCTCATTAAGCATGTGACTTTTAAAATGTTCTTTGATCTTGAAATTGTTCTAGTCAGACATTAATAAAAGAAATAAACAGTTTCTCTCTTTTGCCATTAGATAATACAAAAGGAAACGGCACATATACTCTCATGTATGCCAATTTGTTTATTTATTTATTTGATTTCTATAGTTTCCTATCTCACAAGTGATTTTAGGTGGAATACAATTTTAAGAATATAAAATAAATGTATATGGTTGCTGAGTAATACTATTGCTGTAGATGTTAACAAAGGCAAAAAACCAAAGCCCTTAGTGTATTCAGGGCCCTAGGCCCACACATATAACCAGATCTTCACAGCTTTATGGAATGCCAAGCATCAAGTTTATCCTAATCTCTGAAGGGAGAATATTCCAGAGGGCAGAAGCTTCAGCAGAAAAGATATGTCTCCTACTATTCCCTGCCAACCAACTTTCCTTGCCTGACTCCTAATACACCCAACTTGCCAAACTGAATTGGACAGGTAGCAATGGCTGAGATAAGATAATCCTTTAGATAACTCAAGTGATAAACATGATAACTAGCAGCTTGAATTGTACAGAAGCAATGAAGCTCACATAGCAATGGTGTTACCTGTGTCAAATATCTGTCACCATTTATTACCTGTGCAGCCAAATTATGCACCAGCTGAGGTTTCAAAATGCTCTTCAAGGATAGCCACATAAGGAACACATTGCATGAGGTCACAAGTCATGAATGACTGTAAACAAAATCTCCACTCCACAAATTGGCACAACTGGTATACAACGTTCAGGTGTGCAAAGACCATCCTGACTACAGATGCCTCCTGCTCCTCTAGTAAGAGCCAAGGGAAAATGGAAGAGTACTTACTTCTATTGTAGAAGTCTTCAAAAGAGCAATTTGGTCTTCTCTAGTGAGTTCCAAGAAACCTGGCAACTGTTTGGCAAAGTCCACAATTTCCTGCACAGAAATGATGGCAAGCTCTGTGAAATGAGCAAAGCGCTGTTGTCGTGCTTCACGATGAAGAGGATCTGAAATCCGAGGCCACGGCTGCAATTAAATAGCAAACCCACAAAGTGGGAAAGAAGAAGACTTTAATAAGAGTAGAAATTAAAAACAGGAAGTCCATTGAAATTAGTCTCACTAATGATCTCATAGCTCTCATACAAGTTTGGTCTAAACAAAACTAATATTATATCTGGTTAATATGGTATACAATCCCTCCAGAACATGTTACACTATCCTTTGTCACTAGGAATTCAGAGTCATTCCACCTCAAAACAAGCAAGTTTCCACCAACTATTCTTTCAGGTCTTTGACCACAGTAACTGAAAGATATAAAGCAAGCTCCTCTCAGTCTATTATACAGACCCCATTGGGTCTCTGGAGACTATTACAACATGAATGCACTGTCTATTAAGTATGAGGTATTATTCCATAAGGTCACTATACAAAATCAAAAGAAAGTTTAGTGAAGATCAGTGTGTGCCTGCTTTCTCCTATTTAACAACCCACAAAAAACCGTGCTTTTACCGTCACTTTGAGCCTATCTGTGAAAGACCGTTGATTACACTGCTGTTGAGCTGCAACAAGTTTTTCTATCATAACAAGCTGCTCTGGTGTCATTTTGGGAAGGGTGCTTGGAGGAGATGGTGGGTTCTGACGCACAGCTATCATCCGGGCTTGATCATCTTCCTGCTTCTTAAGTTTCTTCAGCTGGATTTGCTCTTCAGAGAGAACACCTATAAATGTAGAGCACAGGACAGATAGGAATCAATGATACCATGGCTACCAACCAGCTTACAGTACATAATCACTTTTGCAAAAGCCTTAAAGTCAACTCCGGCCATGACTAAATTGAACATAATTTGCAGTAAGAAACCCAGCCACAAAAATAGGAAAAAGGAGAGGACAAATCTATCCCTTAAAGAAAAAAGAAAATATATCCTTTCAAACCAGAATATACCCAAGTGAAAAAACATTTGGTCAAACAGATAAAATGAGGGGCTAGAAAGGATTCTGATAATAAACTGATAGCAAACAGAAATCATTCTACATTCTAGACCAGCATTTTATAATAACACTAGCTGATAACCTGGTGTTGCCTGGATATTTATAGACGTTGACGTGTTTGTCTGACAAGGAGCCACTGAGAGGGGCCTTTTTTCCCCCTACTTCCATGCCCATCATCCCTGCCCTCTCCCTTCCCACACTGTCTACGATCCTGGCACTTTGCCCCAAATCCATAAGGCGCTTCCCTTTGGTCCACTGGAGGGTGAACATCATGGCTGGCTTTCCAGAGGAAGCTGCAAAGGAACTGACACCACAAACAATTGCCTCTCTAGGACACTGCACTCGCTCTCCTTAACAGGTCAGGCATTCACAGACACACACACAGAGACACATGCACACACCAGGGGGTTCCCCCCCTGCTAGTATGTGCTTCCAGAGGGTAAGCCATCTGTGTACCAAGTTTGGTTGAAATTGCTTGAAGTCCTGGTACATACATACATACAGAACTAATATAATATTAATGATAATATAAAATGGATGGATGGATGGATGGATGGATGGATGGATGGATGGATGGGTGGGTGGGTGGGTGGGTGGGTGGGTGGGTGGGTGGGTGGGTGGGTAGGTAGGTAGGTAGGTAGGTAGGTAGGTAGATTGATTGATTGATTATCAATTTAAATAAGAACTAAAAGGACAATGTATCCATACATTGACTTTAAGAAGAGTAACAGAAGATTGTAACGATGCTGCATAGAGATTCCAGATACTTAGCAATATGGTTATACTCAGGGGTGGGTTCCTGCCAGTTCTAAGCTCTTCTATAGAAGAGGTTCCACAAATGTACAGTGCCATTTAGAACCGGTTCCAGCTCCCTCCCCCCACCCATCTGCACCACACTTGCCCGCCTGCCTCTCACTGATTGGCTGGCTTACCAATTTCTCCACCCACCTCTAAGAGTCCTATCTAAAAGCTGTCAAGTTTGAACATCCCTGGGGGTTTTTTTCTAAAGGGTTAGGGGTGCAAGGATCTTGTAACTTGACAGCTTTAAGACTTGCACACTTCAATGCCAGAGTTTATGAGCCAACATGACTGGAGGAGGAATTCTGGGAGTTGGAGTCCACAAGTCTTAAAGCTGTCAAGTTTGAACACCCCTGGGTTTTTTTCTAAAGGGTTAGGGGTGCAAGGATCTTGTAACTTGACAGCTTTAAGACTTGCATGCTTCAAATGCCAGAGTTTCTGAGCCAACATTTCGGTTGCTAAGCAAGAGCATTATTAAGTGAATTTCACCACATTTTACAAGTTGGTCACGCCCACCAAGTCACATGACTGCCAAGCCATTCCCACTCAGCCAAATGGCTGGCAAGCCACTCCCACCAGGTTACATAGCCAGCAAGCCCCTCCCACAAAGCAGGCCACACCTACAGAAAAGGTTCCAAAATATTTTGAAACCCACCACTGGTTATACTTATATTTGCCTGTCATAAGATTGTATACATTGAGAAGCATGTTTGAAGGAAGAATATTTTATGATCTGGGAGAAGATGCTATCATATAGCCCCATTGTAGTGAAACAATCATGAATTACTAAATAAATTAGTCTAAGGTCTAAAATCTAAGAAAAGTATGAAATTGAACTTGTACAGGAGCTACAGTATTTTAGTTGCCCAAATTAGAAAACTAATTCTAGGATGGTATTTTTGTATTTTATTAGGATTTATAGGCCGCCCTTTTCCCTGTGGTTTGAACTGTTAAATTCTAATATAAAAACTTCTAATGATTTGTTTATGTGGATATGATTTTTTTTCTGTTCAATTGTGTCCCATTCTTGGAGATTGCCTGGACAAGTCCTTGCAGTTTTCTTGCAAGGATTTTCAAAAATGGTTTGCCACTATCTCCTTTGTAGGGCTGAGAGAAAATCAGTGGCCCAAGATCATCCAGCTGGCTTTGTGCCCAAGGCAGCATTAGAACTCACAGTCTCCTAGTTTCTAACCTGATGCCATAATCCAGGGGCCTGTGGGCCAGATGCAGCCTGTGGGGTGCTTAGATCTGACCCATGGGGCTGCTTTGGAAACAGAAAAGGACCGGCCTGGGATGCCACTACCAGCAAAATCGGGCTCCATTTTTGCTGGCAGAGAGCTAGCAAAACAAACTAAAACAAACTAAAAACAAAACAAAAGGAGAAATGTTTCCACTCTTGCATTTGAGCATCCAAGAAAGGACAGGAAAGGAGAAAGGGAAAGAGGAAAGAAAAAGAAGGGAAGAATGGAAGAGAACAAGAAAGGAAAAATAAGGAAAGGGGAAGGAAGAAGAAAGAATGAAGAGGAAAGGAAAAAGAAGGGAAGGGAAGGGAGGGAGGAAGGAAGGATGGAAGGAAGGAAGGAAATTATGAGAGGGAGGGAGGGTCTGAGGGATGTCCTGCCTTAACACTTGCCCACCACAGGTGCCCCTGACACGAGTGATGTCGAGCTGACCATGCCCACCTGCCCATCTCAGCCAGGCCACCCCCAAGGTCAAACACAACCCTTATGCGGCCCTCAATGAAATCCAGTTTGACACCCCTGCTTTAACCATTACACTAAACTGGCTGTCAAATATAATATACTAGCCTATTTTGTTACCTTATTTATTAGGTATTAGGTCTCTATTATCCCACAATAGATTTGTACTTTAATTTTAAAAATGATTTTTTTTTCTTAAGAGGAATACAGCGAGACTCCAGTTTCATGATGTACTTCAAATTATAAATTGGTCAAGTAGTAAGCAACTGGCTTAGCTAAAATACAATCACATTATCATATTTTTGAATGCACTATTGTGATTATCGAGTGGAATTATTCCATGTCTGGTTCTTAAAAAGAAGGGCCATCTTTTGCAGAATCTTTTTTCCAAAATATCTATTTTGTAATGTCTAAGAACAATGTTAGCATTAAATCATGTGACTGGCAGAATGCGTTTGTAAAGAAAAGTGCTGTGAAGTAGAAGTTACCTTATGAAGTCTGCTACTACGTTGAACCTCAGCTGTTTTACCATTTAGTAACAGAGATAAAATACCTGGCACTTTACAGTTGTATTTTACATGCATACTTTACAGCTACCTGACAAAGAGAACAATTTGGGATTTTTTTCCCCATACTGAACCTGGAGAGATTGAAACATTTAGGAAATCTATCTGGTAAATTAAAATATGAATTTTAAGGGATGTGCAAATATCCAGTTACATCCTATCAAAGGAGTATAAAGGATTAGGATAGTAGCAATATAAAATGTGCTTTTTTTCAATGAAAAAAATGAATTAATTTTCAGAACAGCAAGGTTCTAAATCCTTTTGAAACAAACAAAAGCATACCATAATTGGGGAAAAACCTCCTAACAAACAGCAGCTTGAACATTGTCCCAACCTAATCTGAGATAAACAGTTCAGGTATTAATGGTCTTAAATATTTTGAACTTTGTAAAAATTCAAATAAAAAATAATTTAAATAATTTAATTTAAGCATATTTTATTCAAAATGCTTACTTTACAACATTATTTTATTAGGTGATTGAGGTTCTATGACCAGAGAGAGTACTGGCAGCTTTATTATGAAATGTAGCTAAAGGAAACATTTTTGTCTTTATAAAGCAATATCTCCAGAATGGTCCTTGGTATTCCCACACTAGGTACTTACATTGCTCTCGCATGCCTGCTTCATAGCACTTGCGTAACCGACACTCCTGACATTTCCGGCGCATGTACGTATCCATCTCACATCTGCCACTGTTCTTGCAGATATATTGGGCCCCTTTGATCACACTGCGTCGGAAAAAACCTTTGCAGCCCTCGCAACTCAGGACATTGTAATGGAAGCCGGAGGCTTTGTCCCCACATACGCTGCACACCTCATTTCCTAGCATCTTGGGGGCTGGCCCCTTCTTCCTTTTCAGGGGAGGGTTTTCTAAAGCAGAGAAAAGGGATGAAAGGAAAGACTCTGAAATAAGATCTGAAAATGAGAGAAAAGCTTCTCATGATGGATGCATGCTAACAGTTTTTTTCCCCATACATAATAACATGCTGGCTTTGGAGAAAGCTGAAACATTACATGTACGTGGAATCAAAGTACATAAGGACCTGTGGTGAAGGAAGATCTCCTCTGGATATACTAACATGTTCTAATAATATTTACCCAATGGTGTTCAATGCATTTCTAGGGCCATAGGACTATAATGCAGATGATTCAATTAGTATTATGAAAAATAATTATATCATCTCAGAATGTATAGGAATAATTGAGGTAAGAATTCTGTACCCATTGTATTAAATATCTCTTCAAATACAAAGCTAGAATACTGGATTAAAACTGAGCAATATATGTAGTTAATCAAGCAATTCCCATTTCTATCTAGATATCTATTTTAAAAGAATCAGCAGCTATTAGACTCTGGGAGGACCTGGAAATAAAAATCTAGTGTGTTTCACATATAAAGGTAACAGACACAGAGAATGGGTAACTAAAGAAAATATTATTATTGGTTGTCTTGGTCTCTCTGTGTAATACGTAACGGTATGTGGGAATGGCTTTGGGAAATGGGGAAGAGATGCTGCCTAGGAGCAGTGAGATAAGAGAAGCTGCATCGGAGGTGGACAAAGAAGAGATATCCTTTTAGGTTTTAGGCTCTAAAGAAGACAGCAGGGGATCTATACTTTCAGACTTGCACGATTCTGTTAATGTAGCCTTACAATAAAATAGAATTAGCTCATATGATCATGTTTCCTTTTTAGAAAGTCTGACGTTCAGTGGGTTGGACAGCAGGCATCAGGGTTGTTTTTGACTAGGAGAGCATTTACCAGTCTAATGCCATATTAGCCAGAGAATTCTGGGAACCAATTTCAGGAGACTTCAGTCCCCATAGTTCCTTGGGTAATATAGCTATTGGTCTTGCTCCTTGGGGATTTTGAAAGCAAAGTCCAACATACTTTTCATTTATATTTTACAGTTTCTTGAATCAACTATATAAACTTTTGAAATCATAAATAATCCAGACTATTCACTTTAAGCAGGTGACTACTGTTCATACCAGAAACAGAAATGTTTCTTTCCAACATTTTTCAAAACTCAGAAAAACTCAGCCAAACACCACCACCCCTTGGCAAACATTTTAGACCTTCTCATTTCTTTCCCTCTACATTTCTTCCCAGGATTTTCCTTTACCTTTTTTCAAAATTAGACCCAAAATTTATTCCGGATTCAATATCCATATCATATTCCATAGTTATTATTATACCCATTATCCTATAATGCATTGCTTGAATGGAGATTGTTTTGTTTTTAATGTGCAGAAACTGTTTTAGAATTTCATGAAATCCATAGTGCTACCTAGAATTCCACCACGTAAGCCTATCACACGATTTGATTTAACATAGAGATAATTTGGTACTACATTCAAAACCTATGAATTAAAACAAGAATGTACTCTTACCTCTAGGTTCAGAGGGAATCTCTGAATTCTGGAAAAGTGCAAATACTTTTTCCTCCATGTTAAAAACACTTGTCTTCTTCCCATGGTTCTGTGTGACAAGCTGAGTGGGACCCATGGTGGCTATTCTACACGCTCTTGTGATCTCTAAAGCATGTCTATGAACATACTCAGGATGTTTGCATGCAGTCTTACAATGACTTCATAAAATGGAGAAAAACAAAAGCTATAATAAAAGAAAAACAGAATTCCCAAAGTTATATGGAAGTCTTTTGTTTCCATACTACAACACACAACAGTATCCACCCAGGCTGCTGCCATCTGCAATTATTCAACCTCAAAGAATTAGTTTGTCTCCTTTAACTAAAAAATGCTTCTTTTCAAATAAAACTTAATTTTTCTGTTAGAAATATAAATATTATTTTTATCAATAATATAATACTTATAATAGAAATAGTGTTTTAATTATGTTGGTTTTCAACCAACTTTTCATACAGCAGCTCAAGAGGTTGTACATAGTGCTCCATCCTAGCTTCTCCAGGACTGCCATAACCAGATTATCGTAAGTAGCATTTTCCAACTTGGTGCCCTCCAAATGTGCTGCTCTGTACTGATGGGTAACATTGGGAATTGTATTTCCAGCAGATCTGAAGGATATCAGTTTGGAAAAGTTGTATAAAAAGTGAAGAAGCCAATAAGGCTTTTTCACTTTTAATTCATGTATTCTATTTTTTTATTATTTGTTTATCTCCAAAAACATACTTCTTTAGGCAGATCAGAAACCTAAGTAAGAAAAGAGTAAACAGTAAAACTTTAAAACTATTTCATACCTATCATTAAAAACAATTAAAAACTAAGGTAGCTTCCTGCCAAAGAAATAAAGATTCTGAAATACTGTAGTGTGGGAGGGAGGGAGGGAAGGAGGGAGAGAGGGAGGGAGGGAAGGAAGGAAGGAAGAAAGAAAGGAAGGAAGGAGCAAAACAGCCGACTTGCCTGAAAGCTAATACGTCTTTTTTCATTAATTATAACTTTCGCAAAGTTCTAGGTTCAGCTATTCCCAGTAAAGCATATTGCCCTGATTACCATTTTTAGAACCTTAGAAGCAGTGAAGAGAGTTCACCTGGTTTGCAGCAGGTGAACTGATTGTAATGCTCTCCTTACATGCCAAACTAAAACTTCACTGTGGTAATTTTCATTCTAGCAAATCTCTTGAGTTAATGAAAGGTAACATTACCCCAGTAGAAAACCTACTTCAGAGAACATCTGCTGAATGGTTATATGAGATATATTTAACCAAACTTCCTTATTAAAAAAAAATCAAAGAGGATCTAGATACGTTAAAAGAGGAAAAGACTGAATTGCTCCACCTAGATATCTGGAAAAAAATTCAATTTGGTCTTTTGCTGCTGTCAGCTCAGTAAGTTAAGCAATGCTGCTGCAAAGTAGTACCGAAGGGTAGAAAGTGCCAGGAAACAGGGTGTATTGCCAGACAGCTGGAGCCAAAGAAAAGGATATGAATGCTTGACTAAGGGAATTTCAAAATCGAAATGTCATCACATGCAGAGGCCAAAGCAGGCGCCCAAAGTGAAACTTGTTACTTAGTACAGTTTTTGACTGGGAAAAAGTGATGTCGGCATTTAGAACTGAGGAAGTTGTAGTGCATCTCTGAAGAAAATAAACAACAGTCAGAAGTGAGCATCACTCTTCTCTGTTCCCTTGCAGTGAACTTGATAACTTGTTGATCACAGTTTCTTCTTTAAAATGCTTCTAAATTCCATTTTAAGTGCCTGCAGTAGCTAGGTAATCTCATGTGTGTGTTTACTTCCCAGTCATCTTGCCTGGCTCTCTTGGTTCATTGCTATTTCATGGACCTTAAATACCTGAATGGGAAAATCAATTCTACACTGTTAATTCTTCAATTAAATAAAAATAATATTGTTCCTACTGCAGTACCCAGACATTTCTTATATCTTTTGGTCATCATAAGAGCAACCATGTCCTATTTTATTTTTCTCTACTGAGATACAGATACACTTAAATATCAATGTCACTGTCAATTAGATAATGAATAAGAGGCCAATGATTAACAAGAATTGATGCATGTTGCATACTGTGGGTCCATTCTAATGGATCTATTTCCCACTTTTCTCAAACTGCAGAGAAAATGATGTATATATGGGGGGAAAGACAAATCTGGGAAGAGTAAAGGAGAGCTGAATAATTTGGAGATAAGTAACCATCAAATTCAACATTTTCATGATGCTCCTGGAACTAAAAATAACCTCTTCCATTGCATCTTCCAATTATAAAGTGCACCACTGAGTTATAGCAATACAGTTGTCAAAAAAGTACATTTACAGCTTCTCAAAGCAAAAAACACCTACTCGATTCATGAAGCAGACTCCCAAATTCCTGCTGAAACCAGAAACACCATCTCTAAGGCCGTGATGGAGAACCTATGGCACGCATGCCAGAGGTGGCACTGTGGGTGCGTACACCATTGCTAGTTACTCTTTTGGTTTCTGGCGTGCACATGTGCTCTGGCTAGCTGGTCTTCAAGGGTACCGGAGCACTAGAAAACAGCCTGAGAACAGCCCAAAAACAGCCTGAAAAAAGGCCTGAAAATGGTCTGAAAAACAACCTGAAAATGGTTTGAAAAACTTCCCCAAACAGCCAAAAAACAAAGTATGTGAACGCCGGCCAGCTGGTCTCCAGATTTCAGGTGCTCCAGCGCATGCATGCACGCACACACACAGATTTAGGTTTGGGCACTCGGTGCCAAAAAGGTTTGCCATCACTGCTCTAAGGTGATTTTCTCCTCACCAACTTTGTAATGTTTTTGCTCATCACACTTTTTATCTCTCTCCCCACACACTAAATATAGGCCCTGGTCACAAAAATATGGTCAGCTCCTGATTTTTCTTGAAAGACTATAGAGGCTTAAGAGAAACACACAAGTAAACCAATAACATATATATGATTGGATGTGAGCTATATGTCTTTTGCTGATTTGTTTACTCGGATGCTAAATTCTATTTGTGCTGCAACAAAAGATAGCATTGAAGACATTTTTAAAATATCACATACTAGTTTTATGGATCCATAAGCAGTTTCAGGCGCATAATGATTCTCTAGTAAAAGGTCCCAATTAGGAACATTCACGACTACAGTAAACTTTGAAATCAAAGACTGTATGGTGTTAATAACATCTTTATAACATGAAATATTTTCAAAGGAAGGATGTATGTTAGAGAATTAGAAAACTAAAAGAAATTTGCAGTGATGCTTCAATGGGAAACATGACAATGAAGTCAGAATAATCTTCATCTTCAAATTATTTGTTTTCTTATATCATAATCAGAAACCAATTCCCAATGCTTGCAATAAACCATGAAAGCAAAAATATAAAACTATTAATCAACATAGGTAACAATTTCCTAATCTCAATTATAGCGACAATTCAATCTTAAAAGACCTAAAAGTTTATTTTTACAGCCTTTTTAAATGATGTTGGGATAGGTGACATCTGAATCTTCTGACCCTTATCTCTCTCACACATGTACCATATTTTTCTGACTATACAATGCACCTTTTTTTCCTCAAAAAAGAGGCTGAAAATCTAGGTGCGTCTTATACACCGAATACAGCATTTTTTGCCTCCCGAAGCCCCCCTTCTTCACCAAAATGGCCGTCCATACCCTTATGGAGGCTTTCAGAGAGCTCCTGGAGGCTGGGGAGGGCAGAAATGAGCAAAAACAGCCTTCCCCCCCCCCCAGTCCCCAACAGCACTCTATAAGCCTCCATAAGGCTATGCATGCAATTTTTTTTATGAAAAACGGGCATGTTTTTGTGAAAAACAAGCCAGTTTTTGCTTGTTTTTGGCCCCCCACCCCCTAGGAGCACACTTGCAAGTGCCCCCCAAGGCTATTCATGCCTTTTTTTAAAAAAAATGTGCAACCTTTGGGAGGTTTGCAGAGTGCAAAAACTTTTTTTTCCTTTTGGAAAGCTCTCTTTAACTGATTGATGAGAATTACATTGAGCAAGTGCTGTGTCAGCAGAAACACCTACCTATCTACTGTATTTCTCTCTCTATCCCTCTATTTCTCTCTATATATATAATCCCTCTACCTACCTACGCACTCTTTCTCCCTATTTATCTATTGTATTTCTCTATCTCTCATTTCTCTATCTCTCTATCCCTTTATCTACCTACCTAACTACTCACTCTCTCTCTCCCTATCTATCTACTGTATTTCTCTCTATATATATTTCTCCCTCTCTATCCCTCTACCTACCTACACACACCCTCTCTCCCAATCTACCTACCTACCTACCTACTGTATTTCTCTATCTTTCTATCTCTATTTCTCTCTCTCTATCCCGTTATCGACCTATCTACCTAACTATTCCCTCTCTCCCTACCTACCTACTGTATTTCTCTCTCTTTCTCTCCCTCTCTATCCCTCTATATATCTACCTACTTTTTAAAAATTTGCCTCTTCAAAACCTTGGTGTGTCTTATAATCCGGTGCTTCTTATACTCCAAAAAATACGGTATGTGTGGAATCTTAAAGATCCATACTCAAAATAAACACACAGAATAGGCCAATTCTACATGCTGAAGGTTGTCTTGGAGAGGAGAATTATGCTGTTTATGCTCTTCCACTCACACTGACACAGGGATTGAATATCCAGCATATGATGGTGATTGGCTAGTGCCAACATAAATTAAAATTACACTGGACTTATGGAATAAACATTTGAAGCACCTTTTCATGTGTTATTAAAAAATCCATAGTTTTACTGCTATACTCTGGGAAGTTTGAGAAATTCAGAATCTGAAAATAGTTGGAAAGATCTTAAGACCATTGGAAACAAATTGTTATAATGAAATATTATAACAATTTCTTTTGACAGAAATTTGTAGTTTTTGGATAGCTCATAAGCAAGTTTTTTGGGGATCACTCTTATAAAAACTATTGTTGCTTATATATAATTATTTTAATCTAATCTAACATAGATTTTTTCAGTGATCAAAAATTAAATACTGTTTTAAGATTTCAAATGCTTGCAAGATATTCAAGTCCTCTTTTATACATTTTGTATCAAGTGATAGATAAACCAGTATCCATCAAATTCCTCAATTTAATTAAACGCTATTCAGCAGCAGTTCAGTCAGTTCTCTTTCTAGAGAATCAAACAATAAGAGTTCATAAACTGGAAGAAAATGACTTTTATCTCATGTCCTATCTCTTATTAAGCACAACTAGAGTCTTGCTTTCTACAAAATTTAAAATAGAATTTGCTTTCATTATACCGTGAAAATAAATTATTTCCTAAAAATATTATGAAAACTCATTAAATGTTTAACTATCCAAGTGAAAGAAGAAAAGAAGAGAGGTTTAGAAATAGAATAATGCCTACCCACTTTAAATTCCTTTGTTCCAATGATCTAGTTAATATCGATATGCTGGAAACTTGTGTGTTGTCTTGTCAGCTGTTGTTAGTGCCAGTTCCAAATGAAAATAATAGAGTATCAGCCAATCATTCTTTTAAAAAAATGCAATGAGAACAACTCCAAACCTCCTGAGGAAGTAAATGTGGGTAAAAGGCTAATGAAAGCATAAAATTCCCTGGGCTGTCACATTCATGTGTCAGTTGAGGCACCAAGTACTTCCAAGATACGTTGGCACCAGGCCTTACACCCTGCCCTGTACAGAATCAGCTGAACAACTCAGCAAGCAAATGTCCTAAGTCCAACTCCTCCTGATCCTTCAGATATGAAGGGCTGTTATTAAAACAAACCAAATAATTCAAGCAACATTCTCCTGTGGCCACCATTTGCACTCATAACCACTAAGAGACATCTCACTTGTCTATCAGAATAAGAGTTCATCTCTTTCTTCCTGCAACAAGAATTTTAATTACACTATTATCATTTCTGTAGTTATTTTCCATTATGTTTATAGACACACAAACTTACACATTTATGACTCTTTCCACCCATCACATTTTTAAGCTGTGTGAGCTTGCTTTCTCAAGAAGAGCTCCTCCTGCCCTTTCTTCTCATCTGCTTTTCTCCCAAGAATTGAAAGATCAGGCTCCACAGAAGCTGTGCTTGTATTACATGCTCAACCACCAACCGCCTATTACATTTTTGTAATTTATGCATGCAGAACAGAGATGGATTGCTGCCAGTTCGGCCGAAATGGTAGTGGAATTTAGGCCTGGGTCGCAGAACCGGCAGCGACCAGGCCTGCCACATCCCCGAATCGGTTTTCTCACTGCTGCTGGGCTGCCGCCATTTTGTTTTTTAGTGACTGCGCGTGCACAGTTCATTGTAAATTGTTGTGTGCATGCGCAAAGAACAATTTACATTGAAAAGCATGCATTGCGAACCAGTAGTAAAACCAGCAGCAACCTACCCCTGATGTACACTGTGCAGTAGAATGTTTAGAGTACTATACATATTCAAGCAATTGGAACAAATGAACAAACCATAATTAGCTAAAAATAGATTATGTGTATTTGCACAATTCAGCAAATAGAAAGAGACAAGATAACTATCTTAAAGTTATTCTCCCTTCTCCCAAAGTTGGGAACAATGCCTATATATAAGCAAAATGCATGTGGATGTAACTCCAAAATGCACTGGACAATTAAATAAAACACTAGCGAAATTTAAGTCCTGGTTCTGGTAAGCATACATATATTCTACCAGATCATTTTCTGACAAAGTACAAGACAGAATCCAAATATCTCACTGCATTGCCCTAGCTTAAAAAAAATATTAGCCAGCCCTATCCCCCACTGTTCTCTTTAAAGAGAGAGCACACATTGATATGTTTTCTGTAGCTCTCTCCTGTCACCTACCTGTGCTCCAGATACAGTATTTGCAACTTAAATATGATATGGCCCTATCCAAAGTATCAGTAAATCACAAGAAAGCACTGGGATAAGTCAGATTTAAAAACATAAATCACAATCACAATCGCAATCTCCCAATTAAGAGATAATTAAGAGATACATTTATGAAGAGTAATAAATGCAATTTCTTTGTAAAGAAATTACAAGGCAAAAATTATGTAATAATAGATGAAACCACGCTCACTTTTTTCTCCAACAGACTGGTGCCAGCATGACTTTTTGCACTGGTCAATTCCTCTTATTTTTGTACTAATCAGCAATCTTTTTCATATGCTTCTTAAAAGGTTTATTTACTTCCTCTAAGAGTTGGCCACAGGGAAGCCAAATGTTCTCACAGTATTGTCTCTTAGCTCTTCCTCTTACTCTCGCTAATGGACTTTTTCTCATTTGTTCTGAGATTGTCTTAACCCTCTACACTGATCAGCATTTAAAACATGGGATCCAATTCTTTCTGGTCTGGGACACACCTGCTTTTTAAGTGCAGTAAATACAACAGGGGAAGCCATGACAAAAAATGAATTAGTTTTTAATTCCTTTGCATTTCAATGAATTTGAATATGTTAAGTAACATTAATAAAAATATCCTCTAATAATGTATTTAATGAGTTCCTCTTCTGTTATGTGAAAATATAAATTGATTGCATCTTTTTGAATTACTGAACCCAAGACATTTATGCATTGTGCGTAGTCTGAAGAGTCAGTTTATGCATCTCCAATTAGAATGAGTAATTTGTTTTTCCCTTTTATGATGTAAAAATAGAGTGAAAGCATTTTGGATGGAAGATAAATCTGAAAATGAAAGATCTTCTGACATTAAACAACTAGCTGTGTGTGTCATCTCGAAGATGTAATTGTAAAACTTTTACTGTTATAAATCCATCCTCTTTCTGCTGGCCACTTCATTTTTTGTATCATTTAATTAATGCATGTGCTTTCCAGGCCAATAGTTTCAGACAGTTCCTAACAACATACATATAATACATAAAATGCTAAAACTATTTAGCATTCTAAGGCAATTCGAACACTAAAATGCTTAAGGAGACAACACAATAGATACTGTCAAACCACTCAGAACTTCCCTTTGCCATGCTGAGGGTAGGAAATTGTCACTGTGCATAAACAATGGAATACTGAATTAGGAGAGGGGTGATGTGACTTTGAAATCTCACTAAACTATGAAGGCTGCACATTTTCCCTTAGCTTATCCTCATAGGAGAAGAATGAAAACCAAAATGTCTCTTCTTGTTCCTCACACAGAAAATGATAAGACTGATATTTTTTTTCACTCCAGAGTTCATTTATATTTCAAGAGGTGTGTTTCTATTACTTTATATTATTTCAGTTGAATGTAATTATTTTCCAGGAATTACACATAGATTTTCACAACAAAAAGTTGCATGCAAATGGTTAGGCCTTCTGTTCCCTAAGGCAGTGTTTCTCAACCTTGGGAAGTTTAAGATGTGTGGAATTCAATTCTCAGAATTCCCCAGCCAGCATACTGGCAAGTCAAACAAAAAATAAATAAAACTATAAGAAGAAAAAAAGAATTACATTGTATCATCACCAGTGAGCTATGAAATGTCTCTAGCAAAATCAACCCTTTGGGAGACATAGCAATCTCACAAAGTATAAATACAATCAAACTTTATCTCGGAAAAGGAAACAACAAAAAGTAAAAATACCTTTCTAACTTTTAGTAATCATAAACAAGCCTATCAATGCCAAAGGACATAAAAATATGGTGCTGTTAAAATTGAATAGCATTTTTTTTCCAATAAAAAGACTCCATAGAGAAAAGTTTGTACAGGAAAACATAGAATTTTGGAAGACCACAGGGAAATGCTAGCGTCTTTCCAGTTGGAGCCACTCTGAGATAAAAAGGTTCCAAGGTGAACAAAAATACAGTACTTGTACAAAGACAATCACTACAGACAATAAATTAAACTTAAACATTAGTCAAATTAAAAATAGTCTTACATAGTATTTCCATCTATTTTAAAACCTATTCTTACAAAGATAGCCATGATTTTTTTTCTCAAAACAGTTTTCCTTCTGTATCAGTTTTTCCAGTTTCTTGAGGATTCCAATCAGTTAATTCTGAGGCTTCTGGGAAACAGGCAGTTCCATTTTTCTTCACGGTAGTAAATAGAGAGGGGTTTTGGAGGATCTTGCTTGTTGCATTGTGCCAAAATCCATATTCTTTTCCCCCCCCCCTCATTTTTTTTTATTTTCTATTAGATAAATGGCAGTAAGGGAGGTTGTGATTTGCATATTGAAAGAAA
The DNA here is from genome assembly GCF_051295495.1 of Thamnophis sirtalis. NCBI lineage: Eukaryota > Metazoa > Chordata > Lepidosauria > Squamata > Natricidae > Thamnophis > Thamnophis sirtalis. The sequence goes on along the minus strand of NW_028261381.1, from coordinate 106,091,824 downwards.
TGATGACACAACTTAATGGAGCCCTACTTTTTGCATCATTAAAGCAGATGCATCTTATTCTACACTTATAAAGCTTCTCAGGAAGCTGCCCTCAGTTTTGTATGTACACCGTACTTGTTTCAGGGGGAAGGTGCAGTCTCAACTCTTGGGATTACTGGGGGCATCCATATTTTTTTCTTGGCCAGCATCACCTGAAAAATATTTGCCACAGCTTCTTACCATCAACATTATGGAAATTAACTTGTGGAAATGAGGCATCTGTGTTTAATGGTAAAGAGATGTTTGCATCAAAATGATATTCATATAATGAATTAGCCTGGCCAAGCTCTAGATTAGAATAGCAATTTCGTAAGAATCATAATTTAAGGTAATTTGGGTACAAAAGGAGTAGAGAAGACATACACCTTAATGTATTTATCCCATATGCTAAACTGCAACAATGCTAAAATAATTACTGTATAAGAATATGAAATTATTAATCAAGTGCAATATTCTACAATATCTTGAGTTCCCACATGTTTGGGACTTTAGCTCCTATTAGTTCCAAACAGTATAGCTAATGTCAGTGTGATAGATTTTGTGAATTAAATGTTCTTTACAGATTAAGATCAGGAAAGATTGTCCTAAAAATCTTGTAATCTGAATGTAGACACTATGCATTTCCTGTCTTTCAATCTTGCAGATTTTCTATACCTTACAAAATTCTGCGTGTTCTCTATTAACATAATGACTGGAGCATCACAAAAGATGAAAAGCAAATCAACTGCAAGACAACTTCCAAGTCTTTCCTTGTTGCCTATTGCTTGCGGGTTACTAGTTCTCCTCCTTCAGTGCCTAGAATTATTCTGTCTTTCACCCTCAGCTCCTATGAGCTACTAACCCACTGAGTGGTAAAAGTGCCCAGTAGAAAAAATTAGTGTTTTTAGACCCCAGAGGGTTAATATTCCCATCTGGCCCCTTAACTGAGATAATGATTCCATGGATTATTTAATTCTTCCGGATTTTTATTCAAATACCAGTTGTTTTGAACACAAGACAAATGATATATTTAAGTGTCTGAAGGTCAGTAAAGAGATGACATCAAGGATTTGGCACAATTAACAATGACCACCATGAAGTTCCTCACCTAGTGTTTGGATTATGTTATTGTCACAAAATTCCTCATATTCTAAAATAAGGCTTTCTCAAGTCAAATGCTGGTTAAGACTATACAGTGCTAATGTGGTTGTAAATAACAAATGGAACAAAAATTTCTGCCAACAAACTAGCAATTTATTATTTTCACTACCCAAACTCTTTCTTACTCTTGACTTACCTCTTCTTTTCCTCTGTATGTTATTATTACTCCTTATCCATTCCTGTGAAACTTTTATTTCCCTCAGCCTTATTATAGTCCAAATCTTTTGCTATCTGTCATCTATCTGTCTATATCATCTATTTATCTATTAAACTAATCTAATCAATCTAAATATTTATTAAATGTGTATGCCATCTGACTCAACTTCAATTAAATTATTAATCAGCCTTTTTTACATTTTAATTTTGGAACTGATTAACTGATTAACAGTTGTTGACCATTAATATCCAAATTGGTCAACAACTGATTCTGACAGTCATTAATCATCTTAGCCCAATAAAATGAGAAATAGAAAATAGGTAATAATCTGAACATACCAATTTTTTAAACTTAAAAAAACTATATTATTTAAAGGTTTATTAAGGTAAAAGCAAAGCAAATCACAACATTAATAGATAGGGATTCTTAATGTGATGCCAGGAGCCCTAAAATTTCAAATACAATTGACTTGTCTTTTAATCTTGGTGTCATAAATTCAGGAATCTGTCCTAAGTAATTGAATTTAACTACAGTTAAATTGACATCTGCAAGAAATGCAATGGGCTATAAACCCCACTCAACTTACTCCAGTCTGACCCCAGTCTACCCACTTGAATAAATAGGCAAACAATCTTGGGACTTTTTTTTACACTTTACTGACTTTTGTAGGGTATGACCTAACAGTATTCCAAGTCTTCCCCACTCAACTTATTCCAGTCTTCCTTTTCATATATCCACCCTTTTCATAGTAACTACTGTAAAAATTGGATTCCATCCCAGAGAATGGAAGGCCCATTAAACAGATTGAACAGATTGCTTTGACTAGCAATTTTCTTTTCCTGCCATTCATGACTTCTAAATACTGTGCTGGAGCAGAAGAGCAAGTCATTAAATGCATTCATTTCAATAAAGTAGAACTCAGTTCCATGGAATTTGTAGGAATTGCCTAATGCCAAACCAGACCTTTGATCCATCATAGCTCTGTGAAGTCCACACCTGCACTGATTGGCAGCAATAATATAACAGGGCAGGGAGGGATGGGCAACCTTTAGTCTATGAATGGGATGCATGCAACTCTCAAATGATTCTCAGGTATAGGATTTTAGTCTCCTTCTAGGGTCTGAAAAGAGAGATTTTTTTACCTCTCTGGCCAACACAACATTGGTGTATATGCATATAAAAAAGAGGAGTTGAGTGATAAGCATAGATATGTCTACACAGGCGGACAATGTCTCACTAACTTCGCTCAAATATTTGACATATTATCTTACGGCTAGTGACCTTCAGGAGAGAGAAATGTTCTCCACCTTGACACGAATGTTTCCCAGCAAAGACTGCAGGTTCAGAACTGAGCCTGGCACATTTGACAAATAAAGTCTTAGCCTTACATTGAGGCACAGACTCTAATGTAATTTCAAACCTTCCGTGCGTACTTTAGGAAAATCCTGAACTAACTGCAGCTACAATAGTCCAAAAGTGCTTTTTTTATGAGGCAACTGGACTTTCTGGTTTTTCTCTCAAGAAGTTTCGTTTCTCATCCAAGAATCGGAAGCAAAACATCTTCAAAGAAAAACCAGAAAGTCCAGTTGCTTCTTTAAAAAAGCTTATTTGGGACAGTGGTGGGATTCAACAAGTGTAACATCCGGTTTGCTGAGCATGTGCTTTGCGCACGCACAGTGGGTTTGAAAACAGCTCAAAAACTTACCTTCTACTGCAGCCCCGGTGAGTAAAACAGCTGAGGCACAGCAATCCGTTCTGCAGCGCCTATCAGCTGGCCTTCAAACAAAAGAAATATGGGTCAGTATAGCGCAGGGGCGGGCAGGCCCACCTGATCATTGGAACGAATTGGTTTGCTTTCAGCTGATCATCGGAGCTACTGGTTTGCCCAAACCAGTCTGAACCAGCTAAATCCCACCCCTTTGGGATAACCATGACATGGATGACTGAGAATCTCCATAGACATGCAGCTACAATATTTATCAATCAATGATTAGAAATTCTTCATTTTAAAAGTAGTACTGTCATACAAAGAACTATTATTTTAAGAACTGTTTCCTTGAAGCTATTGAAATTTAGGTACACTGGCACAGCAGGTTCAGTAGGGCAAAAACTGCAGGTCTCAAACCTCTTTCCCCAGAAACCCTAAACATTATCCTCTGCTTCATTTAGCAGCTTGGTAGTAAGGACAGCCACTATCTTCCAAAGGGCACCTTGCCTGGCATTCTCTAACTCTAGTTTATTGAGAGAAACATGGCTCTTGCAACTATACTACCCTTCAAGCAAAAAAAGAAGTTAACATGGAAAAATGAAATGCTTTCTATAATGCAACTGCCTGGTCTCATAGTGTAAAGGTAAGCAACTAATGGTTTCAGCCCTTCCTATACATTGGAAATAATCTTTCAAAAAGTAAACCTAGAATGCATTTTTAAAAAGTAATTCAAAATTATCATATATGGGCCTTAGCTAAAGAAGCAGGGGAATTTAAGATTAACTCAAAACAACAATTGACATCATTTTTATAGATAAATTAAGAGAAAGATTTAACATAGGTTTAAAAAAAAGTACCAGGAACAGAATAATATAAAACAGAATTTGAAAATGAATTGTATAAATGATGAACATGAGTTTGCCAAAGTGCAAATCTTTTTGTTGAGATTTGACATGGAAGAGGAGCAAGTTAAAGAATGTATGATAAAATGAGCTAAAAACTTTAGTTATGACATTCAAATGGATCAATGGAGGGCAACGAGGTTAAAAGATTTGAAATGCACATTATTTTAGAATTTAAAAGACGTTTTTATAAAACACTGTGGTACACTGGTATATGTCACTGTAAAAATTGTGTAAGAAATATAAAGATACTTCTAATTATTGTTGCAAATGTGAACACCTTGAAAAAACATTTTACTATGGAAGTGGATGTGTAAAAAAGTGAAAAAAAACTGGATAAAAATATATATATATGATGATGCAGAAAGTTTTAAAATTTAGTATTTTGTTGAAACCGCTGCTTTTTTTTTTTACTGGAACTATGGGCTAGAAAAGATTCATGATCACTGTAGTTATATATATGGCAGTTACAGGGAAGCTATTAATGCATAAAATGGAAAAAACACAGAAAAGCCCACAATGGAGGAATGGACCATTAAGATGGTAGAACTTGCTAAAATGGCTAAATTGGCTTGTTTGATTAGGGAAGGGAAGGAACAATAACTACTTTTTATAAAAGGAAACTGTGGAGTTTTTGTTGAAAATGGACAAAAATGTATTGGTGATTTCAAGACTTAGAGGTTAAAAAGAGTTGTTTAGGAAAAGAAAGTAACCATGATATGTAATTTGGGAGGGTGGAAAAAGTAATAATTATGTTTATAAGTGCTGCATAGAAGCTATGCATATGACTACTTTATATATTGTTATTTGTCTTTTACTAACTTTTTCTTTTTATATTTTTATATCTTTTTCTCTCTTTTATTTTTGTATTTTTTCTGTATTTAAAAAAATTCTATATAAAATTCTTTTTCAATTAAAATTATACATATACATAAAATGTTAGCACGTAAAAAGCCCAATTTACAAAAATGCATACAAGCCTCTTGGCAGACCACAAGAGGGTGCTGGTCCACCCTAATTATGGATTACAAGAGAAAGAGATACCTTTCAAAGTTATACTATTCCAAGATAATAGTACTGGAAAAAGTGAACATGATTTGGCACAGAAAATTATCATAAATGGAATGCATATCTTATGCAAAAAAAATAGGAATGTCAGAATAAGAGGGGTGTGGGTGGGTGGGTGTGGGTGAGTGTGAAAGAGGGAGGGAGGTTTAATACCTATTTTTATGAAAACAGACTAAAGACATATTCCTGTGCTTATTTTTCCTGCATCTCCCCCTGTTCCTTATTTACATCACATCTCATTATAATTAATGTGAGAGAAGTTGGTTTATGCTAATGAGTTCTACTATTCCAATAACAGACATTTCTATAAACTTACTAGCCATTTAAGTTGCTTTTCTCAAATCTTAAATTATTTATTACCTCATAGAAGGCAACAGGAATATTTTACTGGCAATGAGGACAAAAAGCAAACCTCAAAACTAATGTTTAAAACCAAGACTATATAAGAAAAATAAAATACAACTACATTAATCATACATTTTCAATAATGGTACTCCTGTAAATTAAAATCACTTAAATCAAGGATTGCTACTTCGTTTCCTAAAAGCTGAGTAGGAAATTTCCTTGTTTCAATTTTAAAGCAAATCTTTTAAAACTTAAAACTTTATAAAATGAAGCAATGGTATATTTTTAAAAAATTAAGGAAACTTATCCTGATAGTTTACCTTACAGTTGAGGAGCCTATCTCATCCCTTGTTCCAATACAGTCATGTTTAGAAATGATTGATCTTTGCCAGTTCAAAGCACAGGAGGCACATAAACAAGAGGGATTGCTCATATAGACGCATATTCCCATTCTACACTGAATTTCAACCACTAAGCATGCTTAGGCGTTTCAGGACTCCCAAAGGGAAGGCCTGCACAGCAGTTATGAAAATGAACTATAGTAGCCCCCAGATCTTGGCACCCATTGTAACCTTGTACCAACCAATTTGACTCCACTATCAGCATGACCTTCGAACAGACAGCAAGAAACGCAATTGTGACTTCAATTTTGTCAGAAATTTCAGGCAGGAAAATAATTTCATCAGTACTCTTTCCTTGAAGGAAAGCCTTTCCTTTATGGAGAACTGGTGGTGGTGGGGAGAATCAAGAAAGGTCTCCACTTCCCTCCTTTGATCAGGGAATCTACTCAGAGTAGGTTGGCAACTATCAGACAAAGATTAGCTTCTAATATCAAACTAAAAAAATATTGCATCAATGATCAACATAAATGTAGGTGTACACATTACACATTTGTCTCATTTATTCTGGGACATGTAAAAATTGATAGCAAGTTAGATTATGCTAAATAGTCTGTTTAAAGTTATATGCAGAGCAAAACTCGTGATTTCAACAATTCACTATTAAAATTTAAATTGGCAGTTAGCTTTTATCACAGTCTAATGACTGAAGCTAAAGTCTGCATTGCCCACCTCCACAATTTATTTAGAAAACTTTATTTGTCACTGTAACATAAGAATTCAAAAGACTGATTTGTTTGTTAAGGCAAATAATGCAAAGCAATAATACTTTTTAATAATTTAATTTAATAATTAATTTAATATTTTTTAAGTTCAGCATTATCTTCTAATGATTATAAGATGAGGACATTGGACAGAATGAGGCTAGACAATGAGAGGCATCATTTAAAAATACATGAATTTTGGTCATACAAATAACAGGAAACAACTGTTATACAAAATTATATATGACCTTATATGCTTATATAACTTGGAAAACATCAGAAAACTGTCATAACCCAAACTGAAGTGTATTCATTACTTCATATTGGATTTTTCTACTGTACATTACTTGGGACTACCTAGACAATATAGGACTAATTTAATATTTTTAAAAAAATGTGTTAGAGGGAAGAATTATTATAGCTAACCATGGACAATGCAAGATAGCATTAAAAAAATTAAACTAAACATTAAATGAGAAAAATTAAAAAACTCCACGAGACATTAAACAACTATAGAGAGTCTGGATGAAAAAGCTACACAAACAGAAAATGTGTCAGCCTCTTTCTATTACATAAAAATAAGAACTTTCTACAGATTTTGACCTGCTAGGTTACATGCCCTTCTCACAACATCTGACGTCATTACAGTCAGCTGGAAAACAGCAAACCAGCCAATGACACAGCTGCACTCAAAACACACCCACCACATTAAAAAGAGAGAGAGCATGGTTTTTTTTTTAGGATGGTTTCCAAACACTCAAAAATTGTGGTTAGCTATCCTTCTTTTTTGGTGGTGGTTTGCTAATTTTCCCTATTCATAGAATCTCCCTTCAAACTCTGTCATTATTTGCTTATTTGGATCACAGTTTCCTAGTGTGCCCCTGAATGATAAAGCTCATATGGAGACACTATAGCACTGTCATAAATTTAAAGCTAGGAGGGGGGTGGAGAGAAGGAGAAAGAGTTGCAGAACATTTGCAAAAAGAAAGTTCTAAGCTATTTTGAGACTGAAACAGGGAAGATCTGACATTACTTGACAATCCCAAACACAAACCTGCTTTCTTAGTTTTAATGGGGAAATAGCTGTATAAGAAGAGGTTCTCAAGAGCTTCTTCAAAATTCTAGGAAGACAAAGGCCAAGGAGGAAGTAAAGAAAAAGTCATCTTTTTAATAAACTTTTATAAATCACTTCTAGCCTTATATATACAAACCTATCAAAAAGAAAAATAATGTAAGAATCTCTCCCTCCCTCTCTCCCTCCCTCCCTCCCTGTGTGTGTGTGTGTGTATCTGCACATGTGCTCTTGTATTTGAACAGCCATTTGTCTGGAATGGTATAGTCATAGTGTCTCCTGCTTGAGGAGGAGATTGGACTATAAGACCTCTAGGATTCCTTCCAACTGTTATTCTGTATATGACCAGTACAGTGAAATTCCATTAACTCAGCTTTCTTGTTTCCAGAAAGAGCCAACCTGATGCTTTGGGGAAGATTCCAAGCATAGTATGAAAGCAACATTGTTCAACTATTTTGTTCCCAGATCTTAGTATTCATGGAGGTTTCCTTTTAGTTATGAGTAACAGCCATTCATAAATTGTGTTCATTCATCAGTTGAACCCTTTTAAAGCCACTTAAGACAGTACCAAACTCTGTATCTCGACTATGTTTTCATAATAAATACATTGAGTCCAAACTATCCAGTCACATTTTCTCCCAGTATGTTTTATAAATTTAGCTGGGTCTTTCATTAATGCTATAATATGTAATGCATAGTAAGAAAAATGGATTACATAAACTGTGGTTAAGTTAAATTCATCCAGCAACTTTAGCCTATTTTCAATGCCAACATTTTCCAACCTGATGTATCCATCAGATATTCTAGATTATATTTCCTGTGATTCCTGGGGTTTAGCTAAAAGGCAGCCTTTTATAATAAATATGCCCTTTCTTATATTCATCAGATTAATATTAGTACCAACAGATAAAGGATAGCTTTATACTGAAATACGATGCAACAATTTAAATTTAATGTATCACTTCTTAGTATTATTATAGCAAGCAAGAGGACCATTATACAAGGACAATGTATACTTAATTTATAAGAAAATAGAAATATAACAAAGTTCAGAAAATGGTTGCAGCATGGAAGAACTTCTGCCTTATTAATATTGTAAGGAAGAAATTGCTTTACAAATCTACTTGGGCTATTACTTTTTTAAAAAAGTATAGAGATAAAGTGTGAGCTGACAAAAGGATCATCTATCCTTTTCAATAGGGAATATTTAGTTTATCTGAGGAAGTGATAGTAGAAGGAATGCCAGAAGAAAGTGATTATGCAATGTTGATGTTTTTAATTTTAATTGATTTTAGGACTCAATGTCCTAAAATCAGTCTAAAACTGACTGGAATCAAACATTTTGTACTTAAAAAAAAACCCTCCAGATTTTAATAAACTAAGAACAATGATAAGTAGAATTCCATGGTAAGAATTAATGGGAAAAAGAGGTTAAGAATGAAAGTTCATATTAAAATACAATTGCAAATAAGACCAATTAAAAAAAACAATAAGCCAATGTGGCAATACAGAAAACTTAATGAAGATCTGAAAATAAAAAGGCATATATAAATATGGAAAGAGGCCAAGATATGATAATGAAAACTATGGAAATGGCATGAGACTGAGCTAAGGTTACTGACCACTACTAAGAATAATAACAAGGGATTTATTTAGGCATTTTCAAACTAAAAGAATCAGTAAACCAATTGCTCAATGAAGGTGACCAAGCTTCAAGTTGTCAAAGTGGAAGAGATGCTTAATTTTTGTTTGTCAGGAAATTGTGAACAGCAGAATGAAGGGTCAGAGGTGAAGCTTTAGATTAAATGGCCAAGGAATACCTCTTTACTTTAAATGAGTTTCAATCTCCAAGACTTGGTGAACTACATTTCCTTGGGTCACTGAGGGAAATTGGGTCAAGAGTTTATGTACTACTCTTGAGGAATCATGGAAAACTGGTAAACTGCCCAGTCAGTAGAAGAGCATAAAAAGAATGCTCATATTTAAAAAAGGACAATCCAGGATCCTATAGATGTCTGTTTAACATCAATAAATGAGCTTTTAAAACAGATAATAAAGAGACTGATTTGGAAGCATCTTGAAAATATAAAATAATTATCAGATGTCACTAGGGATTCAAGTACATGTAGGAGATGACCAGGCTGAACCTGAGAGAGCGATCAAAAGTGTCAAGTCCCTTTATGCCCACAAGAAATCTAAGTCCAGTCCACCTTGAATTCCATTGACTCTTATCTGCCACCTATTTGTGTTTTTAGTAGTTCAGATTTTTGTAGAGAGCGTAAATTTGCAATAAATCTTTATATTAATTTGAACTGCCTGGGCTTCATGATTTTCCCATGCTTGACACAACACCTTGCTAAATTTAACCTGCTTTTTATTACACTTCTTTAATACTTTGTGGGAAATCTGTAAACATGGTATTTCTTAAGTTCAACAAAACTTTTAACAAAGTACCCTTTGGTGTTTTGATGAGTAAGTTAAGTATGGGCTGGATGGCACATGACAGCTGGCTCAAAAATCATTCTGAAAAGGTGTTTATCAATGGTTCTGTCATTTGTCAAAAATCTCACTGAGAGTTTAATTTGGATTTCTGTACTAAGACTGTAATAGGATTCAATGATTCAACCAATCTCTCACAATTGTATTATTTTATGAATCATGGGAGCTAAACAGCCCTGGGAAGCCAAGTCAAAGTGATACAAGATGAATAAGCTTACAATCTGCATCACTGGCAGAAACAGAAATGTTTAATTCATATTAATATAGAAACATGGTCTGGGGGACCAAAACTGAGGCCACACATATCAAAATACTATTTTTAAACTGTGGTTTGATGAATTATCAGTAACATGCAAAACCAAAATGAAAAATATATCACCCTTTGTCAATGCAATGTATGAACTATGTAAATGATTCTTGCAAAACAGCTGCATCTTACAAAAAAGAATTGCCTTGTAATAAAATGGTTAGTCAGAAAAGGTGCTACCAGATGCTGATATTTTGCCATTATAGATTAACATAATTCTCCTTCTACAATGCCAAAAGAGCATACTAAAGTAGCATTGGCTGTTCTTGCACAATAACCCATTGTTTGCTTGCTCCTGTCTTATTGAATAACTCAGTTCACTGGATACACATAACACAATGAATCATAAAGTAACCTCACTGACTGCTTTGGACAATACATTGACTGATACTATGCCAATTATCTGCTGCTTAGCAGGTTGTGTGAACGCAGCCAGCATCTTACATTCTGCCACTGATTATCGAATCTAAGAGTCCTGCTGTACTGCAATAAAGGTCTGTTTACTCTGTTTAGTATCTTGTAAGATTTGATTCCTGTGATCAGATTTGAAGGTGATATCATTCCCTCTGGTCTCATATAAATTATGCAATATTTATTGCATCTATACGATTCCTATGCAGGTAAAGTGCAATCTCTTTTTACAAAACTGATGAGAAAGAAAGTGTCTTGTTCAAGGCTGTCCACTCAGTATATGACTACAGAAAGATTTGCCAGGTTGAAATCAAACTAGCATTGCACAGTGTGTCACAGACAATCTTACAGGCCAGTAAGGTGGACCTTAAACCATTGCCATTAAATCCCTTTTGTGATGTGGAAGCTACATCTGCATGTTTTACAAGTTCCCTGGTGATTGAAATCTTGAAATGATTCATCACAAATAGTAATTATTATAAATAATGCCTTACACGAGGCACCAACATCTAATTGACCTTGTCTGAGCTTGGAGGATAAGTAGCCTGATAGGGTCGGGAGACCTCAGAATCTCAGGGCTGTAGCCTAGACTAGGAAATTGAAAGCACACACATACACACACACACACTAAGCCATCAGTAACAAACTGCTTATCTGTGGTTGCTAATGAAACAATATCAGGGGAGGGGGCTCAACTTGAAGACTTTATTAGAAATAATATTGCACCCATATATTATCTTGATGTTTTCCCAAGACTCGTTTATTCATGGCAAGTAAAACCTTAGCCAAGGTTAATTGAACAAATATTCTGAGTTTGTAAAGCATGTGGAGCCATCAGGCCTGCATTCACACCCCAGATTAAAAAATGACTGGCTACTTTGTGGTCCAGTATGACTCAGCCACCCTTCCATTCAATCTCCTATTATAATGATTGCAAGTTTCAAACGAATAGCATCTTGAAGCTGCTACTGCTGCTTTTTCACATCATTGCCATTCTCCAACACTAGCTTGACTGGATGGATATCTACACTGACACTAGGTTGAACTAAAATGCCCAGGAAAGTTTGTTTACATTTGCAGCTTTGGATGCAAAACTCCAAAATAAGCTACATTTTGTTCCAACAATCAGTATGGGACATTGAACATCCTACTTTGAAAATTACCTATCTTTTCCAGAGGATTTTTTTTTTTTGCCTCCCCTCCTAATCTGCTCACCAAAACGAGACAGTAGCCAGAGGACGTTCTCTTACTTAGTCATCTTTGTGTAGTTACAGAATTTATTCCCAGAATCAGACCAGCCGTTCTTCATTTGTACCTTCACAGAGCAGGGCAACTTAGAGTCACGAACGGAGTCCTTACTGCTCCGGAGCCTCTGAGAGCAATTTATAAAAATACACCTGTATGGTGGCTGCTTTGGCGCCGGCAGGTGTTTTTGCGTGCCTTCCACTGATGCGAGGAGGAATTCCTAGCAACGCCCCCCTAGGAACATTACGGAGACCCCCGGGTTTGCTGAAGCAAGGCGAGCTCACTGGAGGAGGCTACCACATTCCCAAGCTGCCGTGAAGATCGCGCAAACAAAAGTAGTTACCGGTCCAGAACAGCAGGTCCGGGAAAGGCGACAGTCCCGGAAGGGGAAGGACGCGCTGCGCACGGCAAGCGAAAGAAGCAAATGTCGATAAACCGGCTCTCGGGAAAAGGCAGGATGGGGGCTCTAACTCAACTCTGCGCTCCGTCGTTCTCGGCTGAGGAGGGCCACTGTGCACAAGTGACAGTGAGGTAATGCGAATCTCTGCAACAACAGCAGCCGCTTTCGAGTCACATGCTTGAACTTTCCCCAACTCCACCCCCCTGGCGGTCCTTTCTTTCCCCGGTTGGATTGCTACATCCTGGCCGCGGGGCGGGCAGACCACCCAAAGGCGGGGGTGGGGTGGGGACCGCCGTCTCTCTCCCTGGCTTTCCTCCGAATCGGTGGGAGCGTCGTAGTCATCTAATGAGGATTCTTGTTAATGCCATTATTGGTATGTACTGTGCCGATACTGTACCTCAAGGGAATCATGTGAAAACTAAAGGCTTGCCACGTTGAGTCGAACTGTCGAAAATGGTCCTATTTTGAACTAGTAACTGAGTTCACCCCGCAATCTGAGACAAAGTTTTTTACAGCTGAATATACACACATTTAGCTGGTTCGAGTTTGTTTTCCAGTTCATTAAAACTGTGGCCCATCTGAAGATTTTCTTAAATTATCATAGGCAGAAAGATGCCAAGAGTTTCTTTTCAGTCTTGCCCGGGTTGAAGGGTTCACCTCAGAGGTGAACTGCTTCTCGGGAGATATGCAAACTTGTGAAAAGTGAATTTTTTTCTTGCATATCTTAATTAATTTTAGCTTGTTTTACAAACCATGCTTAACCATAGGGAGACAGTTTAATATACTAGTGTGTCTATATTTCTACTACCACTATACTGTATTCAAAAATATTGTGACCAAGATTGCTTTTTTAGTCTAATTTGATTATTTAAGGGGTGATCATATAAACCAGGGTTCTTGTTTCCCAACCTGTTTCCATCTAAAAGTAACTCAATTTCTAACCACTATGGAGTGGTTAACATCCAGAAGATATTCTGCTTGGGGCAGACTGCTGTCCCTTACTCTAAAATCTGCATCTCTGAAATGAAAAAAAAAAATGGTACAGCCAAACACTCACTTTTACTCTCATTTTTTTCTGAAAATTATTCAATTTCACAAACTTCTAATTAGTTTAATTAAAGTAGTCACTTTAAACAAATAGTACAAAACTATTTACTTTATTCCAGAATGTTCCCTTCTTTGCATTGTTCATCATTGTACTTGATGAATTGTCCATAAGGCTTCAGAATAAAAGAAGTACATTACCCCAAATCAAAGCCTATTAAATGTGATAGCTTGATTTCGCAGCTAGGAGAAGCATGCAGATAAGGCTGAGCAAAACCTTCCATCTATGATATGATCTGATCTGTTGTTGGAAGGCAGAAGACTGTTTTGGTGTACAAGTATGGCATATCCAATGTGTCTGCCCATCACTTAATTTTCTGAGCACTTCTGTACATTCATGTAATTGCTGCCAATATCGTTGAAATCAAGGTTGTAATAAGAGAAAATGGAGAAAGAAATATCATGGGAAGCTCAGATGGACTGGCTGGATATGCTTGGGTTAACTCAAGGATTTCACTGATAGCAAAGAGAAGGTAGAAAAAGGAAAAAGGAGGATCAGGACAACAACTGGACAATCACTGCCATGCGCTTCAAGAACAGTCTTTACAACCAACACTCTGTCATTGATTTTTCCAGATCCTTTCTGTTCCCATCTCATGTTAGCTGCCTCCAATTAATGTCTTTGGTTTCAAAGACATTAATTAGAGGCATTTCTAGCAGGACTACCAGATTCTGTAACAGCTTTGGTCCCTATGACATCCATCTGGTAAACTTACAAGATTCATTTTCTTGCCATGTACATGTATATATCTGAACTGGACTTCATGTCATATAATAAATGTGGGTATATACATAATTATTTATTTATTTATTTAGTCATGTTTAGTGTATATTGGAGGCGGTGACCCTTAGATATCTGTATGTGTGAGAGAGGGAGGGAGGGAGGGAGGGAGGGAGCACGGGGAGAGCAAGGTACACACTAGGCTTTGCCCTACACATCCCATAAGATATCTTGGAATATCATCTTGGTTGACATCTAGAACATCTACAAAGTGTTCTGTATTTCAGTTCATCTGAACTGCAACCTTCCAGGAATGCTTTGAAGACACATTGTTTTTTCCCCATCTAATTACAGGTAGTTGGCAACCATTAACCTAATGACCAAAGTAACAACGGTACTGAAAAAGTGACTTAGGTCTGGTCCTTGCACTTATGACCTTTGCAGCATCCCCACCTGAAACTTGGGTGCTTAAAACTAGCTGGTATTTATGTCAACTGTAGCATTCCAGATTCATGTGATTACTTTTTATGACCTTGCAGCCAGCTTCTGATAAGCAAAGTCAAGGAGGGAAGCTAGATTTGTTTAATGATTGTGTGATTCACTTACGAACTGCAGTGATCCACTTGCCTTACTTAGCAACAGAAATTATAGTCCCAATTGTGGTCCTAGGTTGAGGATTATCTGTACAAGCAATAAAATCTTGTTTCAAGTACCATAAGTGGACAAAGATATCATAGGTGGATATTGAGAACCTTTTTTGCCATGTAGATAATATCAAATCCTACTTTAATGGCGATCCAACCAGTACTATACATAACACCCAAAATGTAGTTTTATCATAGATATGTATAAAGGCCGATCTGTGCAAAGGCATTATAATATTTACAAATTTGTCTCATTAGGATATATGTAAATTGGTGAGGAGGTAGCTTTTGCCTCAGTTTGTACCATTTTATGCTTCCAAATATGAAACTATAGTTATTAAATTATCTTAAGGATGTTGGGGTTTGGGTTTTTTTTTTTTTTTTTTTTTGCTTTTTGCTTTTTGTGCTCAGAATTATTTGCTATCAGCAAATTTGATCACCACAATGTTTACACATTCCAGAATTAGTAAAAAAACCACTAGTCCCCAGCAGATCCCCTTGGGCACCTCCCTTGTGAAAATTACTGATTAGTTCTACATTCTGTTTCCTATTCTTCAGTTGAAAATGTAGAAAAGGAACTTTCTACAACTTCCTGAATGTGTTCTGGAATTTGTTATGTGGAACTTTCACAAAACCCAATTCTTTTGAAAGTTGGAGACTGAGTTTGCAAGGATAAAATATGGGGGCGGGGTTGTAAACCCAACTGGTGTGGCTAATTGTGTGGTTCAGTGAGTTGGGCAAATGTGGGCATATGGATTAATGCTTAATCATGGTCAAATAAATCATGGGACAGCTTGACATGTGACAGAGACCAAGCATTTGTTTGCTGAATCTTCTGTTTCTGTATGCTTACTGGCAATCTCAAAGAACTATAAAATGATGTTGAGACAGGGTTTCCCAGACTACTCCTTCCTTATGAATAACAATGTTATTGTAAATAGTGTTTCACCAATATTTCACTTCAACCAGACATATAATTTGATGCTTCTTTTCACAGATATATTTAGATGAAGGCAGAACTAGAGATGAGTTGTATTTGCTGGTTTCCAGGTGTCTGTTCCAGGGATTAGTTGTATGGAGAAGTTACATTTGAAACTTCATATTAAAAAAAAAGATTTGAAACTTTATATTAAAAGATTTGAAACTTTACATTAAAAAAAATCTTTGGTAATACTTTACAATCCTTGTGAGTGTCTAATGCCTAAAACTATTTATCCTGGTTTGTTTGGCTTCCTCCTAAAAATATTAATTCACACAGCGATATTTTGTCCAAGCTCTTCCACAAGACTCAGTGTGATTTAGTACACTATTTCTTATTTCTTGGCTAACAGTCTGATAGGATGGACTTAGTTCTTCTGATATCAGATCTTCATGACGATAAGGTCAATGTTTATAGTTCCAAGACTTGCCTTCCTCATCTCTTCTTTGAGCAAGATTTTCATTTTCTAAAAAGTTTGCCTTCCTTCATCTAATAACTTCATGGCCATTCCCCATGCAGCCACTCTCTCAGGTTTCCTGACAATGTACAAATTCTCCCCTGACCTGAGCTGCAATATTTGTGAGACGGTTGCCAAAAGACTGAGGATACAGTTAGTGTTCACTTGGCTACTAACTTAAGGGCATCTCCAAGATCTACCTATTTTCACTTGATGATATAGCTTGTCTACTTTTCTACAATCTTTTACAGTAACTGCAAACGGATATTTCATTTTTTTTACTCTCAGCTGAGGTACTCTTTTTTTCTTTTCTGTTGAGATTTTTATTTTCATCTTTTATTCATCTGCCATTTTTTAATACATCTGTGGATTACAAAGCATTTTGTAAGGAAAGAATTTCCTGAACTGCAGTGGGATAAAAATAAAAGTGGTTCTAGAACATAGATTAATAGTTAGCATTTAATCTTACAATGAAAAGTATTTCGGAGTGCAGGGGTCTTCAAACCCAGGTCCGTGGATCGGGACCGGGCTGTGGCATGCCAGAAACTGGATCAAGCAAACGTGAAGAAGCCCCATAGGGTAAGGTTTCCTGCCTAAGCAGGGATTGGACTAGAAGACTTCCAAGATCCCTTCCAACTCTATTATTCTGCTCTATTTCTAGAAGGCAACCTAATAATCTCAGTTCTGCTTCAACATAAGCCGCAAAAGGAGAACTGAGAACTCTTATAGAACTCGGGAGAAATTTCCTGACAGTGAGAACAATTAACCAGTGGAACGGCTTGCCTTCAGAAGTTCTGGATGCTCCATCAGTGGAAGTTTTTAAGAAGAGACTGGACATCCATTTGTTTGAAATGGTATATAAGGTCTCCTGCTTGAACAGGGGGCTGGACTAGAAGACCTCCAAGGTCCCTTCCGACTCTGTTATTCTGTTGTCCGATCGCTTCCCTTCCTTTCTCTAACAAAACGCTTTCTCCCAAAAGACGGCCGAGAAAGCTTCAAACGCTGCTACTGAGCATGCGCGGCTGAACGGAGCATGCTCACTTTTTCCCCAGGAACGAAGGTCGAGCAAGAAACATCGATGGTTGCCGAGGAAAGACATGGGAGGTAGAGAAAGTCGCTGCAACTGGAGGGGGCTCCCCTTCACCTTTACCCTGGGCTTCCTCTTCGCGTTAGCCCCGCCGATCGCCCAGAGCCGGACTCTCCGCTTCGTGACTTTGGTGAGCAGCCAACAAATCTGGCGGGAGGGGGCTAAGTGGGGGAGCCGGCAGGCAATCATGTGGCTCAGGTGACGCGTGTCCCGAGGGGGGGGGGAGGTTTATTTGCCTTTTTTTAAAGGGAAAAAAGGAAAGGAGACAAATCTGTGAGCTGCCAAGAAGTTCACCGTGAGATCCGTTTTAAAAGTGGCGTGAAAAAACATGAGATCCCTTTGAAAAGCCAGTTGCGGCGACTTTTTTGTTAATCTGGTAGAAAAACGACGACGCCTTGCCCACTCGTATTTATGGCATCGGGACAGTGCATTTAGGTGGCGTCCTGCCTTTTCCTTGCAGGTCTGCGTGGAGGTGAAATCTTCACGTATTGCTGCCATCCAAACGTTGCCATTCTTCGCATTTTGCTAGTTGCGGGAGC
The DNA here is from genome assembly GCF_051295495.1 of Thamnophis sirtalis. Taxonomy (NCBI): domain Eukaryota; kingdom Metazoa; phylum Chordata; class Lepidosauria; order Squamata; family Natricidae; genus Thamnophis; species Thamnophis sirtalis. The sequence goes on along the minus strand of NW_028261381.1, from coordinate 106,073,898 downwards.
GTTGGAAGGGAAGAATCCAGCGGGGCGGGAGAGGCTGGTCGCCCGGTACGGCTATCCCGCCTAGTAACATCAGTCCCCCGCACTTTTCGAGCTAAATAATAACGTTTTCCCCAAACCTAAATTAGAATTGCCACAAGCATGTGAATGGGCTACCCAGAATGCCTGTCTTTCTGATTTCCTCCAGTTGTATCGGCATGGAGATCGCTCCCCCGTGAAGACATATCCCCGAGATCCCTACCAGGAAAGCGCCTGGCCCCAAGGATTTGGACAGTTGTCTCAGGTGGGACTCCCAAAATAAATTGCCGGTGGGAACTTTAAAAATCAAGGGAACTTCTTTTTTGAAGCCAGGAATGAAGAACTGCCTTGTCAACAAGTGTCACGCAAGCACTTTTAGCAAGAGTTTAATATTTCCTGCTTTGTTCTCCCCTCCCCGTCTCTTCTGGCGTGCTATTCTTATACAACTTTTCCTACTTTCTTTGTTATCCCGGAAACAGTGGTGGGTTCCAGATCCCATGCAACCGGTACGGTTGCAACGGGGTCCAGCGTGCACCACATGAACGCTCACAGCGCCCGCATGCATACTTAGCTCTTGCGACGCTCTAGCTGCTCGGTGGAGCGTTGCACAGGCACCGTGCGCTCTGTGCGCGGAAGCACCAAAGAGCTCAAATGCAGGTAAGGAGCTTTGGTGGGCCCGCTGGAGCACCATACTGGAACGGTATCCGGTGCTCCAGGCAGGCACCAATACGCCCACCACTGCCCAGGAAGCAGTAGTATCACTCAAAATCCAAGGAGATGATCAGTTGTTATAATTAATTATTAAATTTATTTTATTGTAAGAACAACCAAAAATTTAAAAAGAAGAAATAGGACAGAAAATAGATCTTTGAAGGACAGTTGTTGTTCTCTCCATTTCAGGAAGTTGTTTTGTTCACCTTTCCTCCACTGAAAACATTTGAGCTGTAAAAACGTTCTTTTTATATTGTGCTGTTTTATAAGCTAGCAGTTAAGACCTGCTTCACTGTTAATTTGTCCATGTTGATATAAATAGGAAGGGATGCAGCAACATTGGGACCTGGGCCAAGCTCTTCGTAGGCGTTATGATGGATTCCTGAATGCGTCATATGAAAGGCAAGAGGTTGGTGCACTCCATATGACTAGCAGTAACAATACAACTTATTTTCCTTGTTCCTTCTGTGCATTTTGCATAATATTGCTTTACCGCAACCGAGAAGAGGTATGTGTACAGATTTTATTTTCTGGGTTAATCTGTTGCATAATCATACATTATATTGGAGAAAAGCATTGAGTGATGTGTCACAAGAAAAAGGGCTAAGTCAATATTTGTATAAATATCTCAGAGGAAGAGACAAAGATAAAGCTTATCGGTTTTAAATGTGATACAATATTGGGTAGGAGAGTTAATATTCTAGAACAGTGGTGTCAAGCTGGTGGTCCACGGGTCAGATGCAGGCCACGCTTACCCCAGCTCCGCAAAGGCAAAAAAGTCACTTAACATCAATGTGACATGGCGAATTTGACAACCTTGCCCTAGAACATGGCAACTTTAAGACTTGTGGAGTTTAACTCCTAGAATTTCCCAGCCAGTATGAAGTCCACATGTTTTAAAGTTGCCAAGACTGGAAACCCTTGCCTCAGAGGACAGAAATAAAATTCAAAAATAATCTGGATAATCTAAAGAAATAATCTGAAAAGACAAGTAAATAGTTCTTTACTTATGAAACAGAAATGAAATGAACACTGAGTGAAAACTGAGTTTAATCTAGCAGTGGGATGTGGATGCAAAAATTGAAAACCCAATATAGGTTTCATCAATATTAATATAATGTCCAATTACATGACCTAATCATTGTTTTAATATGACCCTCCCTTGAATCCTGAGTCAAGTTTCAGGCACTATTTTAAGAAGGTATCAGTGAAATCAGAATAGGTTCAGTGAAGACCAATGAGGATGATCGGGATTAGAAACTAAGTGCAACGAAGAAAGATTAAAGTGGGTATTTGCCTTGAGAAAAGATGGTTAAAAGGAGAAACAGATTTTTTTAGATAACTGAAAGAATTTCAGAGAAATGTGTTCTCTCTCATCCTAATATACAAGACACAGAGTAACTTGATTGAATTTTTAGGAAAGCAGGTTCCCATGAATGTTTAAAAACACAATTTAATGAGAATGAATCAATTACTCAGAGAGAGCTCCCCTTCATTAGTTGTGTTAGGCAGATCAGATGGTCATCTGTTGGAATGCTTTAATTAAGATTTTTGCACTGAGCAGGGGATTGCATTCAAAAGATTCAGTGCCCCTTTCTAAATCCACAACCATATTGTTTATTCAGTATAGTTCAGAAACATTTCATTTAGATATCTTGGACCATCAAAGAGTAATTCCCTTTTCAAAGAACTGTTTGTTTATGACACATTTCTGGACGATCTGTTCACCTGACATCTATTCACTTATGGCACAATGTGTTCTGGTCAAAAACAACGTTGTTTTGCAGGATTCATTCACAAATATGTGGACATGCCTGAAGAAAAAGTCAATTCCTATTTCTGTGAACAGCTCGTTGCCCATACATTTACAATTCAGGGAAATCCATAGACTGTAGAAGCAGATAAAAGTAATTAAATGATCATTCTTGTTTCTGAAAAAGAACTCTGGGGATATTTTTTTAGCTACTACACATTGCATCAAAGTGTTTTGATAGGCCTGTGAAATTGGAAGTTGATCTGGACCAAAACCACAATTGCTCCTAAACGTCCTTTTCCTGAGATACCTAGCTTGAACTCCTCAAGGAAGTTTAAGTTCAAGCTATATCTAGCTTTATGTTTATTATTGTCTGCTGCACTCAATGACCGTACTTTAACAGCCTTACAAATTCTTTGCTCTCCATGATCACAGAAAGGTAGAAACCTAGATCGTTGCCATCTAGCAGCCCTGAAAAAATATCCTGCTTTCTTCTTTTCTTCTTCCCAATAATCCTGTTCAGAATTATGCTCTAGCAGGAAATTAACCATCTGATGCAAGGTTTGCATTTAGGGGGAGGGGGAGGGGGGGAAACTACCCTAGACTTGCATCCATAGTAGCCCTTTTTAGTGCACAATGAATAATGGTGGGAGAGTTTGCACACTTGTAGTACTGCACTTTGAACCACAGCTCTTGGCTTGAAAATGTTGCCAGCTCAAGATTTGCGGTTTTGATTAAAATAGACTTCCTAGGCTTGTTCTTAGATAGCCCGAGTATAGTAATGACAGTGACACTAAGGTACTGTATTTTTCGGAGTATAAGACGCACCTTTTTCCTTCAAAAAAGAGGCTGAAAATCTTATCTTATACACTGAATACAGCATTTTTTGCCTCCCAAAACCCTGCCCCTTCATGAAAATGGCTGTGCAGAGCCTTACCAGGCTTTCAGAGTGCTCCTGGGGGCTGGGGAGGGGAGAAATGAGCAAAAAACGGGCCATTTTTTGCTCATTTTGACCCCCACCAGCCCCCAGGAGAACTCTCACCTCTTCAAGGTGCTAGTCATTACTTTTAAAGCCCTACATGGCTTAGGACCTGGCTATCTGAGAGACCGCCTCCTGCCACTTACCTCCCAACGACCAACAAGATCTCACAAGCTGGGCCTCCTCCGGGTGCCGTCGGCCGGACAATGCTTGCTGGCGGCCCCTCAGGGGAGGGCCTTCTCTGTAGCTGCTCTGGCCCTGTGGAACGATCTACCCATAGAGATCCGGACCCTTTCCACTCTCTCGGCCTTCCGAAAAGCCACTAAAACCTGGCTGTTCCGGCAGGCCTGGGGCTGTTGAACAAGGTCCAGCCCCACCTAGACGGAATGTATGGTGTGTTGTTTTTAAAATTGTAAGTTTTTTATTTTTAACTTTTAACGTTTATCTTGTTTCTGTAAGCCGCCCAGAGTCCTACGGGATTGGGCGGAATACAAATTTATTAAATTACTAAATTACTAATTACTATAAGCCTCCTAAAGGCTATGCGTGCCCTTTTTTTTTTGCCTCTTCAAAATATTGGTGCGTCTTATACTCCAGTGCATCTTATACTCAAAAAAATATGGTAATTAACTTTTGTCTTTTTTCTCTGGAAGATCTTTGTTCGCAGTACCGATTTTGATCGAACCTTGATGAGTGCTGAGGCAAATCTGGCAGGCCTGTATCCTCCAGAAGGGCAACAAGTGTTTAATCCTAATATTACTTGGCAGCCTATTCCTGTACACACTGTACCTGGCCATATGGAGAAGGTGAGTCACTTTAACACTTTAAATGCTGGAAGATTAGGTCCATCTCTGTCAAAATATCTCTCTTCAATACTTTTCTTTTCTACTACCTTGAGCTCCACTCTTCTGCTTTTTAACTTCAATTCCCAGTTGTTATGAGAGAGCTGTGAGGTGCAGTGGAATCTGATAAACTGCTATTCACAAAAGTTTATGTCTTATTATAAAACCTTGTGGGTGATAAAAGGGGTTACTAGACTTTGATTTTTAATTGCCAGATTTCTTAGCCAAAACAAATAGGTAGCTCCTAGAGAAGCAGATTGTCATGAAATTAGTGATCATAAAAAGGGATTTGTGCTCAAATTAGCAATTTTAATCTAGTATCAATGTTGCTTCTTTCCAGCTGTTGCGGTTTCCATTATCTTCCTGTCCCCGTTATGAACAGCTGCAAAAAGAGACCAAGCAGACGCCAGAGTATATAAATATGACCGTCCACAATATGGTACATTGCTTTCTATGTATTTTTATACATCATATAATATTTTGCTTTCTTTATGTAATTATTGGGATCATGGAAAGAAAGAATATATATATATATATGTATGTATGTTCTACAGGAATTCTTGAAAATGGTGGCAAACATGACAGGAATTCAGGATGTTTCCCTTGAATCTATCTGGAGCGTGCATGATGCACTCTTTTGTGAGGTACGTTAGTTTTGTGTTGTAAGTTAGTCATTTGCTTTCGGTGCTTGTTAAAATTATTGCCTTAGTAATGTTTGAAACTATCTATGCCAGTGATGGCGAACCTTTTTGGCATCGCGTGTCAAATACGGGGGGGAGAGCAGGGGGGTCATGGGTGGGCTTGCCACATCCATAATCCTATCTGTGCGACTGCGCGCATGCAACCACCCACGCATGCGCATGCAAACCCCACCCTCTTTTGAGTCCGCGATGATCTCATTTTTTGCCCTCTCCAGGCTCCAGAGGCTTTCTAAGAGCCTGGGAAAGGCAAAAATGGCCTCCCTGACCACCCCCAGGCCCTCCGGAGGCTTCCAGCACCTTCCACTTGCACCTGCAGTGCCTGCCGCTCCCTGCTGCCTTCAGAGGCCCGAAGCCTCATGACACTCCCCCCCCCCCCCGCTGAGCCAAGTGTGGCTCAACTCTGCCGGGAGGCACCTGGCAACACCAGCGGTCTCCCTGGTGGCTGGCGGGCGGTTGCAAGTGCAATGCCCCTGATGTCCAGCGCCTTCCACCAACACAGAAATGGTGTGCGGTGGGAAAACAGGGGCATTTTCCCTTGTTTACCACAGGAGTAGCGCTGGGCTGAAGCACCTCGCCAGGCATTTTCATTCTGAGGGAGGTGGAGCTTCCCTGAAATTTCCCTCCGTGGACTTGAGGGGAGAGCCCCATTTCCCCCCCTTCTCAAATTGCGGGAGAGCGGCACATCTCAACAAGTTGCCGAACTCGCCGGCTAGCTGGAGAGACTAATCCGCCAATGAAACCTTGGCCCCCCTCCCTCTCTCTCTCACCAGGCACGCCGTGATTTGAGAAGGGGGAAGGGGGGGCTTTTCCCCCCTCAAGTCCACGGAGGGAGCAGTGCTGGGCTGAGGCATGGGGAGCTTTGCTTTTCATTTTCACTGACACAGGGATAATAACTGACAGTTTTGCAAAAAGTAATGGCAAAACTTCAAGAGTGTTTTGCACATTTCAGCCCAGCCTCTCCTTTCAAGCTCAAAGCAGAGGACGATTAAAAAGATACAATTGAATAAACGTATGTACTGCTGTTCATAGGAATTTTAAAAAGGAGTCGGTCATTGAAGGCTCTCTGAACTGAGTGTTTGACTTGGAGGGGGAAAATATTGAGTTCTTTTCAAGATAACTTGAGAGCAACGGCTGCACTAGAAACTGAATGCTTTGCACAGATTGTAGAGAAGGAAGAGGAAGAAAACAAAGCAAAGCTCCCTCAGCTGGGCACCTCAGCCCAGTGCTGCTCCCTCCGTGGTCTTGAGGGGGGAAAAGCCCCCCCCTCTTTTCCCCCTTCTCAAATCGCGGTGTGCCTGGTGAGAGAGGGAGGGAGAGTGTGCACCACCTCTGATTAGCTCTCCAAGCTTGGCTTCTCGCCTCTGCAGCCAGCACTTCATGCCCAGCCGGTGCGTGGGTCACCGTGGCACTTGAGCGAAGAAATCCACGCAGTCCAAGCGAGCCAGGGAGAGAGAGGGCACACCTGTTTGCCCACCCGCCTGATGGGCCGAGGCTATGATTAGGGTTCATTACTGGATTAGTCTCTCCAGCTAGCCGGTGCACTCGGAAACTTGTTGAAAGCTGCCGCTCTCCCACAATTTGAGAAGGGGGAAAAAGGGGGACTTTCCCCTCAAGTCCACGGAGGGAGATTTCAGGGAAGCTCCAAATGCCCAGTGGGTGCTTCAGCCCAGCGCTGCTCCTGTGGCAAAAAGGGGAAACTCCCCCCCCCCTCCACTAGTCCAATATTTCTCACACACACCTCCGGGAACCTGCTTCCCTACCGCACACCCTTTCTGTTCCTTTCTCCCATGAAGAAGGACATTCTGCCTCCTAGCTTGGGAGCCAGCCCGGGGGGGGGGGGGGGGGCGAGCCAGGCAGATGCAATGGTAATGGGAAGGTTAGCATGCGCCCATCTGCATCCACCCACTTCCGCCAGCTCAGGGCAGCTGACTCATGTATGAGCCAATGCTGCGGGGAGCCCCTGCATGTTGCAAAGGGGGGGGGACCAGCCTTCGCCCACATGACAAAGCATTCCCCGTCACTAAGGGCAAATGGGAGTACCCCCAACAAGCAAAGGACATGCTGGCAAACCGCCCGCCTGCGCGCAAGCATAGTCTTTGGCAAGAATAGATTCTTTCCTGCCCTGCTGCATTGTCTCTCTGCACCCAGAGGTGGCTGGGGCAACAGTTCTGCCTCCCCCCTACTCAAGCCCAGCAAGAAAGCCTGATCATCTCACCAGATCCATCCTAGGAAGGAGAGAGAGAGCCGGGCTCAGCCGATCTGCTCTCCCTGAGCTAGAAGCAGCAGTTAAGGGCGAAAAAATGGCCGAAAACAAATCAGCTGACCTGTGGCATGCATGCCATAGGTTTGCCATCACGGACCTATGCTCTTACTCAAGGGCTACTTAAAGTATATATTACAGATTCATGGAGAATGTTCATGACATGATTGTACTACACAGAAATACTTCTGTTATTACTCAAATTGTTATTCTTGTTATAACATGCATATAATAACCATCTAATAAGGTTTCGAATATGTGACTTAGTTACTGAAAGTGGATGCACTTTCTCTCTGAAGAATACGTATTTATTTATTATTGATCCCCCTTCAGACAACCTATTCTGAAGAGTTAAGTGACCCTCCAATATGGGTGGGGCAATCAATAACACACACTACTACCTTCCTCTTTTCTGAGTAGCAGCTTCTGTTCTATCAGAAGACCTGCAAACTAACCACAAAATGAAACCAGAATTATATAGAAGCACATTGTTCCAAACCTCTAGCACAGCCTTTCACTATCTGGTAAACTTCTAATGTGGATTTTAATACCATCTAGACCAGTGGTTCTCAACCTGTGAGTCGGGACCTGTTTGGGGGTCGAACGACCCTTTCACAGGGGTCGCCTAAGGCCATCAGAAAACACATATTTTCAAAAAAATACGGAAAACATAAAATAATTTTATGATTGGGAGTCCCAACATGAGGAACTATATTAAAGGGTCGTGGCATTAGGTAGGTTGAGACCCACTGATCTAGACATTATAAAAGCTAGGATGACTGAGGTCCAGAATGAGAAAGGCTTCCCTATCCAAATTGTATTCCTGTAAAACCTCTTCTGTATTCTTCTTCCATAAAAAAAAATTATTTCCATTCCTGAAGGCCCGTGATGGTGAACCTATGGCACACGTGTCCAAAGTGATACATGAAGCCATTTGCCCAGTGTGCGCAGCCTTGCCTGTTTGTCTTCTGGCTTTCTGGCATGCATGTGTGTGTGATGATCAGCTGTCCTTTGCACGTGTGTCAGTGCCAAAAACCAGTGTGTGCATGTGCGCCGGCCAGCTGATTGTCAGGTGCGCATGCACATCAGAACCCAGAAGTTCAGCTTTTCCGGAGCACAATCCTTTTGGACGCAACCAGTCTGTGCATGCGTGCCAGCCAGATGATTGTTGGGCACGCATGCGTGCTAAAACCCAGAAGTTCAGCTTTTTCAGAATGTGGTCTCTTTGCTTGCGTGCCAGCCATCTGATTGTTGGACGCGCCTGCGCGCTAGAACCTGGAAGTTTGGCTTTTCCGGAGCGTGGCACCGGTGCCAAAAAGGTTTGCCATCACTGCTATAGGCTAATAAAACTGTTGCAATATAGACAAACCCTATTCTCCATATTCTTACTGAGATATATATTGTCTAATATTAGTGTCTGTAGTTAACATAGAAAGAGGTCTCACTCACACACAGACCCCGATCTGTGCAGCAGGAAAAAAAATTATCATGCAAACATACATCAGATTATATCAGATTAGGGGACATCTTAGTCACATTGCGTTACATACACAGGATATGACTTTTGATTTCACGGAGCTGGTAATATAGAAAAGATCCAAAATCTGGTTGATGATCTTAACAGTGATAACAATAACTGGAAATATTACTTCATAAGTTAGAATGATAAATTGATGAAAATCTAGGTGGAATCTGATACATGATTTTAAATTGACAGGCTCCTTTAACATGACTAATAGAAATGAAGTTACAGTCTACATTTGATATTTGTCAATAGTATCATGTTGCATTTTAACCGTAAACCCAATTCCATATTCTCAACCACACGGCTCCCCATGTTTACATAATAATTTGAGGAAAGCCAATTCAAACATTTTACTTCAATAATTTCTTGGTAGTACACACACGCTGCTATAGAAAATATATAAACTGAGATATTATTTCAAACAAAGTTAAGCCCTATTAAATACTTAAACTACCGTAGTTTTCCTGCTCCAAAAACAGTACGGTAGGTATGTTGTCAAATTTAAAATTTTCAATCAACATGAAAGAAGCTTTCAGACTTGGGAGTCTGTAACCCTGTGTAAAAACACTTCAATATTAAATCATTTGAATATTGGGGCTATTATTATTTTGATGAAAAATGTGTTATTATTTAATAATTACTAAATGATGTTGGTTTTGTACATTATTCTTCCTCCCCATCATTCCAAAATTGTATTAAGCTGCAAAACAGGCTCTGTATGACATAATTTTGAAATTTTAGGAATATTTACATTTTCCAAAGGGCAAATAACCTTTTCTTGTGTCTTTCTAGACAATGCACAAAATGCGTCTTCCAGCATGGGTAACTCCTGTGGTGATGGCCAAACTGAAGGAGTTAAAAGATTTCAGTTTTAATGTCCTTTTTGGCATCTATAGACGAGTGGAGAAAGCTCGCCTGCAGGGTGGTAAGTAAAGAAGAAATGTTTATTCAAGTAATAAGTGGGAGTGTCTGTAAGAGATTATGATCAAGACTTTTTTTCTTACTATAGGAGTTCTTTTGTCTCAAATAAGGAAGAATCTTACCTTAGCTACAAAAGACTCAGCACCTCACCATGTCAAAATGCTTATGTACTCAGCGGTAAGTTTGGCGTGTTGAGTCAGCTACCCAGTTTCCTGATCTTATCCTCCCTCGTCATTGCAAAGGACAGATCCAGATACTTTCCGTGTCTCCCCTTCTGTAATACCCTACAACAGCGGTTCCCCAACCTTTTGGGCACCAGGGACCAGTTCCATGGAGAGAGGCCTTTCTGAGGACCGAAGGGGGAGCATGGTTTTGTCCCCCTGGATTAACAGAACAAAATAACAGAGTTGTAATGGACCTTGGATGTCTTCTAGTCCAACCCCCTGCTTAAGCAGGAAACGCTACCCCCGTGGGGCTTCCCAAGTTTGCATGGTCCAGTTTCTGGCATGCCACAGCTTGGTCCTGATCAATGGACCGAGGTTTGGAGAACCTTGCACTCTGAAATACTCTTCATTGTAAGAATAAATGCTAACTATTAATCTATGTTCTAGAATCACATTAGTTTTTATCCCACTGTAGTTCAGGAAATTCTTTACTTACAAAATGCATTTTAGATTGTCTTCTGTGCACATCAAGGGGAAGATTCACATATTTCTTCTTTCCTCAGCATGACACCACTCTTGCGGCACTGCAGACAGCTCTGAATATTTACAATGGGAAGCAACCGCCCTATGCTTCATGTCATATTTTTGAACTGTACCAAGAAGATGATGGGTGAGGGCTTTGCTCAGGATATCAAATGGATATAAGGACTCAAAGGCAACTGCATGCTGAACTTTAACATTCAGAAAAGACAAATGACTTTAAAAGAGAATTACAATCTTCACAGCAATTCATAGTCACCTTTTCCAATCTGTTTAAAATAATTATTATTTTCCACCAATGCCACCAATTCACTTTGATGTGAATATGAGAAAATAGCCAGTAACCTATGCATTATGCAAGTACTTTGATACAGTTGTGGACACAATATTTAAGAACAAATCCTTTCCACCTGTTATTGCCTTGACATGACAGGTTGTGATCCGATACAAAAAATATACCAGAGAAATAGCTATATTGCATAAGGCCAGTGCTCCAAATGGGGGGGGGGGGTATAACCTTCTAGATTTCCAGTATTAAACAAAGGAGATTAGGTTGGATAGAAGCTGCCTGCTTCAGTGCTTGGTTCCCATAGAAAATGTGATATTAAACAGCTGATGGACCATTAATACCTGTTTCTCTCACATGTTTTGCTTCCAGTAATTTTACAGTGGAGATGTTCTTTCGGAATGAGAGTCATAAGGAGCCTTATGTATTGCTGCTTCCCGACTGTAAACAGCGCTGTCCCCTGCAACAATTCCTGCAACTTACAGAGCCGGTTATTTCACAGGACTGGAAACAGGAATGTCAGATAATAAGCACATGGAACAACACAGGTGAGTGAGGTCGGATGAATCTGAAGGAAGATTCGTGTAAGATTAAACCATTATAACCAGGATGGTTTTTGTTTCACTCTTTTCCAGAACTTATTGTGACTTTGGCTGTCAGTGGATCTCTCCTCTTCTTACTTATTGTTCTGCTCATGACAGTACTCATCCGTGTGAAGTCCCAGCCTCTTGGCTATAGCCATATTTCCAATGAAGGAGAGGAACAGCCTTGACAATTGCTTCAGCCCCTCCTGAGACAGCAAGAGGAAACAGAGCTGATCTTGGGGACAAATGGGGCCACATTCAATGACTAAATATCTTACTGATTTTGATTTTTGAAGCACAAGAGTTGACAGTGGAGCTGCTGCAACTAGCAGATGCATTCTATCTAGCACAGCATAATGCCGTTAGTTTCTAGGAGTAAAGTGCCAACATGGTCTTAGATTGCTATTTCTCAGTGCATGACTAGTTCAACAAGGTTAGGCTTTTCTTTCTCTGAACTCAATATCCTGTCTTAATGGTATAAAAATGGTACAGGAAAGTGGCTCACTGCTCCTTAAAAAGCCTTCCGTCTAGTAGCTGCCACTTGTACCTGCCTTCTACACTGTGACAATGGGATGATGCTAAACCAGCAATAACCAATCTACCGAGTAATTCAGAAAAAAATCATGGTTTCTATCGTAGAAAACAGCCATAGGAAGAAATCTTAAATTTATTCAACATAATGGGATTCACTTCCAAGTCAACACACACAGAATTGTGCAATAGGTACTTTACTCAGTCTTTAGATACTCAAAAGATAGGACAAGTGATATTAGAGTCCTCCCTGCCCTCTGTAACAGAAAAGGGTTAATCAAATGTAGGCATTCAAGCCATTATTTACATACCTATGATACATCATGCTCAGTATTCTGGACAAGAGGAACGTTAAAAGAACATGTGCTTTAGGACACATGCTCAAACATTCAAAGGTCTTATTCAAATATCTGTGGTAGAAATATGTATGTCTCTGGTTTTACATTCCTAAACTTCATTTTGAAACATGCTGCTGAAGTTAAAGACCAGATAACTTTTAACTTAGCAGGTTCTATTGTTATGTAATATACAGGGTCATATATATTTGGGAGATCAGCAGCTCCCAAATCTTCCCTAGTCCCCATTCCATTCCACTGCTGCTGGTGCCACACATTTTCTCTTGGCTCTTGCATAAACCCTTTAACTTTTGCCCCCTTTTTTTTTACTCTTTGACCTTCACTGATTGCGCTTCACCTCAAATTGTAAATTCCTTCTTTACACAATGCAATGCAACATAGATGTCTTTCTTATTCCACTCCATGAAGAGAAAATTACTACACGTACTACCTCATCAAAAATATTTTATATGGCATATAAAAATCACAAGTCTATAATTTCAAATATTCACAAGACATAGACAATTTCTTAACTTTAATCAAAATATTCGTTCACATTTTAGAGAAAATAGTACTTTCCTTAGATCTGAATTCTATAGGATCCGAAGTGCTCCTGAAGATGTGCAATGTATTTCTTTCATCCCTGAACAGTGGAATCTGAAGATAAGAATCCATAGTATAATTGCCACATAGTCCATAAAACCAGCACTTTTTAAATTACCGCCTTTGGGGGAAAAAACCCAAACCACCAATTTATTGCTCCAAGTTTTCTAACAAGTTCCATAAAAATCCTCTTTTATATTTATCTACAGGACAATTTTCTACATAGTCTTTTTTTATCTTCAACTGAAGCATAGCCCATCAATTTGTTTGCAATAGCAGGACTAAATGCTAAGACAGTCCACCCCACCCTTAGAAAAAACCCATTCTCTCTTTCCTTAAAACAGACTACTTAAAAAGAGCAATACTGGTTACTTGCCGTAATCAAATCCATCTAAGTATACAAAAATGCCAGGAAATATGAAGTAAAAAATGTAATGGTGTGTTTTGCTTTTTCCGGGCTGAAACTGCAATCTCCAAGGAGATACTGAAAAGTTCAACTCATTACAAAACATTTCACATTACATTTCCTCTAAAGCCACTACATTAGTATCCTGTTACTAAAGAGTACACAAGACAATTGCCAAAACAATTCCCAATTCCATTTGAAGTTGTCTTTCTTATTTTTCTATTGAAACTAATTGTATGATACTGTATGTCTCCTGCAGGGCAGGATAGAAGATAGAACCAAGAGAAACTCAGATAAATCACTTCCAGAAATGAATCAAGTCAATTTATATGCCAATTTCTTAACAGGCTAAGTTGTAAATAAAATAATGGGAAATAATGGGGAAAATAATGGGAAATAATTTGCTTTGCTACATAATGAGGAAAAACTATGATTTATTTCTTGAGACTAAATGTTGCTGTAATTCACTTGATCACTTTCTTAATGTTTTCATTAAAAACCAAGATGAGACTAAATTTTTGCTCCCTTTTTTATTGTTTTGCTCTTTTTGCACATGTCTAGCAGCTGGAATCACAAGAAAAAATACAACCATGGCAACTTTTTGTATTGAGGTCAATTATAGTTAGGAAACTTGACATGGGACCAACTTCCCAGTAAATAATCCATTTTCTAGATTTTTTATGTATTAAAGGAGGAGTGCTTTTACTCTCTATTGCCCTAGAGGCAGGACCAGAACACAAGGTTAAACTACAAGCATGGAGGCTACTGTTAGACATTGAGAACTTACTGATTATTCATATCATTTGCCAGTGGAACAGACTGCCACATGATATGAATTCTCTGAAGCTAGATGGTAAACTGTTAGAGATGCTCTAGTGGAAGCTACAATAAGCAGGGATTTGCATTGATTAGATGACCTTTATTGTCACTTCCAACTCAATGACTGAATTACACTGTATAAAAATAAATGTATTCTCCAGTGCGCTGCTTGGAGAGTCCAAGCATGGGTTAACACAGTCTATCTGCCCTTGGACTGAGTGAGTTTTTCTTGACCACGCCTCCCTTTGCCTCCATATTTTCAGTTTAAAAACTCAGTCCGCCCGTAAGGACTAATTTAGGGAGCTCTCCAGTCCAAGTGCAGATAGACTGGTCTCCCCAAGATTACTTTGACCACTTTGTATTGTACATTGATAGATAAAAACCAAATTATACCATCTGAGATATTGGAGTGCTGAGAGGCTTCTGGGCAGTCTTTCTTCCCCACTGGTCGCAAACGGGGTCGGAAGGCGTGAGTCACTTGTCCAGCGGCTGCTGGCGAGCGAGGGAGGGAGGCTTCCCAACTCCAAAAACCCCAGCCACTGAGTTTCGGTGCTGTGCTATTTCCCTGCGTCTCGGCAACACCGGCGGCGCTCTCTTCTGCCTGGCAACAGCGGTGGCCATTTTTGGCCAGATTCAGCCACACATTACCGCCGGGAGGCACAGGGCCTAGTCCGGGACACCAGCTAGTCCTGCCCTCATACTTATTATCACTCAGGGACCCGAGGGTGGTTGGAGGAAGGGACCTGTCCGTTTGGCGGCCCTCTCCTTCCTTAGAGATCTTCAGGCGCGCTTGAGCCGGCTGGCCAGCGCTGGGTATCTGCTTGCTGCAACTACAGCCAGAGCCAGGAGTCCTCCTTTCCATCAGAGGCCCACGGGCAGCATGGCTGACAACAGTCGAGGCGCAGGAGGTGCAGGCAGGGCCCTCCAACAAACTCAGCAGGCTAGACCTTCCACCCAAGGGGGGGAAAGGGAACAAGGGCACCACCAGAAAGTCCTCCCCAGGACCCTCAGGGACCATTGTCAAGGCCAGAGGGGGTCCCCGACAGCATAAGCCTGCGGAGGGAAAGACCCCGCATACCCACAGCCCCCGTTCCCCTTCTGAGCAGGGAGAACTTCCTCCTGGGTCCCCTTCTGATTACGGTGGGGGAAGAGATTCCCCCTCCATTCGGGACAGTGGCTCCCAATCCATGGGGGAGGGGAATTCGAGGGAGCCCTCTCCAGATGCCTCCTGGGGATACCTGGAGTCACCCAGCTCTTCTCTTCAAGAAGAATTGGAGCCATTCCAAGGCATGCTTCCTGTGGAAGAAGGGCCCACCTCAGGCAGGCCCACCTTCCAGCAGACGTCGCCCAAAGGAGGATAAGGGATCTGCTTTATCCCCTGAAATGAGGGAGGTAAACTCCCATGCCATATCCCAAGCTATAGCGGAGGGCATTAGGCAAAAGGAATACCACAAGTCAGGATCCTCCAAGGCCAAGCATTCTCCTGCGGCCACTGCCACATGGGCCCCATCCTCCCCGGGCTCATCTGTAGCCACGGAGGATTCCACCTGGGGAGACAAGGAGGCTGAGGGATTCAAACTATCTGAGGATGATGATCTTCCCCCAGACAAGCCGGCCTTTACCAGTCTGTTCAAGCCTTCCTTGTTTAAATCTATACGTCACAAGGCCAAGGCGGCGACCGAACTAGGTTCTATCCCCAAGGCTGACATTCTGCCCTCTTCCTCCAAAGACCCCAAGGAAGGGCTATTCAAGGAAACGGCTCCCACTCAGCAGCTCATTCCTGTTCCAGATCTTTTCATGGACGTTGTCCAAAGACAGTGGGTTCAGCCTGGTACTTTAACCAACCCCAGCGGTGGGGATAAATTCCTTTATACCATGGAGGGAAGGATGGAGGACATCTTAAAGTTACCTGAGGTGGATGCCCCAGTGGTCTCTTTGACCTCAAATTAAAACCTACCAGCCGATCTTCTGGAAGGCCTAAAAGCCGAGGACAAGAGGTCAGAGATGGCGTGCCATAAGACTCCTGATACCCATCAGGGTATCCACTTGGGCGTCCTTTTTCACCAGAGTATCCTTGCTCTGGCTGAGGCAGCTTAGGTCCAAACCTCCCTCCCGGGCCTCTCAGTGGTACCACAATCTCAGCAAGATCATTACAGCCATGGAGTACTCAGCTGACGCTTCGCTGAATGCAGCAAAGTTTGCCTCCAGACCCTTGGCGTCCAACATAACATCTCCTATCATCATCCTATGGCTTTGTCACTGGCAGGCGGATATGAAGGCGAAGTGGAAGCTAGCTTCCACTCCCTTCAAGGGTGCTGTTATTCGGGGAGGTTTTGGATAAATTTGTCATTGAGACGGAAGATAAACGTAAAATTATCCCAGCCATCCTGAAGAAGAATGAGCGTAAGGGCTCTGGTTCTTTTTGTAAACAAGCATTTCAGAACCAGGATGCTGCTCAAGCGTCCACCTTCTCCTCCTTCCAGAGATCTTACAACCAAGGGGGCGATAGGACTCAGGATAGGAACTCCTTCGGGTCACGTAACAGACAACAGCAGCATTCCTTTAGGAAGCCATTTCGCGGGGTAACAACAACAACAACTCCTGTCAGTTCCACAGGGGAAAGTGACCATCACAGAATCCCTCCCATAGGGGGTCGGCTTCAACTATATGCCAACAGGTGGGAGGGGATCACCTCGGACTCATGGGTTCTCAATACAATCAGGAAAGGCCTGGTCCTAGAGTTTCTGTCTTTTCCCCAGAGGAAATTCATTTGTTGCCTGACCCTGAAGAACCCCTTAAAGAGAGGGCTTATGCAGGCAGAGATCCTCCATCTGTTCCAAATAGAGGCCTTAGAATCCGTCCCAAGGGATCAGGAAAGGCAGGGATTCTATTCCATTCTGTTCCTGGTCCCAAAGAATTCGGGGGGGTGGGGTGGGGTGGAGGGCCATCTTGGATCTGAAAAGCCTGAATCAGCATCTGACTTACAAAAGGTGCAAGATGCAATCCCTCCACTCCATCCTGGATTGTGTGAGACAGGGAGATCTATTGACACCATAGATCTAAAAGAGGCCTACCTGCATGTCCCTATTCATGCTGCTGCCTCTTCCGTTCGGCCTCTCGTCCACACCCAGGACCTTCACGAAGATCCTGGCAGTGGTGGCAGCCCACCTCCGGAACCGTCCCATTCGCCTAGAATGCTATCTAGACGACATAATTATCCACTCTACAACTCCAGACCAGGCAAGGCGAGATGTCCAGATGACCATCCGGACACTACAACAATACGGCTTCTCGGTCAATCTGGAGAAGAGCCATCTCCAGCCGACCACATGCATTCAACACCTGGGCGCCATCATCGACTCCTGTCAGATGTTCCTTTCTCCAGATCGACTGGCAACTCTCAAGGGCAGAGTGCATCAGTGCCGTCTGTCAAGGTCGGTGCCGATCATCAAAACTGTCCCAGCTCCTGGGAATCATGATTTCCTGTCTGAAGGTAGTTCCCTGGGCACGTCTCCATGCCAGGGAACTGCAGTGGTTCCTTCTACCGATGAAAAGAGCAAAGAACAGCAACTCCTCCAGACGAGTACAACTTCCACAAAAGGTAATTCAATCTCTAGCCTGGTGGAGGATCGCAGCAGTCGAAAAGGGATGCCTGTTCAAGGAACCCGAAAGGGTCGTGGTGACTACA
Source organism: Thamnophis sirtalis (assembly GCF_051295495.1). Taxonomy (NCBI): domain Eukaryota; kingdom Metazoa; phylum Chordata; class Lepidosauria; order Squamata; family Natricidae; genus Thamnophis; species Thamnophis sirtalis. The sequence continues at coordinate 106,056,235 of NW_028261381.1, read as the reverse complement.
AACACCAGTCTTCAGGGATGGGGGGCTCACTGTCAGGGCCAGCTCGCCCAAGGCCAGTGGTCTCAGAAGGAAGCTGCCCACAGCATAAACTGGCTGGAGCTGAGGGCGGCATGCCTCGCTCTGCGATGATTTTCATCTCTAATTGTGAGCCGGCATGTACTATTGATGATGGACAATGTGGCAACAAAAACATACATAAACAGACAAGGCAGCACCCACTCCAGGAGCCTCATGACAGAGGCAGAGGCCCTGGGCAGGTGGGCAGAGCGTCATCTAGCCTCTCAAGAGCGGACCACATCTCCGGAACCAGCAATCAGGAAGCGGACTGGCTGAGTCGGCAACAGATCGACCACTCGGAGTGGCGTCTACACCCGGGCCTCTTTCAGCAGATCGTGAGGTTTGGCAAACCGCAAGTAGACCTTTTTGCCACACACACAAATACAAAACTGCCACGATTCTTCGGCCGTTATCATTCTCCGTGGGCGGAGGGGACGAATGCACTGAGGTGCAAGTGGCCCCAAGGACTGTTGTATGCATTCCCCCCTCTACCTCTCATTCCACAGGTGGTGGCCAAACTACTGTCGGAAGGAGCAGAGATCCTCCTTGTGGCACCATTCTGGCCCAGGAGGTCCTGGTACACAGACTTTGTCAGTCTCTCCATTCAGAAACCGTGGTGGATCACCCGGATCCCCAGTGGCTACAGTTAGCCGTCTGGCACTTGAGGGGGAGCTCCTGAGGAAGCAGAACATCTCTGACAAGGTCATACGCACTATCCAGGCGGCCTTCCACTAAAATATACGATGCGACCTGGGTCGCCTTTTCCACCTGGTGTAAGACTAAGGGCATTGCGGACGTTTCTGCTACAGTCCCGCAACCTTTGGACTTTCTGCATGAGGGTCTGGACAAAGGGCTGGCACCTAGTACACTCCATCGCCAAGTGGTGGCCTTGTCCACCATTCTTGCCAGGGGCTCCTCTCGGTCGCTGAGTCAGCATCCATAGGTTAAGAGCTTCCTGAAGGGCGCGGTGAATATCAGCCCTCCAGCAGTTCATCGGTACCCATCCTGGAACCTGCCGTTCGTCCTGCGAGCCTTAACTGGTCCTCCGCTCAAGCCCATTCGAATGGCGACTCTTTACCATCTGACCATCAAGACGGCCTTCCTGGTGGCCATTACATCAGCTCAAGGAGTGTCCGAACTGGCGGCTCTTTCCGTCATTGTACACACTGACAGGGTCATTTTGAGACTTGACCCCACGTTTATTCCTAAGATCAACACTCAATTTCATAGAGCTCAGGAAGTAATTCTGCCTAACTTTTGTCCCAAGCCTTCTCACCCTAGGGAACGCAATTGGCATAAACTGGACGTGAGGCGTGCTGTATGCATTTACATAAAGAGGACTAAGGCGTTCCGACACTCCGAATCCTTTTTTGTGTCTTTCCATCCCAGGTCGCTGGGCCGCAAGGCGTCTTCTCATACCGTCGGCCGTTGGTTACACGCTGATATCAAGTTGGTGTACGAACGTCAAGGCAAGACCGCTCCAGACCGCGTGACAGCGCATTCAACCAGGAGCGCGGCTACTTCAGCAGCATGGGCGACCCAGGCATATATTATAGACATTTGCAGGACAGCCACGTGGGCTTCCCCCACTGCGTTTATCAAGAACTACAAAATTGACACCTTTGCCTCAGCCTCAGCCTCCTTTGGGAGAAGAATTCTGCAGAGGGTCGCTGAGACTCAGGAGGCTTCAGTCTCTATCCACTCTGGGACAAAATAGCTTGGGTATGTCCCATGCTTGGACTCTCCAAGCAGCGCACTTGGGAAAGACCGTTGGCTTACCTGAACGGTCATTCTCTGGCCGCTGCAAGGAGAGTCCAAACCCGCCCAGGGGTTTCTTCTCCAGGATACAGGGCCTGGACTATGCTTGACCGGGAACGGGCTCCTGTGCGGTTTCTTCTTCATTTTTAAACTGAAAATATGGAGGCAAAGGGAGGCATGGTCAAGAAAAACTCACTCAGTCCAAGAGCAGACAGACTGTGTTAACCCATGCTTGGACTCTCCTGGCAGCGCCCAGAGAACGACCATTCAGGTAAGCCAACGGTCTTTTCTAACAGCCTTTGAAACGAATAAAGAGCTCTATTTCCCTGTACATTTATATATTATATAGAATTCATATCTTGAAATTGTTTTTAAAAAAACAGTATTAAGTTTATAAAAGACACTGAAGGGACAAGTTAAGATGTATGGAGCACAACTCCCCAAAATGAGACTCTGATCATTCATTCAATTTTTATTAAGTTTCTCCAATATATTCTTTAAGCAGGCTTATGCCCTAACTATTATGTTTCTCAAGAAGCATGTAGCTTCTCTGTATAACAAAATAATTATGATACAAAAACATTATTAAACATATTATTTTTGAACAAAAGAACACAGTAAGTGAATCACAATAACTGTTTTAAAGTAAAGTAAAGTACCTATAGCTAGTTGCCTTTTTTGTACCTCTATATGTCTAAGTTCTATACAGTTTTACAATCTCACACAATACAAATGCCTGTGTCTGAGAAAAAACAAATTATGTTGGTCCTTAAAACAAACAAACAAGCAGCTCTTATTTTTAGTGAGCATAGGACGAACATAGTTTTCAATATATTATGAAAAGAAAAGAGCCAGGTTTGAAAATATACTGTAATCTGGGTTGATAGCATACCTTTGCGCATTGTACTTTGCCTTAAACAATTAAAAGCCTTCAGGTACACACAACAGAATGTTCCTTTTAGCTCATTTAAGTACATGCATATGTAAATGCCTTATGCCTTGCCCATAATAGTAGATGACTCAGTTCTCTAGCATAATTTCCATCATCAAAGAAGATGGTCCACAGTAAAAAGGGCTTCCTTCTTCTGAAGTCAATGTCACACATTATACCAGCAGCACCAACTTTGCTCCAAGCAAACACTAGTGACACAAGCTTGACTCATAAGTCCTCCGGGTCTTTTCTTCTCTTAGTGTACATTGTATATTCTTTACCCTTTGTTTTGGTGTCCTCTAATTCAAGACTGAGCAGTTTAGTTTTGGATTTGTTTGTTTCTTTGTTTGATTGCCTTTGCCTCTGTCCTCTTTGGTGGGGCACATCCTTCTGCTCTTTCATTGCTTGCATGAGATCCTCCTGCTTCTTACCTATCATTACTTCTCGGTCCCATATCAGAATATTAAAGCCTGTCAAAAAACAGAATCACACTCTTAGGAATTCAGCCTTGGATAGCTTATAAACCACATAAACCATTGAACCAAGATCTCAGACGTGGTTCAGTTTTTTAAACTGGGTGTTTGGTGCCAAGTCTGCAAAGAGATTTTAGAGTAATAGAATTCTGACAACTGAATAAATAACTGAAAATAATGAATACATTATCTTGCCCAACCCAACAAATAGTAGTACTTTTTAAGTAACGAAGATTAAAGTTCAATCTCATTTTTTCCTATTTTGTTCACTTTTATTGTCTTATTTTCAAAAATAAACATAATTATGCAACTCGATTCCTTGTAAGAACAGGCCTTACATTTTCTAGGATCAATTATGGGAAAATATTCCCAATTGTGTAAAAAATCTTTTGACTTAAAGTAGTTAAACTGGATTTTTTTTATTGTTTCAAGAAAATATGCTTCAATTTCAAATTTCATTTTCTCCTTCCTTCTTAAAACATTATTTCAACAGGTGGCAGCAGTTCTCTCTTTCCTAGATAAGTAACTCTTAATAACTAGGTAGATATATTTAAGTTTTCTTGGCAATAATATAATAATGGTTTAACATGGACATATGTCCAGCTATGTAATTTTCTGATGGATTCTTAGTTTTACAAGATGAGCTGTGGTTGGATGCAACCAGTAGATCAAAAAAATTACTGCAAATAATTAAAATCCTCTTGATTCATGACAATTGATGGAATCTTTGAATGAATTCCACATTTTCTTATTAATTACATTTTCTTACAAATTAAAATTTTGATTTACAAAAATCAAGAGGATCTCCAGCCAAAAGGAGCACTGAACCCTTTTCCTCTTTTATACATTATTTGCTACCATTTTCAAGTAACTGAAACAACTATTGGAGGTTTAAAAAAATTATTACAAAAACCAAATTTCAGGTTTTGGATGATCAATGTCTAAACAAAAATAAGTATTGTTTCGGGTGTTTTGCTCCCATATGGAATGAAGTAGAGCTGGTTTATTCAAAATATCGACCAAATTGCAATTGTTCTGGGCAAAAGTGAATTGGATGAGGCGAAGAATAAGGAAAGGCCAATAAGAAGTATAGATATCAGGTGAGAAAAGACATCTTGTAAGGTCAGGGATAAGAAGGGCAGCACATAAGTGATATCAGAGAGGAAAAAGGGAGCAACCTCAAACCTTCCCTTATAAATTGCCTCATAAAATCCCTTCAGGATCCTTCCAGTCTTTATTTAACCCGAAACTGAGATATCCAAAACATTCTAGTTTTTGTTCCTGCCAATCTATAGTCAACCCAAAGAAGGCCAATGTAGTATTTTGTTGCAGGTTCAACACATTTCCTATTTTGAGTACACCCTTTTACAATATGAAAGTATTAACCCTTTATTATTTTCAACTATCGCTTGCGAAGAGGTAAAATATTTAGAAGTAATGAAACACATGGTAAAGTTACAAATACAGTCAGAGGTTTAAGGCTATACTTAGCAAATGTTTGAATTGAAATGGCCTGGGAAGAATGCCAAAAACACTATACTAAAATATGAAAAATTAAACTGCTTGCTTACCCATTCCTGAAGCCAAGATGTCGCCCATGGGGTTAAACTTATTGAGCTGCAAATGTACACACAATAATGCATTGTAAGCTTGTCAGCTGTCTACTTATCAAGCAAAACAGAAACCAGAACATTCTGAACAGTACAGAAAAGCCCAACAATGATTGTGGAAAAATTCTGAACAAGTCAGCAAAGCACTGAATAGGAAGGCCTCCTTCCTGCCCTGTTCCCCGGCTATTCTATCTGTTTCAGCACCCTAGCTGGTGCCAGAGATAAAGGAAGTCCTTACCCTCAAAGTTCATTCGAGAAACTCACTGGGAATCCTGGTTCATTATATTTCTGAAATCTAAGCTGAAAGCATAAATCTCTGGGAACAGAAGTTAAAACATTTCTTCTGCCCAAAAAACCGAGATGAACACAATTGTACGTTGTGGTATCCTTACTCTTCTGATAATTTTCCCCAGGGCCTTTAAAGTAAGAATAGAAAGCTGGGAGCTCGAAACATTGCATATGCCACATCACTGGCCAGGCTAGCTTGGATTGCTGAAAGCTGTAATTCAGTACTGCCTAGAATGCTATAGATTTCCACCTATCCATTTAAAAAAAATAGTCTAAGAAGCAGAAAGCCAAACTTGGACACATTCTTCTATCTATGTACTATTAATGCCTACTAATGCATAGTAAGCATTAATGATAACATGTAGGAAAGTGAGGAATTTATTCCAATTCCTTTCTTTTTTTGAATCCCAGATCCTATGTCAAATATAGCAACTAACTTTAAACTAGGTCTGAATACTTACAGAGATAATGCCTGATACATTTGGATCATGTATTTGGCACACCATCTCTCCACTGTTGCCATCAAATATGTCAACAGTTCTCAGCTCATCTGCTGTGTACCCTGGGAACTTAGGGTCTGGATAACGACCAACCACAATAAGATCGTAACGAGGATGCCATGTTGCCTGCAATACAGAAGACCCAAGTAAGCATTGGCACAAATTTTATATATAGCACACAAAAATTGAACTACAAAAGCTTTTTTTTTTTCAAATGCTGGGACTCACGATTCAACTTCTACTCTCATGATATCAAAAGGAGATCTTATGAGGCATCATGTTATAAAAACAGAATTCCAATTGATTTTTATTAGAACTAGACCTGGCGCTTGAGTATAAATTCTTACCTTATGTAGCACACTACATAAACCTAGTATGTATTTTGGTTGGAAATACTTATAACTATTCTAAGATTAGAGAGTCTGTTTGGTGTAGTGACAAGGCTTCAGGCTAGGAATCAGGAGACTGTGGTTCTAGACTTACCATTAGCACACAGCCAGACCTTAGGCTAGTCACTTTCTCTCAGTCCTGGGAAAGGGGCAATGGCAAACCACTTCTGAAAAACCTTGCCAAGAAAACTGCAGGAATTTAACCAAGCAGTCTCTAATAATTTGACAGAACCAAACAGGAGAAAAAATATATAAGAGTAATTTTATTCACTGTTAATTCTTTCAACTACATTGGCCTCTTTTTTATGCCACAAGAGTTGTACAGTATGCTGTTGCACACATTTGCAGTAAAATAACATTTTAAAACATCTATAACATGGATCATGGACAAAATTTCTTTTGTCTCAAGGACTCCATCAGCTTTTCATGCATATTGAAGGGTAGGTCCTAAGTCCATTCATAGATGAGATTTTAAGGGATGAAATTGCTACCTTAAGCATTTTCTAAGCTCTATTTAAAAACCTCCATAATTTCCCTAATGTAAAATAGGAATCACATTTTGGGCCCCATCTACTCTGATAGAAAAACACGCTTCAGTCAGAAATGATTCCTGATTAATATTCCTGCACCTTGATAGATGTGAGATGCTGGAACTGTCTATGAGGATGTGAAATTGAATGCTGTGGTTTGGACCAATCAGAAGACGAATAAACCCGGATTTCATTTTGTTGATCTGTACTCAGTAGCTTAGCACCATCTATTGGGCTGAAATAAGCTGTGGAAAAACACACATACACAAAAATGTAAGTCATAATTCTATACCAGGTTAAAAAAACATTTTCCAAGGAATTATTCTTATTATAGCATTTCCTAAGAGTTAAGTAATAGAGCATATTTCAGAGTATGAAAACAAACACTGTAACAAGCAGATCTGTTCTAAATAAAAAAGTATAATATAATGATGAATTCAGATAAAAATAAAATGCTGAATTTTACCAGTACTTCATTTTTATCCAATGATCCTTGGAAATTTATAATCTGTGCGGAAGCTTCCTCCCCCTCTTACGCAACCGTCCGGTTGCTCGGGGCGCACACACACGCTAGCAAGCAGCGAGGCTTGAGGTCTAGCAGCGCTGAGCACAGCAGAGGAGGGGTGCAGCAATCCAGCAGCTGAATAAAAGGTAAAAATCCACTTGTAGAGCAAAAAGCTGTAGAAAAAAATCCTAAATCTTTGAAGCGAAGGGAGAGTCAGAGAAACACTCCTTTTGGGCCGGAGACTGAGGTTAATCTGGGGGGTCAGGAGGAGGAACGGAGGTGTGGCCTCAAAGAATTACCTCAGTCTCCAGGGCAAAAGGGCTGGGTTAATACCCATATGTTACTCCTCCCACACCTCACTTCGGAAACTTTATAATCTATATAGGGTTAACTGTAAATGCAAAGGAGAATAAGAGGCACTGTGGATACAAGATGAACAAAAGCCATAGGGCATTGGTATTTTCTATCTTACCTGCATTGACACCTTTATCATGCTGAAGTACATGAAGACAACTCGATTTATCTTTAATATTTCTCAGATCCCAGATTTTGACTGTCTGATCCATAGAGGCCGTAGCCAGCAGCCAATCACAGTGAGAATTAAACTCCACATGAGTCACTTTCCTTTTGTGCAGCTTCAAATTCCATATCTACAATGGATATAAGAGAAGGCAAATGTTTTTCTGTTGCAGAGCACAAGATTCTGGTGTATGGATATTAGGCAGAGAAAACTCATCCTCACATCTCAGTGTGTTAATGTTTTAAAGGGATGGTCTTCATGACATCACCATTTTATTCCTGGCCTGATGTGCTGGCAAACTGAAACACCTTTAGTTGCTCTACTGTTGATATGATGAGGCCTCTCTCAATATATCTTACTATATGAGCAATCTACAATGCCTCCATGATGAGGCTAGAGATAATGCAATCAGAGGCAGGAATCCGCCCAACCCTATTGAAAACTTTAGTCTGCTCATTCATTCATCTATTTATTTTATTCCCATCCACTGACACACATGAGCAGGGCCTCTCATTACATATCCGTCACCCAGATTGAGTAAAACAAGCATGGGAAGAAATTGTGTCATTTATTGCAATAAGGGATGACCCTGCAGAAGAGAAGCATATTTTTTGTACGAGATGTCAAATTATTATTGGACTGCATGTAGCAATTCAGTGCAATATCATCATACAGTCTTTAAACCACTGTTTTAGAAGATTTTCAATCAAGGTTCAATGGAAAATTATTAGGTAAATTAAAAAATGCTGAAGTTTTTTATGTTAAGGAAAACAGAAAATATACAAACCTTTTCACCTTCAGTACTGAGCAAAATCACGTTTCCTACGTTATCTCCTGTTACTACAGTCCGACGAGTTGCAGATACATCAACACTGCAATACCAGAAACTAAAACAGAAATAACATTTATATTCTATAGCAAATAGAAATGCAACCAAAGAAAACAAAAAAAGTAATAATTTAACAAGCACTTAAATAATTGATGGAATCACAACTGAACAGAGTCTGAAGGACCTTATTTTGATACTGGATTGGTTGGAATGTACCAAGAATTGTTCATACCAAAACCATACAAAAGGAAAGTTTTATCATATAGCTCACAGAATCATGTAATAAAAATCAAACTCTGGTGTATATCTCTAAAGACATCACATAGAAAAATTAAACTCATGCTTAAAGTATTTACCATAGAGCTGGTTTTCATTTGAAATGTACAGGTACTCCTTGACTTACAACCATTCATTTAATGATAGTTCAAAGTTACAACAGCAGTGAAAAAAGTGGCTTATGACCGTTTTTCACACATATGACTGTTGCAGCATGCCCAGTCACATGATCAAAATTTGGACACTTGGCAACTGACTCATATTTATGACGACTGCAAGTCATGGGATCACCTTCTGATCAGCAAAATCAATGGGGAAGCCAGATTCACTTAACAGCCGTATTACTAATTTAAACAATTGCAGTGATTCACTTAATAACTGTGGCAAGAAAGGTTGTGAAATGAGGCAAAAGTCACTTAACAATTGTCTCATAAATTTTGGGCTCAACTGTGGCCATATAGGGCTACCCACAATGAATGATCTATAGGAGGAATAGAGGAGATTCAAACTGATGAAACAAAACAACCCAGATTAATCAACATCATCTTCAAACCAAACCAAACCAACTTAAGTTGCAAGTAAAATTGCTGCTAGTTTTTCACCATTTAAAGTAGATGGGGAAAAAAAAATCTAAATTTAACATTCTATGCAGCTCAGAAAAATGAGGTCTAACATATATATCCATGTATTTTCCTTCAAATATTTATTTTGAATAATTGTTCAATTATACACTTATGAATTGGTCCTTGTAGACTTTATATTTATTCACAAGTCAAAACTACAAAATAGTTTATTGATTTTTCTACCATTATAAATTGCTAGCAAAATTGGAGCATAGCAAGTCTGCAAAGTCACTATTGGTGTTTCCTCAAATCTTTCCTACAGATATGTACCCAGAGAGGGATTTCTTGGATTTTTACAGCTTTCTTCTGCAGATTGCTCAACATACTTTACTACTTCACCTGCCAAAATGAAAAGCAACACTAAATTTCAAATGACTCATTAGTTGGCCACTTATATTCTGAAGCAGAAATGTGTTAATTACTTCATCCTGTATGCTCAGAAAATAGTTCAAGCAAATTCTAAGAGACTGTCCTTATAGAGTACCTATGAAAGAAGTTAGAGCAAGCTCAATGAAAAGAATAGCAATTCTCTCTTCCTTCTTCCCCAAACTTGGAATTTATGACTACAGACTCATGTATCGGAGGCTACAGGCTGCTCGTGAATCAGACTTAAGAATGCCATCTCCTGTTGCCATATTATTTTCCAAATCAAATAGATTAAATCTCAAGCTTCTGGTGGGGTCTCTGGAGTCTTTCTGGAATACGAATGAAACTAGCAGATGAAAACAGCTATATTACCACAAAAGAATGCGAATAGGTAGCTAGTATTAGAATTTAATAAATTATTAAGAGTGCATACTCATTTTAAGGCCAAGGATCACTCTTAGATTGTAAATAATATGCTGCATCCATTTTTTTAAAAATGGAATAAAGAAAAGAATGGGCCAGGATGAAAATTACAACTGAACTCAACTTTTGAATAGCTTCTAGAGTGGGACAAGGGATTAGAAAACAACCTCTAACATTGGGACTCCAGACTAAGTAAAATTATCTATATAATTTCAGCAGCCTACTGTATTTTTCGGAGTATAAGACGCACCGGAGTATAAGACGCACCAAGGTTTTGAAGAGGAAAATTAAAAAAAGAGTAGGTAGATAGATAGAGGGAGAGGGAGATGGAGAGAAAGAGAGAGAAACACAGTAGGTAAGTAGGGAGAGAGAGAGAGAGTAGGTAGGTTGGTAGGTAGAGGGATAGAGAGAGAAAAATAAAGAGAGAAATACAGTAGATAGGTAGGGAGAGATAGAGAGTAGGTAGGTATGTAGGTATAGAAGGAGAGAGAGAATGAGAGGGGGAGGGAGACATACAGTAGGTAGGTAGAGAGAGAGGGAGAGAGAGTAGGTAGGTAGGTAGGGAGAGGGAGGGAGAGGGAGAGAGAGAGAGAGAGAAACACAGTAGGTAGGTAGGGAGACAGAGAGAGGTAGGTAGATGTTTCCAGGTGTATTTATCCATGCGCTGGAGAAGGAAATCGCTGACAATCTGCAGCATCTAAGACTTTGTTCCTGCTGGCACAGCATTTGGTCAATGTAATTCTCATCAATTAGTTAAAGAGCTTTCCAAAGGGGGGGGGAGTTTTTGCATTCTGCAAACCTCCCCCAAACGGCCCATTTTTCCCCGAAAATGGGCCCTTCCCCCCCAAAAGGCATGAATAACCTGGGCGGGGGGGTTGCAGAGTGCTCCTGGGGTGGGGGCGGGGCAAAAACAAGCAAAAAATGGCCGGTTTTATGAAAACGGACCCATTTTTTGTCAAAATAATTGCATGCATAGCCTTATGGAGGCTTATAGAGTGCTGCTGGGGGCTGGGGCAAAAATGGCCTGTTTCTTTGCTCATTTCTGCCCTCCCCAGCCCCCAGGAGCTCTCTGCAAACCTCCATAAAGCTATGCATGGCCATTTTGTGAAGGGGGCGGGGCTTCAGGAGGCAAAAAATGCTGTATTCAATTTTATTAGATCTTCAATAAGGAAGGACAGAGGCTCGAAGGTAACAGTAACCGTTTTAATAACAAGAACGTTGTAACAGTAACAAATGCAGTAGACCGGACAGGCTTGTAGCTGTGCGCGGTAGATCGGTTAGTAAGTAGCAGTAGACCGGATAGCTTCCGAAGTTATGTGGTAGATCGGATAGCCGTTGGAGTTGTGCTGCCTTTTATACCCGGCTGACTCGCGCTTGACAGCTCGGCAACTGACAGGCGCGTCTGATTGGCTAAGACGCGCCTGGCTGCTGTCGAGCTGTCATTCGTAAGTGCGAGGACTATGTAACAGATTTTTAGCCTCTTTTTTGAGGAAAAAAGGTGCATCTTATACTCTGAAAAATATGGTGATTAATTCTGAATTAAATTCAGTACTACATCAATCCTAGCTAATTCATTCCCTATATATTTAAATGCATTTTACTTACTTTACAAAGCAAGTACAATTGCTGAAAAGCTACCCTCAAAACTATTTCATAATATTTCAAAAAATGAGACAACTGTATACCTTACCAATTAGCCCTTTTATATATTGCAGTAATTAGGAATTTTTTAAAAAAAATCTAGAACATTTAATATAAACTTTTAGTTTATAACACAACAGCCCCATTCAAAATATTCCATCCAAACAATTGGCATCTCTTCTGATGAAACAAAACTTAAGATGTTTTAAATGTATGACATTGGAAACAACAGAAACTTGAAACAAGGCCTTTACTTCCTTGCTTTTCACTCTGGGTGGAAAAGTATCTCACATAAAAGTATGGGAGATGGTAGCCCATGCTACATGCTAATGTAATCAAAACAATGATATTTTAACTTTGTTTCATAGCAAACAACAAAACCCACAGTAAGAATAATTTATGTAGACTACCCTTGCACAAAAAGTGACAGAACTGAATCTACAGTAGCAAAAAATAACAATGGATTTACTTCAATGAAACCCATAAACAATTTAACAGCAGCAAACATACAGTTTTATGGATATTTCATTGAAACCTATTTTATATATATAATATATATATCTCATGCATAATATTTGGCCTTCTTGGAACTAAACTAAGTTTTTGTTATCTGGCAATCTGAAAAATGTAGCAATACCACTTGTAAAGCATCTATGCTTACTTTTAATGTTTATACAAGACAACATACAAAGAATACATAAGACAGCAAAATTACACTACAACATGAACTAACTTCCAGACAGCAATATAAAAATAGTAATAAATTTCAGTGCTAGAGGGCAGTACTTGTTTTATATTGAAAGGAAGCTCTTATTCTCTGAAATATATGCCTAATTATCCTTTGTACCCTCCCTGCCCATTCAAAAGTGGCTCTGGCCAATTATAATAAAAACTCTTGTCGCTCCTGTTTTAATTCTCTCTCAAAATTTCTATGGCTTGGGGGAAACTAAAATAAATTACTATATAAAGCCAACTGTAGAATACTCAAAACGATGTAGAATGAAACATTCTGATAAAAATGGGAAAAAAATTATTCCAAGTTCAGAATGCTGGAAACAATTTGGACCCTTCCCCCTAGTGCTTCTTAATATCTTACTGTCACTCTTTATCTTACTATTAAGGGCACTTTAAAATAAAACAGAACTAGAATAATCCCAAAACAGAATAGTAAAGACCTCTATTTTTCAACAGTAGCAACATTACTTGGCTACAAATACTTAAAAAGTGCATTACTTTGTGCTCTTAGGGTCAAAACAGCCTATTTCCTTTGAAGTACAATATTTTCTAGCTGTTCAAGCTTTTTCATACGAACCATATAGAAAAAAAACACTCTTAATATTTTAGGGTGATCTAAATCTTACATGTTTTAAGCAAATCTCTTTACCAAGGAAAATCTATAATTCAGTCTGCTGGTCAGTTTTCATTTTGTTATTTTACTGATTTTCAAAAGTTTTACTCAGTAGTTTGTTACATCTTTTTACCTAGCTCCTTAAAGGCTACTTTCTGAACTAGAAAAATGAGCACTCTAAAAAGTGACTCAGGAATATAAATCTCCCAAATGCTGAGTGGAACAGTGAAAAATATTCCAATCTTAACTGTTTCTTATGGTTATGCTGCCCTTCTAATAAAAAACCTGAAAGAAATAGACTGCATCTTACTTCCAGTCATGGGTATTGGCCAAGATCCGGATTCTGTTGCCATTAAAATCTTGCAAGACAGTAGTTCCAGAAACTGATGATGTATACAGCTCACTTGAATTAAAAGGATTAAACTTCATTCCTGTGATGGCCCCTCCAGCTCCAATCTATAGTTAAAAGAAATGAATAATACACAAAGTCACTCAAAAATCAGGAAGGAGAAAAATCTCTCGTACTATCTGGTGAGTGTCAGTAATATTATAAAACTACATTTCCCAAAAAGTAGTTTTCATGTTTATCAGACTGCATCAAAGCAAAGAGCCTGGTGTGGGAAGAATTTTCAGCTCTTCTAGCCAATGCTACATATATTAAATAACTGTTACTGGAAAAACAACAATTGCTAACTCTGACATAATGTGTATCATGGCAAGAGCCCAGCTTCCTCTCTCAGAATCACTGTTTCATATTGAGTGCTGATTTTTTCCTTCAGATTCTTAAAAATTATGACCTGAATGAGACTTTGAGGAATACTCTCAATTTTAAACGTAATCAGGGAAAATAAAGCAATTTGGTGCCTATTAATGAGATTTACACGATATGATCAGTGAAATATGCCAGAGGAACTATAAATCTTGGAGGATAAAAATATAAGATGGAAATGAGGTCAGGAGGGCTTCTTTAAGAGAAACAACATGCTGAGTACACAAGAAGTTCAATTTTTATTTAATTATCTTACTTGTTTGAGAAGAATGAAACAGGAAGATTACATTTATACTCTTAGTGCAGAGGTTCAGTTTTATTGTTTTATACTTTTTTTCAAGGTTTATAAGACTGCAATGCTCTTGTCTTCACATGCAAATATATATCCTAACAGTAGCTCACATACAAGATCTAGGAACATTTTTTTAAAAAAAATTATTCCTCTGATTCAATAAACAGATATCACAATACACTGAAAAACAGTGGTGGGTTGCAGATGGTACACCCTGGTACGGGCGTACCGGTGCCTGCTGGGAGCACCGGGTACTGTTCTGGTATGGTGCTCCAGAGGGACCACCCATCCTCCTTACCTGTATTTGAACTCTTAGGCACTTCCACGCACGGAGTGTACGGCGTCTGCGCAATGCTCCGCCAAGCACTAGAGCATTGCGGAGGCATCACAGGAGGTAAGGACGCATGCACGCCCTGAGCATGTTCATGTGGTGGATGCCGGGATCCATTGCACCGTACCAGTTGCAACAGGATCCGGAACCCACCACTGCTGTAGAACTATTATAATTGTAAAGCTTAGTCTATAGGTGACAACAGTTGGTACAAGGTTTCATATTAAAGCAACATCTTTACAAAACAAATGAAAAATCTCATTGCATTTACAGGATGTCTCCCATTCATTCAGATAATTGAGTTGGAAGACTCAAACATCATGTCAGAACTGAAGAAGCTTCTTGGATGAGAAGTGAAATGCCTTCAAAAGAAAAGAAAAAAACAAAGTCCAGCACCTTTGAGACAACCATGACCTGAATGACTGAGAATCTTCTACAGAGTTGGAAGAGACCATTCAAGTTCAACCCCAATCAAGTTCAAACCCTCGCTTAATTAAGTGTACTTCAGTGTCTGGATCATGAAAGTAAAATAAAGTTAGATCCAAAAAGATTACAGATTTCCCACTTTAAAATAACATTTATCCAATTTTGAGCCATTCCTACCTCATTTCCATTCTTTCAAAATAATGAGACAAACAACCCTGATTCTTCAAAAACAATTTAATTATAACTCATGGCTCTCATCAGCATGTTAATGCTAACCAACTTACCCCTTTAATAAAACATGCTTTATTGAGCACTTCATAATTCCACAGGATGATGTCTCCTCCTTTGGAGCCCACAGCAACGGTGCTGGGATGCATTGGATGCCATTCCAAAGCTGTGATTCTTCTGTCAAAGGGACTTGCTGTTCGGAACAGACGGTACAAGTAGAGAGACCGTACAAAGGGCACCTGGAGACACTGTTGCCAAGAGAGTAAGAGAGTAGGATCCAAGCCCCAGATGCATGCACACAGTCTTGTTATACATATATATATACAGTTGAGAGGAACAATTGTGTAATTGTACCTTTGGATTCATTTTCCTCAATAAATAAATGAGCAAATGCAACATTTTTTATTCATTTGTTTAATGGAGTACTCTTTATGTAGTTTTAATGGAAAACATATAATGTCATGTTTAGGCCATATTTATTATACAGCACTATTGAATCTTCAAAAGAGTTTACAAAGTTTTAAGTGCCATTGTAACTATAAGTATATGGTACTTGCTAAGATACCTTGGATCACATCGAAAGTCAAAAAAACAGGGGGGAAATGATACTCAAATTCTCTTACTCAGAACACAAGAGATTTGAAGAGATGCTATCAAAATTTATTTGGATCTTTTTCAGACTTGGCTGAATCTACTAAGCAGTCTATTATGTGTCATTAGTTAGACATTAACTAATGTTAAGATATTAGTCTTAACATTAGTCTTAGACATTAGTCTTTACAATCTTGTATATCCTACAATATATTAGATTGAACAGGCATTATGAAATTGTATGTTTCAGAAATGGCTATTAATTATTTCAAACAACAGATGGCCTACTCATACAGTCTATTACTCCAGTCCACTCATAAATCATTAACTAATTTGAAGAATTGATGGGACAATAAATTACAGTGTGTCTGAATGTTTAGAATGTCTTCACTGGCTTTCCAAAATGCTTTTTAATGTTTTTTTAATTGTACATTATTTTTACTTAAATTAATTATTTTATATATGATACTTTTAGCATTCTTCTTAGTTTTGGCAGTGTTTTTAATAGTATAATATTAGTTAGATACATTGGGTTCCTTTTCTTTTCTTCCTGATTCAAATGTGTTGAATAAACAATTGTTTTTAATAAATTATCTATTGACAAAATGTTTTTTCAGTACTAATGAATCATACTTTGTTTAAGAAGGTTCTTTTTTTAATACTGATTATTGTTATTTGCAATTCAGACCTGGAGCTAATCCAGTCATCACTACACATACACTTTTGTATTTTTTTAAAATGATAAATATATGTGAGTCATGGAACATTAAAGAGCTGAGGAGCATGTTTAAAAGGAAAAATATTTTTTATACATTGAAATTGATGAGGGTGGATTCTTTTACATGTAATATATAATGCTGGAAAAATGAGGAAAAATCATTTTAGCAAAGAAGGGGATTAAGTCAATTAAATAACTGGAAATTCAAAATCTGCCAAGGAAGCAGAAGTTTTAGTGAAATTTTCTGATTTTATAGTTGAACAAAAAATTTGGTGACTATGCAATTTTAATCATCAAAAATAGAGATCATTAATTCCAGTACAGCGTGATCACATAGTGGTTAATATTCTGGCCTCGGTAACCTCACTTTGAATCCAAGTCATGGCAGACGAAAAGGCAGCTCTGGTCTTTAACCAGAGCTGCCTAATTTTAAAACATTTTAAACATTTTAAAAAACAACAAAAACTATTCCAGAGAATGAGGTTCGGAGAAGGATGAGGCATCCAGGTCCTGTGTACTTAAAAGTATTATCTGCTTGTTAAAAAAAAAACAGTTCAACTCTGCAAATATTCAGTTGAATTGTTTTTGTCATATAAGAATACTGTATTTTACTGAATATTTTACACAATCACTAATGTTAGTTTTACTAATCTTGGATTTTAGGTAGATGACATAACTATGATCTATTTAATTCTTGATCCATTTTTAGTTTGGGGAAAAAATGAAATGGAAGTTACAACATCCTTTGAATACCATCTGGGGATTCAATTCAGTGGACATTAATGGAGATTATTTAAATGTGTAAACTCAGATAATTTTTTATATCAGTTTCAATAGTTAATTGTACAATTTCTAATTATATACCCATATTAGTGTCACTGAATTTGGACAAAAACATCTCAATTACTAGAGTTAATATTTAATACTTTTTTCTTGTGAAGATTCATAGTTAACAGAACAACAAAATAATAAATATATAGATTTCCAAATAAATAAAAGTTCAGTTAATTTGGGAATCATTCAGGATATATTTAGAAAATTTATTTTTCATGGTAAGATAACAGTCTATTGACTCCTAGCAAAAAAAGATCTACAATTACAACATACACAAGTTAGAAGTTAAAGAAAGAAACATGGAAAATATGCCCTTAAACTGAGTAACAAAACATATTATCTTTTTAGATTTACGAAGTTGCAGTTGGACCAATTACAAGCTTTGTACACAATATATATTTAAAACAAATGAAACACCGAGTATTAAAAAACAGAGAGAAAAGAACTGGAAATTATTGGTTACTTGTCTGAAAATTTTCCAACCAAGTAAAATAGTATGTTTGGAAAGAGATTCTTCAGGACAAAACACCAATTATAATTAACTTTCAGTATTTTTGAATTTTGTAACTTTTACCTTCTTAAGCTGTGATCCAATAGTGCCATCCACCATATTTTGATAAACATAGTGGACAATATTCTTTTGCATTCCCCATGGATGGAAGGCAATTCTTGAATTTCGAAACACGGAGCCACCAAAGCAAGCTTGTCCTGTCCCCAAACAACAAAAATAGGTATATCTGATTACTTAGTTAGTATAGGAAGACATCAGTTTTTTTGTTTTTGTTTTTGTACTTACACATTGAGGACTACCAACCACATCTAAATTCAAAACAGTTGGGGAGGAAGACAAAACTAGAAGAAAAATGATTATTTAATGCATTGGTAGATATAAAAGTATAAAGTTTCATCAGCATGCTAATACAAAAAATCTAAAATGGCTAGTAGACTGTATAAAGATCTAGTAAAAAGCAGATGTTTAATATTTTAAGAATGTACAGGATAAGACATAAGCAATTTTTTCAAAATAGAAAAAAAATCACAGAATGTTAAATGGGGATGGCAGTATTTAGTTAACAATTAATTTTATAAAATTCATATAAATATAAAATTGTGATCTTGAGGAGGAAGGAATTACTGACCACTGCTAGGGTGAATTTCTTCCTTATACCCCTTTAGAAATAATGTTATACACTAAATTGACAGAATTATTTAGAAAACTCAGATTTTTAATGTGGTTTTTTCATGCTGTCACAAAAGTAAAAAAGAATAATATTTAGGAAGTAGGAAAATAATGTAATTGCTGATACGAAGGACTGGATTTCAGAGATGTGATTTAGCAATTTTTGATATAGTAAAAATTCTGTTTAAAAATGACACATTATGTTTCCCTTTGGAAAAAAATCTTGGACAGTTGGGTCATCATTTAAAGCTGAATTTTTCTTTCCAATTGCTTACAAAATCAAGTGAACTTGAGATATAGTTGGGATCTATAGATAACTTGAGATATAGATGTAATTTTTTAAATTTGTTTTTGTGAATGGAGAATAGTTTATATTTTTATTTTATGTATATCTGTTTGAAAATGGATTAATCAAAACTATTTGGTGACTTTAAAAAATCGAGCCATTGTAGGATTGTTAAGTCTGTCCTCTGTACACTCAATCTATGTTTTGTTCTTGTTGTTCCTTGATTTTTTAAATATAAACAAGTCACCCAGACTTATTGTGAGTTGGGCAGGCTCTAAATTGTATAAATAAATAAAGCTTTGACAGCTAACAGCACAGGACAGCTTCTTTATCTGCTCCACCAGGACGCCAATGCACAGAAATTCAAAGTGAAGCTGCTTCTACATGCTCCACAAACCAAACATGCATATATGCCCTATCAGCAATATGTTTGTACAGTACAGTACAGTACTTACTACAAGTTTTTTTTAAAAAACTTATTTCTGAACTGGTCCGCACTCCCTCTAACTTGCCAAAGAGGGAGCACTGGAACCAACAGTTGATTAGTATCTGCTCTGTTTGGATCTAGGGAGGAGAAAAAAGCAACATTCTTCTCTCCCCACCACGCAAAAGGAAAAGAACTGCTATGGCTGGGGATTGGGGGGGGGGGGCAGCACTGAGAGCAGCAAGTGAAAGAACAGCAATTAGGCTTCATGGCTCCTTCACTTCAGCCGGAAAGAGGGAACCTTTAGACCTGGGAGATGAGCTATAGCAGGATTTCCACAATGGAAAACCATCCATCCACCCTACAGTTCCGGGAGAAATGCAATGAAATAGACTGTGTCGCATTTTTTCTGGAACAAGAAACTTGTGAATCTGTAAAATATACATAGCCTACTTAAAGGTAAGGTAAAGGTTCCCCTCGCACATATGTGCTAGTCCTTCCTGACTCTAGGGGGGGGGGGGTGCTCATCTCCGTTTCAAAGCCAAAGAGCTTTGTATTACATCTTAGGCAGACGTCTTAGCCATTAAGCCACAGGCCCTCCTCCTTATCAGCTGAAGCCAGGGAGGAAAGTATATATTTAGTGTCACAACCCCTGGTATGCCCCAATTATGGGAGGAAGCTAACTGCTTCCATTATCTGTCAATCGGCTCGTCACAAGAGTCCATCACGACAGAAACCCAATATTTTTACTGTTGCCTTTGTTATATTTGTGTGTGTGTATATAGCCAGGGTGCCAGGGTGAAAGGTAATAGATACATTTCACCCTGGCTTCGCTGATAACAGAAAAGAGCCTGTGGCCTAATGGCTAAGAAGTCTGCCTAGTATGTAATATAGCCCAGGTTCAAATCCCAGTAAGGGTATGGCTAGCTGATGAGAGCTAAATAGCTTGAAATAGATCTATACTAGTCTCCCTTTATTTATTTATCAGCACAATTACAACAAAATGTAACAAAAAGGCAACAGTAAAAATATTGGGTTTCTGCCTGGATGGTCTCTTGTGACGAGCCGAAGGACAGAGAATGGAAGTAGTGATCTTCCTCCCATATTTGGGCATACCGGAGGTTGTAAAAAATAAAAATAAAAATCATATATATATACACACACACACACACACACACACACAAACTATACCCACTGCTAGAATACTCTACACTTCTTACTGAAAATTTACATTCAATTCCTTCATTAGAGAACTGGTAGATTAAGCCTTTGCACATCATTATTTAAAATAATTCCATATCTAAAAATAGGTTTTTTACTAACTCTAATTTAAAAATCTTTATGAAGTATAATTGGAATAGAATAGAATAGAATAGAGGAGGAGAGGAGAGGAGAAGAGAAGAGTTGGAAGGGACCTTGGCAGTTTTCTAGTCCAGTTTTCTAGGCTGGAACCCTATAGCATTTCAGACAAATGGTTATGCAATGTCTTCTTAAAAACGTTCAATGTTGGAGCATTTACAACTTCTGGAGGCAAGTTGTTCCACTATTCTGCATTGTAGACTTCTGCCACATCTGAATTTTAGGTTTCTTTCAATCTACTGTTTTAAAACTGTAGATTCTATCTGTCTGGCTACAAAGTTAAGAATGGATTGCTTTAGATCAGTTAGAAATCCTGCAGTCTGGTATGAATAAAAAACAGGTCTTGGATTCTTGTATGAAATACTTTCATATTTCTTCAGCGTGTTACTATATCCCTACACAGTCAACTTTTCCTGAGGCTAAATATACCCACCTCCTTCAATCTCTCTTTATAGTACTTAAATTTCTAATCCATGAATCATCCTCAATGCACTTCTTTGAATATGTTCCAATATCACTGAATGCCTCATAAAGCTGGAGCTCAAAACGGGGCACAACACTTAAGATGGTGTGAGCAAAGCAGAATAATGTACAATTTGATTGCATTTGTGTTTTTTCTCAGCCATATCATATTCAGGGCTTACATTCAATTGCCACCTATTCAAGATTTTTTTTTCCAGTAGTTTTACCAAGGAGGATATTTTCCTAATCTATGAGTATTTGGATGTTTGTTTCATAAATAAAGAACTTTGTTTTTGTTTCTATTACGTATCATTTTACTTTCAGTCAATTTCTTTAACACATCAACATAAATTTAGAATTGTATTTCTGTCTTGTAAGGTACAAGTTATCCTAACTTTCAATAATCTGCACATCTGATTAGCATTTATTCCAGCTCTTCGTAATTAAGAAAATATTGAAAAATTGAAGAACCAAAACTGTTCTTTGTGGAATTCCTCTCAATACCTTCATCAAATTTGACCAGCTTTGCTTAGTAAGAGTTTCAACCAGGATTCCCATAAAAATTAAAAAGAAGTCAAGAAAACAAACAAACAAAAATACTATTATTTGTTTGTAAAGGTGAACTGGAACTTTTTTTATTCACTTATTCAATTATGTCACATTCACTAGGATAAGTATATATCCTAATTGTGTGAAATACCAAATGCAAACACTTGTAACTTAAGAGCAGAACAACTATCAGTTTATGCTAGCAGGATTTCTTCTGGAAGACTCCTCAGATGTGAGCACAGTCATCAAGTTGCTATGCAAAATTAAACAACTTCTGACAAATGTAAATATATATACTGTATATATATACATTGAGAAATCCCAAAACATAAAAACAGGATATCATACCATTGCACTTTAAATTCCTTCTGGAACAGAATATTCCAGTTTGTTCTATAGCTTACATAAAATGCACGGAGTTTCTAGCAGTGTGATTTTAACAAACAAATCCGCTGACACTTCATGAAAAAAGCCTAAGAGACTGTTGCCTAGAGAGAATTTTGCTGAGCAATTCAGCTGTAGAGGTTTGCCTTTAGTTTGTTTTGTTGTTCATAGTTCGCTCTACTTTTTATATTTAATCCGTAGATACTTTTATTTATTTATCAAATATATAGAGTCACCCACTCATGGATAAGTGACTCTGGGCAATGTACAATAACACTATTAAAATAATAAAACAAAAAACAATTATGCAGAAAAAAATTAAAAATCACAATGAAAGGTTAAGAGAAGGCAGCAGCTGTCAACAACAATGGAGTCACCTCAGTACCCTGCAGGTCCTCTAGAGCAGTGGTCTCCAACCTTGGCAACTTTAAGACCTGTGGACTTCAACTCCCAGAGTTCCTCAGCCAGCAAAGCTGGCTGAGGAACTCTGGGAGTTGAAGTCCACAAGTCTTAAAGTTGCCAAGGTTGGAGACCACTATAGCACTGTCTATGGCAGAGGACTTCAAAGTTGGCACCTTTAAGACTTGTGGACTTCAACTCCCAGAATTCTCCAGCCAGCTGGAGCTTTGCTGGCTGAGGAACTCTGGGAGTTGAAGTCCACAAGTCTTAAAGTTGCCAAGGTTGGAGACCACTGCTCTAGAGGTTTTGAGGGACTTCTAGAAGATCAACAGGGATGGATCCCACCTCACTTTGGGCTGGGGGAAGGAGGATGTTCCATAGGGCGGGCACCATGGCAGAAAAGGCCCATTGCCTGGGTCCAGCTAAATGTAGCTACCATCAGACGGGACTGTAGTACACCTCTTTTGTCAGATCTGATAGGATGAGGAGATGTAATCAGGAAGAAGCAGTCATCTGCTCTTTGAGCAGGAGTGTGAGTCGAGAAAGACTGCCAGGTCCGCTGAGAAGTTCAATCCCATCCATCACCAAAAAAGGCATAGTCTTAAAAGTAGTATGTCCTAAAACAAGGCAACTCGGTATTGCCAGGATTCAATTGAAACCCGTTGTTCTTTATCCAGACCCTCACACGCTCCAGGCACTGAGATAAGAGGTCCTCAGCTGATGATACCTTAACCTATGATAATGGATGAGGTCACTCCATGGCCTCATGTAGCTATTGAATAGGAGTGGATAGAGCACCAAATTCTGCAGACATTCCACACATTACAGGTATGTGGGGCGGGGGGGTGGAATCTCACCACATGTCCCCCATCATCACCACTGGAACTGATTCAAGAGAAAGGAAGCAAACCAGCATTTCACTGTCTCACCCACCCACAATCCTCCAAGCCAATCCAGAACTCTACCAAAATCAATGGTATGGAACCATTGGGACGTAGAACAAGGATGGAGGCATAAATTTGCATTTCAAGAACAAGGATTTGATGTTATCTGCATCAGAAAAAGTGCAATGTAACCTTGTCCATGACACTACTACTCTGTTTTCCCGAAAATAAGACTTTGCCAAATAATAAGCCCAGTCGGGCTTTTGAGCACATGCACTAAAATAATCCCTCCCAAAAAAATAAGTCCTCCCCGAAAATATTGCAACACAATAGCAGCCATGAGGTGACCACGCTTGTCACCTCCTGCACCTCAAAAGTAATAAGACCCCCGAAAATAAGGCCAAGCACTTATTGGGGGGGGGAATAAGACCCTGTCTTATTTTTGGGGAAACACAGTAATAATCTTCAAAATAATAATAGGATATGCAACATCTGACAATTTGTTAAATTAAATTAAATAACAAGAAGCAGATCATATTTATGTTGCACAATTCTTATAGAAGCAAAGGATAGTGAGAAAAATTATCTACCAAAGGAATTTATATGATACAAACAGGGCTTAGAAACTTTTTACTTTCACTCATTCAACAACACTTTTTATTATTCATCTTTCACATTAATGGGTATAGTCATATTTCTAAAGATCTACCCACAGTCAGAACAGGTTGGGTCTTAAACAGCACATTGTCATTATTCACATATTATTCTAAATAACAGTATCTAGAGTATCTTGAAAACAGCTTATTCAAGAAATTTTATTCTACAACCATTAACTTAACCCCATTAACTTTGAAGTGCTATGAGTATGTAAGCCCATCAGCGCTCCTTCTCCTGTGACCAACTAGAGTGCAAACATGACATTTAAACTGTGCTTTCCTTTCCCTGGTTTTATTCCATTAGAAATAATGGATTCTCAGATGTTATAGTTCATAAGGAAAGAAAAGGCTGAATTAATACAGAAACTGGGAAGCAGAATTATGTAAGAAGGTTTCCAGAGGTATGGCTCATCAAGAGAATACTCACGTTGAATGTGATTTAGAATGCACAGCAGCAGATTAAGAAATAAATTATCTCCAATCAACTGAGACTCTGTAAGTTCATATACATATGAAACTAATTTTAGAGTGGCGCAAAGAACTTTTAAAAAAAAGGTTCAAGTTGAATGATACCCCCTTCACCTTTATAGGGCCTACCTACATAATTTCTAAGATATTTTAAAATGTTTTAGCAATACAAAATGGCTTCATTATTGTTAAAGCCACCACACATGAGATAAAAGAAAACAGGTCATTTATTCCTGCCCTCTTTATTTCACTCCCTTCATTGTTGTTGGAGGCAACAGCAACTTGATGGGACACAATCAATAATGATGATGAAAATCTGTTGGAACTAGCACGGATGCTACAGCTGGAATATTCCCCATTGCTGTCTAACACTCATTTTTGTACCTTCTTTGTCAGGAGGTCATAGGTAATTTAAGGATGTTAATACTTCTGTTTGGCTTTAGATGAAAGATAATGCCAAAGCTAAGCTAAGCAAACAAAGCATTGCAAGAAAAGCACATAAGGGATTGATCTGCAATTCATTTATTCAACCCAATTTTCTGGATTGGCACAACATATTGAAGAATAAACTAACAATACCAACTGACCCTTGCACAACAGGCTAGGCTAAAAGTAAGTTAGCTTGTCTGTAATTAGGTACATTATCTAAATTGTTAAACTATTTTATGTTTTAACATTTATACCTAAAGTAGAAAAGATAGAGATCATTAAATAAAATCACCTAAACAGCTAGGCTGTAATAACTTTTCCCTACTGCTCAGTGAGTGCCACCCACACTTCAATCAACAAAAAAGTACAGTGGCATGAAATTTGCTGCCCCATCCCTATCCTGCCTCTATTTCATCTGTTCTGACTCACTGACAAAGAAGCCATCTTAATTTTGTATGTGCAAAGTGATTAGTTGATTTTTCTGGTACTCCCTCTTATGCATTTCACCAGATGAGAGAAAGAATCATCTGCCAATTACATTGCTGGAAAAGAAATATAAAAAGAAAAGCTGGCTCTATACTTCAATCTTATATAATCTAGACTCCTTCTTGGGTTCCTGCTCCTATACCCGATTTTGAAAATATTCTGGAGTCAATAAACTGAATCCAACAAGGGAGATAGACTACTGGAATATTTTTATTTAAGATTTCTTTTCCCTCCCTTTCTCTTTTTTACATAAGCAACAAATTCTCCTCTACTCTGTTCTGGAGGCTATTTGGGAAGGGGTGATCTCAATCTATTATTTCAACTTTGTGCTAAAATTAAAGCACTTATACTCCTGCAAGCAGTCTATTATTATGAGATTCTGAGAAAAATAAATCACAATGCTGCTTTATTTTTCAGGGAGACACTTTTAATTTGACAGTGCTTAAAATAATTTACATATCTTTAATCTGCGTCTGAACCCTGTAAGTTTAATAAAACAATATTTTTATGGTGGTAGAGCTAAGGACTCAAAAGATGAATGTGTGGATACAGTATGAAAAAAATGTTACTAAATCATGTTTTTACAGCCTCAAAGACAGGAAAACAGAATTATACTATCTTCTTTGAAAAATCACTGGCTCTAGATCTCCCCAAAATTACCATTCTATCAGCTACTTTAAATGTTTTCATTCACCCTAGAAGTGCTTTTTGAAGAACTAATTCAAATTTGTAAGATGTAGAATAAAAAAGTATTGATAAAATAAATACACCTCTTAAGCAATTTAATTAGAAGCAGTAAGTCCTTCGGTACAGGGCACAACTCAATAATCAGTACATTGTTTACCTTAATGTGATGTTTGCCAAATAATTATTAAATCATTGACATGACCATTTTTGCGGTCCCTGGTATAAAAAAAGAGCTATGGCACTGGTTACCTGTTTTTTGTAGTTGTTTGGTTTTCCTCACAAATAGTTTTTTTGCTTGTAACTCATTATCCAGTTCTCCACAATCTCGCTTCCTTCTTCTAGATGATTTTGACACTATTTCTGATTGATGTGGATTCAGATGCTCATCCTTTGACTGCTTCCTAGAACCCATTTTGTTCAACTGAAAAAAGCAATGTAATAGGAGTCAGAAAACTAAGCATTTGATCTTTTTGAAATCAAGTTTCTCTCCTACTACAAATTCTTATTTAAACCTTTTAAAAATTACATTTATATTCAGTATTTATTCCATCCTGCTACTCAAGGCTGCTTATGTGGCCTTCCAACATACATCATATTCAGGCCATGGCCAACCCATGACAATTTACTTTCAACTTGTGGCAGTCTCTAACGGTATTCCAGAGAAAGCCTCTTATTTGCTACTTATTTCCAAATTGTTCTTGTTCTATACTAGAGGAAAAACTAGTTAACTTTTCATTAAGTCCCCCATCTAATTATGGTGCAGCTTTACATATATTAGAGTAGAGAAAGTAGAAGACATTTGTTTCAGTCTTATTACTCTGTAATTTTTAACAAATGCGATTTTTATTAAAAGTAAACCCCACTATCTTTAATGGACCTCATTTCTATCTAATGTCCAGCTTTACTAGCTTAGTCTTTACATCCACTTGTACTGTTTTTTCTTAAAGACTGAAAAACAAACAATCAATTTAAAGCATAATTCTGCACAATTTTGACAAGTGTGTAATTTTGGCAATCTACTAAAATGTAAACAGGCAGCATCTAATTATCCTAGCCCAGATTTTCAGATGTATACAAGTAAGGAGATATGGCTTCTCTTCAGTCTTATAATTGCCATCTTTCTCCTATTAAATAACTGGATTGTCCCATCTTTATCCTGTGTCTCAATTCAGTTCAGAAAATAGATGAGCTATCCTCAACCCAGTGAACTCTGGAAGCAAGGCTACAAACCTACCAGACAGCCAATATAATGAATACAGGGTTTTGTGTTCAAGATTATAAAAGTTGTACAGACAACTGGAGTGGACCAGATTAGAAAAAAAGCTATAACAATGTATTCAAAACAGAAGCATACTGATATATGCAATTTAGGTTTCTTACAGAAATGTTTCTAACCACATCTTAAGGTTTGTCAGTAATCACCAGCTCAGTGATTTTTGTATTTCCTTTTCATGTCAGATTCAGCAACATAACAAAGTTCTGCCTGAATTTTAAAAAGTTCAGAAAACAATCACAAGCCGAACTAATACATCACATTAGCTCCTCCTCTACCATGTACCATTTTCTTAAGGGAAAAAGATTTCTGGTTATAATAGTTTGTTTTTAGCACGGAATATTTACACATCCTCCTTTATGCTAGTGTATCTCTTCGTACAGGCGAGAATCTATATGAAGACTCCCATGCAGCTAAAGAATTAGCGTTTGAATTGATAGATAGATATCCTTTCTGCCTGGGTTTAGGACAAGTTCTCTACATCTAACCTGCCCTGAGTTTTGGGACGCTAAAATGCAGTTTTAGGATCCTCGTGCAGAGAAGACGCTTTCTCCCCCCCCCCCGCCCCTCCCCTCCAAAAACCCACACACACATTTCCACACACAAATAAAAGGCATGTTTTTCCATCAGCATCGAGCAAGGAGCAGAGTCCATTTGGGACACTTTCTCTTTCTTACGTAAGACTTTATTTATAGGCACCCGAAACTTCCCCCTTCGGATATATTCAAGGGCTGACTACTCGGAAAAGCAAAGCCCATTCAGAAATGGAAAGCGGACTGGGAAGCCGGCCGCCAGCATTAGCAGGACGCCCAGCTGCAAGGCAAAAGCTACACGTGTCCAAAGCAAAGAAAGCCTCTCTCCAAGGCACGAGACTCTGGGACAGGCTGGGGAATTAGAAAGAAAACAGCAGCTGCATGGTCAGGAGCATTGGGGGGGGGAGAGAGAGACCCCTCCTCACCTGGAGTCTCGCGACCTAGCTTGCACGTTTCCCAGTAGCGATGCAGAGGCTCGCCGGGATACGCAAACTCCACACAGGCACTTGCGTCCCGAAATCTCTCTCCTCGGTAGTTTCATAATCTGGAGAGGACGAGGAGGAGGAGCGAGCGTGCGAGCGAGTTAGCGAAAACGAAAACAGTGAAGCGGTTTACGCGGGAAACCCGTTTGGGTTCCGGCCAGGCCTAGAAACGGAGCGATGGGCCTCGTTCACCAAGGTTCCCATTCGCCGATAGGGGGCGCCGCAAGGAACGGGTCCAAGAAAGGCGAAGGGGAAAAATTTATGGAGATTCTCAGTCGTTCTGGTCATGGGTGTCCCAAAGCTGCTTTTTTTCAAGAGGCAACTGGACTTTCTTTGTTTTTGCTGGAAGAAGCTTCTTGGATGATGAGCGAATGTCTTCCAGGAAAAACGTACGTCCAGTTGCCTCTTGAAAAAGCAGGTAGGGGAAATGCCAGGAGACATGCCTTGAACTCTCCACAGAGGGTGGGAAGAGGGGGTGCCTTGGACTGGAGTTCAGACCACAGACCAAACAATTGAAAGAGAAGAAAAAGAGGTCCTTTCAATCTTTCTCATGGAAAGAAAAAAACAATTTGCCCATTCCCTAAGTCAGTTAGGGATACAGACGTATTGCAGCAATTCTCTCACCCTTAGGTTGCAGGGAGGGGGCGCCTCTGATGACGTACTTAACCACCGGTGGTTAATTTAACTGTGATTTAAATGACACCCTAACCGAACTACCCACACAAACTTACTTTACAAGGTTGCTAGGTTAAAAATGTGGTTGGCTAGTCTGTGGCAGTTTAGAAGCCTTAGTAAAAGGCATTGTAGAAAATGCAATCATGGAAAGGAAAGGATTTTCCTAAGGAGAAAACCAGTTTTTTATATAATGTAGTTCTGAGATAGTTGTAGACTTATCTTAGAACCTACCGTAGTAAATAAAATAAAAATCCAGCAATTATGTGAGTTGAGACAAGTGTGAATTTTTAGGCGAGTTTTATCCTGTAAAAGGATCTACATACAGCGGAAGAACAAAGGAAAGAAGAAAAGCCAATGTTGGCAAGAAGGTGAGAAAACATTTGCATTGCAATCTACAATGTAAGCAAGGAGGTGAGAAAACATTTGCGTTACAATCTACTTTAGTATTACAGAAGATGTTATATGCTGTACAAAATGTCCAAACATAATTTTTGATATAGTCCAGTAAGAACTACTTTTTTTTTTCTTGACTGCAAAGATACATTTTCCCATTTACTACACAATTGAGTTTTTATAACCTCCCGCATCAGAGCTGTGCTATGAGAATCTTCATTTCTGTCCAATTTCTTTTAGAAAAGAAAAACTCCCTTACCTAAAACAATATATTTTAAAGAAAGACAAAAAGAATTCCAAAATAGCACTTAAAGCCAGTAAGAATGGAACTGATTTTAATGGTACAGGACCAAAATTAATTCATTGTTTCTCCAAATATTTATATATTTTAATATTTTTTTTAAAAAAATGCCTTCAGTTTCTTACTAAATATACTATGTGTAAATACTATAGCCTTTAAATTGTAGAAAAAAAACTTTAAAGAACAAATGCTACTACTATAATTGCATTTAAGAGTATGGATTCAATTTACCAGAATATAGTTTACTTATGTGCTAGAAAATATATCCCAAATCTGAGATCACAGTTAAGTCTTTAGTAGTATAAGATCTAATTTCCAGTACCTAAATTATTTTTACCAATAGGATAATATGGATAGCTACTCACCTATTTAGCAATAGCATTTAGACTTATATACCCCTTCATAGTCCTTTACAGCCCTCTCTAAGCGGTCTACAATGTCAGCACATTGTCCCCCAACAGTCTGGGTCCTCATTTTACCAATCTCAGAAGGATGGAAGGCTGAGTCAACCTTAGTTAAAATAATTTGTGATTTGTGTGAATGCAGACAATTGGGTTACTTTAACAAATAATTATTCAGTTAATCATGAATTAGTATATTGTGCAAATTCATTTACACATCCTACTAAGCTATAGCATGGGTTATTTGGTTTTGGTTTAATATGTTGAATGAACCCAGTCAGTGTGATTGGTAAACTATGGCTGATAGACTAATCCTATGGGTTTAGACAAACCATGGTTAATAAATGCATATTGATGCACGTAACTTTTAGCCTCAAAAATTTGGAACCAGAGTACAAGGGAAAGATGAAATGCAAAAAAATTGAGAAGGCATTTGTTAGGGATGTTATAAAATACAACAGATGACTAGACTTATTTGCCAACAGATACACCACAATGTTTCAACCAAGTTAAGAAGAAATTTGTCTTTTTTTACATTTGTTGTATTGTACAGTCTAAAGAGAATAGACTATATCCATGGGTCCTTTCTCAAGGCCTTAAATTCTTGCAGATAATTAAAATAAATTCAGCACCCACTTCTAAAAAATTAATATACAGATATGATCAAGAACAAGAAAAGAATTTGAAAACTGTGTAAAAATAGCTCATTTTATTTGCATCTATTGTCTTCAATTTGTTAGATATCAGTGATACACAAATTACATATAACTAATCTAGGAATATTAATGGGTGGAAAATATGAACTTATCTCTATATAAAGAAGCGGGTTCTTAGATATTTTAGCTGCATGTGGGGGAAATGAAAACTTGACAGGATGTTAACAATGTCCCTAGCTCAGTGGTATAACCTGTTTGGTCTCCAATTCAATCTTTGGCAAGTTATTAACAGAAGGAGGGGGCTGGGGGGGGTGAGATCTCTGCCAAGGACTCTACAAATCATTACAGTTGAACAATTGTAGATCAGATGGAGCTTTTCCTATGTGTCTTTAACAGTTTAAAAAATGGTCTGAGAAAAAATGTTTGTACTGATCGGAGATAACTCTTTATTTTGCATATTTTTAATTGAGACCAAGGAAGAAAACTTTGTTTTATGTATATTCTGTCTACTTTTTCTTCTGTTCCAAGTTGGAGAGAGAAAAAATGCAGGTTTAATCTTACCTTATATCATTTTAATCAAATGTCTTTCTTTAAAAGTGGTGTGCAATTCCTTAAAATTCTATATAAAAGGTAAGCAAGTAAAGCAGGGTATAAGAGTTCTATTCAGCCACATTTTTGTATAATTCTTTTTATAGCACGCTAAAAGGTTATAGAGTTGGAAAAGACACTGTTTTTCCTCAAGAAATAAAAGTTTGTTTGTAACTGCTTCAAATGAGTTTCATAAAGGAAAGTTTGTTCCTGCCAATTTGGGGATCAGCAGTGACACTCTACACCAGAGCTACACTTTTAAGTAATCAAGAACAATTAAAAAGCAGCTTCTGGATTTTGGAGAAATCTATTTTCTGAACAGTGAGATGAATTCTGTAATTTCTTTCTTTTTTAAAAAAGAAGTAACTACTGTACCTTGAGTTCTGTAATGAAGTATCATGGGAGGTTCAAATGCTCTTTTGTCTTTGCTTCAGTCCAATAACACACTTGTGTCCAATAATACTTTGGCATAAAATCTCATCTGTTTATCATACTTAAAATCCTGGAGATGATGGCATATATTATAATAAAGGAAGACCATGTTACTGTGAATTTGTTGGAGCCTGTGATAGTGCTCTTCATGTAAATATAGGGGCAAAGTAGATGTTTGTTCTGGTTGTAAGGTTTGCTTTGGGTATTACGATCATTTTTTCCATTTCTGGTTGCTTGTGAGAATTGGTTTCATGTTGGATATAAATCGGCTTCTGTCTGTCTCTGACTATAGGCCTGCCACCCAATGCCTGAGAAAATAAACTGTCATTGTCTAGTATGAGTTGTAGCTTATTAATAATGCATCTGAGTGGCTTGGGCTGTGAGATGTAGGAGACAATCAGTGATATTCTATTATTTTGTTTTTGTGGTTACTTAATAGGCCCTCCCTAGTTCTATTGATCTGGCTCTATTGATTTGTCTGTTGGTCTCGCTGTAAGGAAAGGTCAACTTCTGAATGCTGGTTTAAGACCATCAAAGCATCTCTGTGAAGTGGGTCAGAATAAATGTGGTTGTAGCATACAGCTTGTATATAAATGGTAGAATTGATTGTGTTCAATATTCTAGGTGGAAGAGGTATGTGTTCATGATCTGTAGATTCCCTGTATGACATAGTGTTTATGAGTTGATTAAATCCGTATACAGTATAAATCTACCATGACA
The DNA here is from genome assembly GCF_051295495.1 of Thamnophis sirtalis. NCBI lineage: Eukaryota > Metazoa > Chordata > Lepidosauria > Squamata > Natricidae > Thamnophis > Thamnophis sirtalis. The sequence goes on along the minus strand of NW_028261381.1, from coordinate 106,023,872 downwards.
TCAAGGAAGTAGACTTTTTTTATAGATCGGTTGGGACTAAGATCGATGGTAGTGTGGAAACAGAGGTGTGATGGAATTTGATGTAAGACTTTTTTACATTGCAGATAATGGTTCATCGACAAATGCGCAATAGACATATGCGTGCCGACAAAACCGCGACGGACAAATGAGCGCCGTCAAAATCGCTAATTGATTTTCGACAAATGCATGCCGACAAAATCACGTCATCAACAAACTATAGACAGCCCAGTGAGTGTGCTGGGCCTTTAACATAGTGGGACGTGTATACGTACGTTATATGCTAACCCTAACTTTTTTCGATTTTATTGTGCTTGTCATCGCGCTTTTGTCGGCGCGATTTTGACGTCGCGAATTTGTGGACGCGATTTTGATGTCACATTTTAATCGGCGCTATTTTGTCGGTGCGCATATGTCTATCGCGCAATTGTTGGGTCACGGCAGATAATATCAATGAATTTCAAGGAAAAGAGGTTTCAGGGGATAAGCATATAGGAGATATTCTAAGTCAGTTATTAAAAAGTTGGCATATTGTGTGACCACAGCCATGTTACTGATTTGAAGATCAATATTGCCAAAGATAAAATACTTACGTTATAAAGATACATCGTCTGGTATCAAACTGTGTTGCATTGATATCAGAGATGTTCCCAAAATTGTTCACAAAAACAGAACAATTGGTTGTTAACTTCAGTTCAAAAATCAAGCCCTGAAGTGTGTTATTACTGTAAGCTACAACCCATACCAAATAAACATTGCTTTTTTAGGCATTGGGTGGCAGTCTCATGCTTGCACTCAACTGGAAGCAGATTTTCACAAGCAATCAAAAACAATAGAAGATGATGTTAACATGGAAGTAGAGTCTGGAACCAACCCAAATATCTATGTTGCCCCCACATTCACAACAGCAGCAGCACCATCACAGGTTCCAACAACTTCACACACAAGATTGGATGCACTTTCACATGTACTTCCTCTAGTGTAATACATACCATTATTTGTGGGGTCCTTGGTACTCTCTGAGCTTGTTGTTTTCTGGAAAACATTTCATTATCAAGCTAGGTAACATCGTCAGTGCTAGAAGGGAGTTGGGTTTTCTCCTCAGCTAAAAGTAAACAACAACTCCCCTCTAGCACTGATATTATCTATTTTGGTAATGAGTTGTCTGCAAAAAAATAACCAGGCTCAGATAGCACCAAGGACCCCCAGTTCAACTTTGAGTTACAAACAATCTTTTCTATCAGTACATAGTCTGTCATCAATGCCCCAGTGGATTCTAAGTGGGACAAATAGGTCACACTGTGAACAAACCTGAACAAATTCAATGTTTTTAATTCATTATAATTAAAACTTACCCCTTTCAACAAATGTATTAGTCTAAAAAGGTGCTATCAGATGGCTTATGACTTTTGGATATCATACTGTAGACAATGGGTCCTCAAACTACAGCCCTTGGGTCACATGGGGCCCACCGAAGCCATTAGTCTGGCCCATGCAGGACCATGAGGCTGCCCCACCCATATCACCCCGCCCACCTTTCAACCGAGTTCAGGACTTACCTTTGCAAGCCCTGCGAACTGGAACTGAAAGGTAGGGCCAACAATTTTGGCCTGAAGAGACGTTCTAGAGGCAGGGGAGGTGAAAAACAGGGTGCACAGATACCGCAGGAGGCCTAAATCGGGCAAAACCGGCCCATTTTTGGCCAAAAAGAGCATTTTTTCCTGTTTTTGGCCTGCAGAATGCTTCTGGAGGTATGGGGGTGAAAAACGGGGTGCACAGATACCCAGAAGGTCAAAAAATGGGCAAAATGATCTAGTAAAAAGAAAAGGCAACCAAAAAGAGCAACATGGAAATAAAAGGGAATAAAACACCCCCAGGAGCAAAAAAAAAAAAAAAAAAAAAAAAAAAGTAAAGTTTAATTTGTGTGCATTGTTCAATTGGCCAAGTCCATCCAGTCACATGACCTAGCCACGCCTACCCATTCACATGACCATCTAGCCACGCCCACCAACAGTCTGAGGGACCGTGAATTGGCCCCCTTTAAAAAGTTTGATGATCCCTGCTGTAGACTAATACAGTTCCCTATTATTATTTGCACTCTAGTACCTTTGAAGAAGGATACCTAATTATAATTATTTAGGTTTGCTTAGCTATGGTTTTGATGCACTGATTCTTTTTGGTAAGACCCACTAAATTTAACAAGATGTTTTGAATAAACTGCTAAGGAAAATAAGCTTATGGAGAATTTTCTAGGATTGAACTTTCTAATAACTTATGGGAACACAAGTATTTTTCTGATACAGTGGCTAAGTTTTACACGCCTTGCTTCCTTTGGTTTAATGTAATGCCCTGCACCTACTCAATGTGTACAAAATATTTTCCTATTGAGTAATTAACAGTGACTATTTCTTACACATAAATGACTCAAACATTTGCATAGGGTGTGAACTTTGGATAGAAACAAGTACTGGCATATTTCCATTGGTGGTAGAACCTTAATGACTAGTAATATATATTGGGATATTGTGTCTATTCCTCAAAGGAATACTGACATTTGCATTACTTCAAAAATTTTAAAATCTCGCAGATACAGAAAAGTTCAAATGGTCAAATGGAAAACCCTGACTTAAATGGAATAACTATTAAACAGTGGTATATATATATAAAGTAAATGTAAATTTAGTCTCAAGGCATCATGCCTTATAACAACTAATAATTTTGAAATGTGAGGATGTTTTTTTAAACATGAGGATTTAAAAAAAAAATCAGAGACCTAATACTATTTGTTTAACAGTCCTGAATGTAACCTGAAACTATTGCAGCACCTGGTACTGCTTAATTTGAACCTTAAGCATCCCCTCCCACATTCCATTTCAAGGCCCAGCATTTCAACCTTCAGTCGGCCTTTTGCCCCAGGCTTCTTTCTCTGTTTTTGTAACATCTTGTGAGATGGAGAAATATCAGGGCACTTCAAAAGCCTTTACATTTTCACTACTTTTAGACTGCCCTTATAAGACTTAATGAGGATCCTGAAACTTTTAAAATAGAATGATAGAAGTGGAGCTATATTTGTCAGAGCAAATGGGTGGACAAAAATACATTGGCCACCATTGAGTTTTTCAGCAGCCAGACTTTGCTCTTGGAAACAAAGTGACAGGCTGATGATTATAGGCAAGGAAGGCACAAAGCAGCAGAAAAGGTAATTTGGCTTTTCCATGTGCAATGCAACAGTTTCAATAAGTGGGATTCTTCATACTTATGACATTACTGTCCATCAGAAGACAGGTTTTTTTGGGGTGGTGGTGGTAGAGAGGAGTTGACTGAAAACTCTCCGCCTAACTCTAACATATAAACGCTATCTTTAGGGGTATTTGTTTAATGGCTTACTAGATAAATACAACCTATTTGCTTAAATACGTGCAGTAGCTATTTTTAAAATGGGAGTTATCTCCCATATTGCAATAGTTTTTCTCCCTGTGATATCTTCCTGTAATAAATGAGCATGCTTACCAAACAAAGTATCTCATCCTGGGCTCCTGTAATCTACTGAGAGGGGGACGGGTTCTGCGGTTGGAGATACTTGGAACAGACGCCGGGGCGTAAGCACTTTTGCCTAACCCTAGAAGTAGGACTGGAAGGGTTCGATTACTCATTGGCAGCTCCGAGCTTTCCACATGTGCAGAGGCGCTGCTGCTCCCATGGCGTCCCAGCTCTCAGCCCACAGATTTTTCTTCCTTCCAAAACTGGGTGGATACCGACTCTCTCGCCCCGTTTCCAGGATGGCCAGCTCAGCCACCACCACGGCTGCTGGGCAGGGCCTCGGTTCACCCCCAGAGCGGTAGCGGGCTAATTGGATCAGAAAGTCTCTCCCGCCCCGTTGCGGGCAGGGGGGTGGAGGAAACTACGCGTTTTTCCCGGCTTCCTAAAGCCAGGCCTCCTTTGCCCAGAGCAGATCAGCTCCCGCAACGTCCTCCTGGAAGCCTCTGGGGTTTGCCCAAGTCCGCCCATCGCCCGGGAGGCCAGGCCCCTTTCGCTGGACGTCCAGCAGTTGAAATAGGGGGAGGGGCTAGCTCGGGCCGAAGAAATCGCTCGCCGGAGCCAGCCGAGGGAGGCGGATTGATCCAGCCTGAAGGGCTTGCGGAAAGGTGCCTTCCCTACCCGCCTGTTGCACCGAAGGAGCCCCGAGACTTTCCTCTCAGCGGGAATCCTCAGAGCAGCCGTCGGAAGAGGTGAGTCTCCTAGTAACCCTGCTCCCCCGAGGCTATAGCGGGGCTCCAGTTAACTGCGGCTCCCTGTGCCTGCTGAGCTGAATCCCCCAAGCCGAAGAGAGGCTTGCGAGCGGAGGGGGTCTTGCACCCCCCCTCCTCCAATGGGAAATGCCTCTTGGACCTGACTTCCCGAGTAGGTAGGAGGGCGCCCATACTCCCCCTGGCTCCTTTTCCGTCGCGCTCGGCTGTTCTGGAAAAAAAGGGGGGTCCTGGAAGTGGGAAGACAGAGGGCGATTGTCCTCGCTCAGCTGCTGTGCCTGGAAGGGAAGAGCGGCCGGAGCTCAGAGGGGGCGGAGAAGAGCCGCGATCAGCGCGGGGGGCTGCTGCTCGCTCTCCTCTGCAGCCCTCGCTGCCTCCCGGCCGTGGCTTTGGGTCTCCCTCCCGGCCGTGGCTTTGGGTCTCCCTCCCACGTTGCTCGCGGCGGGCAGGGAGGGAACAGAACAGTTGTCCCGGTTGAAACTGCCACACCTACCGCTGAGTTTCTGCCGAAGAAGGCATCGTCTGCGCGTACTGGATTCGTATCCCCGATTCCCCGCTATCGGGGAGTTTTGTTTCGTTGCCGAGCGGGGAGTTTTAATTCTAAAATCGACTCGGAGCCTCGCTCGTTTCATGTTTGATGCGCCCCTTGGATAGGAATCCATATGCTGCGATGCAGCCTAAGGGATCCTGAGTGGAAGAGAGGAAGACGGGAGGTGGGAGAGGGGTCTCCATTGTGAAGGCGAGAGTGGCAGGAGCTACTTCTGCTGAAACCCGAAGCTCCGGGTCCCGCAGGGAGTTGGCACAACTCTTGTTAAAAAGAAGGGGCAGAATTCGTTGTGGGTAACCTTCGCTCTGCCCCAGTCCTGTACTTTTACAGGACCCAGGCAACAGTGTTGGCTGTTTGTAACTTTTTATTTTCCCCATCTTCGTGAAAACCAGTGTTAAGCAACAAACTATAGACTATAGCTGCACAGTAGAGGGGCTAGGAATAGTACCTTCCATCTGGAAACACCTGTAGCTTCAAGCCTAGTAATCCTCCTCTTCCTGCTGTTGTACTTTCAAATACTGCATCCTGCCTTTAATAATACCTTGATATTTGACAGAAATAATCCAAAATCAACTTAGAACATTTGTCATTTGCTTACTCATCATAAGCTCAAGGTGAGAGAATTAAATAAGTGTATCTGTTTAAATGGGATATGCCCAAATCAACCTGAGAGCATATTAGTGTATCATAACATGATGGAATTTGAAAGGACAGGGGAACTCTGATCTCCATTATGCCAGAGTTCCCACTTGTCTAGAGATGACAGGAGCCACTCGTATACATAAAAAAGATTGATAATGTAGGCAAGATGTTTTTTTTGGGGGGGGGGGGAAACCAGAAGGATAAAAGTTGAAACTCTTATAGTAATAATTATATTGCTTCAGACCTTCCACTGATGGTTTGTGTTGGAAATAAACTTCTTTTTAGCTGGGAAATAGATCTCTCAAAATCTTGGACAAGCAGAATCCAGGTGTATTGTCAGCTCTTGTAACTTTGTTATTGGGCTTCAAAAATTCTGGACTTGCCTGATCAGAAGGAAAGGGGTTCATATGGCTGCACTCATATTTTTACCTATGCTATCTGGACTTTGTCCTTTCTTGACTTGGAAGAGGTCAGAAGCTCTTCAAGACAAATGTCAGAGGAATTTTGCAAGCTGTACAAACTGAACCAGTCTAACAGCTTTCTATGCCAACTGAAGTTTCTTTACTTATTCTATTTCTTTGAAGAGTTAGTCGAATAAGAGAAAAAGCCTGGAGTGCTTCAAATACCTTTTTCTGAATTTTGCATGGCTTCAAAAGATGATGTAAGATCTAAGCAGCTGTGAGACTACTAATATTGGAATATCTGTTTTTAGTAATACGTGAAAATGTAAACCTGCCTGAGGACTTCTTATCTTGTGAATAGAGTTGAAATCTTATTTTTAAAATGATGTCATTTAATTAGATTTTTTTTTCTGAACACTATGCATTACATCTCTTAACATAGACAATAAAAATGACAATGACTGGATTGCATCTATAATGTAAAGAATAAAATTACACTGACTCACCTAACTCTAGGCATGAGCTGAAGTGGAGCAGAAATGGAATTCTTTATGGTATGTTGCACAATAAAATACCTGATGTTTTATTGAAGGCTTGTTTGTTCCAGCCTTTGTTCCATGGCTTCTGACAGCTTTGACAACTGAAGAAAATAAATGATTGCTTAACCTCTCACAAATGCTACCTAGGAGGTAGAAATATATGAGATATTCTACAGATTTGTGTGTTTTTGTCATGGGAGCCAAGATTAGGCAGCAATTTCAGTTAAGCGCTTTATTTTTTCCCCTTTTACTTGGATACCTTCTCCAGCATTTCAAGCATGGATGTGTGCTATTTTTTCTAGAACAACAGAAACAAGCTTCTTGTGGGCATTTAACCTCACAATTTCCCAAGGGTGGGAGGTGAGCCTAATGTTTCAAGATGACTGAGATGCTATCTGTGTAGTCAGAGGAAAGTTATTTTGTGCGCTTTAAGTAAAACAAATTTGACAATATAGTTTTCAGCAACAATATTTGAGTCAGGATGTAAAGAATCACTAACTGTGTGACTTCCAACTGTCTCTAATTTTTGGGACAACTATCCTAGGCTTCATGTTCCATCAGTACCTGAAGGGAGAGATCTTATTGCATAAATGAAACAAGACTGTGTTAAGGTAGAGATGTATATTAAAGGACACAACTCTTGGGGTCCTTGAATGCTCTCTGGGCGTGATTGCTTGCTTGCAGACATTTCACTGTCTGACTAGGTAACATCCATGCGAGCGAATGTGGGGTTCACTCCTTGTTTATTATATACAATAGCTTGCCCTGTCTATTTGAAATCCATTGTATACAGGTAGTCCTCGATTTATAACCATTCATCTAGCAATTGTTTGAAGTAACAGCACTGAGAGAAGGGACATGACTGGTTCTAACACAACTGTTGCAGCATCCCCACAGTTACATTATCAAAATTTGGGCATTTGGCAATAGGCATGTACGATATTTATAATGGTTGCATCATAATTGGTGGGGTCACATTGCCAATTGCAATCCTCCGGGATTTCTTCAAGCGGGAAGCTGGATACAATACCAGCAACAACAATCACATAATTCACTTAACAACTGCAGTGATTTACTGTAACTGTCTTAGCAATTTAATTTTGGGGCTCAGTTGTGGTCGTATGTTGAGGACCACCTCTACATTGTATATAGGTCCCATAAATCATGAATATAGAAAGGAGGACTGTAATTGAATTAAAGCAAACTATTAAATTTGATTTAGCTATTTCCTAGGTTTTTTTTTAATTAACTGAGATTTGGGCGAGGCTAAACTGCCTTTGTAGATTCTTCAGGACTTAATACAGAGATTAGTTATATTCTCCCGCAACCAAAAATTATTCCCTGTGCACAATAGGTCATCCACTGCTGCTTAATTCTAGAGCATAAGGATAGTTGACGCAAAAAGCTCACAAAGTTGCATGTTACAACTATTCGCGTTGTTATTGAATTCTTAACATACCTATGGGTGAATTTAGTACATTTTTCAGCAAATGATTCAGTTCTTCCATAGATGATATTATTCAGACATTATATCACAGATTATCAATATGTGAGACTTGATTATTTACTATAAGCTTTATCTATAATGATGCTTTTTTTTTCTGAGGGTAAAAAGAAACCAAAAATGTAGATCGAGCTAAGGAATCTGTACATAAAATCTTGCAAGCTACAGTATTCTTGTTTCAGGGAAGTTTTGTTATAAATTACCATAACTGCCCTTCCTTAAAACATTCGTTTTAAGAATGTTTTGAGGATTCTGTTACATTTCAATGAAGTTTTTATTATTTGAACTACATATAGAAAAAGCTCTAAGATTCATATTGGCCAAGAACCCTTCCTGCAGTTGATGATAACTGTGTTACAGAATCTACACGGCAGGGTTTGGAATAACCTATCAAATGAATTTCCAATGTCAACCCATAAACAGTCACGCTTTTGAGAATATAAAAGTTGTCCTTTTCTGCTGTAACCATAATGCTACTGTTTCATGGGTTTTCATTATCTTGGGTCGGAAGAAGAGAGAGGTGAATGTTGGTTTGTCATTTGGACTATCATTTTCCTGCTTGCACCACACTCTACAGAAGCTGTAGCTGAATCTTCCTAAATAGTTGTTTACTTTATAGCCATTATTGAGCTGTCATGTCAATAGATGCATTTAGGCATAATCTGGGTCACTTGACTTGGAAATCACATGCCTTGGCATTGGATGTTTAAATGTACTGCAACTGTATTAAGAGTAATTTTCTGGATATTTGCATTGCAGTATTGGGTATTATGTGTGGCATAATTGGATGTTTAAATGCATGGCTCTGCATTGCAATTTTCTTGACATTTACATTGTTGTATTAGGTATTATCTGTGGCATAATTATGGTAGGTTACAATGAGTTTCTTTCACAAGTTAGCCATCCTTCACATCCTTTACAACAAGTTGAGACAATATTTCTGCTATACGGGAATTAAAATTTTGTAGGCTTGTCTAAGATTCTTAAGTCACGTGATTTAAGAATATAGTAAACCTTTGATTTAATAAACTAAGGGGGCATAACTGTCAGATTCAAATTCATTTAAATGTCAGTTGAATCAGATTGTAATATAAGAGAAAAATATGAAATGGGATTTAATGCATACATCAAAGGGTGTAACAACTGCATAAAATGATGAATAGTTTGTATATTCTAAAGTAAGGTCAGTTAATTGGAGGTTAACTGCAGTTTGAAATATATACAGCTGCTTGTATATAGATGTCCTCTCATGGACTATAAACCTAAAAGGTTTTATTTATAAGCAGAGTTGTGCCCATGTGTTGACAGGATCTCTTAATTTTCCAGTTGCTTGATATGTATCATATTCAATACTATCTCAGTAACATCACAACAAATGTCTTAGATTACAAGTATCCTTGTGTTAAAACAGAATGGAAATAATGAAAACAAGGAACTCTTACTAAGATAAATAAATAAATAAATTCATGGGTGCGTTGATAATTGCAGTAGAATTATATACTGTGTATTTGTTAGTCCGGATATATTAACATTTTTCATCCCTATAAACAGTAGAGACCCAATTAAATGCAATTATTACTATTGTGTTCATGTAGGCTAGCTATTCTTGAAACATCTTAACTATATACTAGAGGTATGATTTTGTCCAACTCAAGAATATCATTTCCTATATATTACATTCCTACGTTAGCAATTGTACAGTCTCAAAATGTGGAATACAAAAATAATATTTCATTTATAGGTTGCTTGTTGCAAATTTTTTCAATACAAGTAGTCTCTAGATACAACTTCATTTCCTAAATTGGAAAAAAAAAAGAATCTTGGTCCTAATTACTCTTGGTGCCTACCAGGGTTTTCTTCAAATGTGTATAAGGTAAAGGTTCCCCTCGCACATATGTGCTAGTGGTTCCAGACTCTAGTGGGTGGTTTTAAAGCCAAAGAGCCAGCACTGCCCAAAGACGTCTCCGTGGTCATGTGGCTAGTATGGCTAAATGCCGAATGCGCACAGAACGCTGTTACCTTCCCATCAAAGATTTGGTCTCTATTTTTTTACTTGCATTTTTTACATGCTTTCGAACTGCTAGGTTGGCAGAAGCTGGGACAAGTAACGGGAGCTCACTCCATTACACAGTGCTACGGATACGAACCGCTGAACTGCCGACCTTTCTGATCAACAATCTCAGTGTCTTAGCCACTGAGCCACTCATTCCCTTCATATGTGTATATATTACTGGTAGTCCTTGGTTCATGATTACAATTGGGGCCAGAATTTCCATTACTAAGCAAGATGGTTAAGGAAGTCACACCTGATTTTATGATTTTTTTCTTTCTTTTTTTGCCAAGGCTTTTAAGCAAATTACTATAGTTAAGTGAATCATATGGTTATTAAGTGACTTTAGCTTCCCTCATTGACTTTGTTCTTGGAAGCTGGTTGAGAATGTTGCTGGTTGCAATCACATGACCCCAGGATACTGAAACTGTATAAATATATGACAGTTGCCAACAGCCCAAATTTTGATCACAAGACAGTGGGGGATGTATGACAATTGTAAGTGCAAGGACCAATCATAAACCATAAGTCGCTTTTTTCAGTGCTTTAGTGGTTGGTGAATGAATGGTTGTAAGTCAAGCACTACCTGTGGGCCTGTGTGTTGCTACAATTTATATATACATTTAGAATTTTTCAATGTAGCAAAATATACAAAGCAAACAGGAACAAAGATGGAAAAATGTGAGAGATAAAAGAACAGCTTTAAAAATACAAATAAAACTAAATACTTACGGCTTCTACTTTTCCTTCTGTTAAGTAATTATTCCCTTAACCTTTCCCAAACCTCATCCCTTTGTGTGTCTACCAGAGCTTTCAGTTATTCACTAAAATAGGAATTATGCAATATTTGTTTGGAGCTGATGACCTGTATTTCATAATTTAAGCTGCTGCAGAGGAAGGATGTCTGACCATGAGGAAAAAAATGACGAGTGGTGATAAAAATTTAATTAGCATGAAGTTAAATACGGTGTAATTACTCCAGGGGTGGGCTGCTATGGGTTCGCGAGAAGCAGTAGCTAAAGTTATGGCCGGTTTGGAGAACCTCCAAATCCCACCCCTGGCTGGCCCTGCCCACCCAGCTCCTCCTAGGAGTCTCCATATGACGCATTTTGGATGCGAGGTAAGTGCAGGGCCCGTACAGAGGCTTGGGGAGGGGGAAAAACTGGCCTCCCTGAAATGCTGGAGCTGGGGGAAGCAGCTTTCACCCTCCCAGAGGCTCAAGGAAAGCCAGAGCCTGGGGAAGACGAAAACACCCCTCCACCGTGGTTCAGGAGGCTGACTAGGCCACGCCCATCATAGCCATGCCCACCCAGCAACCAGGCAGAGAACCTGTTACTGAAATGTTTGAAGCCCACCCCTGAATTACTCTCCTCTCACTTGAGGCACAAATGATCAGACTCAAATTATCCTACTTTGGAAGCCTCAGATAAAGGCGTAGCTCCTTGGAAAAGGCTCTAGTGCTGGGAAAGATGGAAGGAAAGAGATGAAGAGGATGGCCAGCAGCAAAGTGAACTGGACTCGGTTACAGTGGCAATTAGTGCACCGTTGGAAGACTTGAAAGTTCAGATTAGGCAGAGGTCATCACAGAGAAAATCTATCGATGTAATCAGTAAGAGTTAGTACCAATTTGATGACACACAATCATTTCTCGTGTATTCAATAATTGTCCCTGTCAATTACAATTCAGGGAGAAATTGTGTAGGGCCTCGAGGGAGGCTGCACCCAATAATTTGGGAGTAATGTGTACTGAGACCTCAGGTTGTGTGCCTGTAATTAAAAACAGTGATTATGTTATATATTGCACATGGTTTTTAAAGCACAATGTTAATGATTCTTGTCAAAACTGTGAAAGTGGAAACAGTTAAATATCACAATGTTCTTTTTAAAAACCTGATTAAGGTCATTCAAACTATTAAGAATAACTTTTCTAATAAATACTTTTTGTATAATTCAAATTTCAAATAACATAACATTGTGGGTTTTTTTAAAATATATTTTTTCTTTAAAAATAAAATATTATTATCATGTTTTTGATTTCTCTACATTTTTTAAAGTGGAGAGTTCAAATATTCTACATTTTTTAAAGTGGAGAGTTCAAATATTCCCCCCCCCTTTTTTTTACAAAAAGCTGCTCTATGGTCTTGACAAGTTTATCACTATAATAATTTCCCAACCGTAGAAGTATTTGAGCCAAAGCCTACAGCTTTTGAAATGGAAGTGTATCACAAACAGGCACCATGATCCAAGTCTAGAAACTACTTTTGCTAATAATCTTGACAGAAATCTATAGAAATAGTAGCATGAAATAGAAATCATTGGTTTGAAATTAAATTGTTCAGAACCTAGATGAGTATATCTTTACAGTTTTCCATGTAAAAGATTCTGCATGGCTGCTGAATGGCCTTTTAAGGATATGGTTTAAGGAGAGTTAACTTCAACTGCAATACTTTTAAGTTCTGCAGCTGGAAACGTTCTTTCTCTTGAGCTGCTATGCTTTTGAAAGGATCACCATTGCTTCTTTGGTACTCATGCCATGTATCTAATTATACGGAACACAACAGTGATGTGCATTAAGGAAAAAGTGCATTTTTTCAGGCACATGTTATATGGCAAGCGAGCCAGTGTACTGTCTTCCTTAGGCACCAAAGTCACTCACTCTCTGTTGGCCCTCAAAAAACATCAAGCTCTATAACAAGCTGGCTAAAGAATGAATCTTTTATCATATGCATTGGTACATGTATCTCACCATGAGAATTAGGCAAGCACATTTTAAAAAAGAAAATAAAAAAGGACCCTGCAACCAAGCAGAACAATTGCTAAAAAGAAGAAAGCTGTATTTCCAAGGAATATGGTGGAGCTAATTTTCTGAGCCAAGATGCTGCTTCTGTTAAAAATAAGTATAATGAATCAACAAATTAGGAAAGGGCTTTGTTTTCTGTAATATGGGCTTTATTTTATGTAATATGGTCATTTCATATTACGAAGAAAGAATCATATTGAAAGTGAACGGTGGCTAGCTATGGAACAGTTTTAGGAATTGCAACCTGGCCTTACAAAGGGTAACATTAGTCTTTATTTTTAAGCATTAGGGATCTTCAAGGCTTTTTCAGTCTCCCTCTCTCCCTTTCTCTCTCTCTAGCCTACCTTTCTGGGCAGATGCCTTTTAAAAGTTATTTAGGCAAATGAACTTTCATATAGAGCCCTCAGCAGTAAAGTCTAGGAAGTATATTTTGCCACTCTTATTTTAGATTGCATGATCTGGGTCAGAGGACTAATACAAGATAACTTTTAAAATTAAAACCAAATTGTTGACTTTTGTAGGGTGACATCTAAGCAGATCAGTAAGGAAGCAAAAGATCAAATTAAAGGAAGAAACTACAATTATAGGCTTTTAAAAGAAATAATTTAAAGGGAAATGGAATGCAAGATAAACTCAAACAGGAATATATGTTGCAGAATTAGAAAAATTAGGCCTTAAAGCCTAATGTTCAATCACTGGTTGCATTCACAGAATGTATTCAGATATCATTTGTTTAAGCAACCTAGCCATAGTTGGGTGAATTCACTCTAACTCATTCAACATACGCTATAAATCTCCTAATGACTTAGAATGTTATGTGAACCCAGTCACATAACTGGGTTGTATCTTATGATTCTTTATGAATGTATTTTATTTTTCTTTATGTACACTGAGAGCATATCCACCAAAAACAAATTTCTTGTGTGTCCAACCACACATGGCCAATAAATTATTTTATTCTATTTAAGAGTGAAGGACATTGCTATATAAAGCAGCAGCTGTATGCTATATTCAAAAAAAAAAACGCATTTCCCTCTTTTGGAAACAATAAATTCTCAAAAAAAAGATAGTGTACCTCCATCCTGATTTTCCAATCCTAATTTCCAAAATAGCTATAATACATTCTTTGTGGTGTTAGGCATCCTTGGATGTGGTTTTTGTTTAAAGAAGAGTGCTACATCCTGTTTAAGATTGAGAGAAATGGTAAACTAATAACATCTGGGCTTCTTCCTGTGCTGAGCAAAGAGGTTTATCATGAGTGCTAGTCCTTCCCTGTATCTCTTCCATCTGTTATTCCCAGACAAGTTCTTCCCCAAGGAAGCCCTTAAAGTAATGCAGGCTTGGCTGATGCACAGCTGTAAGCCTTTAAGTTTGCTACTGGTGGATGGCTCTAAATGCTTACACTGAGATTGTTTGGATTTTGTTTTTCTTGGAGGAATCAATGTGATAAATTAGTTACTGTGGCAAATGGGTAAACAATCTATTGAAGCAGAGGAACTGATCACAAATAAGCAATTAAAGCATGGAGGTCCTTCCTCTTATTCTGTTTCATTAGGAAACACTTTTGCCTTAAGAAATATGTTTTTGGCCTCTCGGTGTTTGAGTTTCCTGAACTTTTGCTTATCGCCACCACTGAATGTTATCAGAACTTTATGTAAAGGTAAAGGTTCCCCTCGCACATATGTGCTAGTCATTCCTGATTCTAGGGGTCGGTGCTCATCTCTGTTTCAAAGCCAAAGAGCCAGCGCTGTCCTAAGTCATCTCCCTATTTTTCTACTTTCATTTTTTACGTACTTTCAAACTGCTAGGTTGGCAGAAGCTGGGACAAGTAACAGGAACTCATTTTATTATGCAGCACTAGGGATTCAAACTGCTGAACTGCCAACCTTTCTGATCGACAAGCTCAGTGTCTTAGCCACTGAGGCACCGCGTCCCACTGCTGTTACTAAACTGAAGCAGTATTTTTCTTACAAAGATATAAAAGACTGAGGTCAATTAGATAGTGTGGCTAAAATTGTTGCAGCTTTCAATTACAAGCAGTTATTGATTTCAGGGGAATGATTACTTTTACGTACTGGCACATCACAAATCAAATAAAAACAACAATTGGTGGTGTTAGTTTGCTTATATTCCCTTTATATATAGATAGAGGCCACATGAAGCTCTGATAACATTCAATAGTGGAGAGATGCAAAATTTAAAATTTTGAAAATCCAAAAGCCAGCAGATACTTTTTTCCCATGGAACTGTATTTTCTGTATGTATTAGTTTAGTCTCTGAGAGAATTCATGTTTCAGTGAGTCATCACCAGACAGGAAAAAATAGTGCCTATATGGCAGCCTTAATGGAAAGTTTGCTTGGGCATATGGCTGATGCATGCCTGGTATTGAGTTATATTAAATGTAAAGCAACATGGAAACCACAGAATTGGACAAAAACACTGAGATATCAAGGAAAAACTTGAAATTAGTAGTGAAACAAGTGAATTAAATATGTTGCCTCAATATTATTTTCTAAAGAAGTGCTGAGGATTAGATTTGTAGTATTTTAAAATACGTGGCTCATTTTGCTTCAGAGTTATTTTATTCTGGGAAGGGTTATGGCCTACTTGGCTTCATTTGTCCTTAGCTGAGACACAATGCTCCATTTGTGGCATCAAAATATTCATGCTTCCAATACCAGGGCAAGGGACATGAATTTCAGACCTATAAGAGAAAACTGGGGATATAGCCTTTCCTAGTGATCAAATTACAGTTCAATTCTTTGGGAAGAAACGTGAGGAATCTCTTCCCATTAATGATATGTACAATTTTGTGTTGGGGGAGAAATACATAACAAGAAATAGGAATCTTATTGGACACTGGTAGTAGCGCTGATAGAGAGAAATTTGTCTAGAACTGATGGGATTCTGCTCTTCACAGGGATGGCTTAAGGACAAAATCACTCATTTCAAGAGTTTGGAAAGAAGGTGGGCAAAGCATTTTAAAATACTTTGGTGTAGTCCAGGTTTTTTTTTAAACAATCTTAAGTTACACTAGTCAGAAGTTGGCACAGAATTCTGGTAGAGGTCTGAACAAAGCAGAATTGTGTGATTACATTAACTCTCAATTGCATGCTTTGGTTGATACAGCATAATAGTATCTTAAATTATAGCAAATGAGGAGTATAAACTACAATTGAATAATTGCTTCTTCTCTCTTTTGCACACTAAAGTTTCTCCCCCTCCAGATCATCTCTAAATGTCACATATCAGAAAAACGGCAAACCCTTAACCTCCATTTCAAAACACAATCCCCCCACGTCAAATTAGGTATCTTCACCCAACTTTTTTGGTGTGATTACCTGACATTATTCTGTTCATTTTTAAAACAAAAAAAAAAGGTTTAAAAAAAACACTACCCACTCTTGCCTGGGTCAAAATTATACTGATGAATAATATACAGATAATCTTCAACGTCCAATTGTTGGTTTAATGACAGTTCAAAGAAAAAGTGACTTATGACCTGTATTCACACTTATGTGGCCATAGTCACATGCTTGCAATTGGGATGCATGGCAACTAGTTCATATTTACGACTGTTATGATTTGCTTAATGCCTATCTGGGGAAGCTAGATTTGCTTAATGAGCATATGAATCACTTAATGACTATAAATTGAAGACTCCCTGTGTATTTGTTACTAACATATAAGGTTGCATGTGTCTATGAGAATGTCTATGAAATGGCATTGAACTTGATTATTGCACATAGCACTCAGTTCTCCAAGTCCTAATTGGTGACAAGTTTCACTTCTTACACCTAAATTTGTCATAAGTTCCCGCACTCTCTCTACAGATTTTGCTGATTCATTCTTCATTGGGATGGGTGACTTGCCCTTTCTTCTGTTTCCAGATATCGGGAAGAGTCAAACCTTTTCATCTAGTCAGCACACTTGGAAACGTGAAACCATGCTCTGACCAATCCCATGACACACATTTATCAGCAAGTAAAAGTGGTTGCCCACCACTCCCTCTTCCCTCCCAAGTTGAAAATTCCACCCCAACTTATTTTTGTCCTCCCTACCATGAGCACTTAGGTGACCAATTTCCAGACAGTCCAAGAATGCATTGGGGTGAGCCATTCACTATTTTTACTTCCTAAGGGTAGATATAAAGCAATTAGAGGATGACATTTTCATTTGAAAAACACTAACTTTCCTTGCAGTTTTCTTAGTTTGCCATTACTTCCTTTCCAGGGCTGAGAAAGACTGGCTAGCTTAAAGTCACTCAGCTGGCTTTCATGGGTTAAAGCATGAAAGGAAACATTGTCTTCTGGTTTCTAGTCTGATGCTTTAACTATAACACCAAACTGGCTCTTAGAAATATTATAAAATTATGTTTTGTAATCAGATAATGAAATATGCTATAGTATATGCTAATAAGGTATATCCTATAATATATATAAAGACTTGAATGAAAAGAAAGTAGGTAAATAAATACTTCAATTGATTTCCCTAAGTAAGATAACTCTAACCCTTTTCAAATTTCCTATAGCACAGGCTGCACCATGGAAAAAAGCAAAATTATTGACATTAAATCATATCTACAGTCTATGCATGTTAATGACCTGAATGTACAGAATAATCAGCACAAAAAATGCAGTCCTTCAAAAAAAAAACCTGGATTAAAGCATTTAAAGTTTGGAAGACTTAGTGAATAGTTTAAATTAGATGTAGAAGGTAACAAGAATGACAGTTCCGTGATGAGGATAATGAAGCGCTTCTAAGGGGTTTGGCTCACTATA
Organism: Thamnophis sirtalis; assembly: GCF_051295495.1. Lineage (NCBI taxonomy): Eukaryota > Metazoa > Chordata > Lepidosauria > Squamata > Natricidae > Thamnophis > Thamnophis sirtalis. Next base: position 106,006,342 of record NW_028261381.1, on the reverse strand, counting down.
TGTACTGCCCTGTCTAGGGGCAGTTAAAATTTCCAAGCCATGTTCAAGGGCTGTCCTATTATGAACATATTGCAAATACCCAACTGGGAGATCATCAGCACATATATCACTGCCACTACAATTTTCTCTCCAGAGGAAAAAAAATAGCACACCTGATTATCAAAGCTAACGAAAGTTTTCCTTTTCCTGTGCACCGCTTGGAGAGTCCAAGCAACGGATTAAATCAGTCTGGTTGCCCTGGGACTGAGGAATCTTTTTCCTTGGCCACGCCTCCTGGTGTTACTTGGCACCAGAATTTTTCCTCAGTCTGCCCGTTCAGGACTTATATTTGTGAGCTTCAGTGTAATTTATCTAGGTTTGGACTCTCCTCCTAGTATTTCCTTTTCTTTTTCAGGCGGTGGCCTGGGCCATTAAGGCTTCTTCCTCCGTGTCCTTCTTTAACAGAGCCTCTGTCATTTGGCTGTGTGAGCTTCAGGCTAAACTACTGGCAGGAGACACTCGTCTTCGCCAGGATATAACAAAAATTATTGCGGCATCCCAGTATTCGGCTGATGCCTCCCTTAACGTGGCCAAATTCGCCTCTAGGGCATTGGCGTCCAACATGACCTCCTGCTGCCTCATATGGCTCCGCCACTGGCTGGCGGACCAGAAGAACAAGTGGAAATTGGCATCTGCCCCATTTAAGGGGTCTAAATTATTTGGGGAGGTCTTAGACCCCTTCTTGATTGAATCCAAGATAAAAGGAAAGTTCTAGCCACCCTAAACAAGAAACAGGATCGTAAATCCTCTCCCTATTTCAAGAGACAGTCCTTTTGTTCCAGTGAGTCCGCAGGACTTCTTCCGCTCCCTTGAACAGACCAGTTGGTCAGTTGGGAGATAGGTCCCAGGACAGGCAGTCCTTTCGGGACAGGGATGGGCAGCAGTTCAACTACTGCAGGTCCAACCACGGTGGGGCCTCCAACAGGCCCTTCCACAAGTCCAAGTGACCATCAATGCTCCCCTCCCATGGGGGCCAACTCCAGCTGTTCGCTCCCCAATGGGCACTGACCACGGGGGATGCCTGGGTCCTCCAGACTGTCAGGGAGGGGCTTTCCTTGGAGTTTCTCTCCCAACCCCTCGGAACTTCATCCACTATCCAACCCCCTCTTGCCCTCTCAAGAGGGAATTCATGAGCCAGGAAATTCACCATCTCTTGGAGATCAATGCTGTAGAACAAGTTCCACCCAACCAGGAGGGATGGGGATTTTATTCCATTCTCTTCCTGGTGCCCAAGAACTCAGGGGAGTGGAGAGCCATCTTGGACCTCAAGAACCTCAACCGTCACATCGCATACAGAAGGTTCAAGATGCAATCCCTGCAGAATATCCTAGCAGGGATTATCTGGGCTTCCTCATGTTCATCGGCTTGAAGGAGGCTTATCTACACATTCCCATTCAGCCACACCAGAGGTTCCTGTGGTTTTTCTATGCCCGTCAACACTACCAGTACAGGGCCCTTCCATTCAGCCTGTCATTGGCACCCAGGACCTTCACAAAAGTTCTGTCAGTGGTTGCAGCGCAACTCAAGCGCAGGCCCATAAGGCTTCAATGTTACCTGGACAACATTCTCATCCAATCGTTGTCCAGGAAACAGGCCTTACGGGACCTCCACATTACAATGAGGTCCCTCAGGAATCACGAGTTCTCCCTGAACCTGGAAAAGAGTCACCTCATCACAACTGCCTAACTCATCCATCTGGGGGCAGTGATAGACACCTCAGCTTGCAGGGTGTTCCTTTCCCACGACAGGATAGAGAGTTTAGTATCCCTGACCCACAAGGTTCTGGGGTTGAGGCAGGTCTCCGTGCTACTCCTATCACAATTGTTGGGGAAGATGATCTGCATCTTGGTCGTTCCCTGGGCACGTCTTCACTCCAGTGAGTTGCAGTGGCTTCTCCTGCCCCGTCAAAGAACCAACAGGCGCAACTCATTCATGAAGGTGCGGATTCCCCCGACCGTGAAGAGGTCTCTCAAGTGGTGGCAATCAACGGCTCTACTGAAGGGACACCTGTTCAAGGAGCCCATGAGAGTAGTCATCATGACAGATGCCAGGCTTGCCAGTTGGGGGGCACACATGGGAAATCACGTAACTCAAAGCAAGTGGTCTCCAGCTGAAGCAGCCTGCAACATCAACTTCTTAGAGCTGTGAGTGGCCAAACTTGCCCTGCGACATTTTCACCGGGACATTCTTCATCAACACATCCTCCTGATGACGGACAATGTGGCCACCAAAGCCCATATAAATTGCCAGGGTGGCACCAGGTCCAGGAAGCTCATGGCGGAGGCAGAGGCCCTGGGCAGGTGGGCGGAGTGTCACTTTGTATCCATTCGCTCCAACCACATCTCGGGAGTGGACAACACGCAGGCGGACTGGTTGAGCAGGACCACCATAGACAGTGCAGAGTGGCGTCTGGATTCAGCCCTGTTCGACCAGTTGTCTCACAGATTCGGCACCCCAGTGATTGGCCTGTTCGCCACCCGAGAGAACACGCAGCTCCAGCACTGCTTCTCCCGCTTCCACTCGCCAGGGGCAGAGGGGACAGATGCTCTTCGATGCAGATGGCCTCAGGGTCTTTTGTACACCTTCCCACCGCTTCCGCTTCTACCACAGGTAATCTGCAAGATCATCGCGGAAAGGGCGGAGGTCTTGCTCGTAGCTCCCCACTGGCCACGCAGGTCATGGTACGCTGACCTTGTCAGCCTGTCGGTATCATCCCCATGGCGGATTCCTTGGGACCAAGTCTCCCTCAGCCAGGGGGCCATAGTACACACAGACCCCCAGTGGCTCCAGCTGGCCGTCTGGTACTTGAGGAGGGTCTCCTGAGGAGCGAAGGCCTGTTGGAGGAGGTTGTGCATACCATCCAGGTGTCCAGACGACCATCAACGACCAGGATATATGATTTCACGTGGTCCACTTTCGCCAAGTGGTGTGACAACTACTGTCTCAATCCAGTCACTGCTTCCTGCGTACTGGAATTTCTACAAGGGGGCCTAGACAAAAGTCTCGCCCCCAATACCCTTCATCATCAGGTGGCGGCACTATCCACCATCTGGTCCGGCGACCCGGCCCAGACCCTCAGCAAGATCTCGAGGGTTCGCTGTTTCCTTAAGGGCGCCTCCAACTTATGTCCTCCGGTGGTCCACCGCTATCCCACCTGGCAGCTATCGGTGGTCTTACAGGCTCTTACCTCTCCGCCCTTTGAGCCTCTATGTACGACATCTCTTCATCACCTCACCTTGAAGACTGCTTTTCTTGTTGCAGTAACATCTGCGAGACGCATCTCGGAACTGGCAGCTTTATCGGTCCGGGAGGATCTATGTGTCATCCACTCGGACAGGTTCATATTGCGTCTGGATCCTGTTTTAATCCCGAAGGTCAACACCTGGTTCCACAGAACGCAGGAAGTAATCCTGCCTAACTTCTGCCCGTGCCCCAACCACCCGAGGGAACCTGGTTGGCACAGGTTGGACGTCAGACGGGCCCTGCGGATATACATCAGACGCTCTGCAGACTTCCGCAAGTCAGAGGCCCTCTTTGTTTCGTTTCAGCCTGGCTCCTTGGGTAAGAAGGTAACATCTTCCATGGTCAGTAGGTGGCTAAGAGCATGCATTGCAGCTGCATACAAACACCAGTCCAGGGCGGTATCCCGGCACATTACCGCCCACTCCACTAGGAGCGCTGCCACCACCGCGGCCTAGGCCACTCAGGCTACCATTGAAGACATCTGCAGAGCGGCTACTTGGTCCTCACCATCGCCCTTTGTCAGGAAATATAAATTGGACATGTATGCCTCGGCCAAGGGATCTTTCGGCAGGCGGGTGCTACAGGCGGTTGTTTCCATGACTGAATCCCGAGACTGTTCTTCTGCCCGCCCTAGTGACATATAACTTGGGTATGTCCTGTCGCTTGGACTCTCCAAGCGGTGCACAGGAAAATGACCATTGGCTTACCTGAAGGGTCCTTTTCTGTGCACCGTGGGAGAGTCCACCCCACCCTGGTTTCTCAGTCCAGGGATTCGTGACCATCGTGTCAACTTGGACTTTCTTTACCTGATTCATCATGCTTCCAGCCTTCACGGTTCCAGACCATCTCAAAATTCTGGCACCAAGTAACACCAGGAGGCGTGGCCAAGGAAAAAGATTCCTCAGTCCCAGGGCAACCAGACTGATTTAACCTGTCGCTTGGACTCTCTTACCCTTCAGGTAAGCCAATGGTCATTTTATGATATTATTATTGGTTCATTGAACAATCAGCCATATGTTTAGACTGGATTTGGCATTTTTATCAGCCCATTCCAATGACCTAGGATAGGCAGATGTTGATGTTGACAGGATGCAAGCTGTTGTGAGTAAAGCTGCCTTTTGCAATTGACTGGTGGTGATTTGTCAAAGCTAATGATGTTCAATTGGTATTCCAGTTGTTTTGGGATTGCACCCAAGGTGCCTATGTATTTTTATTAGTAGTAGTATGGATTATTAGCATTAGCATTATTAGCATTTCACCATTAATGCTTTTGTAAATAACTCAAGGTAGTGAACATGCCTAATATTCCTTCCTCCTTGCACATTTCCCACAACAACCCTCTGAGGTAGATTTGGCCAAGAGTGACTGGCCCCAAGTTACACAGCCAGCTTTCGTGCCTTAAGGCGGGACTAGAACTCTCAGTCTCCTGGTTCTTTAACCACTGTAAATATTACAGCTGTAAATATTAATAGATTTTTTTTGTAATATGATTCAACCTTAAAAAACATATTGATAGTATAAAGTATATTATCCCCAAACCATGGAAAAATATATACCTAACATCAGGAGGGAATGTATGAAATTATGGCTAAAGCAGTATAAAGTTAGAGATATAAAGGTGAATCCTAGCATGTTTTATCTTTTGTAATTATAAAACTAGGTCCACACTAACACAGCCACAAGTTCACTGTAGTTGCGTTGACAGAAATAAGCTTCCAAATTCAAAAACGCATATCCAGTTTGATTCAATATGCAATTATTTTAAAGACATCCCTCCTAATCATTAGTGTGGCATACAAGTTGAGTTCCTGAAATCCTGCTCCATGGTTTGGACTTATCCTTTTACTAATGTTTCTGCTATAGAAATATAATACTGTCCTTATGTGGTTAGATGTCTTACTCATGTTTTAAACTGGATTAGGCAGTTTGGAGGGGTATAAATTCCAAGGAAGAAGCTAAAAAATGCTGATTTCTGGCTTCTTTCTCAACTAGTTATCCCCTCCCAAGGATTTGTAGACTAGGAAATGAATCCTTGCTGATTTGGAAAAGATTGAGTCTTATGTTTCTCCTCCCCAAGTTAAATTCGCTTATTAATTACAGATAATTATAGCAGGGCAGTTCTGAAATGTAAAGTACGTAGGTTTCCTAAAACTAAAAATGATATGCTTCCGTTGCATTTTGACCAATGGAAACATCCTCCAAATACAGATGCATGCAAACACACTACAGTAGCCAAATGCCCACTTTTTCTATGTATCTCTATAAATAAATTTATCACTAATTTCCATGACATCTGTTCACATTGATGTTAGTAGTATCCTAAGAGTCTTTTGTAACTAAAGTCATAAAAGATTGAGCACACCCATACTGGTGCCTATAGATAAAGTGTTAGAGAGAGGTCTATCATCTTAGGATTCATTATACAATATGTCAGTATTTATATTACTGTGCATTGGAGTTATTATATTTTAGAGTGAATGAAGAATTGTCCTGAGTGTAAAGGAAAAGTTGATAACTACTTAAAGTTATGTTTCATTTATATGTAAAAATATGTCAGGCTGAACTACCCCAGTTTGGAAGTATTTAAAATCAGTATCTAAAACAACATGCAGATATAAACTTTATAGACCTAATTTTAACACACATGCACACAACAAAGACACATACTTTTTCATATGCCAAAAACGTGGATTTTATTACAGCTAATAAAAACCATTTTCTTTTCTGTCTAATTGCCTCTTCCTGTTGCTTTCTCACATCTGCCCAGAATGTGAAAAAAGCTTATCATTGTGATACTTCTTACCAATGGTGCGTTCCTACCAGTTTGGACTGGTTCGGCCAAACTAGTAGTGGTTTGGCAATCTGGGTCACTGGAACCGACAGCAACCCAGGCCTGCCATGCCCCTGAACCAGTTATCTGGACGGCACCTTGTTTTTCAGTTCTGCATATGCACAGAACAATTTTAATTGCACAGCACACACACGAGCGAATCGGCAGTAGTGCCTGCTAGAACCCACCCCTGCTTCTTACTACTGCTGCCACCAACTATCTTGGGCTGGTAGGTTAACAATTGGGATCAATAATACTGCCAGCCCTATTGCTGACAAGGAGAGCTCAGCTATTACATTTTTTAATACGCTTATCAAGTGCCTTGGCATCAGAGTATCAGTACCAAGAAGCGATTCAGTTTTCAGTAAATCTATAGACAGCCAATTTGGTCTAATGATTAAGACTAGAAACTAGAAGATCATGAATTCTAGTCCTGTCTTAAGCACAAAGCCTGCTGAGTGATCTTGGTCCAGTCAGATCCTCTCAGCCCTAAGAAGCAGGCAATGGCAAACCACTTCTGAAAAATCGTAGCGAGAAAACTGCAAGTATTTGTTCAGGCATTTAAAGCCCTACATGGTATTGGACCTGGGTACTTGAGAGACCGCCTCCTGCCAATTACCTCCCTACGACCTATCAGATCCCACAGACTAGGCCTCCTCCGAATCCCATCTGCCAGCCAGTGTCGGCTGGCAATTCCCCGGGGGAGGGCCTTCTCTGTGGCTGCTCCGGCCCTCTGGAACGATCTCCCCGTTGAGATCCGGACCCTCACCACCCTTCTGGCTTTCCGCAAAGCCACGAAGACCTGGTTGTTCCGGCAGGCCTGGGGCTGATAAATTTCCAGCCCCACTTGAATGTTGCGACTGTTGTGTATTTTAATTTGTTTGTCGTTTTAATTTGTTGGTCTTTATTTTCCTATTTGTATCCCCTTCCCCCCTTGGTTGTTAGCCGCCCTGAGTCCCTCAGGAATAGGGTGGCATACAAATTGAATAAACTACAACTACTGCATTGTCTGAGAATCAGACACAATTGAACAGAAGTGGGTGGTGGGGAGAAATCCAAGAAGAGACTCTATTTCCAGTGATACTATAGAGTTGGATAATCTATAACTAAACTTCCTTGACATAAGAGTCATAGCTGCTCACAAATAAGGAGCAGAGGACAATTTATTAGATGGTCATCAGAAAACTGTAAATAACCAACTCCTTGGAGAGCTGAAGGTTCAAGGCTATATACTGTATCTAGAGGCCTTGGTATGTTACTGAGTATTTTCTTGTGAGAACCATAAACAGGGAGTTGCTGTTGCACTTGCTGCATATTGTTGAGTTCCAAGAGTCATCTGGTTGACCTCTATGTGTGCAGTCTAGTGGATCCGATAGCTATTTAACTTGATTCAACGAAGTTTTCTCAGGGCATTTGGATGTTTTCAGAGATTCTGTTCATTAGAAGCACATTAAAGGATGCAAAGTGCACATGAAAGAGGGGGGGGAAAGTTCCAGGAGGGACAAGTTTGCTGTTAAAAAGTTTTTAAAAAATTTGTAACTTCTTCTATACCAAATTTAAAAAATGTAAAGGGCGCTGGACTCATCCCTCTGAGGTTTGTCATTAAAGCAGCGTTATTTGTTAATACAGGACATGGCTTGATTCATAAGGAATAAATAATGTATTTGTGATTAATAAGACATTCATTCTTTGCATTACCCTATAATAATGTGTTATATTTACTACATTTAGTAGCCTATGAACTAAAGAAACAATCCATTTGCTGACTCACATGAAACAATATGACGTGGAAGATAGCTAGGATATTTGTGCTTTTTATACCTTCCTTCTGACTCAGCCTTCTTTCTGAATAGATTGTGACTGTCCCGTAAATATTCAGCTATTTCCATCTCTGCACCCATGTGGGATAGTCAATCTGGTCCCTTGATCGTGGGTTGAAAGTCTTCTTATTGCCCCCTCTGGCATGTAACCAGACACAGCTGAACAATCATATGCAGCCATCTGTCTTTTCAGGGATAGTTTTAGGAATGCCCTCACAAGGCAAATTTCTAGTCCTTTTAGTTGCTGGAGAAGTTTAAACATACAGCATGTAATTGCTGATCATGTCTTGAGGGACCCCTATTTCCATGGAGCATCAGTCAGGAGGGCACTGTAACTATGCTTGAGACACTCCCCTTCCCCCAAACAAGGAGCTTTTCACTTTTTAGATTCACATGATGTTTGTTTAGTTTGTTTAGAATTTATTTGAATTAAAACTCATGGTGTCAAACTCACAGCCCCTGGGCTGGATGCGCCATGAGCTGGCCATGCCCAAGCCTGGTATAGCGAAGGGAGGGGAAGTGGCAGATACGTCATGTGACGACAACGAGATGACACGATTTTGACACCCCTGCTTTAAAGAGTGAAAGAAATCATAAGGATTCCTGATTGTATTGGGAAAGGAATATCCCCTGCATATGAACTAACATAGAACTGTAGAGAGCCACCTTAAATCAGCTTCATAAATAGCTGTTTACTTGGTTGAATTCTAAATAAATGACAGTTTTCTCTATCTAACACTTACCCCCAAACATTCATTATCTGTATACAGTATTTCTCTTTCCTTCACTTTACAAAAAGAATACAAGATTGAACCAAATACTTTACTCTGAATTGATTTCAGCAATGTTCAAAATACCAGGGGGCTAGCTGAACATGCTGGCTCAGGAATTCTGGGAGTTGAAGTCCACAAATTGTAAAAGGGCTACAGTCCCCCCACCCCCACCCCACCCACTCTATATGATAAAATCTCCATATGGTAATCCATTACAGAAGCTGTAATTTTTGTATTAGGCTACCAAGAAACATATGGTGATGTTGTTTGATTGGGGACAATACAGTCCATTCCCTTGGCATTCTTCTCTTGACTTGTGGCTCTCTTTATAGGTTTCCAGTTCTGCAGGCTTCATTAGATTAGAGCAGTGGTCTCCAACCTTGGCAACTTTAAGACTTGTGGACTTCAACTCCCAGAGTTCCTCAGCCAGCTTTGCTGGCTGAGGAACTCTGGGAGTTGAAGTCCACAGGTCTTAAAGTTGTCAAGGTTGGAGACCACTGGATTAGAGGACTATTCCTCAAGTTGGACTTCAGACTTCAGTTTAATAATGATGGGAGAAAATGCTTGCAATTGCAGCTGCACTGTTTCTAAGCAACAGTTTGGAAACAGTTTTATTGACTGCTGATCAGTTTTTGTGCCCACTTACCTTAAAAAGCCCTGGTTTCTTAGCTACTATGTCTGTCTTCCACATAAGTCTTCCCATGCCTGAAATGTATGGTTGGAGGCCTTTTTCATTTACCCCTGGCTTCTAAAATTGGACAGGTGGTAAGAGGTCCATATGGCTGTGCTGTTTCACTCATATACTATTATTATACATATATAATGTAAAATAATAATACTTGGATCCGGGCTTCAAAAAGTGCCAGAGGAGGAAGTAAGGAGGATTACTTGTGGCAGGTGCAAGAACTTGGCACAATCCCAGTCCTGGCTGACTGACAAGCCAAGTTTGTCTTGGCTCCTTCTGGTCTCAGGGTTGTTTTAGCTGCCTGACCGATACAGTCAGAAGGATGTATTTGAGTCAGACCAACTTGGATCAGCTGTAAAGTCATGTTCATGCGATTCCTTCCCAGCATATTGATCACGAAGAGCCCCAAGGTTTCCCTGCTCACCCTGGCATTGGTCCTGCATTTGGTACGTAGCTGGTAGTTAACAGGGAATATTGCTTTCTGAGATGTGAAGCTCTTAACCAAAAGGTTTAGGCTACTTGGTGCGTCTGAGTCTTCTGCTTAGCTCAGCAAATGAATTTAACTTCCTTAGTCACCTGGTCAGGTGAATGACAGCGTCAGCTAAAAGGAAGACCATGCATTCTTAAAGCTCCTTCTGATACAACAGGATAAGGCTGATAGGGCAGCTTGCATTGGCTTTAACTTTCTTACCTGTTTAGGGGTCTCTTTCTCAAGGAAGACTTTGTGTTATAGAAGACATTGTTACAGAGGGTGGATATTTTTTGCCAGAGGCCAAGTGGATATTTTTAAAGGGCGTGGAGGGGGGGGCTTTTTATAGACTGGAATGTACAGGGGATAGTGAGCTGCATTTGAGCATGCATGCCAGTCTTTTAATGAGCTGTGGCAAGTTAGGTGGTAATGGAATTATCAGAGAGATAGTGGAGTTCAGTACAAATCTTCATTTGCTTCTGAATTAACCTCATGATGTCCTTATATATTATACTATGGCTCCCAGATTTCTCTTCTATTTAGGGAGTTGAAGTGGCCTTTGTGTGACGCCAAAGCCCCAAGGCACTGTTACATTTAAGTGGCTGAATGGCACAGCTCTGGATTCCTGTGTGAATATATGGAGGGTGATGGAACAGTGAGGGATAATTAGTATCACATTTAGTTTTTAAATAATTGCTGTTATGTGTTAGAGTTAAATGTATTCTATGTAAACATCTATGTATTACTGCTAGGCAAAAATATCATTTGCCTCCTTCCTGTAGTATATGTGTGTAATCACACTCACACACACCCATCCCCACATTTTAAAAGAGTCTCAAGCTGAGACTGCATTATTTCAGATCTTTTCACTGTTGAGAACACTAGTCTATTGGTGATTAATACTTTCTTGGCATTGACTAGATGTCTACTTCACAGGCAGATGGCACAGGTTATACTCATAAATGAAGCTTCTCGGGAAAAAGTACAAAGCTGTCTCATGTGTGTTCCTTGGGCAGTTGGTCTATGTTGTTAAATTAGGGCTGGTCTATTTAGGGAGTCATGAAGTACTTTGTTCGTTCAACCTTTTGCTGAATTGCCATGTTATAATTTGTGTACATTTCTTTCTTTGGTTTTTTTTTCCAGGAGCACCAAACTTTGCAAACATTTTGTGCTGCAAGGAAACTAGAGTGATGTCAGCAGAGGATGATACCGGTGGAGAGGCTCCCAGTGGCAGTTTCTGGGAGGTAAGAGCAGAGTAAACGAGAGGTAGGGTGCTACTTCTCCAAAAGTTGGGGGAGAATCCTAGTAGAAGAACTAAGGTCTCATGGTCTAAATTCCTCTTGAAGAAATTCCTCTTGAAGAAAGAAGCAATGGGTGGAAACTAATCAAGGAGAGAAGCAACTTGGAACTGAGGAGAAATTTCCTGACAGTTAGAACAATTAATCAGTGGAACAGCTTGCCTCCAGAAGTTGTGAATGCCCCAACACTGAAAGTCTTTAAGAAGATGTTGGTTAGCCATTTGTCTGAAATGGTATAGGGTTTCCTGCCTAGTCAGGGGGTTGGAGTAGAAGACCTCCAAGGTCCCTTCCAACTCGGTTATTCTGTTCTATTCTAAATTGAAGGCAGCAACAGCAGGCCTAGAGCAGGTGATACAGATACCATTTTTAATGGTGGCATTTTGTGATTGTACCATTTTTAGAACTTAATAATAATAAAGTTTGACATTTGTGACCGTGATATACAAGCCGTCTATCTCTGCTTACAAGACTTGGAAATAATTCTGCAGCTCACAAGCATTACCCGTGGTGCGGGGGAGTATGATGCATTCTTCTGACTCTGAAGACAAATCTCAGAAGAGGGCAAGTGTAACTGATGCTGTGGTCTAATTTCAGCCTGGCAATTACAAGAGGACAGTGAAGAGGGTGGATGATGGAAACCGGTTGTGCAATGACCTTGTCTCCTGCTTCCAAGAGAGAGCCAAAATTGAGAAGAGCTACGCTCAACAGCTAACAGATTGGTCCCGCAAATGGAGGACATCTGTGGAAAAAGGTATTCTAGACGGAGTATGTGGCCATGAAACCAAAATTAAAACATTCAATAAATAAACGTAAGAATAAATAAACGTAAGAACTAAATAAAGAAAGCTCACAATGGGGGAGATAGTATATATAACATAGCCAGTGTGCAGGCTACTTTTCATCAGAAGATCCCCAGGCTCATTGGAAAAAACAGGTTTAAAGAGTTATCTAAAAGGTCAGAAGGATTGGGGCCCTCAAGAGGGATGATGTTCCAATTGGAGAGGGGGTGCCACAGCAGAAAAGGCTCATCTCCTAGGTCCTATCAAGTGACCCTTGCAGATGGGGCATGCAGCATGTAGGGTTGGGCTGCTGGGGGTTTGCACGGGTTTGGGCGATCCTCTAGGATTCTGCCCAATTCGGTGAACTCCCAAGTGCCACCCCTGGCTGGCCATCTTCACCGCTCCCACTCTGCCCCACTTCTCCCAGGAGTCTCCACACAGCCCGTTCATCATGCCAGGTAAGTGCAGGGCCCACGCAAAGGCTTGGGGAGGGGAGAAATGGGCCTCCCAGAAGTTCCGGAAACCCAGAAACGGGCCTGTTTCTAGCCTCCAGAGGGCCTCCGGAGTCCAGGGGAAGCAGTTTTCACCCTCCCAGAGGCTCGAGTAAAGCCTCTAGAAAAAATGCCCCCTCCCCCATGGGGCAGAAGGTTGACTAGGCCATGCCCACCATGGCCATGCCCACCCAGCAATGGGGCAGCAAACCCATTGCTGCAATTTTTGAAGCCCACCCCTGGCATCATGCCCTTCCTGCTTTTCTAGAAAGAATTTATTTCTCCAAGACGTAACTTTGTTAAGTCAAGGAAAGCTATGTGGCATTTTGGCTTTAAGGTAAACATCTCACAAAGTCTGCAGGATGAACCTGGAGGAGCTGATACTGCTATTTCTATGAAAATGACCCATGGCTTTTTGCCAATGGCTTTTGAATAGGCAACTAAAGTTTGACTTAAATAGGAAGGAGCCAAGAGCCCATAACATCTGTCTTTGTAGAAGAGATAAAAGACAAACTTGCATTATGTGCTGGGAAATCTATGAGTGATAACCGTAGACGGGCAATAAAGTGACATGGTGCAGGTTGATATTTATAGATATTGCTATCTATAGGAATTAAATCTTTATGGAGCAGAAATTAAACAAGAGTTTGGTAACAAACTCTATCCTTATTTGTGTATGTTGTAGATCTACATCCCCCTTTCCTCTAGTATAGCAGCTTAAAATGGTGCATGTTGTATCCTTTCCTGCAATTTTAACTCCATCTTGAATCTGCTGGATTACTGTATATATACATCCATACACATCCATGCAACTTTCATTCCATAATTTGCTTTAAACATTGGCGGGTTAAATATTTTGATAACGGATGAAGTTTGGCTTCAGAATTTAGTTCTTTTATATTTGGTATCCTTATACTGTTACCAAGGGATACGGTGGCTCAGTGGCTAAGACTCTGAGCTTGTCAATTAGAAAGGTAGGCAGTTCAGTGGTTCGAATCCCTAGCACCGCATAACGGAGTGAGCTCCCGTTACTTGTCCCAGCTTCTGCCAACCTAGCAGTTCGAAAGCATGTAAAAATGCAAGTAGAAAAATATTGACCACCTTTGGTGGGAAGGTAACAGTATTCCCTGTTTAGTCAAAGGCACACCCCCTAAAGTCGGGAACAACTAGCACATATGTATGAGGGGAACCTTTACATTTACCTTATACTATTACATGGTCTTTCTTGATTCCTAGGACCTCAATATGGCACTCTGGAAAAAGCCTGGCATGCATTTCTGACTGCTGCAGACAAACTTAGCGAGATCCATCTAGAAGTACGGAATCGTCTAGCTGGTGAAGACTCAGAGAAGATCAAGGCTTGGCAGAAGGAAGTCTATCACAAGCAGTTGATTGGTGGCTTTAGAGAGACAAAGGAAGTTGAGGATGGATTTCGCAAAGCCCAGAAGCCCTGGGTGAAAAAGTTGAAAGAGGTGAATTGGAAGTGCAATCTGAAGATGGGTGGAGAGAAAATCAGGAGATTTCCTTAGAATCCTGAAAAAGATAAATTGTTGATTCAGTCCACTGTAAATGTTTAGCCACAGATTGCTGGACCTAATTCAGTTAAGGAGTAGCAGACGTCAGTGCAATATTTGGTGGGAAGCAGCATATAAAATGCACAGATTAGGGAAAAGTGCCCCATGAAAAATAACACAAAGTCCCTTGTCCTTTTAAAAGGAACGTCACATAATTCTGCCTAAATTTGACAGGACAGGTGTTTGATGCACACCACAGGGTACATTCCTACTGGGGCATTGCTAAAAGGTAATCTGATTTTGAAATTGGCCAAATGGATACATATGTTTTTGGGGCCGGGGGAGCGGGGGGGATTATAAATGGCAATTAATGTTTTCTGCTGCTTGTTGAATAATGCTATGTATATGTCACTGTGTCCTGAAAGCAACTCTGCAGAAATGCTTTTTGTAATATTTAATGTATCTGTGGGAAGGTGGAAACTTCAAAAAAGAATTATCACGTTGCTCGAAAAGAAGAGAAAACTGCGCAGACACGAGAGAATCATGCCAAAGCAGATGCTTCCACATCCCAAGAGCAGCTGCGTAAACTGCAAGACCGAGTGGAGAAATGTTCACAAGAAGTAGAGAAGGTAAGATTGTGCTTAGTTGAGAAAGTCTTTAATTCAAAATTGGGAGTATGGATTCTGCATAGCTGATGGAATTCCATGTCTGGAGAGAGAGTAGCCCACCCCTATGGTCTTCAATTTTAATTCTTTTGGGAGGGTTCTATGTTGACCAGGAGAAAATCTCTAAAGATTAAAGAAAAATGGTTGACGGCTCAGTTATTGTGCTTAGTTGAGAGCCGAGGTGGCGCAGTGGTTAGGGTGCAGTACTGCAGGCCACTTCAGCTGACTGTTATCTGCAGTTCAGCGGTTCTAATCTCACCGGCTCAAGGTTGACTTAGCCTTCCATCCTTCCAAGGTGGGTGAAATGAGGACCCAGACTGTGGGGGCGATATGCTGACTCTGTAAACCGCTTAGAGAGGGCTGAAAGCCCTATGAAGCGGTATATAAGTCTAACTGCTATTGCTACTGCTATAGTTATGAAGAACCTCTAGATTAGCCCCTAAAGTAAGTGGAAGATTAGGATTGCTCTCTTGCATAAAGCAAATCCAGGAAGGCAAAACACCATGTTCTTCAAGTTATGAAACTGCCAGAGCAACCCATGAGCAAATGCTGTGCTAAATAGTTCAATCTGAGTCTTTGGTATTTCTTGGTAGAACACAAAAGAACAATCAGTTCTGATTTAGTTTAGTTAGATTCCTAAATTTTTATTACAGTAGGAAACTTCCTAGTACTTTTGCTTGCGTTTTGTAAGCAAATTTTACAAATTTTATAATTTTGTAAATTATAATAAGCTCTGGTGGCACAGTGGTTAGAATGCAGTACTGCAGGCAAATTCCACCCACCGCCTAGAGTTCGATCCTAATGGGGCTTGAGGTTGATTCAGCTTTCCATCCTTCTGAAGTTGGTAAAAATTGAGCTTCCAGATTATTGGGGGTAATGTGCTGACTTTGAAAATCTCCCAGAGAGTGCTGTAAAGCACTATGGGCAGTATATAAATGCTCTTGCTGTTTTGTTGGGTTTCCTCTAGAGCAAAGATCATTATGAGAAGATGCTGGAGGAACTGAACCGCTACAATCCTCGCTACATGGAGGACATGGAGCAGGTGTTTGAGGGCTGCCAAGAAGCAGAGTGCAGACGTCTGTGTTTTTTCAAAGAGATGTTCTTGGATATGCACAACCATCTGAACTTGTCTGTCAATGACAGGTGAGAAATTGGAAGCACACACAGTGAGTCCTTCTATGCCCTTGAAAACACTCTGTGGGGTAAGAAAGATTTTGGAGGAAGATTGTTCTTAAAAGATCATATTTTCTCTAAAAGATCATATTTCCATCGTTTCTAACTTTTTTGTAACCTCTTTTCTCCCCACACCGAATGCTACTATAAAAAAAAGTTGTGTGATTGATGTCTGTATCTTCTAATTGCAGGTTCCATGCACTTTATCGAGATTTGCATCATGGAATAGTGGCAGCAGATGACCAGGAGGATCTGAAGTGGTGGCGCAGTACCTATGGACCAGGCATGGCTATGCACTGGCCTCGGTTTGAGGTAGAACTATCTTTGTCTAAGAGGAAGTTATCGCAAAGCTTGTCCTCGATTAATTTCAGTTGCACCTTTATCATCCTACTGAAATTGAGGTCCAGTTATGCTGTGAAAGGGATGCAGTGGCTAAGATGCTGAGCTTGTCATTCAGAAGGTCGGCAGTTCAGCAGTTTGAATCCCTAGTGCTGCATAACGGAGTGAGCTCCCATTACTTGTCCCAGCTTCTGCCAACCTAGCAGTTGGAAAGCATGTTAAAAATGCAAGTAGAAAAAATAGGAGCCACTTTGGTGGGAAGGTACAGTGTTCTGTGCGCCTTCGGCGTTTAGTCATGCCAGCCACATGACCATGGACATGTCTTTGGATAGCGCTGTCTCCTCAGCTTTGAAACGGAGATGAGCACTGCCCCCTAGAGCCGGAAATGACCAGTACACATGTGTGAGGGAACCTTTACCTTTAATGCTGTAAAAAAGAATAATAATAAAATGTTTAGAGCAGTAGAAAGCAGACAGAACCTAGTCTTGTCAGCTAGAAATGCCAGGGATTAAACATGAGACATTTTCATTCAAGGCAGATGCTTCTGAATAAGCAGCAATTCCTCCCTGTCCCCATAAAACATAGCACTTTATTTGAAGTTCCCTCTCCCCATAGAATGATGTGGATATGAAACCACTATATTCTAAGTTTATTCCAAAGGGAGGAAAAAGATTACGTTACACACAAAAGTCAGCATGCCATATTTTCTTTGACCCGTCTCTCTTTTGGGGATGGGGGACAGGCAAGAGGGCCAAGAAGCTATGAATTGGGGAAGTACTGTAGTCAAATAATGTTCAATATTCAGAAAGCATTCAGGTACTACTCTTCCCCTTTGCCAGGAATGGTCTCTGGAAGCACAGCAGGCAATTGTCAAGAAGGAGAAAAGTAGCAAAAGTGGTGAAGATGTCACTCTGACCAGCATTGTGCCTGCAGGAGATGGTATGAAAGAGACCCCTCCAACAACCAAACAGAGGTAACAATTGCAGTTGTTGCAACTCTTGAGCCGGGAACTCAATATCATTTATTTCTCAGAAGGAGAGATACGTAAAAATGCATCCATCATTTTTAGCAGCTTATATTTTTTTAAATCCTCCTTAATTGAATCCATATTTTCCAAGGCCATTTCCTCACCAATGTTGCAGTAAACTCTTAGTCCAGCATAGTACCATGTTTCCCCGAAAATACGACAGTGTCTCATTTTCTTTTGAACCCTGAAATAAGTACTTGGCCTTATTTTTGGGGAGGTCTTATTATTTTTGAGGTGCAGGAGGCGATGAGCATGGTCACCTAATGGCTGCTGCTGTGTTGCAATATTTTAAAAGGAGGGCTAATTTTAGCACATGCTCTCAAAAGCCCGATTGGGCTTATTATCCGGGAAGGTCTTATTTTCAGGGAAACAGGGTAATATGGAACCTGTTACTCTTAAGAATTACCAGCAATGAAAGATGGTGGGTTTCAGTTCAGCAAGTCTATAAAGCAACGGTTGAACTAATAGAAGAAGGGTGAATTTGCATGCAATGCCTTTGTCTTGCTTGATGAGTTGGAAGAATGAAAATCTCTTAAGATGGTCTCTGTGAATGAAGATTCTAGACCTATTGCTGAATCTAAGGAAGAAAACTTTTTCCAACTGAGCATCAGTAGCACTGGATTCTTAGATTGTTCTTTTCTTGGAACAATTCATTTTATATAGAGAAGACAACCAAACAAACACTGAAGTTGATAGGTGATAGAGATTCTAGATTCACAGTTGGATTCTGTACATCCAAAACCTGATCAAAGAATAACACCAAGCACGCTACTGATACATATTTACAAAACTGAGTGTTGATACAATTTTACATACAGTCCTTAGAAAAGATTGTGTACTTCTGTCTGGTACTCCTGTACCAAAATCTGCTTTCTTAACTGCCTATTCCTGGAAGATGAGGATTATGGCATGGTTTTATCTCCTTTCCAGTTTAAAGGGCTTGTTTGCAAATCCACAGGTTTTCACATCGAGAGGATCAAAACAGCCACTTCTATGACAACCTGAGAGCTTCAGCCTGTATGAAGTTAGTATGAAACTAAGACTTTTGAGGATCCCTGTCTCACTTTTTTTTCCTGCTGCAGCTTTGTAGTTAAGAAGTTGAGCACGATGCACACTCTTCTTTCTTGCAAATGAGGATGTCCACCATCTCAACAATTATGTAGTTGCCCTCCAGTTAAAGCGTAGATGTGTAGGCATTACAATGCTTACTAAAAATTCTGGGAGCTGTATTCCCAACAAATGAGGGGAGTATACGAATAGGAAAGCATGACACTATAATTTTCAAAATTGGTCACGGTTAGTTGAAAGGAGCTGTTGCTGATGATCTGCCATTCTCTTCTCTACTTTAGTAACTTCCATGGTATCTCTGCCTTTCATCTTGTGATGTCTGCCTCTTTATTCTCATTCTAGAACACTGCATGATCTGGGGAGAGGCACTTTTTAAAAGTGAATTTTAAATTGCCTTGTTTCCTACTCATTTTACCTTCTCTCCCCTTCTTTGCACAGTGGAGGGAAAGAAGAAATCTCAGAGTGGTCAGATGAGGACACTCCCAAGAAGTGCCTGGAAGTCAATGGGCATGAGGAAGATATAAAGGTACCAGGTGTGCGAGTGCGAGCACTGTATGATTACGCAGGACAAGAGGCTGATGAACTGAGCTTTAAAGCAGGTACAGATGCATTAACCTTCTAACATGCTTTCCATTGTGTTTGGGGCTGCTGGATGACAGTTCACTCCAAAGAAGATCTAGATGGCCCTAAGGCTCTTATAATTGGACACGGGGAGGGGGGGGGGTTGAACCATAGGAGTTTGCTTAGAAATTGGGGAGGAAAGACATTAAAATTAAAACAGTTTACATTGCTAGAAAAGATAGGTGATACACAATTTGAATAAATGTCATTTTCAGGTTCTCTCAAAATAAATAGGCTTGTTTTAAAGACATCTTAAACAATTAAAGGAGAATATTTGTAGCTCAGGGATGAAATGATGCCCTCTGAGCTTTATTATTTCTTGCAGATCTTTCATTATCCTAAGTAGGTAACATCATCAGTGCTACTCTAGCACCGATGATGCTACCTAATTAGGGTAATGAAATGTCTGGAAGAAAACAGGCAAGCTCAGAGAGCACCAAGGGCCTCTCATCTTAAACAATTATTGTTATTCCTGAGGCATCCTATATATGGCTGGGCCATGTCAGCTCTTGTGTCCCTTTTAGTATTGATGCCAAATGACCTGTGTTTCTGTGTTATTCGAGAATGTTCTCTTGCTCATAGCAGGAGAAATAGAAATAGAGAAATAAAAGCTCAGGTCTGTTGCCCACTTGAAAAATTGCACACAAGCATCTTTGAACAGCAGCTGGCAATGCCTGGAAATGAGTACCCATTGATATAACTGCAGTGTATAGGATTATGTGCCTCACCCAAAGCAGAGACAGCCATTGTTGCTGTCAGAGACAAGATAAGCTAAACGTTATCCCACTTTTGCTTCTTTGCATTCCTGAGTGGTTATGAGTAATGCAATGGAAAGGTTACAGTACCATTCCACCAGGGCCACAGCCTTGTCATACTGTTGAAGCCAAAAGTCTCTATGCTTAATCAGATCCCTGTGGTTTTAATGATAAGGTCCCATTCAGGAATAAGTGCCAGCCTTTTTATATCAGGGCAGACTGAAGAGTAGTCTCCGTTGGGGCCATCTGGATGTTAGAAATATTGTATTTCTGCTTTATTTGAAGCTTTATTTTGCTGTTATGTGCTTGTCCCCTTCTTTTTATATTAACTTTTTTCAAGCTGAAAACTGGAACTGCATGAATCCTATATATGAACTGCTCATTTGTTGTAATACTAATTTATTTTGGCTTGATGTGTCTGTGATAACATGATATGATATATATTCCTTGTAGCATGAGGCTGCTATAAGAAACTGAATCCTGCCTTTTTTTGGTCATCACTTCGGCATTCCAAATTCTGCTTATATAACTTCAGTGTTCTGTTTTACATCCCTTTTCTACAGTGGGAAAAGACAGAAAGGAAGCAGTTGGTTTTCTTAAAAGTTCCTTCAGAGCTTAGTTGAGAATTTGCTTGCAAACCACATAACAATTCACCTATTTGTATTTGCTCTATAGCATTCATGTCTTATTTCTAAGTATATAGAGCAAATTGGGAAGCAACTTATACATTAAATAATTTAAACTAGCTCTCCCTACCCTTCATATCATGGGTGGAAACTAATCAAGGAGAGAAGCAACCTAGAACTGAGGAGAAATTTCCTGACAGAACAATTAATCAGTGGAACAGCTTGCCTCCAGAAGTTGTGAATGCCCCAACACTGGAAGTTGGATAGCCATTTGTCTGAAACGGTATAGGGTTTCCTGCCTAGGCAGGGGGTTGAACTAGAAGACCTCCAAGGTCCCTTCCAACTCTGCTATTGTATTGTATTGTATTGTATTGCTGAATTCCAAACCCTAGCATCACTTATATTTGGTCATATTGCCTGGGATCTTAAGTTTTGAAAAATCTGGAGGGCCAAAACCTCCTCATTTTAGCTTATGGGAATGGGATCTTTCTCTTTGGTACATTAGATGCATATTTTCTGATAGAAATTCTACTGCTGATGATACCCATAATCATCTTCCAGTATTAGTTCAATATAAATGCATGATATATGAAGGAGAAAAACCCTATTGGTCAGTTTCATTGTATGCATTTCATTGAATTTAATTTGAAGCTGATATTTCTTCTTAAATGCAAAATTGAAAAGTTATAGTGCTTTTTTTAACACAGTGATTATAGTTTTTAAATTGTTTTCAAGCTCAATAATTGAATCACCTTTTTTTGACATCTGCATATTTTTAGTAAACCACATAAGCTCTATATAGGAATGTTCTAAGTGAGGTACTGTTCTATAAAATTACATTTTTCCATAGCAGGCTGTACGTAGAATAGAAGCTAACACTGATCACAGATTCTTACCTGAAAATTAAACACATCAGTTCGCATTTCAAATGACTTCAAATAATTAGGCTTAATATCCTGCCCTGATCCTATTGGCCCTGTTCTTAATAAATACAAAACCTGGTCTTGAGAATGAATAAGCACATTACACAAATTGCAAAATTGAATTAAATGACTTTATCAATTAACTTTATGGGTATAAGGTTTGGTCAATAAATATACCTATTCTTGTTTAAAATTCACCTCATGCCCAGCCCGTCAGCAAACTCCATATTTCATTCATACTTCTTACCTCCTTCCAACATCCATCATTGAAACAAAACTTCAAAGATTCTGCAAGATGCCTACAAAGGCATCTTCTATAAAGATGCCTTTGTAGGCATCTTGATTTTAACCTGATGTATTAATGAACTTGGGGAAAGAAGGAAAGAGATGGTGGCTAGGAAATGATCAGACAAGAGAGACAGTAGCACACAGTCACTTAAAGGCCAGAGAAAGAAACTAAGGAACGACCTTCCCTAACACATTAAGTAGTTGAAAGCAGAAGTGGAAGGTTTGTATCTTCAGACTTGCAAGGTTCTATTAATTAGCCTTACAACAAAGTAGAATTTATTCATCTTGTCATGCTTCCTGTCTGGTTTACTGGGAGGATAAACATTTGCCTCTGACACATATTGGCAGGGGTAGTGGAAAATAGGCAAAATTAGGTAAGGTCCCTCAACCTATCAGTGATGATGTGCTCTGATAAAGAAATAGCAGTAGTAAAATAGTAGTAGTAGTAAATGGTAGTCAGTAATTCAGAAAGTGACAGCTACTTTTGTGCTGGCTAGGAAAACAAAAATGACAGAACATTAAAGTCCTGGCCATTCCACATTGGGTAGTATAAGGGCTAAAACCTGAACAAAGCGATGTGGAAAGAGGATGACTAAGTTGTTTATGTGAAAAGAATCAAGCAAGTGTTGGCATATTTGGAGACAGATTGACTTGGGGAAAATGTGGGCATTTGGCAGAGTCAGAGTCCCAAAGGATCAAGGATCACCAACTTATGTTTTCTTTATTTTCTGCTCAAGGTCCTTTTCCTTTGGGCTGTTGACAGAATGAGATACATAATTCTTGCAGCAGCATCTGGTTCACCACCTATTTCATCTTCATTCCCCCCCCCTACTTCTTTGGGGCTTCCTGTGTGCATGCAGTTAGGCTGAGGATTTACCTGCTCACATACACTCCTATACATGTGACTATCAGAGCAGCCGAAAAGAGGTATCTGTTGCTGATGTTTTGTCTTTTTGCAGGAGAAGAGCTTATGAAAATCAGTGAAGAGGATGAACAGGGATGGTGCAAAGGCCGGCTTCAGACTGGTCAGGTTGGACTGTATCCTGCTAACTATGTAGAAAAGGTCATTTTGTGATTGCTTCTCCCTTCCCATCACTGCAACTACCCTACAAAAAGTATATTGTGTGATGAGTTTTTGCTGAGGTCCCAAATCATGGGCTTCCAACTTGCATACAAAAGAAACAAATGAAATTATCTGGACCTTTCCGGGGATATTCTTTTCTTGTAACCAGTGCTTCATTTTAAAACATCTAGAAATATGCTGATTTTTTTCTAATAAAGAAATGTAACATTTTCTGAATCTCCTGTGTACTGCAGAAGAATGGAAAGGAAAGGATTTTGTAAAGAGGCAAAATATCTATTTGGGGTTGGATGGAGTAGAGAATTCCATAATAATCACAGTCAATTCAACATTGTCTTCCTAGCTATTGCTTCAAAAGCAAACTTTATGGGGAAGAGTAATTTAGAATTACTACTCTTGGATCAAAATTATAGAGCTATCTTAAGTGAATGCCCTTCATTACTGGCACAAGTTAGCACAAGCCATGTAAGCTATTACTCCCCACACCCAATATTAGGAAATTAAATTTTGACTTACTGTCATAGTTGAGGGATAAGTTATTCGAGCATAATTATGTACTGTAAGATACTGAATTCATTTTAAGCATTTTTTGTGAATTATTAAAATAATGATTGCTTTTAAATGTAAACACTGGATCAAATAATACAGTATTTGCCTTAATGATTTCAAATATAATTTAAAATATGTAACCTACTTTACATCCCTAATGAAATGCAGCAAATGTTTTGAATATATTCATATTCAAACTTGACAACTTAAAAACATTTTAGTGAAACCAAATGAGCAAGCTCTGATTGGATTATTTTTATATCAGGGATGCAAAACCCCAGATGATAACAAAGAGAAACAAAAAACCCTCAAGTCATTAATTCTATCTATTGTTTGAATTTTTGTATCATAGACGTGGTTAGTCCTATTATTAAGGGATAATTCAGCTTTTCAACAAAAGCTTATTTCTAATATTGCAATTCAGTTTGACATTGTGACTTTGAAATGAGACCGCTTGTCACAGCCAATTCACCGCAGCTAACCCAGTGCAACAATCTCGCGGTGGCCATTTTGCTGCTGACAATTCACCATGGGACAACTCACTGTGGCCAACTTTCTGTGGGACAATTCTATGTGGGATAAATCAATGCGATAAATATTTGCTGCTGCTGTTTATTTGACATCATTTTCATTGACAAAAATAAAAATAATGTAGAAGAAACAGTGGCATATAACATCTATCCTGTTGAGTTATCCCACGTGGATTGTCCTGCAGTAAGTTGGCTGTGGCGAGATCGCTGAGTTGGCTGTGGTGAGTTGGCCATAGCGAGTTGAGCAGCAGTGAGTTAGCCACAGTTGTCGTAGACACTTCTGGCTTTGCCCTGTTTGACATTCTGACCCTTCCTCCCTTCCTTTTCTCCCTTCCTCCCCACTCCAATCCAGCTCCATTCTAAGTTGTTTGCTAAGAGATTGAATAGGAAAATTCATGTAGGATAAGAATAAGCAAGACAAAAATGCTTATGAGGGAGCATTTAGCTTTACATTGAGCATTGATATTGATATTCTTCAACTAAGGCAACTTGGTTAGCTAGATCATTGAAGAAACACAAGTCTCTGCTGATTTACTTATGTCAGCTGGACATGTGGCTATCCCCAGCTGGAAGGAAGCATTTGTGAATCTTGGCACAGTTTTTGTACCTGACTGGGGAAAATGTACAATTGTGCTGACTCTAATGAAGCTATGGCACTCCGGAGCACGTACCAATTTGAAGTCTGGAACTCAACCCCTTCATACAGACTCAGATAATATTTCACTGATACTAGTTGCCAGCAAACTGCTTCAGCTTGTAGCCACTGCAGTCTTGCCCCAAGTTATCTAGACCACTTGCTATAGTCCAGTGTTTTTCAACCTTTTTTGTGCAAAGGCACACTTTTTTCATGAAAAAAATCACGAGGCACACCACCATTAGAAAATGTTAAAAAATTTTAACTCTGTGCCTATATTGACTATATATAAAGTAATTTTCCCACGGCACACCTTACACTATGTCACGGCACACTAGTGTGCCGCAGCACAGTGGTTGAAAAACACTGCTATAGTCTATGCCTGCTCTGCTGACATATTAAATGACATCACTGAAATTTTGCCACACGTGCAAGTCTGCCAAAATCCTAAAAGCACAGCTGTTGGAACAAATAAGCTTGCATTCCTGTCTTGTTTGCTGACCTGTCTCAAGGCCTCCACACTTAATGCTGGACTTTGCTTCTCCACAATCAACCCCGATGTCAGATGATCGTGCTCTAATTTGGGCTGCTGCTTCAGCTTTGTTACTGCAGGTGGGTGTAGGGTGGGTGAAGAGGAAACACCTTGCAAGGGAAAGATTAGAACCACTTTTTTTAAACTGGTCTCCCCAAACGTCATTGTAGAACTGTGTAGAACCAAACAGTATCTCTCATTAAGATATCTGTGTAATTCAGATTTTGCTCAGTGTTGCTTAAAAATAAATTCCCTGATCTGTGCTTTGATAAGAACTAAATATTTACATCAGGAATATCACTATTCCTGCTGCATAAACATGATTTTAATGATTTCGTTATCTGTAAAATGTGTTTGTTCACTAAAATTTCGGGTGCCATCCTTCAACAAATAGAAGCATATTTTCTGGAGCTGCTGGACGAACTAAAAGGATCAAGTTTCATTTCTGACTTGAGGGGAAACTTGTTCCATACTTCTGAACAATCATTGACATCCTTCCTTTCGGGTCATTGATTCCAGGCTGATAAACAGCAGTGCTACAGTAAAACATGGTGTAATAGAATTTTTACTCAAAAAAAAAAAAAGTATAAAAAATACAGAAAAAAATTCAAAGGTCATCTTACAAAATCCAAAGGTCATTTCCTTCTTCGTCAAAGATTAGGAGCCCTGATCAAATACTTCCAGCCAGGTTTCACCTTGAACCCTATGATCAGAATGGGCTATTTGCTTTTTCATTCCTAAACAATCACTCATTTTATTGTGATACAATAAACTCTCAAGCTGTCTTTTCTAAGCTAAACATGCAAAACCTCACAATAAGGTTACTAAGAGAAGAAAATGCTTGCCTAGTGACCATATAGAGGTCTCTGAATGACAGAAACTCTAATCTGTAAGCCTTGTAATTACATTCTTCAAATACCAAACATGGTATTTTGTTTGAAGGATTGGTTTTAGAAAGGCTCTTCATAGTTTCAGCTTTGATCACCATGTCTTTTTATAATCACCAGGCTACCTCAGAATTTCCTATGTATTAAAAAGGTAACAGTTCCCCTCGCACATACGTTCTAGTCATTCCCGACTCTAGGGAGCGGTGCTCATCTCCATTTCAAAGCTGATGAGCCAGTGCTCTCCAAAGATGTCTCCGTGGTCATGTGGCCGGCAGGACTAAATGCTGAAGATGCACAGAACGCTGTTACCTTCCCACCAAAGGTGGTTCCTATTTTTTCTACTTGCACTTTTACATGCTTTTGAACTGCAGAAGCTGGGATAAGTAACGGGAGCTCTCTCCATTATCCGGCGCTAGGGATTTAAACTGCCGAACTTTCTGATTGACAAGCACAGCCTCTTAGCCACTGGGTCCTATGTATTATATGCGCTCTAATTCCATCCCATCTCCTTCAGAGGGCCTTGTACCATTTCATGAGCCCAAGTAGATCCTTGGGCCAACTCCTGCTGCTGCTGTTGGCAACTTTTCTGCTCTGCTTATTGTTCATCTCTTTCACAGACCTATGCTCACGAATCAAAGGCCTAGTCTGTGCTTCTTGCTCTACCTTGAAATCACAGCTCTAAGAAGGTTTGCACAAGTTGTTGCAGCAGAATGACATAATGGTTGGAAACCAGAAAACAACTTTCAAAGGGATGATTGTTTAGGGATGAGAAAAGATTAGATTCCTTCACTCACACATTCCAATATAGCCAACTCTTGTGCTAAGCAGTCAGATTGACTGGAGCCTTGGAAGAACCAGGGAGAAAGGCCAGTTACTTGCTTAGGTCTGTGACTCACTCTCTGTACAGATGTTGATGGGAGGTGGTCATTCCCATGGCTCTTTAACATATCAACACACTGCCTACAAGCAGTTCTTTACAAGGGCTGAAGAGTGCAGTACCACACTCAGCACAGGGCAGGACTGGTGGCAGTTTTCTCACAACTGCACAAGGAATAGAAATACAGTGTTTCCCTGAAAATGAGACCCGGTCTTATAATTTTTTTGGCACCAGGTCTTATTTTGGGAGGATGTCTTCCACTGACTACCTCACTTGTGCGTGTCTCCCCCCCACCAGAGGCCTTCAGCAGAGGCTGAAAAGGCAAGGTGTCGGGGTGTGCATGCGAGGCTTGGCTTTGATTGTAGCATCCCATCCTCACCCTAACTTAATTTTTACCCATGCGCCTTGCACCACCCCCTGCACCCTGGAATGGGGGGGTGTCTTAATTAGGGCTTATTTTGGGGGTAGGGCTTATATTGGGTGTACGTGTAAAAATCAACTTAGGGCTTATTTTTGCGATAGGTCTTTTCCCCCCCCAGGGAAACATGGCAGTTATATCCTTCTCAAGTTCAGCCAGAAAGGCTGGGGATAACACGACACTTTCCATCTTTTGGAGAAGCTTGGAACCCCAGGGCAACTGCCATATTTACCCAGAGGCTAGGAAGCTTGCAACCATAAACTACTTTGTCTGCATAAAGATAAGTCTAGGAGGATGGGTGCGTCAAGGCTCAGACTGGAAACAGCTCTGTTCAAGATAAGCTTATATGCGCTTTGGATTTTCCCCAAGGGTGATAATCTCTTTGTGGCCGCATGCCTGCTTTATGCCCCCCCTCCCCTACACCACTCCAAGGGATCCAGAATCTACCAACCAGGGAGCAGATAAGCAATGGGTTTGTCTTCTGTCAGTAGATGAGTTTTTGCAATGTCTACTGAAAGCTGCGCAAGTTCAATAGAAAGCCAAAAAAAAAAGCCTGTGATGATTGCTTAGCCACAGTAGCTCCCCAATAGTTGTGCATAATTTGTGAAGCAGGTTCTTGTATTCATTGCAGAGGCTATTAAAAGTGCCAGCATTGGTGAGGGACAGTGGTGCTCTGAGGCCCTCTCCATGGGTGTTGCAGCTGCTGCATGCATCAAAAGCTGCACTTGCAGCTCTATAAAGAGGATGGTAGCTTCATTACCACGAACATTAGGCAGGCCTAGTCTGGCTGCAAAATCCAGGGCTTGAACTGTACCTTGAGTAGACACCTGTATTATGCCATTTCCCCATACCTGCTACTCCTGCCTGCTGGCTCCAGCTTGGCACACCTCTTTTTCCTGCACAGCACCAAGATGCAGAACACATTCCCAGCTGATTTGCCACTCACTTGAAAATTGCCATCAGCTTGTAACGTTGTGAATCAGGGATAACAAATGGCTGGAGTCAAAATACTGTGATATGTAATTTCCAGTGTTGGGGTGGCTGAACGAAGGCAAGTAGCCTTGACAGTGGACCCCTCTACCTTCACTCCCAGTTGCTTGGTTGTATCTATATTAGGCTACGTGACCTCAGATGTCACAGAGATTACTTGCACGTCGATGTCATACAGTTTGAGGACACATTAGTGTAGGAGCTGGGCCTGTAAATTATCTCTAAGGATGATAAGGACGAATTAGTCAAGTGGTATAATCCATTGGCCTTGAAATCCAACTGCTGGGCTTCTGCTGGTGGTGGTATCTCATCAGCGTCGTAATTCCCAGCACCCATATCCACCAGGCCTTCCAAATGCCTGGTGGAAGGGTCATAATGGATTTGTATCTCTAAGGGCTTTGTGCCAAGAAGGAGAGCACGCCACTTGAAAGCTTGTTTCCCTGCTTGAGGTATCTCTGCCAAAACATTGAAAGTTTGTTGGTTGAAGTTTGGTTTATAACCCAAGTTTGAAAGCTATCTACATAAATGAGGAAGCACAGAACAGAAAAGAGTGAGTGCCATGTTTAATTCTGACACAAAAAAATACCTCCTTGCCAAATATATTGGAAAGCTTAAAGCCAAAGCTGGTGAGTTTTCATGGGGGGGGGGGGGCATCTATTACAGTAAAGTTAAGCTCAGTATTATTTTCATCAACTGTTCATCTTGTCCTTGTGAGCAGTCCTATGCTAAGCTTCCTCCTTGCCTAACAGAATCCCAGTATAAGCTTGCAGAACTAGATATGGTACTAGTATTGAAGTCACATAGACTCATGATGTGGATAACTCTAAGTTTACTTTATGACTAATCTATAGTATCTCAGGAGTTCATCCATTGAATGATGAAAACCAGCTAAGAAGAGTAGCACCTATGATGCAGGAGACAAACCATTGGAGACTTTATCAAAAATCAAAGCCCATTGTTTCACCTTAAAAAATAGGAACTTTCCCCCAACATGTTTCCAGATGAACATCAGTAATCACATTTGTTAAAATAAGCTCTTTATAACAAAAATAGGGTGATAGATATAGCCTCTTTCAAGATACTATGCCCCCTTCCACTGTCCTAAAACTGGGAGTATTAAATCAGAATATCCTCATGATTATTAATATTGGGTTATTAATAGGCTTGCTTCCAGAATTGCAATTCCTACCTCTCAAACATTATCTAATGTTTTGTTTTCAATTAAGTTTTTTTTTTCAAAGGAAAAAATGGATTATTATTATTTTTGTATCAGAGGAGGACTATTTTTGAAGTTTGGCCTTGTGATTTTGGAGCGGAATCAACAAGTCCCTGATGCTCCCTCCTCCACAAGAGAGATGTTATGTTTTCCCATTTGGGATCTGAATGAGATCTCATGTCTGAATATAGTGGTCAAGCAATCTTCTGAGGCAAAAGCTTGCAAAGAGAATTCAAGAGTTCTTCTTCTGCTGTCTAGCATTAAAACACTCTGATGGTTTTCAAGCCTTTCCCCCCAGTGTTTGGGGAAAGAAAAAAAAAGTATAAGAATTACACACATCATGTGCAAGATAGTTGGCTCTGGCAATTGGAAAGTTTTCCTCATGAATTCATAGGCCTTGGCTGAGAACCAATGCAGTGAGACTGCATAGTTGCGGGAGGCAGCTGGATAGTTGTCGCTGTGGGTCTCCTCACACTGCAAACTGAACTGCAGATCTGTTGAAAAGAAGCGCTGGATTTAAAGATTAATTCTGAAGCAAGAACAAAGGGGAAGAGAAATTTACCAATCAGTCCTGCATTGATTTTGTAATGATGTTCTTAGAATTGCATTTTTTTTCTTTTTAAGAATTTGGAAATTCTCAGGCGAATCCAAAAATGGGAGGGCAGAAAGAAAATACAAAGGAGATTCTGATCTGCCCCAAAACAGCAACAATCTTAGAAAATAAAATGGTAATGCAGCCAGGTTCTCTGATAGTTCTCTGGGAAATGGGTGTTTTGTAACTGGACACACCCATCATAGCAATCACTCTGTGAGTATGGGTATACTAAGTTCTCCCACATCAGAACAGTCCAGAAAGAGTGTGATTGCTGTGCTAAGCCATCACATGGCTTCTGTTTACTTGTGTGTCATTTGTGAACCCAGCTTTTATGGTTTGCAAATTTGGTTAAAGGCTCTGCATGCTGGATGAACCCAATCTTGTGACTTGCTCATGACAGCAAAATGTCAATCTGACATGTTAACTTATCAGGGCGCCTCTTCTGGGACTATGTCAGCAGAAGAATAGAACACAAAATAACATAGAAAATATTTTTCTTAATGTTCTAATTAAAAATAAATATATCTATTCAAATGCCAGAAGTATTCATTTAAATTAAGTGCATGATATGCTTGATCTCCTTATTCCAAACATGACAGCATCCTGCCATATTCTTAAATTATGAGCTATTTTGGCAAAGTGTCAACAATTCAAAATATATACTATCATATTTAAATATATTAAATAAAGAGTTCTTTGGTAATTATTGCATTTATTTTTAAATATTTATTGCTTTTATGTTTTTTGTTTATGACTATATACTTGTAAGCCACACTAAAATTATGTTTGGGTTAAAAAAGGCTATAAAGTTTGTAATGAATAGAGGTGATTCTCATTTAGCAACTGTCTGCAAATATAATATAGTATTTTTATAGTAATAAAAAAAATCATTTTCTGCCAATGTGCACATTTACAACAAAAACCTTCAGTGTGGAACTGATTACGGTCTAGTCAGTTTCAGGCAGCAGCTGTTAACCTGGAGAAGGGTTCTAATCAACTAATTAAGATCACAGCTGAGCTAGTTAATTTGCAGTTAGTACTTTTTAGAAACACATTGCCTACTCAGTAAGATGTCTGTGGAGATTCTTAGTTATCCAGGTTATGCTTTTTCAAAAGGCAACTAGACTTTGTTTTGCTTGAAGATGTTTCTCATCCAAGAAAATAGGTCAAGAACACAGCACTGCATGGGAGAACATTATTTGAATGAAAGGGCAGCAGCTAGAGATTAATGTTTCCCTTGCTCAGTCACATGTTCACTTAGCAACCGTTTCACTTAATGATTGGGCCATAGAACCAATTGCAGCCAGTAAATGAGGATTCTCTGTAAATTGTTTGTGAATGTGATTCCAGAGAACTGTTTCCATTTTACTGTGTGGTATTCACTGGGAATCGAATCTGTAGCAGTCTCTCTCAATTGACTGCTTACGTGCCATCAAGTTGTAGTAGTAACTACATATAGTCGATAGATTATCTCCAAGATGATCTCTCCCCCAACCTGGTTCTTCAAGTCTTCCAATGATGCATCTCTCTCCAGTCCATCCACCTTGCTGTTGGTGGTCATCCTCTTCTCTTTCCTCCCATGTTTCCCAGCACTTATTCACAACACAAGACATTCCTTCAATTTCACTCTTCAAATTAATTCCTTTCTCCCTCACAACTGTCAGTTTAAATTCTTCCCACATTTAGTAATGGACGCCACTCTGAGAATTTTTCCAGACTCATAGGCCTCTGGGGAAAACATGACCACCTGTAGTTTTTTTCTTCTTCTTCCCCTTGTATTGCTGAAGGCTATCATTCCTAAATAGAAAGCAAATAACTGCTATGTGGAATCTGTCTTGGTGGAAGGCATAGGGAAAAAGGCCAGGAAGCAAGAAGCAGCCTGAAGGTCATAAATCTTTTAGGGCAGAACAGACTGCCAAGCCATATTGGAAAATGAAAAGGCCCAAACATTAAAGTAAGCTTCCCTTTGCTGTACAATAACACAGATTTCTAGGGAAAGGTCATGAACAGGAAGCTGGCCTTGTCATGTGCAAGGAAGAAAGGCAAGAATTGTCAACAATTCTCATGCTATATAAATGGAGGCAGCTACATCTATTGAATTAACACAAAAGCAATAAAAATCACTAGAATAAGCATGAATTTGATATCTCAGTCCAAAATGCGTGTGCTGGCCAGTTGACTTCAGCCTTCTTTTGAGGCCATTTTTCGCCCTCCGGAGGCTTCCCTGAAGGCTCCGGAGGGCTAAAATCAGTCCTATGAGCAAACCAGAAGTCCATTCCTGAACTTCTGGTTTGCCCGTAGGGCCGGTTTTTCGTGATCCAGAACTCCCCTGAAGCCTCCGGAGAGCCTCCGGTGGGAACGAGGGGCTGTTTTCACCTTCCCCGGTCTCCTATAAAGCCTCTGGAGCCTGGGGAGGATGAAAAAATCATGCCAAAAATGAGGGGAGGAGCTGGTCGTGCTCGCATGCATGCTGTGGTTATGTGCATAGCATGGGTGTGGCACGCCCGCACACGACCCCCCTGTGCTCCCACCCCGCTTTTGGCACGCGAGCCAAAAAGGTTTGCCATCACTGATCTAGGAGGTCTCCATGAATATATAAAACTATACACAAAAGAATGTAAGCCATCTAGTGATGAAGAAAATACTGTATTTGTAAGAAAAACCTAGAATTCATCTCTGTGAAAAAAGTATTTGCCTCTTAGTCAGGATGTAACATATGCCTTGTGGTAACTATTTACTTATTGCTTGTGGTTGTTATAACACCTTTATCACTTTATAATTAACACATGAGGGGTGAGCATACATAATATTCCTTCCTCTCTTCCTCCTATTTTCCCTACAACGACAATTCTATGAGTTAAGTTGGGTTGAGAGAAAGAGAGTAACTGGCTCAAACTAATCCAAACTGCTTTCATGGCTACAGTGGGACTAGAACTCATAATATCTTGGTTTCTAGGCCAGTACCTTCACCACTCTGTTAAACTGACTCTCAAACTATTCAAATATATTTGTGCCTTCTCATCAACAATCCTTAAATTGCGTTCCATACTGCAGTGAAACGCTTCCTTAATCTGTTAATTATAGCTACAATTAGCTAGACTCACATTATATGATTTAGAAATCTTGTAAGATTTCAATCTCTTTAAAATGAACTTCAGATAGTACTCACATAGGGACTTCAGTTTGGGATTAACTACTCCAGATGTGTCAAACTCACATCATCACAGCATCAGCATGTGATGTATCGTGACTTTTCTCCCCTTTGCTAAACTGAGTGTGGGCATGGCCAGCACGTGATGCATCTGGTTCGCGGGCCAGTGGTGGGTTCCGGATCCCATCACAACCAGTACGCTGCAACGGGACAGGCATCCACCATGTGCACTGTGCACACAAGCACCACCCACGTCACTTTAGCTGCTTGGCAGAGCGTCACACAAGGGCCACACACTCCACGCACGTACGCAAATGGCCCGGTTGGGACAAGTAAGGAGGGCGAGTGGGTGGGCCCTCTGAAGCACCATACCAGAATGGTACCTGGTGCTCCCAGCAGGCACCGGTACACTCATACCAGGGCGTACTGGCTGTAACCCACCACTGCCGCGGGCTGCAAATTTGACAGCCCTGGGCTACCCTATCACTAAGCACTGAAGTTGCTAAGTGGAAAATTATGGGACCATCATGGAGTTATGAGGTCACTTCCCATTTGGTTGTTAAGCACCAGTCATTAAGTGAAAACATCACATGACAACATTTTTTTACTTCTGTGCTCTTTGTTGCAAGTCATTTGGGAAGCATGTGAATGGTGATTATGTGACCCCAGGACTCTGCAACATCAATAAATGGAAGGATTAGTCACAAAGCTGTTTTTCACACTGTTGTAGTATTGAACAATTGCTAAATGAGGCTGTTGGCAAGCAAGGACTATGGTATCTGTATTTTATGAAATATTATTACACATTTTATAATTTATAAAACAAATGTTATTAAATATATGTATTTTAGGATTCTGTGAGCACCATTTTTCAGATGGCATCTTTGGATGTCATGTTACAAGTTTAATAGCTAAGCTATAAACATAAGCCATGATTGTATAACCTAAAATGGCTAGTTTCATCCAATGTAATTTTTTTTTACTTTAAAACTAGCAAACCACTAATATGGTTTATTGATTATATGTGAACTCAACCTAAATAGATCAAAAACTGATCCTGAATATAGTTGATAAATGTCAAGAGGAAAACATGATGTGCAAATCTGGACAAGAAAAAATATTGAGAAAGAATGCCACTTTCTCTCTAAAACACAACTATTAAGAGAGATTGGTTATTGTTCAATCTTCAAGCAGCAGGGTTTTAAAATCCAAACATCATCATGAATTCATGCAGTAGAGAACTTGTATTGTTATAATAGCCTTACACTATAATTCACATTGGTGGAAATCCCACATGGGTGTGCTCATCCTTCACGTTAGAAGTATTAGGATAAAGATTTTCAGCTTTGATCTGTCTTGACAGTTTGTTTGCTTGGAATAGGGGAAAAGAGCTGCCACCTACTGGGTGGGGTCAATTATTTCAACAGACTGATTTTGTTTATCAACACATTTTCTGCTTGGGTGGTTGTCTCTTGTTAAAGTGGCTGGGAAAGTAGTGTAACCTGGCTAGTCTTGCCTAGGCTTGGAAGCTAAACAGGAGTCAGGCCTTGTTAATACTTGGCTGAGAGGTCATCAGGAAATTTAGGACAAGAGACAAGACTGGAAAGTAGAACATCATCCCAGAAGAGGGCCAGGGTAAGCAAATTCTACCCCTTGGCAGGGAAATGGGATAGGTGTTTTATTAAGTCACCAGAAAGATTTTACATGACAATTTCATTTGCAAACTCAAATGTACTGGAATCATTCTTAAGTGTCTTGTCTCTTTATGAATTATGCAAGGGAATACCCTATTATTCACTGCATCCTTGAATTATACAAAGCATAGAGTGACAGTATATAACTATCTGGACTGAAGCACAAGCTTTTTCTAGGAGCTCAAATCAGGGCTTACCATGAAAGTGGTGGTCTGGCCAAGTTACAAATAGCTGATTTCAGATACCAACTATAGAGAATGGAGAAAGCATGTTGATTGTGTGTGATATTCCTATTATGGCAAAATCAGACATAATGGGCTCATTTTTAAAATCCATATCAGCATGCATTGAAAAATCCATGCACCATTATATGGTGACAGGCCATGATGAGAATTTCAGCCATGTTTTCTCAGAAGCCAGGCAGAGAGGCTGGGTCCCTATACCATATACAGCTAGGCCTGAACCAATCTGATACTATGATGTAACACT
The DNA here is from genome assembly GCF_051295495.1 of Thamnophis sirtalis. Taxonomy (NCBI): domain Eukaryota; kingdom Metazoa; phylum Chordata; class Lepidosauria; order Squamata; family Natricidae; genus Thamnophis; species Thamnophis sirtalis. Next base: position 105,971,273 of record NW_028261381.1, on the reverse strand, counting down.
GATGTTTACCATATCATCATTCTGGATGTAAAATGTAAACACACACACACACACACACACCATGAAAATAAGACCTCCCTGGATAAGCCCAATCAGGGCCCAAAAATATTGCAACACAGCAGCAGCTAGGAGGTGACCACAATCATTGCCTACTGCATCTCAAAGATAATAAGACCTCCCCAAAAATAAGGCCAAGAGCTTATTTCAGGGGTCAAAAGAAAAATAAAAGAAAATAAGACCCTGTCTTATTTTGGAGGAAACTGTCTGTCTGTGTATGTGTGTGTGTATGTATGTGTGTGTGAATGCAGAATTCAAAATGAGGCAGCTGGGAGAAACCGCCCAAAATATCACCATATCACCTGGGTATATGAGCCCCCAGGCTCTACATTCTTATTAGCTTTTGAATATCAAAAAGACACTGGAATATCATGAAGTTAGGTGAAATAGCTTGCTACTGAAGATTTTAAGACTTATTTGACCCCGTGGCTAACAGATTTACCTTGCCGCTTCCAAGTCATCTTCAAATGCAGCCCCATAGACAGTGATTTACAAGAGTCTAATTAGCTGATCAGAGCATGAATAATGCCCATGGGAGTCACTCTTTTCCCCCACCCCTTTTTTTTCTTCCCTCCCAGAGCAGATTTCTATTTTCCTGAGCTGTTTTTCTCCAAAGCCAAGGCATCACTAAAAGTGTTAAGGAGTTAACAGCTTGCTTAGCTCTATGACCTTAATTAGTTGATTAGAACTCTGGGCCAGCTTGCAGCTGCTCCCTTAAATTGACAAGACCCTAATCAATTTCACCTTAAAGGCTTTGAGTCCTACATGGCTAGCAGCTTACTGGATAGCCCACAGCCTTGGAATGTCTGTTTATTCGTATGTAATCCCTTCTCTCCAATGAATGTAAATAAACGTTAAGTTTTGCTAATGATCCCAGAGCCAGGGAAAGCTGAAATAAAATTGTACACAGAATTGTAGTCGTGTGATTTTCACTCAGCCATCGCTTTGCTTAACAAGTGATTCCAACTGCTGTCACTAAACAAGGTCCACCTGTATTCACACACAGAAATATGTCAAAGACAATAATTTTGCCGGATCTAGCATGCTGAAAATTGTTTCTCAAGAAAAATCAATATCCCTCCTCCTTAGTTTACTAATGAAATTCATTGCAGATGAATAGAAATAGGGGTGTACTAACAGTGAAAAAGAAACAATCATTGTAGGACAATTGAGAGATATTTAATGGACATGCAATTGGACTGTAGACAGCATAAACTCCCACATAAACTCCCACAAAAGATCTACTTGAAAGATCTTAAGATTTCTTAAGAGCCTCACAATTGCTTGGCATCCACATTTTTGCATGGAGCCCCAACAGAAACCATAGCACAGAAGCAATATAGAAGGAAGAATTGCTGCTGCTACACTGCCTCTTTCTCTCTTTTGGTTCCTAAGTCAGCTGTCACTTCAGCAGTACCATTACCCCTACCAGCATCTTCTCCTGAGCTGGAGAAGGGATACTTTGTGGGGATAGAGGAGGTAAATAGAGACCCTTGCAAAGTGTAGCCTCACTGTTGTAGCATCATGAAAAAGAAGTCATGTGACTTTTCTCTGTTTTCAGTCTTCAAGTTTGTATCCTGGAGAAGAGCTCTCACTATTCCAGGAGGAAGGCATTTGAAAGGTTTGTTCTGGGGATCACCAGGCTCTACTTATGCCCTTAGGTGCATCTTTTGTAACAAGCTCCCAGGACACACCCTGATTATCTCCAGTTCAAAGGATGTCAATAGTAGGAAAGAAACAGAACATGCAAAAACTTGCTAGCAATGAAAATATAAGACTCTATAACCAGTAGACTGATTCACTTAAAAGTTTCTTCATATATTCATAGTTTAAAGAAATAGTTTCCGTCATCAAAAGCTACAATGATCAAAAGTCCATTATCTTCTGCAGCTCTAAGTAGCAGATTGGTACTTAGGTCTCCATTTTGGAACTCCTCCAACGAATACCTTGAATTAGGTAGTTCTTTTCTCATAAATCCCATAAGAAAATTAATTAAAACATTTAGGTAATAGTATACATTATACTATATAATAGACGGAGACTGACATGCAATATTCACTTAGCACAGGGCCGCCCCTGACCTGTAAGACACCTGTGTCCCTGCATAGAAGACTTGGTACACCTCACACCTGAGCTTCCTGGAATTGCAAGAATATGTGAACTGGAGGCATTGATAGTTTCAGATTACGTATGATTTCTCTGACTCGATATACAGCCCTTGGTCTGGGTGAAATGGAAGTCTGATGTGAGCGCCCACTGTTGGAGTGAGAAATTGAGAATTTTTTAAATTTAATGTGGCACCCCCTGTGTCATGGCTCCTTTCTGCAGTGTATCACTTGCATACCAGCTTGTGATGGCCCTGACTTAGCAGCACTTTCCTCCTTTTGTGGAGGGTCCTGTCTCCTCATTGTATTAACAATCCTAGATTGTAACATTCTCTTTGGCTGCTATATTTTGATTTTTGCACTCATGATGGATTTTAAGATTGTTTGCCATCCAGAGTAACTTGCAGAGATGGGCAGCCATTGCAAACTGCATTAATAAATGACACCTAGTTAAAACAGTGTTTCTCAACTTTGGCAACTTTATGATGTGCGGACCGGACTTCAATTCCCAGAATTCTCCAGCCGGCAAAGCTCTTGACTGAATTGCTGAGAATACAGGAAGGCGCCAGAACCGGGGATGCACAATTTCTTTCTCAAAACCTTTTCACAGTCAACATCCATTTCTTCCTCAGCTCAGGGTCTTTGGGAAAGCCGACAGAAGGAGAGAATTTAATTTCTGCACAGGACCTGTCACAAAGCCCTGCCTCTCATCTGATTAGGCCCCGCCCTCCCCGTTCGAGCGGTCGAAGGCTTTAAGAGAGTTAAACCCTTTGCCCGTTTCGGCCGCTTGGGACAGTTGATGGCGGAAAAAGGTTTGGGGCCTGGTCCTCTGCCTCTCAGCAACCTCGCAGGCAGTAATCCTAGTTCTCGCCAAATACTTTGCCTCATGGAGGCCGCACTAAACTGACCTTAAGAGGGACCCGTATCTGTAGAATCCCGCCTCCCTCAGGCGGATTGGCCCACGCTGTGACCGGCTGCCGAGCACTGCGAATGCTGGGAGAAAGAAAACATGGCGGCGGGGCCCAGCCGGATGGAAATTCAGACCCTTTTCAAGCGTCTGCGAGCTGCGCCAGCCAATAAGGTACTTGACGGTGAAAGCGGGTGGGCTTTGTGCTCGAGGGTGGTTGTCCGGATCACGAGACTTTTCGGAGCGGAATTTACCCGGCTTTTGATCCGCATCTCTCTCCGTCCTCGCCGGTAACCACTCGACTCCGCACCCGATGGTGGCGAGCCTGAAGGGAGAGATGAGCCCCCGAGTCTAGGCGTTGCCGCGTAGCGTTCCGGCATCAAAGTACCGTAGCTGCTGCTGAGGGGAAAACGAGTGGTTGCTTAGGTGACGGACTCGGTTTAAGACATCGCGAGCCGGCTTCTCAGTTTCTGGGAGATCGGTTAATGTTACATTTACCTTTTGTTGTTGTTGTTGTTCTTTTGTAGTCCTGTTTCGACTGTGGGGCAAAGAACCCGAGCTGGGCCAGCATCACCTACGGGGTGTTTCTCTGTATCGACTGTTCCGGAATCCATCGCTCGCTGGGCGTTCATGTCAGCTTCATCCGGTAAAGTCGGGCTTGGATGCGGGCTTAAAACGCGGTAAAATAGTATCGAGGGCTGCTTAGATGATGGGTTAGCATTTCACGTCATTTACCTGATTGCTGGTACATAAGTAAATTATTATTTTTTTCGCACCCAGCAGATCTATCTTAATGACACTCAAGTAAGAGTGTTGTTTTCCTGGTGTATATAGAGTTATTTGCATATTTTCAAATCAAATTATTTACTAATTTATGTTTGACAGATGACCAAGGACTGCTGACCTGATACTATCTTATTTCCCAAATTCTAGTCTCTACTGGTATTAAATAACTGTATCAGTGTATATGTTCTTGGGTATATTAGCGTATTTTTTTTAAAAAAACACCTATTATTTTCTATTCTGCAATTTTGCTGTCTTCAAAGCATGACTTGGACTTAGAATAACTTTATAGTCACTTTAAATGTGCACTAATTGGCATACATTAAAATGAAATTTTGTTGCATAGAGTTCTCAAAGGTCACCACTTCCAATATAGACTACATAAACATGACTAAATTAATACATACAAAATTATGCGCATAACCACGTATATATAAATATGCCAGGTGCCATAATTCTGACACTTTATAGTGTATCTTTGAGATCCAGTTTGGGGTAGGGTTAAGGAATCAGCACCTCTTGCCTGAAGCATTAAGCCATTTAGCAAACCATCCTGAAACCTTGCTTAGAAAACCTGCAGGGGCTTGTCCAGGCAGTCGCCAGGAGTCCAACACTCACTCAGAGATAGAAAAAAATATTTCTTCTGAGTTCTGAATAACTGATCCTAGAAAATGGTCTGAATAGATTAATCATTCCTTTTATTCTAAATCTTGCCTGAGCATTATGGCTATTTAGAGAGTTTGTTTTATTTATCTTCAGATTCTTTTCAGGGATAAGGCTCTTTCCAACTTCTGTGGATGAATTATTTGAAATCTTTGAGTTTGTATGACAATGCAGGCTATATGGCTTAGTTATGCACAACCGATTAGCAAACCATAGTCGCCTCCAATCTTGACTTATTTGATGATGTATATGATTGAGTTTTGGATTACTCATCATCATCATCCTTTGATTGAATAATATGCCTTCTCTTTCCCCTACTGAAGAAGTTGTCTGCATTTTGTTAGCCAGACCTGTTTGCATTTATAAAGTACCGTATTTCAGTAAGCATGTTGCTTATGTGATGTGTAAATGCATTCACTAGGTTTTTGTCTTTATTCTCAACATTTAGTAAAAATTCTGATATCCATTGTCCTACATACAAGCTGACTAATTCTTCCACATTCTATCTCTTTATCTGTCTTTGCTTCTAAGAGGTTAGACAATGATGATAAAACATTTTCATTTTTAATAATTCCCTAACTATTTTCCACTTCTAAGTTGTTTTATAATAGTTAACAAATGACAGGTTTCTGTGAAAAGTGAATTACTGATAGTTATTAAATGTGCATTTTGTTTTTACTCTTTGTTATAACATCTCATTTCAATATATTTGTGAAATCTGAAAAAATAGAGACCTACTTACAGAAGATTGCTAAGAGAGTGTTAACAAGAGTATTAAATTATTTATATTGCAGTATTACAGTAGTTTATAGTGGAGGTATAAAGAATCACTGGCTCTGCTAGTGCCTTGAATCAGCAGCCCTATCCAGTATAGCCAATGATGAGGAATGCTGCAGGTTGTAATTCAGAACCATCAACAGTCACAAATTCCCTGCCTGTTAAATTGTCAGTTCTATAACTTTAGTTTATTTGTTTTCTGCTTGAAATGTTATAAAATGAATTGACTAGGTGCGCACAGATATTATCTGATGGGCACATAGTATATCTGTTTTAGGAGCCCTCCATAGGGTTTCTATTAAGTTCTGTATGCAATTTAAGCAGCTGATCTTAGCCTATACATCTCTTTATTGGCACCAGGTTACCCTCAGAACTTCATATTTTTATTGACCAATCCAATAGTGCCAGGAGAAGCAGCTGCCTGTATCCTATTTTGATGAGGTTGAGGTATATGTGAACCTGGAAGCATTCCTTTTCTGTGATAGGGATTGATTGCCATTTGGAATGGTCTCCCATTGAGGGGTTGTTAGTGCCCAACATTATTTACCTTCTAGAAAAAAAGACAGCTTTTTGGACACTACACCAGGCCGTTGGGGTTTTTTGATGGGGTTTTTTTGTACATTTCTGGTATATTTTTTGTATTCTTATGTTTTTGCAAGCTTTTGTTTTGTTTTGCTCTTGCAAGCTGCCAAAAATCTGTTTATGATTATGAGGAGATATAAATCTGATGAATACATCATAAACTAATAATTATTCCCAATTTGTCAGATGGAAAAAAATTAGAATTCTACACTGGAGAAATATAATGAAAGGCAGCATTTCCTAAATCAAGCGCCTGGATAGTCAGACTGGTAGTGCCAACTTCTGTGGAAGACACAGTTTGGGGAAAGCTGATATAATAAGGTGATCTTTATCTTCCTGCAAATTGATTAAAAGCTTGGAATCTGCTAGCTTTTTCCTGTCTGTTGTGTGTAAGTACCACACTAAGAGAAATGAAATTTGTATTTTTTTCACAGGACAACAGATTATATTGTGACAGAAGGGCATTTGGCTTTTAGAAATCGTTGGCATCTGTATGGTGAATTTGTGTATAATATATAATGCCAATCTTGTCCCCTTGTAGGTCTACAGAGCTTGACTCCAACTGGAGCTGGTTTCAGTTGAGGTGTATGCAAGTGGGTACCAATGCTAATGCGGTAAGGACCAGTTGAAATTATATTCTTTGATTATTTAGATGGGCATTGTATTTTTTTAATTGTTCCCGCTTTTTTTTATAGAATGCTATGATTAGGTAACTGATGAATAACTTTGTGAATAGTTATTAACAAACTATTTTTAAAAAATTACATGGCAATTTTTTTTTTATATTCTGGATCATCGAACACCATTGAAGCTCAATTGCTACATATCTACAGTATATCTGGAAATATCTAGATTTCAGTTTGTCCTTTTTCAACTATATTTTCTCTGTTTTTCAGACAGCTTTTTTCTGCCAACATGGCTGTACCACCTCAGATGCCCCTGCCAAGTATAATAGCCGTGCTGCTCACATGTACCGAGAGAAGATCCAGCAGCTGGCAAGTGCTGCCATGGCCAAATATGGAAATGATGTAAATAAGTCTGTGCACTGTTGGGGGCGATGGGAAATTATAAGACTTGCTATAAAAATCCATGGATGATCCTCTCCATTTTTAGCTCCTGATTGATGGCCTGAGTGGGATTTCTGGCCACTCACTGGAAAGGGATGATGCTGATTTCTTTTTGGAACATACACAGGTATGTTGAGCCAACCTGAATTGCTCTTTTCAATTGTAAATCTTCCTTGTAGGATTGTCTGATGAGTTTTCCTCAATACAGATAATCCTTGGTTAGCTACCACTCATTCAGCAGCCATTTAAAATTATGACAGGAAGAACAAGGAAACTCACAGCCAATCTTTGAAGTTGTAGCTGTTACAGCATCCCATAGTCACATGTTCACCATATTCAACCTTTACTAATAAACAAAGTTAATGGACAAACTGTTGTGATCCTGTGATATCATGCTTAACAATCACACAGGATTTGCTTAACAAGTGCAACTGGGTTTGCTGTTGTGATATAATATGGTCATATATTTTTCTTGTATAATCATATCACTCAGGGAATGAGTTCCTGTGGCCTACTTATAGTTGTTTACCACGACTGCTTATATTGTACCTTTTAACTGAATACTAGTCTATGATGAACCATCTGGATTGACAATCTGGTCAGAAATGGCCATTTTTTTTTCCATTGCAATTCTGAGCTGCGATCATATATTCATTTGTAATGAATCAGGATAATGCTACATATAATAGTACTGGACATAGTTGATCTTTTTCAAAGCTTTCCCCAGCCTGGTGGCTTCTAGATATGTTGTCAGAAATCCTGTGAGTTGAAATCCCAGCAAATCTGTCAGATAACAGATTGTAAAGGCTGCTCTCATTAAAGGAGCTGGAATTTTACACTATTCTTATAAGTGTAAAGCCTGTATTTCTTCATTGAAATACAAAACAATTGAGTAATACTCCTTAACAAAAGTTTCTATTGATTCTTTGTTCAAACCAAATATAATGCCTTTGGACTGGTTCCGTGATGGCGAACCTATGGCACATGTGCCACAGGGGGCACACAGAGCCATCAACTCCAGCGTTCATGCGCGTGCTGGCCAGCTGATTTTTAGCCTTCCGGAGGGTCATGGAAGGCCATTTTCGCCCTCCCTAGGCTTCAGGAAAGCCTCCGGAGCCCGGGGAGGGGGAAAACTCTCAGCCTTGTACAGCGAACTTTTTTGTCCTCACGTGCCAAAATTGTGTGTGCGCCATCCCTACAATGCAATGCGCCCCAGCCACCTGCGCATGTGACCACCACCACCCCACGCGTGCATACTTGGGGTGTGGTGTGGTCAAGCGCATGCGTGGGGTGGTGGTGGTCACATGCGCAGGTGGCTGGGGCGCATTGCATTGTAGGGATGGCGCGCACACAATTTTGGCACGTGAGGACAAAAAAGTTCGCTGCCGCTGGACTAGTTGATTATATTGTGTCTTCCCCTTGTGACTTTCTTAGACATGATTGGCTGGCTAGTATCAGAAATGGGGTACAGATAATCTTCAACTTGTGAGCACAATTGAGCCCAAAATTTCTGCTGTCAAGTGAGACAAGTAAATTTTGTCCCATTTTACAACCTTTCTTGCCACAGTTGTTCAGTGAATTCCTGTAGTTGTTATGTTAATAACATGGTGGTTAAGTGAATCTGGCTTCCCAACTTCTGCTTGTCAGAAGGTTGCAGAAGGTGATCACACGACCATGGTGATGCTGCAACGGTCATGAGTGTAAAAAACAGTCATAAGTCTCTTTTTTCTGTGCTGTTGTAACTTCAAAGGTCACTAAACGAACTGTTTTAAGTCAAGGACTGCCTGTATATACCTCATAACTGGAATATTTTTTCTTTGTGTTAGGGTCATAATTGATGACTGACCTCTCTATTAGAATGGAACCTATTTTTAAGAAAGTAGTAATAGTCACTGTCTACAATGTTGGAGAAATACGTGATTTATTAGTCCAGCTCTTGTTTGAGTTATGAATTAATGTTGTTGAGCCTTTCTAAGAACTGATTTGTTTTCTTTAAGGCTTGTAATAACTGGGATGTGGCTAAGACAGAGCAGAGCACAACAGAGTCCACATCAGAATTGGAGAAACCAGCAAGGCCATCTGAAAATAATGAGATACGTAAGTACCAAAACAGAAACCAATTTTGTTTTGAGCATTTTTTTTCAGTTAAAGAGCATTATCTGTTCGAATAATTTCGAAGTTCTGTATTCCAACAGGATAAATATATGATACATGAAAGAAACATGTCTATTAATTGATAGGTGGCTGTATTCATATATCTGACTGAGATAATAGCTGGTTTTAATTATAGATTGTTGAGAAAGCAGGATCAAGCCAAAATTTGTAAATAAGCAAAGTTGTAATAGCATGTCAACTATTTTCTGCTAATTACTTTTCTTTTTTAGTTGCTTACGTAGTTAAAACTAGGAATATGCTAGAAACTATATTAGCCCAGTATCCCCATTTTCATGTTACATTAAGTCATGGTTACAGTCAGTAGAGTAACAATAACACATAGATTCAAACTGGTTTTCACTGAATCAGTCATTTGCCTATCTGGTACGTTCCTCAGTTTATTTCAGTAGTTTCTTCATGGAATTGTGGTGCTTTTGGGTATGTCTAATGCTTCTAGACCAGGAGTGTCAAAATCAAGGCTCCGGTCTGCAGAATGCTTAGATCTGATCTGTGGGCCCACCCTGGAAACCGCAAAGGACCAACCTGCAGTGCCTCTGCCAGTGAAAACAGAGCTTGGGAAGGCTCCGTTTTTGCTGGTAGAGGGCTGCAGGAGGCTGTCACAGCTGAAAACAGAGCCTCAAGTGATGATGAGCTGGCCATGCCCCTCCCAGCCCCCCTCCCAAGATCCCACACAACTGTGATGCGGCCCTCAATGAAATTGAGTTTGACAACCCTGTTCTAGATCATCATAGTTATTTTTTTTTATTCTGTAGAGGCTGACCAAGGTCCGTCTATTGAGTTATTGAGCACCTCTCCCAAAGGCTCCCTTGGTAAGTATACATATCTCCTCTGTTTTCCTCAATGCACAATGCTGCTAGTGATCCTCGGTTTCACTTCAGATGATTTGCGTTGACCATAGATTTATTTCAGACGCTATATTGGGTTGAGAAGATGAATAGTTCTCATTTTGAACTTCTTATTGAAATATAATAGGAGTTCAGTAACATAGGAATCTTTTGGGAAACTAGAATCGTTGGAGGGAACATTAAAATGTCAACTGGTCTAATCCCTTGCTGTCCAGAGGTGGCTATAATTATCTCTAATAGGAAGCCATCTAGCTTCTATTTTTAAACATCTTAATTCTGAAGAGTTTATAACAGCCGGAGTCAAGTTTGATTCCCTGTTAAATGGATTTTCCTAGAATTTGTTGAAATCACTGTGATTCTGTAATCTCAACTAATATTTCTCAGGAGGATTGAAATTGTAGCACGCTGATATGCCCTTGGTTTGTTCTCCAAGAGTAACATCTAACTAATGTAGATTGTACCCTGATTGTCTAATGTCATGATCTTAGATATTATTTATACCTCATTTCTATTTTTACGCTCTCTTCATTTTGATGTAAATATCCTTAGGAAAAAAATAACACAACTTTCCATAACATCCATGCTCTTTTCATTTAGGAATATGAAAGGTGCACTGAATCCTAATAAGAAAAACCTTTAAACACACTATCTTGATTTAAATGTCATTTTACATGTGAGTATATGTGATATATTTTGTATATTTATTAATCAACTAATATATGAAACATGTTGTATATACTCACATAAGCACATAAACCATCTCTCAAATTTTAACCAAAATGCCATAAAAATGTGCCATCTGCAGATAAGGTGACCTGCCTTTTTAATTGTATTTTGGTTTAAATTTCAAGGGTCTGCTTATACACAAGTATATATGAAAAATAGATTTTTTTAAAACAAATACAAGTATTTTAGAAAAAATTATCACCATAAAAAATCACGGATAAGCCTATCTGCAAAAAAGCCAAATCCATGCACTTTGACAATATTCTTAGCTTATCTCTGAGTCCATTCAGTATTTCCAATACTGACAATTTACCAGACAGTACAGTCTTGTGTGGGATATCTTGGTGAAGGTCAGACTTGTATCTCAACCTTCATCTAAACATCTTTTTAGAATGAAATACATGCATGTCTCTTTCTCCTTCAGACGCATCCATGTGTCTGTCTCCACAAGGGGCAGCTCCGGCCAGAGGTAACTGGCTCTGTATGGACTATTTGCCTTCCATTTCTGAGGTTCTGCTTCCAGCTCCTACGTTTATCTGTCTTGCACCTTTTAAGATCTCAACCCAACATGGAAGGAATTGCTCTTACTTAATAGTGAAATTTAGATTACATTTTGCTTCTGGAATTTTGGCAATTAGTTAAGTGACACAGGTGGCACAACTTGGACAGTTATATTCTCCTTGCTTTGGTTGTGTGGAAACTACTGAGTCACCTGCAACATATGCCTCTTTTACATTTATAGCAATACTACTGGGCTTTTCCCATGGACACTTCTGAGCTCACTGCCTACCAAAGTCACTACGTCTTAGTATCGTAATTCTATCACTTTCTTACCTGGAAGGGGAGGCCCAAGTGGTTACTAATTTGAAATTGCATGTTATGGCTGGTCATATTGACACTGAGTATGTGTGCTGCTGCTGGAGCTGCTGGGTATATTAACAATGTTTATAGGACACTTGGCCATGGTAGTCTTTTAACCATTAAAAGTTTGAAATATTGTGATGAGTATTAGTATTCACAGCAGCTTAAGCTCATCCTTCATTGGTTGCTTTTATTGCAGAAATAAAGCCTTCTCTTATTGGAAAGAAGAAGGCAGGTGGAGCAAAAAAAGGGGTAAGTTTGTTGCTAGAGACCTTGCCTTTCCATGGCATGCACCTATTTGCTTTTTTTTGGCAAAATTGTGTCCCTTCCGAGTGACCTTTTGCGAGAACTTCCTTTTCTGCTGTGGCTGCTGCCTGTTTTTTATGCAAGCTAATTAGGATTTACCTTGTTCTTCTCTTTCATTTCTGCTCCTGGTGGACAGCATCATTATCTAGTTTCTACCTTTCTATATACCAATAGTTTGAAATGGTCCTCTTAATGCCATGGATTTAGCTCTTGGGGGATTACTGTTACACTGTATTTATTTTTAGTGTGGGCCAACTGTCATGGGCAGATGGTTTCTTCACCTCAGAAATTAATATATTTATGTTTTGTGTTTGACTTTCTGGTGTAGTCTTGGAACAAAGATAATAGATGCCCCTCCCAACACCCCACCCTCACCTCCATACACACTGGGTTTATACAGCAAAGCTAGAAAAATTGAAGACATTGTTTTGTTATCTTTGCTTTCTGTAATAAAGTAATTCTGAAATGGAATGATAAATGGATATCTCAATTTCTGTTGTGCCCTTGCATAGGTTGCTGTAATTCCTGCAAATTCCTCTGATTTTTCAGGTTCAGTGACTTTCACATTGTCTTTTTCTTCCTTTTCTTTAGCTGGGTGCCAAAAAAGGTCTTGGAGCTCAAAAAGTGAGCAGTCAGAGTTTTACAGAAGTTGAACGGCAAGCCCAGATGGCAGAAAAGCTGAAAGAGCAACAAGCAGCTGAGTACAGGAAGCAAGCGGAGGAATCTATGTGAGTGGCTTTTGTATCTAGCATCCTTAGGTTAGGATGCACTTAGATTTGCTCACAAAGGGATTGAACTGGAGAACGAAATCAGGAAGCATAAAAAAAGATGTGATATCCAATTCAGACCTGAGAATTTATAAATAAAATAATGACCAATGTCTGCACATGAATAGAGCCTGGATCATGATACTTTTCAGCAGCTCTGTTGTCACTTCTGATATTTATATTCAAAACATGGGCTGGGATATGCTATATACAGTACACTATGGAGCAACTCTATTTGAATTCTGTGGTTTGCTGATGCTTGTGTGGTGTCTTTCTCACAGAGTGACCTCAATGAGATTGGCCTATCAAGAGCTCAAAATTGATCGGAAGAAGGAGGAGAAGAAACTTCAAAACTTAGAAGGGAAGAAGCGTGAGCAGGCTGAAAGACTAGGCATGGGCTTGGTGTCCAGAAGGTAATTTACTTTATTGGAGAATAAAAACATAGCTCCCTTCTGTGTCATGCCTGACTGAAGCTGTTAGCAATCTCAGCAGGCCTGATCTGTCCCTTTGCTCTTTCCAAAGGCTGTTTGGATTCTGTATATATTCAGGCCCCTTCATAGGAGTGATTTATATTGTAGCCCTTGGAGTAAGAAATTGCAATAAGAAAAGTCAGCCGGAGGCTAATGTCATAGTCAAATAGTGTTCAGAAATCTGTACAAGTTAGGGAAAGTATTTTTTAACAAATAAAGCACGGACTATAATAGAAAAGGGTAATAAAAAAAGATTAAAGAGGAGGATGAGGATGCTGCCCAGTTACCTTGAGGGAAGATGGGCAGCCTATAAATTTTATAAATAAATAAAAGATGATGCAGAAAAAGAAATGACAGCATGACAGCATAGCAAAATAAAATGATAAAGAACTTATTAAGAACTTATTTGAGTATTTTTGAAGCAGAAAACCAGCCAATGAAACTGCTGGACCAGAAAAGTAAAAGAGATTCTCAGAGATATAGAGATAATAGACATTGCAGATAAATTGAGCCAAGTCCTTTGCATCTGTCTTCACTACAGAAAATATAGGGAAGCTGTCTGAAGTTGTATGGATTTTCTTAGGTGTAGAGGATTAGAAGCATTAAAGCCAGTCGAAGTAACAAGGGAAGGTATTGTAGGTCAGCTTGAGACATTTTGGAAGAAATCATCAGGTTCTGATGGAATCTACCTAAAAGTTCTTATAAAGACTGTCAAATTATTATTAAATTATTATCTTAGCAAAAAATACCTAGTTTTTCACTCAATTTAAGCTCACTATAAGAAGACTGGAAATCCCTAATGTAAAAGTTAAGGGAGTTTGGGGAAATTTATACTGTGGAGCAGTCAGCTTAAGGTCCGTTGCAAGTAAACCAATAGTAATCAGTAATTAAGCAGAGAGCAAAACAAGTTCTGAAGTTTTGCATGGATTTGACAAAATTCTTTTGGAGGTTACTTTAAAAACGACTTTGCCAGCCTTCTTCATGTAGGGCCAAAGGCTATGCCACCACTGTTTCTGAACAAATCACAAGATGTCTGGGACACTGTTCTTTGTATAGATGTGACCAAAGTGGAAATGTTTGGCCATAATGCTCAGTGCCACAGTGCCAAACCAGACAAAAACCAGACACAGCATATCAGCACAAACATCGTGTACCAACCATTCAGTACACGGCAATGACCCCAAGAACACCATCAACTCTACAACAGATTTGGGGGTGGTGGTTAAGAATCAAGGTGTTGCAATGGTCCAGTCAAAGTCCAGACCTCAACCCATACTGTGGCGGGACCTCAAGAAAATTGTGCATAAAGGCTCCCAAATATCAATGAACAATATTGTAAAGAAGAGTGGACCAAAATTCTTTCGCAATGGTCTGAGAAACTAATAAAGTCATACAGAAAATGATTACCTGAAGTTACTGCTGCTAAAGACGGTTCTACAAGCTATTGAATCATAAGGTGTATTTAGTTTTTCACAGATGGTTTCTTCATTTTACTTTTCTTTTTGTAAATTAAATGATGACACATAGTGCAATATGTTACATGTTGTTAATCTGAAGTTGTATTTACCTATTTTTAAGAACTGCTAAAGGTGACTTTTACTATGTACTGATGCATAAAACCACAGAATTCAAAGAGGCTGTACTTTTTCACATGACTATACATACATATGTATTTATATTTGGGATTGTGGACCAGATGATTTTGAGTGGTTGGCTACCTCCAATTCCAGATGTCAATCCCTGTTTTAGAATATCATCAAGCAAACAAGTTGAAAAGAATTCTGTTGCTATTATATAGTTGGATTTTCAAAAAAAAAAACTTTAACACAATCTTATCAAAGGCTGTTCAGTAAACTTAGCTGTCATAGGCTAAGCAGACCTGTACATTTATGGATTACTATGGTAACTGGTGAAAAACAAATAGTGTAGGAATGAATAAGTTATTTTCTCAACAGATGGAAGAACTAGAGTCCTTCAAGGTTCATTGTTGAGACCAGTATGTTCTAATTTGTTCATAGACAAATTGTCTTAGGCATAAATAATGAACCAGCCAAATTTATGAATGCTATTAAATTATTTAGGATGAGAAAACCAAAAGGATCATGAAAATATCCAGAAGGCTCTCTTTAAACTAGATGAACTATCATCAAATAGCAAAAGCAATTAGTTTTAAATAAGTGGAAAGTGATATGTGCCAAGGTAATTCTAGTGTTGAAGAAATATTTGGAAGTATGGTATTCTGCCAGGTCTTTTAACTTTGTATTGTTTCTTCTAGTTCCATTTCGCATTCTGTCCTGTCTGAGATGCAAGTAATAGAACAAGAAACACCAGCGAGTGTAAAGTCCTCTCGGTCTCAGCTGGGCCTCTTTGAAGATACAGGAAGCTTCACATCTGGACCACCCAAGTACGACTAAGCTTTGCTGAGTTTTTAGTTCTGTTAGTATTTCTCTCTCTGGCCTGTATAGATTTCTTTCTTGCATTTGTTCCTAGGTACAAAGATAATCCATTCTCACTAGGAGATGGTTTTGGTTCACAATGGGAAACAGAAATGCCCTCCTGGGGACTTGACAAAAGAGAAGAGGAGGCAGACATCACAGTGTCAAGCATCCGGCCCATTGGTGACAGGTAAAGAAAGGGGAATACAGTCCTTTGCTCTAATGTAGAGCTGTGTGAATGGGGAGTAGTCAGTGAAAGATTTCAGTGCTTTTCTCTTCTACTCAGACCAACCAACAGAAGAGAAACAGAGAGCAAGGTATCAGTAGTAGAGTCTAACGAAGCTCAGCAGAAGTTTGCAGGTGCCAAAGCCATCTCATCTGACATGTTCTTTGGGCGAGAAGTTGATGCTGAGGTAGGTTTTCTATGATTTCTCTGCCCATAGAGATGCCTATTTCCGTCCATTGTAAATAGCAATGTTCCTGATCAATATTGGCTTCCCCTCCCCTTATTTTTTAAAATAATTTTATTTCCATTATTTTTAAAAATCTTTTTTTTATTTCTACCAGTATGAGGCCAGATCCCGACTCCAGCAGCTCTCAGGAAGCAATGCCATTAGTTCTGTTGATCTTTTCGGAGAATCTGAAACAGCAAATGTGGGTATGTCCAAAAGGATTATTCATTTGGAAGTGTGCTGTGATAATTCATGAGTCAACACCATGGCTTTGTTGCCCTCAGTTCCATATAGAGGAGTTTGGTACAGAGCAGTGAGTAGAGTAAGCCTTATTAAAATGTGTGAATTCAAGCAGTTAAGTTCTCTCTCATAAGCGTAGCTTCTTTATTTAGCAAAGCTCTATCCGGCTTCATATTTATATTTTGTCTTCCTTGCAGGTAGTGTATCCATTGGAAATGTACTACCTGCAGCTGACATTGCTCAGTTCAAGCAGGGAGTAAAGTCGGTTGCTGGCAAGATGGCTGTCCTGGCCAACGGTGTAATGAATTCACTGCAGGTGAGAACTGAGGGGAAAGTTGTTATACTTATATACTATCTTGACCAAGATGATGTACATTGGACTCTTTTTTCCTTATTTTATTTTGTTACAGCATAAGCAAGTAGTAAGCCAGGTTGAAAGAGAATGATTGGCCCATAATCCCCCAATGAGTTTCTGGGGTGGTGGATAAATTAGAATTTGAGTCTCCTCAGTACTAGTCCAGTGTCTAACCACTGCAACACACAGCCTTCTTTACCATCTATTTACTATTAAATTTTAGGAAAACGTTTAAATGGATGATTAAATGTGCTTATATGAACAACATATGTAATATCTAAATAAACTCATATGAAAATAGTAATAATGCTAAAGGCTGGCCATTTACATTTCAACATGCCTTTTTCCTATATATCTTTTAAACAGAAGAATCTGAAAGACAGTTTTAAAATCAGGGTCCTGGAGCCAAGTACACAACTTGATGCTCATGGACATTATTTACTTCTACTAAATGGGGTATAAAAGCACTAATTTAAGTACTTCCAAGGCAACTAGTTGATTGGTTCACTTTAAGAAATATTATTTTTCATGATCACTTTGAACTTGCAAATTTTAACGCTAATCCAAACATAGTACAGACATCAAGACAAGACCCAATAAGGATCCAAAACATCACTGAAAATAGTAATAATGCTAGAGGCTGGCCATTTGCATTTCAACATGCCTTTTTCCTATGTATCTTAAACAAAAGAATCTGAAACACAGTTTTAAAATCAGGGTCCTGGAGCCTAGTACACATATTGATGTCCAGAAACATGCTTGTTTTTGGTATGATTGGCTCATAAGCAGTAAGATTTATTTACAAGCTTTGGACTAGTTTTTACAGCTAAACGCCTCGAAATCTTCAAGCATGTTTCTGGACAATTTGTTATATGATTCCCCACTCCCCTTTCTCTTTTTCCTTCTACCCTTAGGACCGCTATGGTTCATATTGATGATCTAGAAGACTGTACCTGTTGGCCTTTGGTGTAACACCACTTGAACTTGGAAACACCACATGGGAACTCTACAGGATAATTTCTAAGCTGGGCAGAGCTGAGGGATGCTTGAGAATACAGAAAACGGACATGCTTGTCCTATGCCCGAAGGTTTTCTGGACAGTTGTTTTGTATTAGAAAACAAATATTTTGTCAAAACCCAGCCTTCAGTGATTGAAGTATGGGCCTTTCCAGAGAACATCCCTCTGCTGCTATGAATTGAGATAGGGTGCAGATGTCATTGTGGTGCTGCTCTTTATATTTCTCTTTGTCTCCCTGACTGATATTGGTGGACTTAGTATTGTGGAAGCAGGAAAGTAGTGTGTAATATTTTTCATGCTTTTGCATGAATTCAGAAGCAAATTATAGTACTTGTTGCATTGGTGGGGACTCTAGAACCTATACTCCAAAATAGAGTGAAATTCCTTCCTCTGTCCATGGTAATCTTACTGCCTTAAGGAACCAGTGTGAGGAACCATTTTAGAATAGTGGCTTAGAAGCACAAATGTACAGCATGCAGTGAAAGGTCAGCACTCTTGGCCTTAGTTAAGATTCTTTTATTTTGCAAATATGACTGATGATAAATTTGTGCAGGAGATAGGAGATCTTCAGTGATAAGAAGGGTTATCTAACTTTCCTATAATCAGTTGGTTGTCCATTGGGTGCTGTCATTTATTTCATATGTTAAAAGAAATAGGAGCTGAAGTGAGTGTTGACTATATTCACTCCATTCACTGTGTTCTTTTTTGTTGCACAACCATTGCTACTACTGCCTTCCTTCAGACTCACAACAGATAATGAATATGGACACCATAGGTTTCTTGCAAACTATATTGAAACAAAATCAGTTTCAAGAAGGCTTCTTCCACCTACCTAGGCACCACTGTTGTCCCTATGCTTTCTGGGATTGTTCTCATAAATTGCTATAGCTTTATTGATCAAAGAGGAACTGGAATAGATAAATGCTCCATCCCAGTCTACATTGCTAATCTCGAGTCTGAGATAATAAAAGGTATTTTGCTCCAAAGCACCCATTACATCTGCATGCTAAATCCCATGTATCAGTGATATTTTTCCACCAGAGTATTCTCATTGCAACAGAGTGGGAGAATTATTTCTTTGTGAAATGGTACTTACTGTTGTAACCATTTTGCATTCAAATTGCATGATTGTTGCTGCTGCACTGTGGGTTTATCTGGAAACTGCCACCAAATACAGTGTCTCTCCTAAGAAGACAAGCCAGTTGTTTAATAGGAAGAGGAATCGCCAAGAACACACTGAAATGATGTCTCAGTGAGGTATACTTGCTAGAGGCAGCTGAGGTTACCAATGCCCTTTGAGGTTACCCACTTTCACATTAGTGTAACTCATTAGTGCAATTAATCTGCTTACTCCTTGTGCACTTCCTATGAAAATAAATGCCTGCATGGACTGACCAGAAATTTCCCCCTTTGCTTGCTTCTCCTTTGTATCCACAGGATTCTGAAAATAGCTTCTCTAGTTTCAAGTGTTGCAGATTTAAAATTGCTTGCTCAGTTCCTGAGCAAAGAGTTTGCAGAGCTTCATATCAGGCCACTTTTACTCAGTCTGCTTTTTCACTCAGAGATTGGAAGAGGTTTCCCTTGCTTGGGTCATCTCTGTACTTGAAATTCATCATAATATTCATAAGTGATATGCAGCCAAATTTATGGCACTGCTTTATGAGGTTTAACGGTGAAGGCTATGGAGTCTTCTTCCTCTCCAATAAACAGATTGGATTCCCGTGTTCTCAATTCCTTGTGGTTCTTATTTTCCTTGGCCCCAAATAACAATACAAAATGTGTTGTCAGAAATTACACCCCTCCCCCAAGTGTATTTTCTACACTAAGCTCTAAGAACAAAAATTAGATTAAAAGAAGGACGAGCAAATTAGTGTAAAAGTAAAGCTAAAGTTGTCGTGTATGTTAGTGTTAGTTACCTCTGGAAGTATTCTGTAATATGACTATTTTTTGATTGCAAGGAATATTGCCTTGCAGTTTCAGCTTTATAACATTCATACTTCACTTTCCCAGGAGTGAAAGAAAAATCTTTTGTCGTAATTCTTTTAGTACTACTTTTTACGTCCTTTCAAATGACATCTGAATAGCAAATGATGCAGTTGCTATTTTTGCAATGTAACTTACGATGCAAGAAATCTACCTCCTAGTGCAACGTTCTTTATTTTCTATACATAGTTCACAGGTCTCATCCTCAACCCACAGTGAAAAAATTACCCACTCCTCCGAGCCATGTGTTTTCCTTTCTGATCTGGACTTTCATAAAATATGTTAATACCAAGCAATATAATAAGGGGTTCATATGTAGGGAGAAATGTGTAAAACAGAGATCAAAGGGCAGCAATGCAAACTCAACACTGAGAATTAAATTTCTTAACATTGAAACAAATGCTCTCGTATTTCAATCAATTTGACATGTTTGCCACAAGAGAGCAGTATGATCCTACAATTGCCATAGGTCTCCATCTCCCTTTCCCCGAAATCCAACACTTCAGTTATAAGGACCTGGTAACCATTGTATATTCCTTTAATCAGTTCTCTGAAGAATCTGTCTCTTCTGTGGAGCCATCACTTTCAGTATCCACTTTCCGACGATGGTGAAGTGGCCTCCAAAGGGGACAGATTCGTGGTGAAGCACGAGAAGGCATGTTTGTTGCATCCCCACTTGCACTAGAAGTGGATACTGAAAGGCCTGAAATTGATGCAATCCTGAAAGGAAAAAAAACCCTGTGGTTACTTTAGTTTACATTTGTCATTATAAAAGTTTTAAAGCATACTGGGGAATATGTAAAAGTATCTATTGATCAATAATTTGCTAAAGAGTTCAGAGAAGAAGAATGTGATCTTCGGCCACCTTTACAATTGGAGATTGACCTCCTTTGCTTAGAAGCTCAGAAAATTGCTCCTATAGAATTCCTATAGAAATGGTGACCTGTTTTGAAATTTTCTTTTGCATGGACCAACATTTGGAAAAGCAGGCTTTCTCCTTTCTTGACATTCTTATCAACTGCACGATACTTCTTTTTTAAATAATTGTTATTAACATTTTCAGATACATAGATTAAAAAATGAATACAAGTGTAGGGGGAAAAGAATACACACACACAGACACACACACACACACACACACACACATATATATATATATATATATATATATATATACACACACATATACATACATACACACACACACACACACACACACCAGTGGTGGGTTGCTTATCCCGAACGGGGCCAGCAGTGTCCTCGTGCACGCGTGCAGTTTACACATGCGTCTTAGCGCCTGCGCGATGCTCCAGCTGCTCGTGGAGAATTGCGCAAGCGCTGTATGTGCCATCCAGCTGCTCGCAGAGAATCGCGCAGGCGCTGTATGTGCCATGCGCCTGCATGGAAGCGCAGAAGCCTTCAAAGACCGGTAAGGAGCGCGGATGGGCCCTTCGCTGTTCCTGGAAGTTACTTACTTCCGGGTTCGCCGACCAACCGGTTTGCGGGGACCGCCGCGAACCGGCTGAAATCCACCCCTGACACACACACATATACTGTATATAAAGAAATGACTTCCCCCTTTATCACAAGTACAATTTCAGTAACATCACCTCTCATACTGTAACACCTCTTTTTCCCATATAGCTATAAAGAAAAATTTAAAGCATCGTCATTCAGTCCTAATTTAAAACGTCAATTAAAATTTGTAATAAATAACATTTTAACCTTTAAAGGGCCAACTTTATGTTCCTTTACTTTGCTTTTAACACAGTAACTTGGGACTTTTTTTTTGAAAACACAACCAAAGATCTCTTCTTCCTATACCTCATCTCTTACATATAAAACAGATTTTTAAAGCAGTCCTTCAGTCTTGGCCAACAAAAATCCATTTAGAATTACCAAAAAAACCCCACCAAACAACAATATATCTTATTTTAATCTTGATCAAATGAACCAACTTTATATTCCATTCCTTTGCTTTTAACAATGCTGATCTTTCATCTCTTTAGATAATGTCCCAGTATTTGATTTTTTTTTCTTTTTGTCTCCTCAAAAACTTTAATGCATCTCTTTTGTAGATGCAAAATAAGTTATTCAATGCAAAAGTTATGAGAAAGTTATAAGAAAGTTAGCCAATGTATAAGTTGTTATAAGAAAGTTAGCCAATTCAGTATAAGAATGAATAATAAAACCTCTCAGAACGGCAAGTTTTATTACACTGGGTGAGTCTCTTTCAATCCTCAGCAAAAGTAGTTTATGCAAGTTTTAAGGAGATAAAAATGTTTTAGACTAAACAGCCAAAGAGTGATTAGAATATTGATTTTGGAAAGTTATAAATGGTCTAAGGGGGCAAAAATTAATTAGAAGAAGACATCCTGTAGGTTGTTTAAAATTTTATAAAAATATGTGAAAAGAATTTGTAACTTTCCTGGGAAAATGCTGTTAATTAGAAAAAACATGAGAAGACTTTGAAAGTTGAACACTAAAGCAAACTAGAAAGAACTAAAGATCAAAATTATAGGAGAAGAAACTCACTAATACAGAATGGAGCAAAATAGTTTTAACTTTGGAAAAATTTAAGGGTATTTGGGAACAATGCACTCAAGTTACTCTTAAGATTGTCTGTTATCAAAAATGGATTTAAAAGCAGTTATGAACTGTTTTACTGGGCAAGACGGAGAATGAGACTGATTTGAAATGACAGGTTATAAGAATGATATGGAAGCTGTTACCTGGATATATAAATGAAACTGGCTGATGTCTTAATAATTAAAGGGATATACAAATAACAGAAGAACTTTCCAATTAACTTCAACTCTACCTGCCATGTTTTAGAGTGAAAGGAAAAATTACCTTTGCTGTTACATTCATTGCAAGAACTCTCATGTGACAGCTAAAAGGAAAAATAATGGTGCCCTAGCCATTCAGTTGTTCTCCATTTTAAAAATACTTACAGTTTCTCTAATTCCTGATCCATAACTGGGTCAATTAGCAACTCTGCTTTCTCAGGAAGAGCTCCTGAAAATGAATAGCAAAGAGAAAGCTCAATTAAAATTCTAAAGCAAGAATAAGTATCTATATACCATAATACTATGGAATCTGAAGTGAATCCACCCATGAAAATGGAAATTTAGGAAGAGGAACATCTGTTCAACAATTCCATGGTGGAATTCATGCTGTAAACTGCTCTCTGCATGGCTTAGGTTTGTTAGCCTTCTTCAAAAAGCAATTGAATTCGTAGATACGCATCCTGCCAACTGCCCGATCACCCTTTTCACTATTGCTACATTTGGAGTATCTTGTCCTACTCCTACAGGAAACATTTCTGTAGCAGCACAGCATCCTGTTAGCTCAGTGTGAGGATGGCCTGTTGAGGCTGATGTCCTTCAAACAATCATGTCATTGCATGTTGCATTGTACATGAACTTCCATAAAACATAAAGGAACGAACAACCTAAGAGTTAATTTTATTTTTTTATCTATATCTATAATAGCTTCCCATCTCTACAAGAATGCCCTACTTGTCTTTCGCTTTAACAATCAGCACTGTAGCTCCTACAATGTCTTAGTAGTAAAATATGCGAAATTTAAGACTTTTGCACTAATAAGGAAGGTTATTTGGTTTTCAAGGGAAAAGGCCAGAGCCCCAGTTGGCTGACTAATCAGGACCTCACTGACTTCCAAATAAGGGAGGCTGCTTTACCTTAGTAAGTAAAATATTCTACATCAATATTTATAACAGTCACTAAAATATTAAATCCACATACAGTTACATAACTACACTGAGGATTAAAAGCCTCCTTCCTCTCTTTAGAGGTTGGACCACTCCGTAACAGACAAAGAACATCAAAAGGGTTTTGCCTCATAAGGAAGTAAAGAGTTTGCCTTCTGATATGAGCAGAGAAAATGGAGTACAATCATGTTTTAAGTCCCTTCTTAAGAACATTTTTTTGGGGATGTCAAAATGCCAACTCTATGGTTCTTGTCATTCATCAGCAGCTTATAGCTGCAGCAGGATTGTTCATATGAGTAGAGAGGCCCATCTGTCCTGAACATATGATACTGCTTAGATATCTAATACTACCACTGGATGCCTAAATTTACATGGTTGCTCTTCCTTCCTCATTCCTTTCGCGCCTTGTCAGCTACACGATGAGTCCATGAACAGAGTTGGTTTTGGTTTTCATTCTTCGCATAGGCACCCTGGACAAGGATTCAGTTCATGAAGCATCAACATGATCTGAATCTAGCAGATTCAAGTTGCCAATTTCCTTAACAGCCTTTTTTCCTAGATGAGGAAAGGGAAACTCAAGGTATGGATTGCTTACTCCGTTATTCTATATCTCCTTTATACTGTATATTGTTCAAATAATGATCAAATATCAGTATACTAAAATATGTTGGGGGGGGAATAAAAAACTTTGATGAGCCATTATTTCATTTTTACAAGACAGTAGATTATATTGCTGTAAGACAGCCGTGAGGTGATCAATAAAAAATTTGATTTTAAAAAGAGTCTCACAATCCAGGAATGGTTTACAAGAGAGATTTGTGCAAAGAGTCTTGAACAAGTAGACATGAATCCAGATGGATCCTCAAACTGCATACCATTATTGTCTAGGGCAGGGCAACCTCATCCAGTAGCAAGGACTGGAGATATTTAATCTATGTTGCCCTCCAAATTCATTGCCACTCAGTCTTGCTAGGATTAAACCGAAGCCTTCAATCCAGATTCCAGAGCCTCAGTGCATCCGGAATGTACCAAGCAAAAGACAGTCCATGACAGCATAACTTAGCTGACAGCATATTATAAAGGCTTTGCCCTTTAAGTAAGAAGAATAGGATTGATTTATCCCTTTCTGTTCCTTTGATTCAGAGCCCTGTACAACATTCACATTTTATGCCCTAAGTATACTTATGACATGGCCTTCATTATCCCTTTTTTGCAACAGTTCTGCCTAGCAAAGCTTCACATGCCATATACTTCCTTACCACTCAAGTCACCATGAACAATTCTGCAATTCTACCCTTTCCTCATGATTAACTCTTCATATTTCCTGATGATGTTTGCAGAGCTTGTGCGTTGCAATGCTTGTGTATCCAAGACTCTAACGTGAACGTAACGTATCCACGTGAACTATATAACTATGTTGCTCTACTAACTGGTGTGCAAAAATGGGGGAAAGGCAGCCTAATCTTCTCCCTGCTGTATCTCAGATACATATTCTGTGAAGATAACATATATCTTAAAATGGAGAGAAGATTTTCAGATTCCCTGATACACTATTGCAAAGAAGTGGTCCACTGGGGTTAGCTGGCAGATGCACTTACTCTTATGTTTACCTTCCTTCTGTACAACAAATTGTACTCATATTTTTTTAATACAGTGTGGTGCATGGGACTAACTAAAGTCTGTTCGCAAGAACAGAATGCTCTTCCTGTCTTAGGTAGGGAAGTCTACAGAGATGAGTCTGCACACATAGTTCTTGGCATAACTTGGCATCCTCGGTATGTGGAATGCTTCTAAACTGTGTACGGCTCCCAGGGTAGCAGGTCCTCACAGAGATCTTTTGCGTAACTCTTCACCTTGCAGCAGTCATCCAAGGGAGAAACAGGGATGGAACCTCTTAATAAGGAAAATGTTCCTTCAGAAAGAAAGCTGCATGTGAGGAGGGAAGGAGCAATCTACACTTACTGTTTCTTCTGTCCTGCCTAATATCCAAAAAAGTAAGACACTCTTATATCTCTGGCACTAAAATAAGATAAAGATTCCTCTTGCACGTATGTGCTAGTCGTTCCTGACTCTAGGAGGCGTTGCTCATTTCTGTTCCAAAACCAAAGAGCCAGCGCTGTCCAAAGATGTCTCCATGGTCATGTGGCCAGTATGGCTACATGCCAAAGGCGCAAAGAACACTGCTACCTTCCCACCAAAGGTGGTTCCTATTTTTCTACTTGCATTTTTTACATGCTTTCAAATTGCTAGGTTGGCAGAAGCTGGGACAAGTAACGGGGGCTCACTCTATTACATGGCACTAGGGATTCGAACCGCCAAACTGCCAACCTTTCTGATCGACAAGCTCCAGGTCTTAGCCACGGAGCCACCACTATAATGCCAAATGAGCAAAAAGGGCTGCTGCCAGCCTTCTGCAGCCTCCATTTCCTGAATGTGAAGCTTGTTCTTGCATCTAAAGATCTCAAGGGTGCTCCAATCTCTTGGGAGAATTGGTAAACAATATGCAGTGGATTGGTGAATCAATATTGACAGAGGAGTGAGGCTGGGCTTACAGTCTGCTTGACAAATTCATCAGCTGGCTTTTAATCTCTCCTCCTCTTCCCTTTCAAGATGCTGGTGAGATTGGAGGCACAGTGAGGCCCCTGCCTGAAAGCGCTTTCCTTCCTCATCTGAAGCTCTCGCCTGGAACTGCCCTTGCTGCAGGGCTTTAGGGAGCCTGTGATCCCTTGCAGACCAAAGCCTATTCAAATTATCCCCGTGTGCAGGGAAGATGAAAAGGCAGGAGGGGGAAAATCCTGCTTTCCTTGCCAAGATGCCTGCACCTGTTACACTTACGGCTGCCCCGCAAGAGGCCTCAGTAGGAGCCTGGCTTGAAGCCAGGACAGGCCTTTCTTAATGGAAGGAAAAACCCATACACAATGGCGGCAGTAGGCAGGGCTTTCTCAGCCCATCTGTTTGCTTTGCACCTTACTGGAAGTGGATTTTGTACAGGCAGAAAGAAAAGCCCGAAACGGTGCAATCTAGGCATCGTCTTTACTTGGGAATGCATTACTAGCTAAGCCTGTTTACAGAAGGGATTGAGGGCTTGTATGCATGTTCCTTTTGATATATAATCTCTACGCTTTGGTAAACAGCAGCTCCAGTTGTTGGCAGGGGCTGGGAGGCTGGAAAGGGAGTGGAGTTTGGACTAAGACATATCCTTGAGCAGAGAAAATGCAAAGGTATCAAGAGCAGCTTGGATGGTTGCTAGCAGGGCCAAGGAGGCATGCTGTTATATTCAGAACCCCAGAAATGCACCCAACAGGCCCAGTGCTGATCTCCAACACAGATTCTGCTTTGGAAAAAGACACCCATTTTCCCAAAGCCTGATTTTAAGGTTGCAGGACAAATAACAATTCTGAAAGGGCGTAAGTGCATTGCTTCTGTCCCGTAATCATGATATTTCTACTGAAACAAAGTCTTGGCTTCACATAAAGTGTTTTTTCTTCTGTCAAACCACCTGGTCTGGCCAAATATGGGAGGGAGCATACTGCTTCCCTTTCGCCTTTCAGCCCCACTCCAGGAGCCTTCCAGGCAGTCACTTACACGACAAACCATTCTGTGTTACATTATATATACTCTGGATTTTGAAACAGAAGGAAATCAGGATCTCGGACACAGGGCAGAATGGTAGTTGCCCATCTCTTTCCTTGCTGCTGGAGGGTTATATCACCTAAAAATCTAATGGGGAGAGATGGGAATTAAGGAACATTTTTGTTTTGTTACGTGACTTGCCTTATTTAAATCTCATGGAATTGTTTTCCTTTAAATACAAACTTTTCTGGTATATACCTACTAACCTTGTGGACTCTGTATGCTTGACGAAGGAATCTAGGCCACCAAATTCTTAAAACAGTATTCACAGAAAATAAAGGACTTTTCATTACCAATAGTTTTGTTGATCCCATGATGCTTTGCAAGAGCCATCAGAAATCCATAGAAAGTTACTCTCTGTACATTGCTCAGAATTTCCTTGAGAATAGTGGCTGGGGGGCAGCTAGGCAAACAAAAGGAACACAAGAAAAACACTTGATATATCAATGTCTGTGAATGACCTTTCTTTAGACTCAAGATTGATCAAGCTGAATGAATTGAATCATCTACATCATGGACCCATCCTCCTACATTACTCCTACAATTTGAGAAATGTATCTTTCTGCAACAAGAGAGAGAATGGGCTAGTAATCCATGGGCACTCATGATTCCTTTTGACTTGAGAGAATCAAGGGAAGAGAAGATCCCAGCGGAAAGCATTTCCCAATTACTTTAAACAACACGTTTCTCTTTGGTGTTGAAGGAAATCTAGTTGGCCAGGCAGCAATTAAAGCAGGATTTGGGAAACTCTGGTATGGTGGCTCAACTCATTCTATGGGGATTCAAGAAAAGTTCTCCCCTTTTACAGAGCCTCCCTCTTTACCATTAACGATTGCTTTGTATTTTCCTGATTGGTCATTCCATTAAAGTTTTCCCCAGTGGGTGAATCTATGCATTAGACAAACTTTCAGAAATCATTCTATGCTTTTCCCATTTTTCCCTCAGTGGAAAGGCATGGGAAATGGTGGCAATTTAGTGGAAAATATGCTCTATTCATTTGCAAATGTGAAAAGAGCATCACTTCCAAAAAGTGGCAAATCATTGCTCGATTGCCCTGTACGTAGGAGAAAATGCAACCCTTTTCTTACTGTATTGTGTATTCTTTATAAATGTATGTTTCTGTGTTCTCTTTTCTTTATGACTTTTGTGTGTGCATGTATTGCCTTTCTTTCTGTATGTTTTTGGCGTGTGCACATGTATGACAAAATAATGATTGCAAAATTTTGTCCCATTTGACTTGGATGCTTGGAAGAGCCTTGAATCAAACTGAAGCAAGCTATTTAGTTGTTTGCTGTGACAGAGATTCCAAATACAAAGAAATACAAAGAAAAAGTCCAATCCTTTACGAGGCGACTTTTAAGCTACCTTTTTAAAATGCTTTGTTATATAGGTGACAATTTTAGGTTGTCATCAGAGCACAATTAGGACTGATGTGATGAAGAACAACGTCCCATGAAATCTTGCCCTTTTATCTTCACAAAATATATTATTTCCTTGTTTATTTCAGCTGCAGCTGAACTCTCTTCACTCTAAACCATTTCTTTCAGTCACTATAGTTTTTTCATTGTAAATAAAGTATAAGGTAAAGGTTCTCTTTGGACATACGTGCTAGTTATTCCTGATGTTAGGCGGCGGTGCTCATCTCTGTTTCAAAGCCCAAGAGCCAGTGCTGTCCAAAGACGTCTCCATAGTCATGTGGCCGGCATGACTAAATGCCAAAGGCACACGGAACGCTGTTACCTTCCCAGCAAAGGCGGTTCCTGTTTTTCTACTTGCCTTTTTATGTGCTTTCAAACAACTAGGTTGGTAGAATCTGGGACAAGTAACGGGAGCTCACTCTGTTGCGCGGCACTAGGGATTCGAACTGCTGAATTACCAACCTTTCAATTGACAAGCTCAACATCTTAGCCACTGAGCCACTGCGTCCCATATCAACTGGTGGGTTTCAAATTTTTTTAGAACCTCTTCTGTAGGTGTGGCCTGCTTTGTGGGAGTGGCTTGCCGGCAATGTGACTGGGTGGGAGTGGCTTGCCAGCCATGTGACTGAGTGGGAGTGGCTTGGCAGTCATGTGACTGGGTGGGCGTGGTCAACTTGTAAAATGTTGTGAAACTCACTTAACAATGCTCTTGCTTAGCAACCAAAATGTTGGCTCAGAAACTCTGGCATTTGAAGCACGCAAGTCTTAAAGCTGTCAAGTTACAAGACCCTTGCACCCCTAACCCTTTAGAAACAAAAGCCCCAGGGGTGTTCAAACCTTACAGTTTTAAGACTTGTGGACTTCAACTCCCAGAATTCCTCCTCCAGTCATGTTGGTTCAGGAACTCTGGCATTGAAGTGTCCAAGTCTTAAAGTGTCAAGTTACAAGACCCTTGCACCCCTAATCTTTTAGAAAAAAAACCCCAAGGATGTTCAAACTTGACAGCTTTAAGACTTTAAGGTTTAGATAGGACTCTTAGAGGCGGGCGGAGCAATTGGTGAGCCAGCAAATCAGTGAGCGGCGGGCAGGGCAAGAGTGGTGCGGACGGGCAGGGGGAGGGAGCTGGAACCGGTTCTAAACGGCACAGTAATTTGTGGAACTGGCAGGAACCCATCCCTGCATATAAAGTATTCTGGTTCTTAAAATGAAATAGTTCCCTTTCCATGAGCTTTTCTCAGAGAAACCAATGAATTAAATCGATGACTCTGACAGACCTCCCAAAATCTGTGGGGCAGAACTGGTGACAGCTGAAAATCTGTTGCATAATACATACAAAAGTCAAAACTTAATCTGTATCAATACCTGACACATGTTTGTTTCAGGAAGTAGAGGAATAGCACAAGACTGAAGATAAAAGGTCACATTTACAAGACCTTTTTGATATGGATTGTTTGTACCAAAATGTCAGTAAGACTCTTCCTTACCCTGAAGCCAATGAAATAGATACAACTTGTTGTAACCCAGCTGGCCTTACCTGTATTTGGATTTGTCACATAATGATTCAAGGCACTGGTAAAATGCAGATGCCTCCACTCCATCGACTGGACTGCACTCATTGAGAGCTTGACGCGAACGATGCTGCCCGGATGACGATGTAGGCACAATCACGGTGTTTGGGTTTTTGCCTGTCAAGAGTTCTTGATAGATGGCAGCCACATTTTCAATAAACTCTATTCAAAAACAAAGATGAGTTGTAAAAATAACTGATGAATGTATTATAAGACTATGTGCTGTATATAAAAGACTGCATGAACTGATAATAATAGATAATTATAATAATAGATAGATAATTAATTCTATTCTAGTTATATATTGTACTTTGAGAATGTTTCACTGTTTCCAGCGCTGATATGAATATGCAATGACCAATATAAATATGCAACTTACTTGCTAATGTAGTCGCTATATATAAGCATTCTCCATCAGACTTCACAATTTTCCTGTTATTTACTCCCAGAGTCTACATATAAGCAAGTTTTTTTTAAACCATCCAGTTCAGATGTGCAAAGATGTGGACTCCACTCTGAGTGTTTTGCATTCAGGTATATTGGTGGGTGACCTGAAAAAACCGTTGAATTTGGATAACAACAAAAATGTTATCCAAAGGTATAAGTGTGCAAAACTTTGCACGCATGATAGGAACCTGCAAAAGTATATGTACTGAATGTGAAGGTTTGGAATTCTCAGAGGATGAAACAGATAACAAATTATTGCTTTTTATTTTCCTTTTTATGTCAGTTTGAACTCCAGAATAGCATAATCTCCCTCATACCAGTGGTGGGATTCAAATAATTTAACAATCGGTTCTCTGCCCTAATGACCAGCTGGGTAGGTGTGGCTCAGTAGTCATGTGATTGGGTGGGTGTGGCCAACTCAATGTCACTCATGTCGACGGGCACTTCGCCTTAGCTGTTACAATGTAATAAGGGTTAAGCGGAGAGGCAGTTTCTGTAAGCAGGGAAATGAAGATTAGGCTAGAAACAACACCCGAATGTTACCTTCCTGCCTTCCTTACAGGATTAGCTATGTAAAGTGGAAAAAAACAAAATGAGATTTCTTCCAACAACCGGTTCTCTGAACTGCTCAGAAAGTTAAAACCGGTTCTGCCGAATAGGTGTGAACTAGCTGAATCTCACCACTGCCTCATACATATGACATGATTGTAGAGAGAAAGATGACTTGAGGAAAGGGTTATTAATTGCCATGCAATTGAACCTTGTTTCGATAGAGAAATAACAGAGAAACTTGTCTTAGGAGTAGGGAGTGAAATAAGCCATTTAGTACAATGCCCTCTGACATGATAATAAACATTTGCACACTATCATCATTATTACATTTTACTCTCAAATGAAAAACATTTATAATAACTGCCTTTTGCTTTCATTTAGTTCTCAACTGAGGAAAAACTGTACCTCAGAATAAAACAGCTGAGTCTGTTCTGAATATTTGGAATTTCCTGCACAAGCCTAAATACCTGTCAGCTGGCTTTAGCAAGAGGAAATTTTATGTTTTGTCCTAATACTATGTATCACAAAAGTTATTTTCTTCTTCCATTTCATTTTTTATTGCTTATTCACAAATTACCCAACCAAAGGTTCTAAAGTAGCAAATAAAGCAAATGAGTTTTAGAGATAATAGGTTTTATAAATTTACTTGGCTAGACTGGATCAGTTCAATAGGTTTTATTATAATTTTATACACTATTTTGAATTAGCTACTTTTTCATTTATTATATTTTCATGGATAGTTGCTGTTCTCTCCCTGTCTCTCTCTCATTCTCTTTCTCTTATACTGGTTATTAACCATAATTTTCAATACTGGAATTTCCTATATGCAATAGCCTTTTCTGAACCATGTGCAAAAGTCACATAGAGTTTATCTTATGTGTAGAATATGTAACTGTAACTCAACGTGCTGGGTAGCTGTCAACAGCTTTTGAGCATTTCTGTATGCTGATTGATGAAAACAAATCTTGTAAACACATTTCAGGAAGATTTGCTCTACTAGAAACAAGGTAACATAGCTTGAGGATACCCCTGAGATGCCTTCAATTTTCCCAACTTTAATCACGGGTGAAAAAATGGTGCCAAAACATGCCAGCTTTGTTTCCAACATCTCCCCAAGTAAGCAGGCTCTTGAATCTCCAATCTTCCTTAGATTTACAACTATTTCCCAACTATGGCCTGGAATCTGAAATATTTTAACAGAACTCTGATAGTTATGGAGACAGAGCTCCTTATTGGTAAAGCTACATTTTATTACCTTAGAATTGTTTATCAACGTTTTTCACCTCTTCAGTTTTTATACATTCATTACTCCAATCTAAACCATCCTTACGTTACCTATGTAGAATTACCATCCCTGAATTCATGCATACAACAGCCATCACAGAGATTGTAGTGTTGGTTTGATGCTTACAGGAATTAACATCACATGGGAAAGACCAGTTAAGTTTGTTTAATTATATGATAATGATTTTATACCAGGAGCAGTGGCTATCCTTCATTACTGATCTCAGTTTAAAGTCTGACATAACTTACAAAGTGTGCAAACATCTTGTTCTCTGACTTGCTACTAAAAGCATTCAGGTTGGTAATACCAGCAAAGCCTTTTCAATTGCCATTCCACTCTCATAATGTTTTCACTTAAGAAATTCTGTTGGGGTAGACATATACACATCACTGCTTTCTTTTTGGTCTTTACTATATATTTTTATCTGTTATCACTTATTTTTAAAGGTATTTTTATTGCAACTGCTTATTAAGACTTTCTCTAAAAGGCACAGTGGGAATATATTAATTAAAGTTATGTGCAGAATAATTCTCAGATATACAGAACAAAG
The DNA here is from genome assembly GCF_051295495.1 of Thamnophis sirtalis. Lineage (NCBI taxonomy): Eukaryota > Metazoa > Chordata > Lepidosauria > Squamata > Natricidae > Thamnophis > Thamnophis sirtalis. The sequence goes on along the minus strand of NW_028261381.1, from coordinate 105,938,513 downwards.
CTTGACATATAGATTTTGGACAGCACAGTTTTTACTATAGAGCAAAATTGTCTGACCAAGGTTGTTCCCAGTACTATGCTATCTGATCTGTCTGATTACATTAATCACAAATGTAGTAAAGTGGGATAGACTTGCCTGAGTAGTAAAACTGGATCTGGAAGGCAAACAGGAAGTCTGAAAAAGACATCAAACAGTCCACAGCATCATCCATTAAAACAATCCTGGAATCAAGAAGGAGAGAGCTCAGCAACAGCCAATGTGATGTACAGCAGAGATACAGGGCATCGGAAGTGAAGCAGAAATGTTCGGGACTGATAAAAGGAGCCACATTTTGTTCTATAGCTCTCCAAATCAGTCCCAGAATCTGTTGTATTAAATCCGAGTTTCTTCCTAATGCTTTAAGACGGGGTGGGCTTCAAAAATTTTAGCAAGGGGTTCTCTGCCTGGTTGCTGGGTGGGTGTGATCATGGTGGGCATGGCCTAGTCTGCTTCATGAACCATGGCAGGGGGGGTTTACCCTCCCTGGGCTCTGGAGGTTTTTCTCAAGCCTCCGGGAGGGTGAAAACAGCCTCCCCAGGCTCCGGAGGCCCCTGGAGGCTGGAAACGGGCCCGTTTCCGGCCTTCCCAAGCTTCTGGTAGGGCCATTTGTTTGCCCTCCCTGAGTCTCCACGTATGCCCTGCACTTAGCTGCATTCAAAATGGGCTGTGTGGGGACTCCTGGGAGGGGTGGATGGGGCCAGCCAGGAGTGGAATTTGGGGGTTCTCCAAACTGCACAGAATCTTAGCTAGAGGTACTCCCGAACCCTGTGAACCCCCTACCAGTACCCTGCTTTAAGACAATCAAATGATATTTTGTTATTATGGCATTGTTGTTACTATTCTTTTTTTATTCCAAGAAAGTACCACTAAAGGCTGACTAACATATTTATTTGGTTTTTTGTTTCCTTATTTATTTAATGTAACCAACTAGCATTTTCAACTGATAGCTAATGCTGTAACTTTCAGAAAAATGGGATTCTACAATAGCAATTCCATGTCATGTTGAACAAGGAGGGTTCACTCCCCTCATCCATGTTCAAATGCAACAGAGTGATCAGTGCTGTTTCTGCCTTGTTGATTCTTGAAGTCTAACCTCCCCACCACAAGTCTTCTCTCTTGAACAGACACATCCTAGACTGCACCCAATATTGTGTAAAAAAGTCCACTTACATTATTTTTCCCTTCTCCTCCTTTCTGCTACAGCTCAAGAATTGCTTCCCAAGCCTGCTCTGTATGATTCCCAAATACTGCAGATATTTACAATCAATCAATCAATCAATCAATCAATCAATCAATCTGCAGCTACTCATCAATTTTCTCCAACACACTTCATATACCATTCCTAAAATGAAAGTCATTCAAAAAAGCAATCTAAAGTCTTGAAAACTAGATTGTCAAGAAGACTACAGTTCTCCTTATGAGCAGAGAATAACAATCTGCATTTCCTATTGCTTGTGGGTGGCTCTAATAAAATAATTTCATTTAAAAATGAAATAAATTCTGAAGAGACAAATGAGGAAATACTTGTTTTCTTGCTTTTGGAAAAGAAGCAATAGTCTATTATAAAGGGTAAAACTAAAATAAGATTACAACCACAAATATCTCCTCTGTGCTGTTTTAACCTTGGATGAACATAATTAATTCTAATAGGCAGACCACAATTTTACTGTCTTAATTTATAATGCTATTCCAACAGCATTAAATCTACAAAACCTTATAAAAACAAAGCCTGGAATACTCTTACAAAAGCTTCACAGAACAGTTGGATGACAAAGCAGCAATTATGGGAAGGAAGAAATTACTATGCCATTAATTTGCCAGCATTCTTTGGATAGTCAAAAGAAGCAAACAGAAAATGTCAATGCCACAGGAAAGAAATGCATTTCTTAGATACCATGTTAACCAGTGGTTCTCAACCTTTCCAATGCCGCGACCCTTTAATACAGTTCCTCATGTTGTGGTGACCCCCAACCATAAAATTGGTGACTCAGTTCCTAAGACCATCGAAAATATGTGTTTTCCAATGGTCTTAGGTGACCCCTGTGGAAGGGTTGTTTGACCCCCAAAGGGGTCCCGACCCACAGGTTGAGAACCACTGATGTTAACTATTTGGGTTGTCTAATTGTTTCTCGTTCTTTCTTAAACTCCTTGACCCAAACCCAGCTTTTCCTAAGATTTAGTCTCTTGATACTGTAATATTGCAATTTAACTAAATTTTAGGTATGCTAACTAAATCACTTTTCTAATCTTTCTTTCCAATGTTCACCTGCCTGGCTGTTCCTTAGTGTTTTTCCTCCCATAGCTAAGTATTGAGAGCTAACTATGCATCTCTGAATGAACTACCATAATGCTGTGACAATTAATACTCAAAATATGCATGCTCCTAGTGTTTATAACTCATAATTGTATATCATAGATATACACTGTGTATTTCAGCCTCAGATGTCTTAAAAACCAAAAATAATCTATCTTTTTGTATTAAAAACTGTTTCTAGAATATAAATCATAGAACCAGTGATAATTGAAGGCTCTTGTCCTTTTAGAATATATATTTTGCTTCCGATTCTTCAAAAATATGTTTAAAAGATATTGTTATAATTTTCTGCAAAGTAAACCCAATGTATTTTAATAAATTGCACTGTATTCAGATTCCCTTCATAAAAATCTTGCTTTTAAATTTGAACATATATGCTGGCTTTCCCCAAAATTTGCAGACCATTATCTTATAATATATTGGGGTCCCCACACCTGAGCCTTTAAGGGCAAAATGGTTGGCTGTTTTCCTGTAACTGCAGTTCTTCCAATGGATCTGTGCATAGCCCTTCATTTAGGAACATTTTAAAGCTGAGCTTTGTAATGGGACTTCATCCACTCCAGCCCATGGCCTCACCAAGTAATGCAAAGTACGTGGAACCAACACAGTGACTTGAAAAGAGTAAAATATGAGGTTACTTAAGAAGGACTTGAAAACCCAATTACAAGTAAACAATTTATAATACTTTGTAGTTTCTAAGCATTCCATACATGTATAACCATAAGTTCAGAAACTGACAAATTTACATCCTTGCCACCCGGACATTCCTCACTTATTAAGAGAGCAGCCTTCCTGCCAAATATTGGAAAAGCCCCCACCTAAACTAGCTGGGAAATAAGATCCTAAAACAATAGCAACCCAGTTGCTGAGATTTCTATACCTTTTTATATTTTCTTTCAATAAATCTTGTTAAAAGAAACTCTGAGAGAATCTTGATTTGAGTTAAAGTGGGCTTGGCAAGAGGGAATACTGCAGTTTACATACATCACAAGGTTAACAAACATCTAGAAAATGAAGCATCTGCTGCATATCATCTGAGAGAAGGAAGTCAGAAGAATTATGACCTGAGCACAGATGGAAATCAGTCACTGCCTTTGGCAGGAAACAGGCATCTGGTAAGAAGTTTGTCTCTAACTTGGATGATGTTAGATCAGTGTGAAAAGTACAAGGGTTCATTGATGCGACATAAAGAATTAACTGTTGAAAGAAGAAACACTTTAACAGTAAACAACATTAAGGCAATAGCTGTCATGATTTCAATTATTAGAAAGTTGAGTTAGTTTAGAACTCAGATGAGGTAAAATAATCAAAATCCAAGAATGAATGAACCAGAGATACAGGTTCTTTAAAGCTCAACCAAATCTGTGGAAAATTTCTGGACAGGAAAATGAAAAGCAGAGATTGTTATAATGTATGCTTAAAGAAGCTTAAACTCTGTGTTTTTAGAAACAATAAAAGTTATAGAAGGAAATAAATAGAGTAGTTGAATGGCTTTCTATGAAAGATAACTATCTGAAAAACAACCAAGGTAATCTTATAAGAACAGTTGCAATCTTCCTGGAGGCCTCCGTTTTCCTTGCATATCAGGTATTTCATAACTAAGAAGTGAGACTGCAGGCTATTAAATGCAGGATCGGAACACCGTCTCCCAACAGGAAGTTGCTGTGAAGGGAGAGAGGGTGAAAACATTTGTTTGCCATCTGAAGGAAATGGGTGACCCAGATGTCATAAAGATGCACTGAAGTTGGCAATAGTTTTGTAAGCCAAAAAGTAAGGATGGGAAGCACAAAAGTGAACTCCCATTTACAATTTTGTGAAACGTTATTTGTATCTTCCAGGATTTTCTGAGTTTTATATATTTGCAAAGAATATTGACAGATTTTCACACAGACCTACTGTTACATAAAGAGAATTTAAAAACCCACCAAAATTTAGTGCTTATTTTACTTATTTATTTCATAGATAACAAATGATGAGCCAGTGTAAAAAAAAGTTACTCCTATCTTCAGTTCAATATTTAAAATGGACATGGCTCAGCATTGCCCAGCGAAAATCTCTTACACTTTGGCCCCTCATCCCAGAGAAGTGGCTACAATACAGATACTATATCCATATCATGCCTCAATTAAAAGAGCAACTGAAGACTGTATTGATGTTTATTAGTCTGGATAACATTACAAAACTATATCTGAGGCTCCACTGGCCTATAGCTGCAGCTGTGGTCCTGAAATGCAAAAGATATAGGCTAGCCGTAAATCTTCTCAAGAGTTATAATTTTGTCAAAACTCTCCAAGAGACCATCATAAAATCATGCAAGACCTCATGAAGTAGCAGGAGGTAGAAATTGTATTTCATATAGTCCTCAACTTAAGACCCTTCATTTAATGACCATTCGTAATTACGATTGTGCTGAAAACAGTGACAACCAGTCCTTGCACTTACAACCATTGCAGCATCGATGTGGTCACAATTTGGGCACTTGCCAACTGGTATGTATTAACAATGGTTGCAGCATCCCAGGGTCATATGATCACCCTTTGTGAACTTCACAGGGCCTTCTGACAAGTAAAGTCAATAAGGGAAGACAGATGAGTCAATAATCTTGTCCTGATGGGTTTGTTCTCCTATGTTGTGCCATGCGTTTATGGCCATCAGGACAAGATTCAGCGGTCCATTTGCTTTTAAAAGACAAAAGCTACTCTTTTGAACATAGCAAAGTCCACATTTTGGACAGAGAGTACCCTAGTTTGAAAGTGGGGTCAAAGAGGCCAGCCATGTCGAAATTTAACAGCTCTCTTTCAACAGAGGGGGGGGGGGATGTGACATCATCTATTTCCAATCTACAACACAGTTCTTTCAGCAGTTCCAAGAAGGCTCCACACCCATTTGCACTACTCAGGTAACCCGAAGGACACAGATAAAACTCCAGATGGCCTTAACAACTGGTTAAAAGACTGCAAATGACCAGCTGTCTGCAAGGAGTATAAATCCTTCCATTCCTCACCATCCAGTGAGAGCTGAAGAAGTTTCTTGGATGAAGGGGGAAACATCTTCAAAGAAAAACAAGGAAGTCCAGTTGCCTCTTGAAAAAAGCACCTTTAGGATTCACTGAGTTCACACAGAAACCTAAATCTTGGAGAACAGAGGAAATGAGACAGATGGCTGAATCAAGATGGGAAAGGATAAGCCCTATGAGAAACTTAGATATACCAAAAACTGAAATATTTTGATCCAATGGAGTTATAGAATTACTAACATGTACTTGGTACTTGACTGGAATATAATTTTCAAAAAGAATTTTGATTACAATAATAAATATTATTACAAATAAAACTTACAGGAAGAGAAGAGATGGGGGGGAAATAACAAAAGTGCAAGAAACAAAGAAAGAGCATAAGAAAGAAAAAGAAAAGAAATATATAAGGATGTGACTCCCAACCATCATCACAAGAAATATAAATAAATTTACGAACTCTTCGTCCCCTATGAAGTTACAAACAGAAATCTCTTCATGCCACATCCCATCCCTTTTCTATAGGCAAATTAATAAAACATCAGCTTTTTGATCCTGGTGTCATTCAAAAATAAAGGGTTGCCAGAACTTTGTAAAAATAAAAAGGTCTTATTTAACTAAAGTCCCATATCCTGGAAAAGTATGGAAATTGCTGAACTATATTATAAACAAAACTTAGGGTATTTGCCTAAATAAACAGTTATGATGTTCTCATGGCTAAAACATAATCAATGTCTGTGATTATCCGTTAGAATGAATCCTAAGTTTCATGAAGATCTTGCTTTATTGAGCATGATTTAGAATTACAACATCTTCAAACCCCTGAGAATCTTCAATGACTTTGGACTAGAACAGTTAATAGAAGTAGCTTAAGAAAACTAAGTGGAGGGGGGGTGGGAAGGAGGTGGAAGAGCTACAGGACATATCTGCAGGAGAAGCTTCCCTCCCTGCCACTCAGAGCAGCTCAGTTCAGTGAGGCAGATTCAAGCATGCAGAGCAGCTTGAATTAATTACCGCGAAGAAGAAAGGCTAAGGCTAAGAGGGTCCCCAGGAGAAAAGCTACTATTTAATACAAAACCCTTTGAAGATGTCAAACTCCTTCTGTTTTATTTATTATCTCCCAGAAGCCTCCTCCTGGTGCTGTCTGCTAGCAGCTCCAGTTCTTATCCTTATTACTAACCGCATTACAGAGGTGGTCAACAGCCACAGGAAGGAGAGGCTGGCACACAGAGCATCTTCCATCTCCCAGGCAATAAAATATAGCCATTGGCATCTTCAAGCCCTGGAAACGCTAAAAGCCCTTGGCTGAATTCTGTATCACATTCTTTTTTACCTTTTAGACTGCTCTTAATAAAGCAAGAAGCATCAATGTGAGTCATGAGAGTTTTTACGAATATTTCTATTTCTAGAATAAAGAAAAGGCAAAATACATAGAATGCACAGAGAACTTTTCTGTATTTTTATATATTGACCTCAATGACAAATTGTCAGGTTTTGGCAACGGAATAGGTATAAGTCTACTCTACCTCACAATTCTAAAGAGCTGTAAAATATTAATGGAGAAGTAAAATTTGGTGCAATTAAGTGACAACAAATTAAGTTATACAAGGAAATTATTCTGGCCTGAAAAAGTACAATATTCAATTGGAAACTTCCCCAAGAGTTTGTGATCTAATTGCTCAAGAGGATTTGTTGAGGATTGTTATTTGTAGGAAAATGGATGGCAGAACTTGGAGAGGGAGTAAAAAGAGGGATCAGCCTAGAGTAGTTAGTCATAAGCAAACTAAGTCCTAAGTGAACACCTAACCAGTTGTTGATCATTAACTGAGAAGATTCCTGTGCACAGGCTTTTAGCAATAAATCAGATTAATTGAACCTTCAGGTATGAACCTGGTCTTTCATGCCTGACATATTTCCTCAAATGACTGTATAAGTGGAGTAACAATGGAGTACTGCACTGCCTTGTTTATGGATCTCCTAAAGTACTGTGCTGAGGGAAAATCTTAGTGCAGGCGCTCAACGAAAAAGTATGATCCTAATTTAGAGCAAAATCCCCCTGAAGAGGAATGAGAAGGTATGAGCTCTTCAATATAGGGGTGTCTCAGATAATAAGAAAGTAAATCCTTCTCTTAGCATATTTTAATAATTCATTTCATAAAAAGAATGATAATTAAATTTTTCATTTCATTTTTAGGTGGCTCTAATGATATATATATCATTGAGCATGATTGTTTAATGACCCTATGGTGAGTAGACCAATAAACCCCTTCTGGGTGCCTGTTATCCTTACTGCTCGGAGACGTCGGGCATATGACGCCTTAATTGATTCTGGGAGTACTCGTTGCCTCTTAAGTCTAAGCATTGTGGAGGAGTTAGGGATAGAAGTTTGAAACCTGTTCTGTCCCCTACGGTTTACACAGGTAGATGGGTCAGTGTTGGGTGGGGCACCAGCTACCCAGGTTACAGAGAAAATCAGACTCGAGCTTGGGGACCATTGGAAGTTAATCCGGTTTATCGTAGTGCCACAGATGATGGAAACTGTGATACTTGGCCTTCCATGGGTGGATAAGTGGGGCCCCCTCATATGGTGGGGGGTTGTCGGTGTATACGCATTGGGGTGGGCCCTGCACCACCGCCACATGAACAGCTAAGCACAGGAAGTTGGCTCACAGGGAATGGTCAGCAGCAGGAGGTAGAAATGTTGAAGGATGTGGACCAATTGGTAGGGGTCCCAGAGGATTACATCGATTTAGCTGAGGTTTTTAGTAAAAAAGAGTGCAACATTCTCCCTCCACACTGTTCTACTGACTGTGCTATCAAAATCGTGCCAGGAGCCAAGCTCCCCAAACCAAGGATGTACTCTATGAGTTAGAGAGGATGGGAAAATATATTGACAAAACTTGGCACGGGGTTTTATACAGCCAGCAAGATCCCCTATTGCAGCCCCTGTGTTATTCAGAGAGAAAAAGGATGGTGGTTTGTGTCTATTTGTAGACTTTCAGGGTATAAACGGAGTGTGCGTAGAGCATATGTACCCGCTACCACTCATAAAGGATATGCTGGCCCGTTTATCTGAGGGAGTGATTTTCACTAAGTTAGATCTGAGGGAGGCTTATTATCATGTCAGGATCCAAGAAGGGGATGAGTGGAAGACAGCCTTTAACTGTCCCCTGGGGAGCTACCAATATTGGGTGATGCCATTTGGGTTACAGGGGGCACTGGCACTGTTCATGCAGTTAATAAACGAGGTACTGCATGAACATCTCTATTAAGGTGTACTCGTTTACCTGGACGATATTTTGATTTACACGAAGACCATGGATCAGCACATAAAATTGGTAAGGGACGTTCTGACCAAATTCTTAAAAGCCCAATTCTTTGTCAAAGTATCCAAATGTGAATTTCACCAGACCGTTTGGACTACTTAAGCTATAGAGTTTCCAAGGTGGGAATAGAAATGGATCCAGCAAAGATACAGGCGGTAATGGACTGGCAGGCTCCAAGAACTCCAAAACAATTACAGAGCTTCTTGGGGTTTGCCAACTTCTACCATCAGTTCATACCATCATTTGCCAAGGTGGCTTTACTCCTTACCGACCTATTGAAAACAAGACACCTTGCCAGAAAGCCTCATCCCAGTCAACCCTTACAGTGGGATCTGGTTTGTCAAAAAGCGTTTAAAACATTGAAGGGATTGTTCGCACATGAGCCAATATTGAGACATCCTGATCCAGCCAGGAAATTTATAGTGCAGGCAGATGCGAGCAATGTAGCAGTGGGAGCTGTCTTACTCCAACTAAATGAAAAAGGAGAGCTGCAGCCATGTGCCTATACCTCTCGCAAACTAAGTGACACAGAACAACGATGGGCTATATGGGAAAAGGAGGCTTTTGCGGTGCGATGGGCACTGCCTACATGGAGGCATTTACTCGAGGAGGCTATGGTCCCCGTCGAGGTATGGACTGACCACAAGAACCTGGAGGCTCTACAATCTCCTCGGAAGCTGTCGCCCAAGCAAATACGATGGGCGCTCTACTTCCGTAGGTTTAACTTCCAACTGAAATATATTCCTGGTGGGTGAAATTTTATGGCAGATGCTTTGTTACAGAAGCCACAATTTAATAGTGATCGAGAGCAGACATTCCAGCCTATGTTTCCCCAGTCAGCGAACATAGCTTTAGCAGCCAGCAGTCAGTCAGAAAGCCTCCAGCTGATATCACATAGTCTATTAGAGATGCACTTCCACTAGACCCTTGGTTCCAGATGAATCAGCAGACTCTAACCAAAAGAGATGGTTTAGCATGGAAAGGGCCAAAAATATATGTTCCAACAGAACAACAGATAGCAGTTTTACAGCATTGCATGATGCATGGGTAGCAGGACACTATGGATTCCTGAAAACACTGCATTTGACGAATTAGCAGTTTTGGTGGTCAAAGATGAAGCGAGATATTGAGGAATATGTTCGGGGTTGTAATGTTTGTGCAACTATGAAAAACCGGCCAGAAAAGCCACCTGGCTTGTTACAACAAGAAGCAAAGCCCACTCGGCCCTGGAAAGACATAGCAATGGATTTCATTGTGGAGCTGCCAGAGAGTAGGGGGAATAATGTTATCTGGACAATAGTTGATTTGTTGTCATTTCATTGCCTGTCCAGGGCTTCCGTCAGCTAAAAAATTTGCCAAACTATTCCTAGTACATATTTACCGTTTGCATGGTGTACCTAAACATATAATTTCAGATCGTGAGGAACAGTTTACTGCTCAAGTTTCCTGAAGAGGGTGGGGTCCTCTCAGGGTTTGAGTTCTGCATTCCATCTGGCTACCAACGGCACAGAAGAGAGAACTAATGCTGCAATGAAACAGTATCTCTGTTGTTATGTGCATTACCAGCAAACTGACTGGGCGTGTCTACTGCCATTTACTGAAGTTGCACATAACAATGCAGTACATAGTAGTACTGGGTATACCCCCTACCGTATTGTGAATGGGTTTGATTTCATGGTTACACCTGAATGTCCTCAAGCCACTGCTGATCACGGAACTATAAAGGAATGGATAGACTACATGTATCCAGTGTGGAAAAATGTCCGAAAAGCATTGCAGGTTGCAGCAGACACATACAAGAGACACATGGACAAGAAACACAATCCACAACCAACGTTTCGGGTTGGGAATAAGGTATTTTTATCTACCAAGTATATACGCCTTAAAGTGCCCTGCCGTAAACTGGGTCCCAAGTTCATAGGTCCATTCCCAATTGTCAGAGTAATTAATCCGGTCACAGTAGAATTAAAGCTGCCTCCCATGTTGGAGAAAACCCACCCGGTGTTTCACAGCAGTTTACTCAAACTGGTGACCGCTACTGGGCTGCGTAATCTTCCAACACCACCGTCTCCAGTGCAGGTTGATGGTGAACGCCATTATGAAATCGAACAGATAGTAGATTCCTGTCGTCGTCATGGCACTTTACAGTATTTAGTAGTTTGGAAGGGATACCCGTTTACAGATGCATCGTGGTTGAGGTCATCTGAGGTGCATGCACCACGCCTGATTGCCCAGTTCCATCGTCGATACCCTGATAAACCTATAGAGGATACTGCTAATAGTGCTTTTTGTCTTCCAGAATCCTCTCCACTGGTAGGGGGGCGGCATGTCAGCCCTCAGGCTGCCATCCAGGGGGACCCTGTCCATCACCATGCTTGCTCGGCCATGCTTACATGCCACTAACGCTGCCACGTTGATGTTGCCTCTCTGATGTCGATTGAGCCTGTAGCTGCATGTGGCTCTTCTACTCGGGTGCAACTGCCTACTCTGATGTAACTCTTCTACTCGGGTGCAACTGCCTACTCTGATGTAATTCTTTTGCTCGGCTGTGGCTAACCAGGAAAGAGGCTATGATGACATTGAGTGGGGGTGTAGCTGAGGGTGTGGGTCATGGTGATTAGTGATGGTGGGTGGGTGGGTGTCATCTGGGTGGAGTTGTGTGTGGAGCTGGGTGGGGTAATGCTATATATATATGGGTGATGGTGTTAACTTGGTTAGAACTGACTTGGATTTGATTATCTCTGTATCATTGTCATTTAGTGCTGGTTATCACGTAGTTTCTTAGATAGAGATAAAAGTTTTTCACCAAACAAACTAAATATCTGTTTGTATGCAATGTGAACACCAGAACGTGACACTTTATTCCTAGACCCTGAAATCTGTATGGGACAGGGTAAAGGAACATAGATGCAACTCTGTTATTGAAGCTTTAAGTGTGTGCAATGTATATTAAGAAGGGACAGAGCTTTGATTAAATCACAGGAACCTTATTTTTGGGGGACATACTCCTCCTGTGCCCATATCCTCTTTTTGAAATTAGGACAGTGACTGGCCCAAAGTCACCCAGCTGGATTTCATTCCTAAGGCAGGCCTAGAACTCACAGTCTCCTGGTTTCTAGACAAGCACCTTCATCACCACACCAAACTGGCTGTTATGTGTTCATGTGCAACTAAGACCCAATCCCTCTCCCTCTCTCTCTTAGTATTTTCAACCTCAAGGGACTTTGTCCCAAAGTTTCCACTGCCTTTATTTCTTTAATCAGTTCTTCTGTACTGATTAGGATTAGATCCATGATGAACAATATCAAATGTGGAACAAAAATTATGGTTCAGAATTTCATTTTCATAAACCTCTATTAAATCATAATCCACTTCTCCATTAGTAAGCTACTGAAGTAAATAAACACTTACAAATGAAAAAGTGTGCTATTCTACTTTGCTGTTGTCTTTCCTCTTTTTCCTCTTATTCAATCTGTTTTCTTATTGTTTGTTATTAATACATAGCAACAGCTCCTAGAAGAGCTAGCTGCATTACAGAATCATCTCAGTCTGCAGTTTCAAGGATACCAAAAAATATGGTGATTTATAAACTATGTATATAAAAATCATAGTCCCTGGTGGGTTGTGGTTTCTAGTGTGTGTTGCCACTGAATTTACAACCCCTCAAAAATCAATGAAAATCCTGTCAGAGGACTTTAAAAAAAGCATATGATGAACTCAGTATGTATACAAAGAAGAAACTGCTTGAAAAAAAATGATTCCTCAAATTAATCTTTTTTCCAGCTGGTGAAGTTTATGGGTGATCAGTCAAGATGAAATAGAACCTTTGATAGAAAAGTAGACAAGCACATAAGAATATCAAATGGTACAGATGAAGAAAACCAGGGCAAGGCAGCTTCGACTAAGGCAATATCAAAGAACTTCTTTTACTAGCATAGTTGACAAAAGCAAAGCTCTCATCCTGGGAAGAGTAAAGGCAGTGATATCATCTCCACCTGAGTCTGGGTGCCTCAGAGACACAGATCTCAGTTTTCTCTCACACCTGGCATTCCAAAATCCTTAAATCCCCTGTCTTGAAGTGAGCTCACACCCACACAAGCATAAAAACAGAAAAGCTGTCCCGTCAACAAAGCTTAATATTTAGAAAAGGTTTGCAAGTTATTATTTTTTTAAAAGCAGCCATATATCCAAGTTTTCAATTTGGATTTGTAGTCAGGTCCATGGAAGCCATTAGCCAATTTTGCAATTATTAGTGGCAATTCTTTTTCCTTCATTCCCACAAACAGTTTCTGAAAGAGACTGCTATTAATCTCATTTGGCAGAGCTAGGCTGAAAAATAAGTGATTCCCCCCCACCCCGCATTTTAAATTGAGTTAGAACATTTTATATGCCAATTCTTAAGAATATACTAAATAGCTCTTGCTTAAGCCAGTCATATGGATATAAACAACATGTGAATTTTTAAAAGATATAAGCTAAAGCTAAAAGGTTGTGAAAAAGTTGTCATTTTCTCCAAATCCATTGTGAGAATCAAAAGGTATGCCCTTTTGCTGTACACCTATGTCTCTACCACATTTTTAAAAGCAAGTTTCAAACATGATTTGTGGAGATTTGTATTTCAATGGAGACTTACTATGAGTTGTCCATAACAAAAGTGTCAAAGACTAAAAGACCCCCTAAGAGGTAGCTGGAGCTTTATGTATTATGTTTCATACTGCCAAATATTAACCACCCAAGGCATAAAACATAAATCCACAGTTATGTATCCGTAAGCCAATCATCACAGCAGAAACATTAAAAGAATGAAATAACATTTAAAATAACCATTGCTGGCCTAATACAATCATCTTATGTTCATAAAGAATGTAATGTATCCCCTACTGGCAAGTTATACTAAAGGATCCTGAAGGAATCTAGGAGCCAAGCCATATCGGTTAAAAACAGCCCTCTGAACTGTACGCACAAACCTATTGAGAATTTAAGAAGTGTTGCAATATAACAGGCTACAAGAAGCCATCAACTGCTAGCAGGAGGATTCCTCCATTTTGTACCTATTGTGATTTTTGAGTTGTCTTCAAAGATACTCCCATATAAGGTATACTGTAGTAGTCTAGCCAGATAGTGTTGAGATATATCCTCCGAGCAGGATTCCAAGTGGTGTGCTTAAAGAAGGATCTCAGCCTTCATTTTCAAATCTAGCAGTAGCCGTGAGTTCAGGGTGACTGAAGATCACAGACCTGCTTCCTTGGTGGAGAGAGTCCCCCACCAAGAAATAAATCCAGAGCAGACAGAATGCCAGATTTCTGTATAAACAGCAATTTTGGACCTGAACTTCAGCCTGTTTTGTATCAGTCCCTTGTAAACTCTAGACAGAGTATCACAGACCCTCCGGTTTGGCCCAAGATGAATATATTTAACTGGGTATTACTAGCATACTAATACCTCACCTCAAACTGGTGGATAACCTGTCCTAGTGGTGCTATGCAGGTGTTGAAAAAAGGCTCTGTCATCCCTTCAAAGTAGACCAGGTCAGTAAACAAGCACCATACGAAATATTTTGTTGACATAAGTTATAATAACAGAATTTTAAACACCTGAAAGTATTTCTCCTTCTTGTCTTCTTCTTATATCCGATTCAAAGAAGATGAACCTCGAGTTTCTTTCTCATGCCTTCCTATTTTTCCAGTCAAGTTCATGTTTTCCTAATGGCTGTTGCTATTTGTTTAAAATGCCATCCCTGCACAAAGGATTCCCTATTGTGCTAACCTCTCCTCCCTTGCCACCAACTGGCACTGTCTGCTTGAGGAGAAAGAGACTGTAGAACAGTGCTTCTGATCCCCAAACTTTGCAGACAGTCCAGAAAGTTACCACTGTCAACCACTGGTGAAAGATCAAGTACAACCAGGAGGAGTGCAATTCAGATCTTGTTGAAGATTGTTTACCAAAGCAACCCAAGATACTTATGTCCCATACCCTGACTGAACTCTGAGTCACATCATTTACTTTTTCTATGATTCTATAGCTGAAACCTCACCAATTTCTTAACACCCTTCTCTGGAAATAGAAGACTAGAAAAAAATATAGTGAGATCTGGGGGAGATCTCTTCAGCAATGACTGTTTGACTGCCTCTTTGAAGGCACTTAGTTTAACCAACTCTTCTAGATAGTCATTACCGATCTAGTTACTCAATCCCTGTTCCCCAATGAAAGGACCCAAAAGGAGCATATGTTTAAATTACAGGCTAGAGAACTCTTCTTTATCAGACTTCATGAGCCAAAATGAATTTTGTATAACTGAACAAGACTTTGCTCCAATAACAATTTCACACACTGGTCAGGTATAGAAAAAACAAGAATTTGAATGACTTTATCAGCAAAACACTTTGTGGATTGGCAGATCTTCCTGCCTATCTCTCCCCAGTAGGAGCAGGGTGTCTTAACTACCGGTAGCACTCCTGAACAACAAACCAATGACACCATATGACAAATAGTGGTATTTCACTGGGCAAGCTCTTATCCACAGTTGTGTTGCTTTTTGTACAAGTAGTGTGTGATTTATTACTAGTGTTTCATCTCCAAGAACCAAGCAAAGCAACATAAGATTGGCAAACTGAGGACTGCTGCTTCAGGACAATCACTTCAAGAGCTCTGTTAACTCCTCAGAAAAACCAAGCATTTGATGAAACACGCTGCAAGTTCCTGGGAAATCCCAAAGCACCTGGTAGAACAGTGATGGGCAACCTTTTTGGCGTGGTGTGTCAAAAATCGGCCAAAAATCGAGCATAACTCGCGTTGTGTGTCACTTCGACAAAAACATAATTTTGCGCAATTTATAGTTTAAACTACAAAAATGTATAATTGCAATATATAATTGTATTTAATAAACCAAAAACAAATTATTTAACATACCTGCTTAGTAACTTCTTTGTTCATCAGTCGATTTCGTATGTTGCCCTTGATATTATTGAAGTTGTTTGGGGTGCCGTGAACCAGGGCTGTGGAGTTGGCTGCTTCCACCTCCACGTCCTCATCAACATGCCGCTCCAGCCCGCCCCTGCTATGAATATTCCTAGTGACGCGAGGGCTGCTAATGGCGCTCACAGTTCCCGTTGGCACTCCGCTGTTCCCTGCTGTGGTGCGGTCGTAACCGACAGTCCCAGTACAGGAGTAGACTCTCTGTGCTGGCCTGACTGGAGAGAGGCGCGCACTGTTCTAATCACTGTTCCCGCCTCCTCTCCTGCGGGTCCTCCCTCGCCGCGCTGATGACGTGTGTGCGCACGGCACGCACACCTTACCAGCAGCCCCTGCGCTCAGAAAGGGGCGGCAGCGATACAGTAAGTGAGTGTGGGCGGGGGAGATCACACGTCCCGCCCCCCCGTTCCTCCAGCACAGATTCTTTCATCCTCGGCAGCCGTGCAGGAGCCGAGGATGAATCGCATGAAATCCTGTGCGTGTCACCCCAAATGGCTATGCGTGTCAGCACTGACACGCGTGTCATAGGTTCGCCATCACTGTGGTAGAATCTGCTCATTAGTCATTTGAGGTTTTGGCTCTTGGAGACAAACAAACAAAACAAGAATCTTCAAGAATCTAACGCAATCACAGAAATCTTAGCTTTAGAGTTGTCTTAGTGTGTCCTATTAGTAGAGACGGCTTCATCCACAAATCATTAAGAGCAAGGAAGATATCAATTACCTTTCAGGCAACTATATTAGTCTGATTTCTATGTGGGTTTAGAACTAAGCTAGATATTCTTTAGATATTCTGGTCTACAAATGAATCAAGAACTGTATGTCTTTCTCATTTATCATAACAGCTCTTACTCCTGAGAAAAACCAGATCAGTTAGTATTGATGAATTGCAGGATTTGTGGAAATATGAGTTACAATTCTAAAAATATAGTAAAAAATCTTGTGAGAAACATCTTTCTAAATACAGATGTTGCAGCCGTTGTGTTAATTTTCATTTTTAAACTGGAATATCAACAGTCACCATAATTAATTGGCAAGAGAGAGCAGCAAAGTCAAATGTTTCTGCTCACAGGTCTGGGTAACTATGAATGAATTACAATCAAGAAAGAACTATGCCCCCATTTCTATGCAGCAAAGCAATCTGTTTCAGTAATATAGATAATTTAGAATTGCTGAGTACTATCAACATATCGTTGCCAATAATGTTACAGGAATACATCAGGGGTGGGTTTCAGGCGGTTCGCGGTGGTCCCCGCGAACCGGTTGGTCAGCGAACCCGGAAGTAAGTAACTTCCGGGAACGCCAAAGGGTCCACCCGCCCGCCCACGTTTCTTACCCGGTTTTGACGAGTTCTGCGCTTCCACGCATGCGCAGGATGCATACAGCGCCTGCGCAATCATCCAGGAGCAGCTGGAGCATCGCACAGGTGCTAGTACGCATGCGTGCACGAGGACGCCGCTGGCCCCATTCCAACCGAACCGGTTGGAACGGGGCGAGAAACCCACCCCTGGAATACATCCAAATGGAGCAGTGGGCTCAAAGCTCAACTTGAAGGTATCTTTATCTTTTACCTTTACTATTAGAATATGAACTGATCATTGGCATTAAAATATAATCAAAGTGGTAATAATCTGGGGATGAATAAAGGCTCACCTTGCTGCTTTCTGAGTAAGCTCCACAGGAAAGTCAGGGCAAAGCAGTTGCAATAAACAGTGGTACTCCTTGGCGGTCAGCAAGTCTGCAACAGAAAGCAAAAGCATTAAGTGTGTGGTGAATAGTGTCCCCAGCATTGAAGTTATTTTTAGGATATAGGTAGTCTTTGATTAATGACCACAATTGGGATTGGCAACTTATTTGTTAAACAAAGTAATCACTAAATGGGGAATCATGTGACTGCACCTGTGCTATGATTTTACTTTAGCTTTCTTGTTTCTCCATTCCCCTATCCTTTGAACGCTCATCCAAGCCCTGGAATAATTAGCAAGAAGTGAATTGTTAAATTTACTTTCATTGAAGAGAAAAGGATAACAATAGAGTAAACAGGCACACAATGGAAAATATACATCAAAAGGACTGTGCTTTTACAAGCAGCCCCAAACATGTGGATACTTCAACACTGGAGTTTTTAAAGAAGAGACTGGACAACCATTTATCTGAAATGCTGTAAGGTTTCCTGCTTGAGCAGGAGGTTCCACTCCCAACTCTATTATTCTGTTATCCTGTGTTTGGAGATGGGTTCTGTGAACATACTAAACCCAGGATGGCAAACTTATGGCACACATGCTGGAAGTAGCACGCAGGGCCATCTCTCCAGGAACACCAGCCATCGCCCATTACTCTTCTGGGTTCCGGCGTCTTCACGCATGCAGGAGCACCGAAAAGCAGAACAGCTCCCTGGCACACATGTGCGTGCTGGGAAGCTGAGCTTCCGGTTTATAGCGCACGCATACACGCCGGCCAGGTGGTCTTCATGTGTGCATATGTGCCAGAAACTGGAAGACCAGGTGACTAGCTTCCCAGCATGCAAATGCGTGCCGGGGAACTGTTCTTCTGGTTTCCAGTGCTCCTTCACGCGCATGCACACATTCCTGTTTTGGCATTCAGTGCCAAACAGGTTCACCAACACTGCACTAGGCAAACTGCCAGTATATATCTCATTATGTGCCTGCTTACTCTTTTGTAAGCAGAAAAGAAGAAAAAAAAAACCCAGCTCAAGCACAGGAGAGATTGCCTAAATCACTTATTTAGACAATTTATCTTGGGCCTGATCTGTTTTGGTTTTGTTTGTTTACTTATTTTTTATTTTCCCCTTTACACAGCAGAGAGATTGAAAAAGGAAGCACACAGGAGCACATTTGCCTAGTGTGCTTCCAGCTCTCAACCCTTGTGGTTGGGGATGCTAGTGCATTCTTTTTGATGTATGTTCCCCATTGTGTGCCTACTTATCCTCTTGTAATCCCTTCCTCTCCAAGCTCTCCTCTCTACAAGAGAGGGAAAAAGGGGGGAAAGAGTCAGACACAGAACAAGTGAACGGACTGTTTTAGCTATCATGTGACTAAGGAATGCTGTGAAGGTTGTAAATGTGTGACTTGGCTGAAAAGTTATTTTTTCTCACTATCATAACTTCGAGCAGTTAGCAATAGCAATAGCAGTTAGACTTATATACCGCTTCATAGGGCTTCCAGCCCTCTCTAAGCGGTTTACAGAGTCAGCATATCGCCCCCACAGTCTGGGTCCTCATTTTACCCACCTCGGAAGGATGGAAGGCTGAGTCAACCCTGAGCCGGTGAGATTTGAACCGCTGAACTGCAGATAACAGTCAGCTGAAGTGGCTGCAGTACAGCACTCTAACCACTGCGCCACCTCGGTTCGGTTGTTATATGAGGCAGTCAATAAGGGAGGCCTATCTGTACTTCATATTAGACAGCATGTGGCAATATTTTATTGTATTTAAATTTTATCTTATATATGGCCCATATGTTAATAGGGAAGGCCAAAATATTGTTAAAGACAGGGTGCATTATATGGGATGTGAAACATTCAGGAATGTGGAAAATTGTTAAGCCTATGATATTAAACCTCCTAATTCAGAGATTACTAATTAGGCAGAAAAATCATTCAATCCTATTTTAATTGTAGTTCAGGACATATAAGATTAGTCCATGGTACAGAGTAATTGTCAGATTTAGCAAGGTAATGCTTTGATCACTTAACAAAAGCAGTATGTATAGTGACTATTTTAGCAAAATCTATTGCCAGGAACTACAGGAAACAGGCCCTACGCATGCTACATTTCAAATACTTCTTTGTACACAGCATCATATTTAGTTTTTACAAAATTTCCATCTCTTTGGGGCATAGTATTTGCTTCCTTCCTAGCCTCTCCACTTCTGCCTTCAATCATACATTTCAAAATCTGCTTTTTAGTCATACCTTTTCTCCTGACATCACAACATTCTACAGTATGCCCAAATTATTGAAACTTCTGCTAAACGAACTGTATAAGGGGCATTGATGCAAACTTTGGCTTGTTTTAAACAAATACTCAACACAGAGAGTAAGGAATTAATCCTGCACATAGAATAGAATGGAATGGAATAGAATAGAATAGAATAATTTATTGGCCAAGTCTGATTGGACACACAAGGAATTTGTCTTTGGTGCATATGCTCTCAGTGTATATAAAAAGACAAGATACATTCGTCAAGAATCATAAGGTACAGCACTTAATGATAGTCAATCAGGAAACAATCAATATCAATATAAATCGTAAGAATACAAGCAACAAACTTACAGTCATGCAGTCATAAGTGGAAGGAGATGAGTGATAGTAACGATAAGAAGACTAATAGTAATAGCAATGCAGCCTTCGTGAATATTTTGAAAGTGGTGAGGGAATTATTTGTTTAGTAGAATGATGGCGTTTGGGGAAAAACTGTTCTTGTGTCTAGGTGTGCAGTGCTCTATAGTGTCATACTGAGGGTAGGAGTTGAAACAATTTATGTCCAGGATGCGAGGGGTACGTTTATGAGAATAAACCTTATTAAACATAATGGGGCTTCTGAAGAAATATATTGATATAAATAAAATAATATAATTAGGAATTTTGTTTCAAAAGAAAATATATGACTCAAAAAATAACTGGATGTGTGTGTGTGTGTGTGTGTGTGTGTGTGTGTGTGTGTGTGTGTATGGGAGGAAACCTTGAGATTTTTTCATACAGAAAACACACAATTAGTCCTTTTACAGAGCAATACTTCCTTTGAGAAGGGCAATTCAAATTAAAAATTTAGGGAGGAAAAGTACTGGTGCCATTTTCCCACTTCACTGTTACCCTGCAAACCCAGGAATGCTTCTAGGTAAACGCATATATAAATCCCCATTTTCCTGGGCAGCCAAGAAGTTCAGTGTCAACTTGAATTAAATCCTAGATACGTATGTACACATTCATAAGCATGCATACACAGATCCAAATTGTCTTGCTGAAAAAGATACTCCCTGCTTAAAAAAAAAAAAAGGTATCATAAGTAATCTACACATCTTTTCATGTAATACTTAGTTTGGTCCAAAAGACTTATTTAAAACCAAGTAGTTTCAATCTGTTAAAAAAAAATCACTGGTACGGGAACATTCACTACCACATGTTTGTTAAAACCCTCCAAGCAACATCTGGCAGCATTAGGAAAGGCAAACAAGATCTAAGGACATATATGAAGAAGTATGGCGATTAAACCCACAAACATTATTGCTTTGGCATCTAGTAAGGCAGCTGGACGGCTTCTTGGAATTGTGTGTGCAAAACTAGTCAATGTATTAAAGAAAGGCAAAGAGACAAGATCCAAAATACACAAAGTAGCCAACCAAATGAATCATCTCTTAAGAGTCCTGCTTTGTAAAAGCTTGGCAAAGAAAAGCCTCTGTGGTTCTTGAGGAGAGAAGACCAAAGAGGTGAAGCTCAAGAGCATTTATGGGATGGAAAGAGAATGGAAAGATACTTATCTCAAAAAACCGTGCATGATTGTAAGTTCCCAGTCCAAAAGGTTGTGGACTGAAGTTAAAGAGAAGGCTGGCTGAATAGCAATACTTTTGACAAATTTCTATATGCAGAAGAATGTAAAGAATGGAAGAAAAGCCAGTAGTAAAACTAGAGCCAAATACAGGAAGGGAGTGAAGCCAAAGGGCACTAAATGGACGGCTATAGTTAGAGCTCATTTGCTCAGTTACTTTTTATCCCTCTATTGAGCATTTACTTCTCTGCTCCAATATTTAATTAATGCAGCTAGAATCAAAAGAGGCCCCTGCATGTTCTCAAACTAAGCACTGGCATGCATTTACAAAGTTACTGCTTTCTTCTCCTGATTGCAGCCCATTGTGCCTCATACAATGAAGCTACAGAGAATGCTTTGGGGTTTGGAGAATTCTTTGGCCTTTAGGGGTGGGTAAAGGATCACACTAGCAAAAGAGATCCTGGAAAGCTACTGTGCATAAATCTGGGATCCTTGCCTGTATTTCAATTGGGTATCATCATAGACATTTGATATTTTACAACGTTTAAACAAATTAAGACTTAGTTTGAATATTCATGAGTTTCCAGCTTCTATTTCTGCATATTTAATCATACCCATATGTAGGCAGATTTTAAGCTCAATTTTTCCCATGTTATGTTAGAATCCAGATATATTACAATTCAGCCATCACAATCTTCTCCTAATGATGAAAAATAATGCTTGTTGAGGATTATAGGAACTGAAATCCCACATGTTTCTAGAGCACCTGGTTGGAGAAAGATGCTCTTAGTCTAGTGTTTAAATAAGAGGTAGAATTCATTCAGGGATGCTGGTAGCATTCTTTTTCCCCTTTATTTTTTGTGGCAGAAGATAGAACCAGGTACAGATGTGGTGTTTCTCTTTTATTCCCTCTCTTCTCAGATTTTTTACTCTATTTTGCTCCAAACCTCTGCACTGAATTTTAAGAAATGTATTTAACATTCTGGCTGCACAAAGGAACCAAGACTATAAAACTTGACACCATTTTAACAGGGTCAAGGCAAAACAAATATGACTGAGGGAAAAAATTACAAAAACAGGTGTGATTCTTTAGTAGTATACCCTTAAGGCAGTTTTATGTATTTAGGTACTATGTGTTCTGTGTTGAACATTAATTATTGAAAATTTATTCTTTATCAAAGTATTTTATTTTGTTACTGGTATATCTTTTGTATTTTTATTTTCAGTTTTTATTTTAAATCTAGAGTGTACAGTCCTTTTTATTGTCAGGAAAATGTGCAGTAATTGATTGTTGGTGAATACAAAACATGTGTATGCATGTACAAAATATGCACAAAATGTGTGCAACATGCAATGCTATTGTAAGAAATAGCAAGTTCTATAAACTGAGTATGCAAAAGTAAATCAGCAAGTAGACATGTGGTGGGGATTTTTTTGTATGCCAAAGAAATATCCTCACATTAGTAATGTTCCTTAATCTAAGAGGAGAAAGGCGTGCACCTGGCATTTACTTGGAGATTCTCAGGTGTGATATGATGTACAGGAAGGAACACTACAACATGAGTAATAAGAGGGAACAGGTAGAAGGAAGGAAACATATTCATCTCACTAAGTCAGCTATTAAAATGCAAATCAATTCCAAATGGACAAGGGGGAAAGTCCAGTATGGATGATGGCCACATGTTTTTCTTATTTTTTTGTACTATTTCTTATCAACTTATTTAGTGTCTGCCTGCATATTTCCACAGAGAGTAAAGAAACGGTGTTTGGGCTGAATTCATACATTAAATATACAGTTTTTGCAGTGAGGTTTAAAGAATAGCAGATATTAAGAGTACTTGGTATTCAGTATAAGACTGCCTGAAGTTACGAATTCAACCTTGAGATCTGTCTATAGATAATAGAGTATGTACAAAGTCATTTATCAAGTATGGTGAAGTGATACTGCTTACATCATTATAGGTTAGATAATATGGTCTGCAAATTTAAAGAAAACATCTGGTCATTTTCCTGTGTTGGAACTTCTGAATCTTTTCACTTTGCACAGTCTGATTTTACAAAGTAAATGAATAATGATGTCTTTATTCTAGGATGTTCACATAGTAAAATGTTTTACAAGTACAGTATAGTAAGCTCTTCTTTGTTGTAAAATGTAACAGGATAAAAAATTCCTGCTGAGGTTAGTCATGATTTCCATAGTGGCTCCTAATATAAGTGATTTATCACATTTTCCTATTTTTTATGCAGAGAATGCCACTTGGCTTTACAAAATGTGCTGACTTATTAGTTGTGCTTCAATAATGAATTCAGGTGTAATTGGCTTGTGTTTGATACATATAATTTAGAAAGTTCACTTTAGAGTAGAATAGGGATATAAAATCAGCTGATTTGGAGCCAGGATCCTAGTGGAAGAACTTCACAAGATTCTGCACACAATTAGCTTGTAAAATTTCTGTAGACCCACCAAAACATTTATTGTTCTGTCTTTGTGAAAAAAAATAGCTAGAAACCAATTTTATAGTTTTAGATTTATATATTTATGGACATATTTTGATTTATAGATAGATAAATTTATAATTCCTATTACTTTTGATCATTTGGATGATGAAAGCTTAATTGAAAGAAATAATGCAATAATAGTAAAATAGTAAAATCATTAATTCATCTACAAATATACTATATCAAATGCATAAGGTGACTGCTGAACAGAAATCATGCTTTTTTAAGCTTCCAGTATTTACTTTACTGGTAACATAGATAGAACATTTATGAAGCTTGGTCAGTGATAATCTGTTTCTCAGTAATTTTCTCTATCTATCTATCTATCTATCTATCTATCTATCTATCTATCTATCTATCTATCTATCTATCTATCTATCTATCTATCTATCTATCTATCTAATCTGTCTATTCATCTATCCAATCAACTCAAGGCACCAAACATACCTAACTCTCCTACCTCCGGTCTTTTTTCTATAACAACCCTGGAAATTGATTGGATTGAGACAGTAACTAACACACAGTCAACTGGCAGGCTTTCATGCATAAAGTAGGAGTAGAATACAGTACCCTGCTTTCTAGAACAGTATCTTAACATTCAATCAATTAATCAGTCAATCAATCAGAATAGAGCTGGATGGAACCTTGGAGGTCATGTGATTGTGGGGACACTGTACCAATCATAAGTACAAAGGTTGTTTGCAAACCTTCTTTGGCACCATTGTATCCTTAAGTGGTCACAAAAAAGGGCAGTCATTAAGTGAGGATTGACCTATTTATTTCTGGCCAAGCTGGAAGAGTGTGAGCTGAAAATGGCCATCACATAATTTTCAGATGCTTGGGAATTGATTGGAAGGGCAAATAGGTTGCCAAACATCCAGATCTTAATCAGAATCAGAATAGAGCTGGAAGGGGCCTTCTAGTCCAACCCCTTCGTCAAGCAGGAGACCCTATACAATTTGAGACAAGTGGCTGTCCAGACTCTTCTTAAAAACCTCCAGTGATGAAGCATCCACAACTTTTTAAGGCAAGTTGTTCCACTGGTTAATTGTACTCACTGTTAGGAAGTTTATCCTTAATTCCAGGTTGCTTCTCTCCTTGATCAGTTTCCATCCACTGTTTCTTGTCTTGCCTTCTGGTGCTTTGGAGAAGAGGCTGACTCCCTCTTCTTTGTGGCAGCCCCTCAAATACTGGAATACTACTATTGGTTGGTTGGCTTGCAACCAGGCTAATACTTCTTTACTCATAATCAAGTGGTCTACACTGGCAAGCCCTTTTCCCATTAGAAGAGCATAAACAGTCTTTTAAGTAAACTTCTGATTAAGTACTTTAAATATCCAAGATAAGAGTCCAAATCAGTATATGGTAGGAGACCCATTTCTAATGGTTTCAAATGCCTATCAAAATCTGAGTTATAGTCTAAATCCTATCCCTTTTGTAATAAAAATAACCAAAGAAACAAAAAAAACCCCATTCATGGAATTTTGCAAGCAAATGTAATTAGATGAGATACACTGAAGGCATCACTGTGTTAGTGAAGTTTTGAAGTCTAGTGTGACTTTATTGCCTTTTATATCTTTTTCTAAGTGTACTGGTGTATATTCAAGTACATAGAACTTTTAGATCTATTAGACATTTCTTCATTTATGTTTAAAAGAGTGGGACATCTAGAATTGCTCAGGCTAAGTAGACATTAATTGGTACCAAACTATCTCAATACATTTCATGGAAAATTTAGATGACTAAAAAATGGCAAATATTGTTCCTCTTCTCAAAAAGAGGGAAAAAGTCAATCAAGCCAATCAGCTTCAGATTTATATTGGACAAAATTTTAAAATAGACTATTAAACAGAATTTGCTAACATTTAGAAAAGGATGCATTGTTTGTCAGAAGCTAGCATGGTTTATCAAAAATAAGTCAAGAATCAACCAACTATCAAATTTTATTAAAAAGCATAAGCTTTTGTGAGTTACATTTAGCTTTCTCAGATGTATGGTGGTTGCTTTTTCCTCATGCATTCCCCATTTCAATTTAATCTTATATCAATTAATCAATCCATGCATTTGGTGCAGTGGATTTGATTAGTTTAAAATAGGACTACCAAATATTGCTAATATAAAGTATTTTTTTTATATATTTCATTGGGTTCTCTCAAACTATTTTTAGACTTGTATGGAAAGCATATCACATTTTGGGTCACATTTAGGAAATGGTGAACTTGTTTTCACTGCAAGTATTTAAACAAAAACTGAAGGGCTACCTTTTGAAGATGTGGATTTCTACCATACTAGGGATTGGATTAGATATTTTCAAAGCCATATATTGTATGGTTCTTTATAGTATAAGATTAAGGTGACCAGACGTCCTGCTTTTGGCGGGACAGTCCTGATTTTTAATAATTTGTCCTGTGTCCCGCGGCGTTTTTAAAAAGTCCCGATTTTTGAAGAAAGGGTGCCCCACCCTTTTTTTGGCTCCACCACGTGGCTTCCTCTTGCAAACATTTTCACTCATTTTTCCAGGTCTATCTTTGTCTATAGTGGCTGTGCGCCGGGAGGGCAGCCTGTGGGGCTGGAGGCTGTGCGGCGGCTGCGCGCTGCCAAGCACTAGCAGGAAACGCGGGGCGGGCTGGCTGAGCAGCCCTGCCTGCAGCTCGCCTTGCCGCCCGATGGAGGCTGCCCGGCTGCTGGCGCTGCTGCTGCTGCTGCTGGCGCTGCTGCTGCTGGCGCTGCTGCTGCTGGTGCTGCTGCTGCTGGTGCTGGCGCTGCTGCTGCTGGCGCTGCTGCGCCTCTGCTCCACCACCAAAGATGCCACTGCCACCCCCTCGCCGGCCCTTCCCACCTGGACGCCCACCACCCAGGAGCCACCCGAAGCCTTCCAGCCCGCCCGGGGCGAGTCGGCCGCGGTGCAGCCGGTGGTGGGCATCAGCCAGAGGGTGAAGATGAGGCCAGGAGAGAAGAAGGATCTGGGCATGCTGGGCTACGTGTTGGGCACCCCTTTGATTCCCCCCTCCCACTTTTCTTCTTGAATATTGAACTAAGTGGTGAGTATTTTAACTTGTTGGGCCTAGAATGTCCTATCAACTTCCATAGACCAAATTTTTAATCAAGAACACACACACCCCGTCAATGGTGTCCCGCTTTACCAATTTTAAAATCTGGTTACTTTATATAAGATACATAAATATGATGATATTTGACATTACAGCATACATGCCAATTATAGAGATGATAGTACTGATAAACAACTCTCAAAATACAAATTATTCTTGTTAATAAGGACTAAGGACTAAGATAGAATTCCATGAAATAAATCTAGATGAATGGTTTTAGAAACTAAGAATTTAAGTAAGTTGGTTAACCCTTTCAAAATTCACTTAACTATATTCCATAAATTTAAAAAATCTAGACATTTTATTTCGTTGCTTAATTCTATTGGACATACATATCTATCAAGAAGAAAGTTACAGCCAACTGCCATTACCCTTAAGAGGATGGAGACTACATTTATATACATTCTTTTTTACCTTAAAAAGTCTTGTCAAATTATAACTATTTAAGGAACAATCAAAAACTATTCATGGCCGTTCTTTTTAATCTGTCTTCTCTCTTCTTTCTTCATTTATATATACATTCAATCAACCCAATGTTGTGTCATATCTTACAGTGCTTCCTAGTTTGTCTCTTGGTAGCTGCAGATACCAACTATAAAATCCGTTTTATTGCCATGCCCCCACTACAATTCCTGGAGAGCTATCAAAATTCAGCCATGCCCAGAAATATCAAGAAATACCACTGTATAGTGGTACAATGGTTAGAATACAGTATTGCAGACTCTGGCCATAGCCAGGGGTTTGATCCTGACCAGCTCAAGGTTGACTCATCCTTCCATCTTTCCAAGGTCAGTAAAATGAGGACCCAGATTGCTGGGGGCAAAAGGCTGACATTTGTAAACTACTCAGAGATTGCTGTAAGCATTATGGAGCGGTACATAAGCCTAAGTGCTATTGCTATCATTTTCTGTGCTACATCATCCAAAATATGATTATTACCGTCCCTGAGCAATGTCTACCATTTGCTGTGGTTACTGCTTTCCAGTTAACTACAATGATATCACTAAAGGCCCAGTTCTAAAAAAAACCTATCTAATGAAATTGCCAAGAGCTGCTCAGAATAAACAAGAGTCATTGGGTACATGACCACGCAGATTCTTCCTGTCTCTAGGATACTCAGGCCACAGGCCAGCCCACAATCAAGTCAACAGTCCTCATGGCTGTTTCACAAGGAAGGCAATGGCAGGACACAGTAAGATACTATCACAATAAATAGAACTTTCTTGTAATCCATCTGTACCA
The DNA here is from genome assembly GCF_051295495.1 of Thamnophis sirtalis. NCBI lineage: Eukaryota > Metazoa > Chordata > Lepidosauria > Squamata > Natricidae > Thamnophis > Thamnophis sirtalis. The sequence continues at coordinate 105,910,492 of NW_028261381.1, read as the reverse complement.
CAAATTACCATTTTAAATGCTTTATCTTTAAAAGGCCATACTGTGATCCATGTACGAGCCAACCAGAATGATTGCATACCATTCAAGCCTTCGGTACCACCCATGAACTCCAAGAGGCTTAAAGTCAAACTGGAAGAGTGAAGTGGAGAACAGAGATTTCCTTACAGTATTTAAAAACAGTATTCATTTTCCCATCATGAAGCACAGATTGTTCACATCAACCACAGAAGTGGCTGTTTGAACAAAAGGTCAGAAGAAAATCAGCACATCTAAATTGCAGTCTTCTATGCAGACCCCTAAATTATGATTCTTTTTTTTTTTCATACTGGCCTCTGGACTTTAGAAAATCTACCACAACCTAAGATATATGCTTTGAAAAAAACTACATCATAAAGACAAATGCAATTAACCAAGTGGTATTTGTTAATTTTAAAATGAAGGAAAAAAGCAATAACTAAGGTGTGATTTCATTTCATGTCTGGCTTTGCACAGAAGTTATCTTGGCCATCTTAATAAATCTACTGTATATTAACTGGTAATGGGAGCTCATCTGTAGTTTTAACCAGTAATATCAGAAAAGTAAATATTTAAAATCCACATGATGCAGGTATCATCAGATTATAATGTTACCTAATCCGTTCTGGAAAAGATGCCTATGTCATGAATTTTCTACCAGATTTATCAAATTGCCAAATCTTTGCTAGCCCTAAAATTAGTGATGAAAATAACCCTCCACTTGATTGTATTGACCTGATTAGATTGAAAATGTATACTTTTTGCACTTTTTCAATAAAGAAAGCTCTAATAAAGTTTTGTTTTTGTTGAATTTTTAAAATCAGTGCCTTAAATCAGGGAAAAAATTAAGTATAAACGAATGAAGACATATATTTTGCAAGGCTAACAAGAAACTCACAAACACATCTTCTCTCATACATGCATATACACACTGCCTTAAATTCTCTGGTATGTGGGCAGATCGGCTGATGTCATTTGGGGCTGCAACAGCACTTGATATTCCAGCATCTGGGCTGCCCTGACACTGTAAACTTGCAGCTGTTGCTACCCCAGACCCATTTACAACCACGTCTTTCAGACCCTATCCCTTTCAGACTCAATCTGGGTGCTCAGTTAGAAGTGTGCCCTGGTTTGGTGACTAGCTCAATTTGTAAAATATATTTTTAAAAGAAAAGAAAAATATTTTTCAGAGTTATTCTGTACGCATTAAGAACTTTAAATACCCACTGTAAATGCATTTAAACCTTGCCAAAACGTCTAATAGGGGCTAGTTTAGGCAATTGACAGGAGTTACCATTGACTTCAAGGCAAACTAACACATATATAGCTAGCTAATAAAACCTTTTCTTTCTCATCTTTGTTCCCTCAAATATTAAAATTCTGGATTTAGGAACTCTAATTATAAAAGTAAGCACGTGCCTTTAAAAAAAAAGAATATAAATATAATTAGATTAGAATCCCTGTGTGTGTGTGTGTGTGTGTGTGTGTGTGTGTGTGTGTGTGTGTGAGAGAGAGAGAGAGAGAGAGAGAGAGAGACAGAGAGACAGAGAGACAGAGAGAGAGACAGAGAGAGAGAGAGAGAAGAGAGAGAATATGAATGCATGAATTTGGTATTGTTTCTGTATTCTGAGGTGGAAGCAAACTGAAATCAAAGAATCATACAGTTTGATCAATCCAAACATTCCCGCTATTCCTGTTAAAGATTAAGCAACAGAAACTGAACTATCTCTTTAAAAAAATTACATACCAGAACACTTTACAATTTTCTGCCTTTGGTTTGTAGAATTTACAGAAATTACACTAAAAGAATTAAAACTTGTCCAAGCTTACAAATGACAGAAATAATCACAGAAAGGTATTGTAATAGAACATATTCAAAGAATACTAATATTAGGCTTTGGAAAATTGCTAATATTGAGAGAAAGGCTAATTTTAAGGCATCTGAGGTTTCTTTTTATATTTTGACATGGCAATCAAAACTGTCCAATCATGCATCATCTCTTGTACTTAACAGAATAGCAATCATTATGGATATGACAAGATTTCTGAGAAAGGAAATGCAGTATCTGTCATTCTGTAAGATGTCCTGATGACAGTGGGATTTTCATCCATCACTTTGGTGTCTGAGCATGGCAATTACTATTAATGGTCCACCATTCTGGATGGGATTGCTGTCAGTCAATCTCTTCACCTAAAAGGTTTCTTAGCAAGTCAGTCCACTCTCTCTCTTTCCTTTTAATTCTGCATCATAGATAATAACTGAAGGGAGAAGAAAAGAAACAAGTAAGCAAGCAGTGAAATGATCTGTTCACGTAGCTCCTTTTGTTCCCTTGTCAAGCCTTTTTCCATCTGGTTACAGATAGGAAAATCATAAAGAAGAAATTATCTTCTTTAGATATTCTTTGTGCTTTGAAAGACTAGAAAAAAGAGAAATGCAGAGAAATAAGAACTTTCTTCATTATATACTGTATTTATGTGTCCTTTTACCTCATGCTTAATCTCTAAGCTGTTGGAAAAATTCAGAAGATGGATAAGAAAGTGGTGTGAAAAGCAGAATAACCAAAAAAATTCCTTCAAGGAGTTGGCAACAGAGTCTGACCTTGCCTCTCTGTAATATAGGTAGTCCTCAGCTTATAATAGTTCATTTAGTGACCATACAAAGTTACAATGGCACTGAAAAAAGTGACTTATGACC